>NC_133860.1:22506840-23132631 GCF_047830755.1 Zonotrichia albicollis
GGTAGCATGCACAGGTCTCAGTATGTGTACAGACGTTCTTGTGAACATGCATGCATTTAACTTGGTCTGACTGGATGGACATGATTTATTTATATCTCAAACAGGGTTGCATAGGACCAAAAGTCTGTCTTTCACCCAGACTATGTTAATAACCGTTAGCATAATTGAAACTCTGACCTGTGGAAGCCAGGATTCAGAGTGGGATACATTTTTTTTGGTATAATATGTCTTTCTTTACTATTGTGTGATAGGAATGTCATTCTATAATCCCTATTGTGGGTTTTCTCTTTTTTACACAATCATATTCCTCTCTGTAAGTGTTATAAAAACTGTACACAACATATTTATTTTACTATTCAGTTAATTTAAAACTGTGTGCTAGTCCAATTTAAACAACTGTAGGAGATCAGGCTGAAACAAACAGAAAAAAATTGCTTCCTCCAATGTTGACTTTCAAATTGGTTGAAGGACCCCAGAGATTAAACGATGGATGTTTGGTATCTCTCTGTTAGGATCATTTTTTACTTTTAATAGAAAATTTCTGACTGAGACAAAAAGGTCAAGCAAGTTAGTGCCTAGCAAAGTATTTCTCATAGTATTTCTCATGTGGATAAGGCAAGAGGAAAATAAAAAATCCCAAGCATCATACAGCACCTCAATCCCCTTACACAAGCCAAGCATTTTGAAGCTAGTAGTAATTCATTCATCTATGGATCTACATCTGTTAGCCTAATAGGTGACACAAGGCTGGATTTTAAATGAGTCTAACCCAATAACCAGACTTATGTAATAGGCTTTTCAGGAAGACAGAGAAGGAAGCCTTAATGGTAAGAAACACTAGCTCAAAGTATCAGTTCCAGTAGCTCCAATGGCTGACATTAAACCTTTGTGTCTGTCTTTCAGTATAACTTTCCTTTGTGTTTGCTCTGCTCTGGCTATCATATTTGCACTAAGCCTCCTTTTGCCCTTCTGTTAACCTATGTGAATGCACAGGTGTGCATAATACATTAACAAAGAAAGACTATTGTTTCAAAGAATTTATTTCTTATGGTTGTCGTTGCAAAAAGAAATGCACATTACGTGCAATATTTTTTCTTAATTACTTATGAAATGTTACTGATATTATTTGTCATACTCTACCACTTAAACTACATTAAAAACTATAGCAAGAAAGAAGTTTCTCTGACTTGGTTGTTTCTAATAAAGATTGTATCCTGTTTTCTTTTACAGGGCTGATCAGGCAGAACATGATTTTCTCTTCTGTACACTGTTGTAACTCCATGGACTTCAGAAGAATTACTCTTGGCTTATTCTGATGAGAGATGGAGAGGCAGATGATTTTCTACCTTAGATGAGTTGCTGGCACTAGAAGCAGAAATATTATATGTGTTGGGGAAAAAATATGGTATGCACTAGCAAAATGTCCCCACAAAACTCAGTAAGTTTAGCTTAAGAAATGTTTTCTCCTAGAAAATGCCAAAATAAACTAGAGTAACATTTTATTTAATGGTGTGGAAAAATTCCACATTATAGCCATATGAGAAATGTATTTAATTTTCTTTTTTTAAGCCAGTCAGCAAGTAAGGCAAGAGTGCATATTGCTAAGTTTGCTAGCACTGCCTAGAAGAGCATATTGAAAGATCCCCTGAAATGCACAATTGGATGCAAAGCTAAGATGGAGTGCTTTGTGCAGCTGAAGAACACTTTGATGAACTGACTGGCTTCAGATGCTGTGAATCTCCAATGTTGTTACTGGCAGACGTAAACACAACAGTGTAAACCTTTTGTCTCTTATTCTCTCCTGATTATACCGGATGTGGTGGCACAGAATAAACATGGCAAGGCATCTTTGTGCTGGAGATGGTTTTAGCAATAAATACAGCCCTGGCATAGGGAGACACAACTCTTGTCTCTTCAGCTGGTGCTACGCTGGATTACTCTCAGTATGGGTTTGATCCTCAGTGTCTTTCTAGTAATGAGTGCTCTGGCAAGAGCATTAATCACCGCAAGCAGAGAATTAGCAGCTCCAGCATTATCCATGTGGTCAACAGACATGAAAAAAAAGCAGGAGGCAGAAGGGAAATATTGTGTGTGCTTTACGGGTTTGCAAATGTACGCTGATTAAATCAGCAGCAACGCACTTCAAAATTAGGACTTCTTTTCTGTCGCTTGTAACTGTACATAAATAATATATGTTTAATACATTTTAAGGAATTTATTGAGATATATTCACTGCAAGAAGAAGTATGTGGTTAGCTAGTAAGGGCTGTGAGAGGACTAGATTTGATTCTGTCTTTGAGAGGCATTCACAGTGCTGCAAAACATTTCATACATTAAAGTTGCAAAGCAATATGTGTCCTACCTTGAAAATAGATTGTCAATATCTTAACATGAATAAGGAAGCTCACGTTGGCAGTACTAGAAGTCTGGGGATGTTTATGTATGTTCTTGTTAAAACTGCTGTCTTTAATTCCTGTCTGAGCTCCAAGTAAAGTCTTTCTGTTCAATATGATTTCATTTCATGACAGGGCAAGGAGGGCTACACTCTGAGAGAAAAGACTAAATCTTAATAACCTCCAAATAGAAAAAAAAACCATATTGAGACAGAAAGAAAAATAGAAAGAAAAAAAAAAGCCAACATCAGACATCAAATAAGACAGAAAGAAGTAAAAAGAAATTGACAGCCAGAGATAGGTGAGAAAAGAATAGTAACATGAAGCAGATGTGGTTGTGCTGCTTCATCAGGGCCATACTACAAGTGTGGGAAATTTGGACAGTAACAGGCATATCAGGTTTTCAGAGACAGATCCCCTCTCCCTCTCTTTTTGTCTCCTCTCCACACTTAGCAACAGGGCCACTTGGAGACAGCACTCCTTTGCTACTGGTGCATCCCTCTGGCCTGGAAGCACCAGGACTTGAACCAAACTGGGGCCAGAGAGAGGCACAGAGGACATGGCTGAAAAGGTGCTTGCAACAGAAAGTAGCTGATGTTTATCTGTGGGTCCATGAGAGCCTGTAGCCAGGAAACGAAAATCTTGGCAATTCACAGTCAGTGCTGTCCGCTGGGGAAGAAACATTTCTACAGGCAGGCCTTACCTCTCAATACTGCATCAAGCAAAGCCCCAGAGACGTCTCTTTGTTCCTTTCTCTGTCCTCCTCTGTTCCAGGTACCTTTTTCCTTTTCCTTTTCCTTTTCCTTTTCCTTTTCCTTTTCCTTTTCCTTTTCCTTTTCCTTTTCCTTTTCCTTTTCCTTTTCCTTTTCCTTTTCCTTTTCCTTTTCCCTTTCCTTTCCCTTCCCAGAACCTTACCTTCCCTTCCCTTCCCTTCCCTTCCCTTCCCTTCCCTTCCCTTCCCTTCCCTTCCCTTCCCTTCCCTTCCCTTCCCTTCCCTTCCCTTCCCTTCCCTTCCCTTCCCTTCCCTTCCCTTCCCTTCCCTTCCCTTCCCTTCCCTTCCCTTCCCTTCCCTTCCCTTCCCTTCCCTTCCCTTCCCGGAACCTTCCCTTCCCTTCCCGGAACCTTCCCTTCCCTTCCCGGAACCTTCCCTTCCCTTCCCTTCCCGGAACCTTCCCTTCCCTTCCCGGAACCTTCCCGGAACCTTCCCTTCCCGGAACGTTCCCTTCCCAGAACATTCCCGGAACCTTCCCTTCTCACTTTCCCCCTTCCCCCTTCCCCCTTCCCCCTTTCCCCTCTCCCCTTCCCTCCTTTCCCTTTCCCTTTTCCCTTTCCACTTTTCTCTTTTTCTTTTCTCCTAGAGCATGAGTCTGATCTCATCACCACACTTCTGGAGCACTAGACATGTCCTAGGATGCGGGGTAAATAGCATTCTTCTGAAAAGTCCTTATGTGGAATGTGGAGGATTATTTAACTGTCAGGGATGTTTCTGGTTTTGGTAATGGTTTTTATTTTTTTGGTTTTGTGTGTATGTGTTAGTCATACATACTCTTCTAAGCTCTAAGCTTAAATGACTATGAATAAAGCCTGGAGACTTAAAAATTGGAAAAGTATGTCTTAGCTAAGCCTGTTGAAGTTCAAGGAAATCATACATGGATGACAAAAGACAATAAAAATTTTCAGACAAAGAGAACGGAGACCCAAATATCGTTACATTATAATACCTGAAAAAAAAAAGTGTTTCCAGACAATTGAAGTTTGGTTCTGAAGCTGGATGAAGCTATGCAAGCAATAAAGAATTTTCGGTATAAAAATGATCTGGAAAATTATTCCAGGTATGTCTGCAGACTCAGTTTTGTAGGTTTATCTGTATAAATGGTTTCTAGAAATAAATGTCTCATTCACTGGTAAAATGAGAGATACATGAAGTTTCTATTGTGAATGATACAAGCTTATCAGAGATAAAAGGACTGATGAATTATAGCTATAGTTTCCATATTTACTACTACAAGCACTAATTTTTTATCCTATGAACAAGTAAACTGTAAAGGGACAGATTGATTTCTGATAAAACAAGAGCTGATAAAAGCCCTGGTGCAGAATGGACAATATTTGTGTTGTTTATGCAATTAGGTATTCTTCCTAATCTCCTGACTTTTGCTGCTGCTACTAACTCAAGACTATCCTCTCATAAGAAGTGACACTGCAAAGCAAAGCATGTACTTTTTCCAGGCAAAGGGAATACAGGACAAAACAAGATGAAAATAGGTTTTACCCCAAGCTATAGGTTTTCTGTCAAGGTACAGAAGCATAATTCGCTTTCTAGTCTTTTCTTCAAGGTACAGGAGATTTAAATGAACACTCTGGGAGTAGCATTTGAGCTTCGTCTAAACTCATCTCCTTTTGCTGCAGTGGAAATCAAACAACATACAATGTGTGAAGAAAATTATATACTTAACCAAGAGTTAGTCATTGATTCAGAGAGTGTTTGTTGGAATTTTCCTCTGGAAGACATCTAGTTCAACCTCTCCCCTGAAGCAAAGTTACCACCTGCTGTAGATGGTCAAGTTGCACAATCTCCCACTACTCCTGTGCTGTACTTGCCATCTTTTCTAGGAAGATATCCCAAACATTTAATCTGAATGTCCCAGCTGCAGTAAGGGTTCATTGTTCCTTCTGAGGTAATTTTCTTCTAAAGGGAGGAGTTTGGCTCAAGAAATCATCATTTCCTTTCCAGCAGCTGTGGACTGCTATTAGATAACCTCTGCATTATGCTGAGCAAGCCAATCTTTCTCTTTGAAGAGGATCCTACCTATGTTGATAGCTCCTGGTTGATACCCTTTCCCCTACCCCACTTGATTTGGAACCCAAACCTTGCTACATTATTTTAAGTCCAGTGTCACAAAGGTCAGGAAAGTGTGTATAGTCCCTCTCCTTGACCTGCTGGCCAGGGCCAGTGCACTTCCCCTTATTTTGGTGTGTCTGCAATGCTGGCTTGTTTTCTGCTTGATATTCACTGCTGCATCCAGGCATTGACACCAGGGTTGCCACTCAGTCCCAGCCTACCTTTGTGCATGAATTAGTCTTCCATATCCATGTACAGAATTCACACTTCTTGAATTGTTCACCAATCTTCACATTTTGTGGGGTCTGTTAAGAATGAGGTTTCGCTTTCCCGCTTAATAATCTCTTCCCCTTATTTACTATCATTTGCAAATCCCTTTCTTAGCATTTAAATTACTGATTAAATTATTGATTCATGGGACTCACCTCCACTTCTTCCTAGCTGTGATTTAGATACAAAGCTACTTTTTGTTACTATTTAGGTTGTCTTTCTCACTCAATGACAAGCCTATGTTTTCTCCTACACACATATTTATAAATGTTACATTAATCTCTAAATCTAGACCTAGATTTAGTTCCATATGACTTTTGGCCTTTTCCCTAAATACTTTAGAAAAAAATCTTATATTTTTCCCAGTCACTATAGGTTGCTGAAGGCATATGATAAGTTTTTTCTGAGCTGTTTTCACTTTTATTTCTCCAGAGTTCATCAGTCTGGATCCAAAGATCACCAAAAGATTTCACCCCAGTGCTGTCCCATCAAGAAGCTTTTTTATACAGAATGCAATCCTCCCTATTCTTGTCTCTCTAAAGAAGCATGTGCTCATGGTGCACATGCTGTGCCACTCAGTCTCTGTGACTGTGCTACATAGCAGCCCTGAAACCAGACATGACCTTGCAATCCCTCCTAACTCTTGCTCTTCCTGGCTGTTGCTACACACACCAATGTAGAAACCCCACAGGCTGCTCTCAGAATGCCTTTGCCTCTGAGGAGAGACCTGATTCACTGGTCAGCAGATTCTGTCACAGAAATACACTAGCTGTGAGAAAACTAATCAAGATGATCATAGATCAGAAACCTAGTAGACAAATATACTAAAGAGAAACAGTTTTGAGCAGACAATGTTGATCTTTCAGAAGCAGTCATTGGCTCTGGATAATGACCAGTCTTGATCCCACAGAGAATTTTGTGATGTAGACATCACTAGTAGTACAGGTGGCTGAGGCATGGGACAATTTTTCTGACGTACTTTCCTTCCCTCTTAAGTCTCTTTTTAACAAAACTTCAGAGCAGACTGCCTACCACTTGGATAACCACAGACCTATCATCAAGTCACAGCATGAACCAGCCCTACTTTGTCTCTGGATATCTTTCTGTGACCCCACTCTGACAATGAATTCTGCAAATAGAATATACTGAGGGCAAAACAATTGCTCCCCCTTTTGCTCTGTGTCCCCATATTCATTATATTCAGCTTCCTCATTGCTGTTTCTATTATTTTCAAAGGCTGATTTTCTTTGGTACCCTTGGATGGGTTTTATCTGAGCCGTGTGATTTGCTGTGCTTGAACTACAGGACATATTCCACAGGATTCACTGTAGTTACAGTTCCATCACTCCTATTTGCATACTTGTTTTCCAAAGCCATTGCTCTCCAAAAAGTATCAGAATACCTCTTTTGTCTTCTTAACACTTTTCGCTGTGTGTCCTGCTGACAGTGGTTCATTCCAGCATGCCACTGTAACAACAGGATTCTTCATAATAGCTTCTCTGTGTTGCCCTCCAGTTTATTCACATCTTCTTGGATGGGTGAGGTTTGCTACAGCCTACGTTTTCTCAGACAGACTCTGTAACAACTGCTTAATAATAATTAGCTTATTCACTTCAGCCCAATAAACGGAGCACATTGTAAAGGACACCCTCTATAAGCATTCGTCCTTGTCAGACAAATTGTTCAGAATATCTGGTTTTTAGCCACATGTCACTACTGGTGGTTTTCATGAAAGTTCGCCTCACTACTGCTGGTGGCATGTACTCCAGGGCGAGCCCCCATTGCAATGTTGGTGAAGACTTTGTAGAAACATGTACATTTATTCAAACAAAAAAATCCTTGAAGTAGTCTCTTTAAGAACTGTTGCCATCACTGCTGTGACTTGCAGACTGGTTTAGCTACTATTGACAGGCTATTGATATTCCTCTCTGAACTTCATGAAGCTGTAAACACAGAAGCTTCCTCACCTTTTTTTCATCAGCACTACTTAAATTTTTGGTTTTGGGAACTCTGAACTCTGAAAAAACTACACAAACCTCATCTCCCTCTGGCACCAATTCCTCTGCATTAGGTTGAGAAGAAAGCTTCAGCTTCTGTCACTTTCCACGGTGTATCACAGTGTGCCAACATGGGAAAAGTGCCATACAAATTTACACTCTGCTTATAAGTAATTTCTCCTATTGCCTGTTTTTTTTTTCCCTGGCATAGACTAGACACTCTCCTAGATGCTTTGGTCTGATCCAATAGGGTTAATTTCATCCTATGTTCTTTACATCATAACTCAAAGTAGAACCTAAAAGGATAATGCAAGGGTCCATCTGCTGTAGGCACTCTGTCTTACTGTAGCAGCTGCTTGCAATCTACTGGGTTTTGCTCTGTTTCCTAGGTAATCAGGTTGCTCTCTGTAGAATTATGACTTTATGAGGGGAAAAAGGTGTGAATGAGAAGCCAAATTTACTTCTTCTGTGTTAAATATGACAAAGGCCACAGTAGGAGAAGAGCTGCAGAGCAGAAGAAAGTATCTGCAGTACAGAAAATGGCAAACATTGCCCTTCTATCCATATATATGGATGGGACTGGGAAAGAGATTAAAATGCACCCTTTTGGTAAAAGGGTGCTGTCATCATGATCAGTAGCTATTGCAATGACACAGACAACCCAGACTGCTGTGGACTGTTAGCAAAACCCACAAACTTTCTCCATTCAGATCAGTAGCCCTGGGAGAGAAGGTCTGTTAGGCTTGAAATATGCATTCTTCTATTTTTGTGCACCCATGTTTAAATAGTCAGCAACCCTTCTTATTTTGTGGAAGAAATGCTTCAGGAAAAACTGATCAGAGGGCAATATTTGAGGTATAGTATATTGTATTCAGATAAATTATTTTCCTTAATATTCAGACATATTTTGTGGGGAAAACAGTACAACTTGTAAAACGTAAAAATGCAAGCCCAACAGTTTCTTACCTCACTAATTTGAGAGGTGTCTGTCAATGCTCAGATTTTCATACTTGCTCTGACACTGATCCATTACTTTGTAAAATGTTTATGTTCTGACAGTCCTTCTCTTTATGTCTCTCTAAGGCATATTGCAAAATCTGCCTGGCTTTTGCAGTGTGCTCAGGACTGTCCTGCTGTAGCAGAAACACCAAGCAGTTTTTGTGCAATGGAGTAGATAATGTTTTATGATTGTTTAAGGTAATGTGGAGTGAAAATGGCCCAACTATAAAAACACGTAGTTTATCTGCTACAAAGTAGTCCCTCATACCTTGTGTTGCATAGTCAGCTATGTTATTGTTTACAGCACTGAACTGATTGTGCCTACCCATTCTAGCAAACGTTTAAATAACTTACATAAAAAAACTTACCTGCTACATCCTAACACCTCTCCATACCACAACAAAATCTTATTACTCCTTACTTTGTTTTCTCTTAGAGTACCTACGAAATGCCTACTGGATTTTGAAAAAGATTAGATCTACCACAAGATGACCCATGTTTGTCCACCGAGCTGAGCAGCAGCAGCTACTCTATGTAGATGGAGGTGCTGTGAAAAGCTGAGCATGCCTGTAACAGGTACTTGGAAAGCCTGTGTAGTTTGTCAGTGCTCTCCCACGCACTTGCTTTTGTTTTGTCCACCTGCAGCAAGACCTCTGTCTGCAACAGAGCAGCTGATGTTCCATGGCTGAAGACTTGGGTTTGATTTGAGCTGGTGACTATTGCCCATGAGCATTTCCCTCTCTCCACCAGTGCAAGCTACAAGCCAAAACTCACCTGAGGTCTGTTTCAGAAAAGAAACAATATACACTTTCCCAAACGTGGATGTTCCTGAGGATTCACAGAATCACTTTCTTCTTTCACTGCCTGACAGAAGAATACTATAGTTTTCTGTGAATGAAATGTTTCCTACCTTTGTTTCCTCTGCAGACAGATGAAGTGATCTCAGTTTCAGTTGCCTCCATCTTCAAAAACAAAATCCTCAGGAAAGAAAGTACTACTTTTTTCTCTCCCCTTCTAATTTTTTTTTAAAAAGAAACAGTAAGCTGACAGCTGATAAACACACAGCTGGCAAAAAACTGGCTCAGTGTACTGAGACTCTTGACATAGTAGTAGCATAGGTTTAGAATGTTCAGTGGTATATCTATTCACTGTGGCTAGGAAGAAATGAGTAAAAGTAAAAGAAAGACTCATTTTTCTGCCTGGCAGGCTGGTATCCTTTTTTGCTGCTGTCTATTATTGACTAGATCATATTGACTGTGATGCTTCAAACACTGTAATTCATCAGACAGATGCTGACTATCTACTTGTTCATTGTTTATTTATGAGCAGGGAAAGATTTCCAAAGGTGTTCAGATCATTTAGAAGACAGTAATCAATTCATATATATTTTTTTAGGTTACAAAATAATACGCCTAAGTCAAATTATATTTTGTTGTATGAGATAGTAAAAAAATAAACCCTCAAGGGGCAAACTGTTGTTACTGAAAGAATTACCCATCCAGGATGGACTCAGCTGCCTAACACCTCATTAATTATTTAGCAGTTCCTTAGAAGGAAAAATCTACTATACAGTGAATTCCTATCAATTTTTAATATAGCAGTGCCTGGAGCACTGGACTGAGTTCCTTACTTGTGCAGATGGTATAAGTAAAGTGAATATTGCCATATCTCTTAATGGGGGAAATCTCAGATAAATCCCAAGGCTTCTTTCCTTTGTTCTGGTTTACTTTATATTCTTAGAATTGTTAATGACCTGTTGCTGAGCATTTCTGCAGAGTTCATGCCAGTTTTTTTCCTTTCACACACACAACGAGAGCACTTATTGATCACAAAGCAGTTTCATCTGAAAGCCAAAATTGCACCATATTGACTTAATGCTACCATCTTCTGGTTTGGAAAGTACCTTTGCTAGCCCAACTAGTTTTAGTAAATTTTTTTTTTTTTTTTTTTTTCAATGAGATAAAACTGCCTAAGTTATTTTTGTCTTGACCTAGTTTTGGTACCTGATCACACACTTTAAAAATAATTGGCCTGTCGTCATTCGTATAATTTTCTTTCAGTTTTAGAATAATCTATCATGGTCAGAAAATTCCACCAAAAATCTTGCTAGCTCTCTTGCTATTTCTATACTGTCTGCTTCTCTATCCTGTTCCTAATTATAGATATTCTGCGATCACAGTTAAATTTACAGCTGCCAGATTACAGCTAAATTGGTTTTCATCACTCTTCTAGCCTAGCCTCTGTTCTCAAGCTTTTCCATTTTTCTCTGTCCAGGCTCAGTTCCCGACCTAGTGTGACACTGCTGCAGGGACAAAGGAACCTATTAGTGCTTTACACTTAGAGTGTCATATCTGTCTAACCTGTCCTGAAACAGAAGTTGTTTTTCACTGTTCTACGGCAGAGCATTGTCATGTCATTTGTGAGATGGGAACATCACAATGTGGGATGCTGCCAGCTGAAGAACACAAAATTATCTTAGTCTCAGCACCAACAGCTATCCCCAGGAAAAGTAGTGGGGTTTTTTTGTAACCCCAAAGCAGCAGAGGCTGCTGTGGATTGGACACAGGTGGAAAAGAAAGAGTAAAATGTGAGATTTCTAAATGACTGAAAAAGGACTCAGATTAATACTATTTTTAATGCTATCCAAACTATGTATTGCTGTCGTATTTACTCCATCACCCTGTTCTCTGCAACCTAGTGACTCTGCTTTCAAATCTCTGCAAAAATACTGTGCTCTGAGATGAAGATAGCCAAAATACTTTTCTTCCCAACAGACTTGTACTCAGTAGCCTATTCATTCGCATTTGGGCATGAAGTAATCTCTATTACCTAGCTGCCACAGCAGGCAATGAGGCAACAGACTTACAGAGAAACAAAACAAAAAAAATTTTTCTTGTTCTCAAACCTATTTGTCATACATAATAAAGCCTTAGCAGCCAGCGGTGATGTGATATGGATATGGCCCTTTTGATTTGATTTCCCTTACAACTCAAAACATCTTTGCCTTTAATTCTTTTTCTCTGGCTGCTTATATAAGTCCACAATAAATACACATTGTCTCCTTGTTTCATTTTAAAGCCATTTGGGAACACTGTGGCAACATGCCATAAAAATTGGGCTTATTCCACTTCATTCCACTAACTCAACTGCTCCACTAGATTTTTTAGTCTCCTGAAGATTTATTAAAAAGTTTTATCTTTTGTAGCACCCAGTCCTTCTGCCAGATGTACTTGGAAGCTCTTAAAACTCAGAGCAATCTGTCAGAGGAGTTGTCAACAACCTTTTTACAATACTGCTGACCTGTTAATCTAGAACTGTCACTCACAATGTAGAACTCATTGTATTTCTGGTAGGAGAATCCCCAAGAGCACAGAGGTTTACAAAAATAGCTAAAATTAACAAAAAACATACAAAACTTTAAGGCTACCATTAAAAATAATGCTACCTTACAAAAATTAGGAAAAGTAATTATGGTGTTTACCAATTCCTGTAATATAGTTTCTGATGAGGGACCTGTCCCAGAAAGTCAGTAATGCCTGCTTTGCTTTCTGTATATATTTTCCCTGGGGACAAAAGATCGCATATCCAACCGAAATTACAGAAAGTCCATGTCCAAGAATACAGATTTTTAGCATTTATTTACTTATATGCAGATTACATAAATACATATATTGTCATATCTTGTGGTAATAAGTTTATGACCTTGCTGTGATAGCAACTGCTCCAAGCTGTGTTTATGCACCACTGGTTCACTCAGGCACCGTGTGTATATGGTCTATTCAGGTCTCCAAGTCAAATGTAATAACAGTATTCTGACAGAGTTTAGTGGAATAATTCATTTAGCCTATTTATGCATTTGTAAAACTATTAGAATAATTCAGAGTCAAACGTACTTCCCAGAGGAATTCTGTGGTCTTAGATCAGTATTTACTTTGAGATCTTTGCTTGAAAGGAATTAAAATAAACCTTAGCTGTGTTTTTAAGCCTATCAGTCTTGGTTTGTTCTTCTCTTCTGTCCAAGGTAATCTAAGAAAATGGCCATAATCTGTTTAAGGAATGTATTTATTTCAAAAGATTTTTGGATTAAAACACTTCTCAAATTTGACTGATGCTAGTTAGTGACCCTGGCGATGTTCCTACTACATTAAGAATGTAAGAACAGCTGCACCAACTTGGACAAAAGGTTTGATGTGTCCAGTGTTCTGTCATGACAGTGTTGTCAGAGACACTTAGAAAAAAAGGTGTCAGGAAAGGATAAGCATAAAAAGCATCCTGGATGGCAAATGCACTCTGACTTCACTGCTAGAAGTACTTAGTCTAATGTATAGATCTCATCTGAATTTTTATTATGCTGTCTGCTTCTTCAGAATGGTGTGATATGTGTATAACAGCCAGTGCCATGCCTGCTGCTTTCCTTCCTGATGACCTCACTGGTGCATTAGCTAAAGTGCATCTATCTTAACATAATTGTTTTCCTCTGTCTGTAGAAATATCTGCAAAATCACTAAGGGTCAGGTCACATCAACTGTAACTGATCAATGAACCCCCATAATGGAGAAAGACCCAGAGGAGATGGGCAAAGATGTGTTCCTGAGGCTCAGGGAAGAGTAATTTCTTTACCACAGCTGTTGCAAAGAAAGCAGAACTTACCCCAACACAAACTTGGCATAAGGCTGGCTTTTGGTTTAACCAACAGCTCTGAAAGTTGAGTGGATCAACGAGTTGTGTAAATGTCCTTCCATAAGCTAATCAAAAAGGTGTGGGTGTCATCCTAAAACTGAACTTCATGGGAGAAGTGTACAAATTACTCAGCCCAACACAGGGATATGAAAATTGAGGAACCAAGAAAATAAACTTCAGAACAGCAGGTATGAGCTGGCTTCAACCAATCACCCCAGAAACAGAAAGCATGGGGACACCTGGAACGAGAATCAGATTTTTGTTGTTATTCAACAGTGTACTGCAATTGCTTTATTATCCTTGTGTTGCATTTTCTTCATATTATATACAATACTGCTGTATTCCTCTGCTGAATCCCTTGTAATGTCAGATATCTTAAAATAAATAAACTTGTTATTAAAACATGAAAACTGTCCGGACATTTCTGAATGAACCTGGTTTGGAAGTATTGGACACTAACATCCACCTAGTACAACAGGAGCAAAACTAGTTTTGATCATTTTCATTTGAAATGTCTTCAAGTTAATTTCAAACACTTGCATTGCAAGATTATAAATCCCATGAAGGAAGAGCAGTTGTTTATGGATACAGCTGTGGTAATCACATATCCTCTGAACAGAGAGAGGTCTCTCCCAAGATTTTCCTGGAAATCTGTGGGAAGCTATGAGAAAGATCAGAGAAAAGTATGATCAACAATTCGTATCTTCATTTGCTGCACCTGTTGTTGTGCACATGTTGAATGTGTTTTGGAGATTTGTTTACCAAAGGGTGATTTCCTAATTGGACACTGGTGATGGTGTTTGGATTCATTGTCCAATTGGATCCACGTGGGTTTTTCTTAGTAGTATAGTATAGTATAGTATAGTATAGTATAGTATAGTATAGTATAATATAGTATAGTATAGTATAGTACAGTACAGTACAGTACAATAAAGCAATTGATCAGCCTTCTGCAATCATGGAGCCAATGCTCACCATTCCCCAGCGGGGACTGCTGCTACCATATACAGCTAGCAGGGATGGCATAAGATTAAACTGTGAGCAAATGTATAAACATCTTCAATTTTAGATCTGCAACATTATGGCATAGCTTCTGAAGATAAAGTGAAGGTTCATCTCTTGGCAGTTGAAGCTTCACTGGCAAAATCACTAAGGCTGACACCACAGAAAGTCCATCCATCTCTGTTTTCTACCTCATGTAATTTAAATATGATGTACATGCTTATGATATTGCTTCTTTCTAATTGTAATAAGAATCTTTAGTTTTCTTGTTACAGATGTTTTTATCATTACCTTAAAAACAGAACAAAGTAAAGAATATACTGTATTTTATTAAGTGGGAAGTACACATATTTTTAGGTTGAAAAAAAAATAATCAGGCTACAGTGCCCTAACTAATGCAGGAAAAAAACCCATTAATAAAATGCAGTTTACCCATTTGTTGAGGTGAGAATAAAGACTGAGGTCCCAGAGGCAAGAAGCAAGAAGACAACATTTTTAAACATTATCCTTTTTTTGAAAGAGAAAATGAGACTGAAAGGAGACCTCATTGCAGTCTTCAACATCTCTGCTGGGGAGAGAAGGGGCAGACCCTGATCTCTTCTCTGGGGCGCACAGAGACAGGACCCAAGGGAATGGCCTGAAGTTGTGTCAGGGCAGATTTAGGCTGGGCATCAGGTAAAAGTTCTTGCCCCAGAGGGTGTTTGGGCACTGGAAGAGGCTCCCCAGGGCAGCGGTCACAGCACCAGCCTGACCGAGGGCAAGAAGCGTTTGGAAAATGCTTTGGTACATAGTGTGACTTGGGCTGTACTGTGCAGGACCAAGAGTTGGACTCCATGATCCTGACAGGTCCCTTCCAGCTCAGCATGATTCTGTGCAAGAAATAAACAAAGCAAAAAAATACGGAGACACAAAGAAAGAGTTCCTGTGAAAGAAATTATTGAAAGATGTTGTTATTGCCTGCGGATCACAGGAATTCTAAAGCATGTGAAACTACTAATGTATGGCACATAGAAAGGCTACTGACTCATAACTATAAACTCCCAAAAACTTTATATGTATCCCTCTGACAAGGGAACACATAGATTTTTGCATGCTATTGCTGTGAATACAGAGTCTGATATTCCTCCATATGATGCTTGTGTGGACTAAAATGCAACAAAGCATTCATTCATGGTACTTTTATTTAATGCACAAGCAAGGGAATAGAGAAAACATTGGTCATTTTAGCATACCAATATGTTAAATACTTCATTAAAAGCCAGTGCTTTCTCTTTGGGGTGAATAATCAAGTGCTTACAATCCTCTTTATTTGATTCACATTTATTCATAGCTATAGCTACAAATGCTCAGAAGTTTAGGTAGAGAAACACTTATCTGTGAGGAGCAAGAGCATCTTGTGGCTTGCTGAGTATATTTGTATCCAGTTTTATTATATACAACAGAAAAATGCCGAAAATTATGAAATTGTTCTGGGAAGAACTATAGAAATTAATGGAACACTGAAAAGCAGGTTATTAACTGAGTTCCCAGAGTCACTCAGTTCCCAGTTTATCAAAGATTCTTCAGTCAGAGGGAAACATAAGCATCAACTAAAAGAGAAGATACAGTACAACAGAGCACTTAGACATAGCAGACAAAGGCTAGAAGAATCAAAAGGGATAAAAGCTGTAGCTTGGCAAATTTGATACAGTTGTGTAACAACTAGTTTTACAGTATCACCAGGTTACAGCTGTCCAGGGATATCAGATTGTCCATCCCTCAGATTTTCTTTGCTTTCAGGACTGGACTCCTCATTATTTGAGGAGAGATATGCTTCAGCAATCACAGAGACAAATGAAATGAATTTACAGTGGCTATAACATTTAAAATCAGATGAACTATAATAACAATAACTCTAGCCTTTAAAATTCTGAGCTTTTTTTTTTTTTTTAATTCAGTGTCTTTCATCTGAGGGATTTTAAGTGCTTAACAAACACAGACTAATCCATCCCCTCCATACTTGTGAAAAGTAGGTAGTTGTTACTAGATCTGCGTTTCAGATATGTAAGCTGTGAATCTGTAAAGTTAAGTGATTTGTCAAAGGTTGTGGAACAAGCAAATATCAGATATGGACTGCTGGAAAATCCAGGTTATGAGAACTCGTAACTATAAGACTGTGTTATATTCTGGATAGAACAGTTGATCTTTTAACTTCTTAGCAGTCAGGTGGTGTTAACTAAGTATTTGCAACAGTAAAGAAAGAGATCTGAACAGAGGAGGTAAAGGATTTTAGTGCAGATCAGTGAAGCTGGGACATTATTGAAAAAAACACCAGGGAGAGGAGACAGTTTATATAATAAAACCAAAACTAGCTAATGATATTAATAAAGTTGGGGGTGCAGTGCTTTTTCTTCGTCAAAAAGACGGTGGAAGATGCTTATAAATATATTAAAAGGCACTGTTTATTGAAACTACTTGCCACAGACAGCATGCTCTAAGTTTCCACTCCCTATCTGATTAAATACAGCTTGGTGCTGCCTGGTATCAGCATGCAGGGTGTCCATAAATCCTGGCCTGGATTATGCTACATTAAACTTGGCAAAATTCTGATTTCACTGTAAGCAGTAGTAAAATTCTTTCATACTTTATTCTTAATCCTGGTGTAGTTCCTAATGAAGACTATTTTGGGTACTACTATTTTGGAAAAGGCATTATTCCACATTTTTAATTTTTCTTAATGGGGTGGCTCCTGCAGAAAGCATGATGCTGTTAGGCAAGTCTTGGCAACTCTTCAAGAGCGGCTGAGGAAAGCATACAAAAAAAGAACCATCACTTTCAGAACTGCAATATCATGGAGCTGCAACTGTGGACAGCTACCTGAGCTAGTAGTGATCTTCAATCCACAACCAACCAAAGCTCCAAGGACTTACAGAAAAGTCTTATCCACAGCTGTGAAGCAGATGCTTCTAGAGAAGTACTGAACTCAAATGCCTCAGGCCTCCCAGTAAAAACGAAGACAAAATTCTTCTCTACCTCTCTTTCTAGAACACATTGTGATGCTGAGTATCTAAACATGATCTCAAATTTTTCCCTTGTTTACAACCAATTTTGTTTTCCATGTATTCTTCTGCAGACTGAGCAAGATATGTCTTGATACCTGCAGAATGCAACAAATCAAAAAATTTTCTTGTATATTTTGTAGTGAAATTCGCAAGCTTCTGAATTAGTTTTATTTTTCTTTCTGTTAGCTGTAAATAAAAGAAAATTATGCTAGAAGATCTTGCACAGTATTCTGAGATCTAATGCCACTGATTTGCATATTGCAGATATTCTGTTTTGTGTTGTTGTTTCTTACTCACTGTGAGTGAAATCCAGATCTCACTGAAGTCCATGATGAATTTTGCGTCCATCTTCTTAAGCAGACCAAATAAAAAACTTTAAACGTAAAAGCTCTAGGCCCATACACATGTCTGAGAAGTTATTGGCAAGCAAGGCTGAATACTTTCAAACAATTGTTATGCACATGCAGTACAAACAATAGTATATTGTGTATGTGGAAACTTTGTGCAAGTCTGAGACCTTTACTGCTTCTGTGTCTTTTGATGTTAAACTGCCACTTCTTTTAAAATGCATGCTACCAAATTACAGCCAGCTCTTATAAATCAACAAAAAGTAACAAAAGCAATGACCAGCTAGAGAATATCAGAGTAATGTGAGCGCAGCTATACCTGACAAATGTAACCTGACTTGCTTTTTAAATGCAGTTTCTTAAATAAGAAAAAAAAAGATAAATACAGTAGATGAGGAAAAGGGGAAAGGACAGTAGAAGCATTTTGGGGAAACAATACAACAAAGCATCTCTTTTTTTCAGTTCTCTAAAGGGCTGACATGCAGGGGACTGTTCTTTTCCAAGCTTTTTTCTTTTTAAATGCTTCCACATAGCTTTAATATATTCCATCTACGCTTAGAGAAAATAATGAACTGACGAATAGATGATACTTTGAAGGGATTAACTGACTGCTGCAGAACAATCTAGATCGACTGCAAACTACCCCCAAAACTTAGTGAACTTATTATTTATAGCTCCTTTCCAACAAAAAAAGCAATATAGTCAAAATTAGGTAGTCTTTCTTTGAAAATTGTAGTTATTTTGATAAAAAGTGCTGTCAAAGCAACAAACATTAATGCCACAAACTGTAGATCATTCACTTTCATGTAGGGTTTATGAGGCTCCTTGTGAGAATACTTCATAGTTAAAGTATGTCTTCCCTTGAGTATCACATGAGCATTTAATTTTTGTTTTGGCATTGGGCCCATTGTGTTTATGAGGTTCTTTAGAGAAGTGGAATTGATGACCACAAAAGAAAAATTGAGAGTTACTTATTTTAGACCGTTATTATAACCTTTCAAGGTTTTCAGGACCAAAAAAAAAAAAGAAAAAAAAGGTGCTCTTTTAAGGAGATAGATAGATAGATAGATAGATAGATAGATAGATAGATAGATAGGGACTCCATTGCAAAAAAACTTTCGAGGTCTACTCATATCAGGCTTTATACTCCTGAGCTCTTTATTGTGCTACAATGATATCCTTTGCTGCTTTGCCAGTTACACTAAATACCATGTATTACACTTTCTTGATCTACAGTATTTTTGCTGGCAAGGTTAAGTTTGTAGGTAAAATTTCAACTCAGTTGAACAGTCTTTGATTTTTCTCATAAGCTTTTCCATTACTAGCAAAAATTAATCATATATTTTATTAGCTTTCATTTATTGTCTATCACATATGTAAATTTACACTAGAGATATAAGAATCCCTTAAGTCGTAAAGCCTGTGCCATAGAGCATGATCTTGCAGATACAAGTCATGCAAAAGAAACTGTGCTGTGTCAGATCTGCATGACTTTGGCAAGATTGTGTTGTGTCTTGCTACAGCTCTTCTCGTAAGTGACTTGTAAATCACTCTTTATGACAACTTGCATGGACTCTGGCCACAAACATGTTTTATAACCACATACTAATTTTCTTTAACACGTGGAAGATCTATCCACTCTAGGTCTAGTACTGTTGGATTAATCTCTGTAAAATCCTAAACATCCCTTACTGCACCAAAGATGAGGAGAAATGGATATGCTGCTTGCAGGAGCAGCATGTTTTACTGAACACTGCGATACAGCAGTTGCAATCTTAGTGGTACACTCTGAACAAAGAACATCCACTCTGCAGCTAACTAGGTCATATAGACCAACTCAGAACTTAACCTCAAGGTTCTGTTAAATGGGAATATGTGGCAATAAAATCAAGTAGCAAATTCCTTCTGTTAAAGTTCTGATATTCGATTACATGTCAAAAGAGGATCAAACCAATCAAATCCTAGGTAACTTAGTAATAAAAAAACCCAACACTCTGACTATTGACCTCAGACCTCAGAGTGCCACATTCTGATTTGATTTGCCCCAGGGTTTTTCCTTCTTCCCTTTCTTTCCCCTCTGAAGTAAAATTTAATAGTTACACAAAATTGATTATTACTCCTATTCCTTGGCTCAGGGAAGATGCAGCAACATTTGGACAGCAGAAAACATCAATTGTCACTCAAAGTGAAAAACTTTTTACTGTTGTAAGTGATTTAATTGGCAGCCTTTAGATAACGTGATTTTCCATTCTGTTTCTACCACATGCCTGTTGACAAAAGGATTTCAGAAGTGTGAGACAATCATTGTTTGTTTTCTTTTGTTTATGCTGAAATGCTAAATGATCTAAGAGTACACAGTGGATTTTATAAGATATTAATAATCCCTCCTAATTACGAAATCTGCTTATGAATTATTTTCAAGATCCTACTTCTACCCTTTTAGGATTAATCTCTAGTCTTTCAACTTTTGATTTTGGCATTTTCCTTCAACATTTGTAAGATAGTCCTAAATTTCAGAACTGTATTTCAGTTATCTTGTAGCTGGATTCTACTATCTCCTGTTTTCTTCCCTTTGAAATGGAAGGTCGAAAAAATTGGTTTTGAGAACACCTTTCCAATGTTAAAGGTAAGATGCATGTCTTTGGAGTGCCTATGGCCAAGGTCCAAAATGAAGGACAGTAAAAGCAAATGATTGCCAAAAAGGTGTGAAATTAATTTCTTAACTGTAAAAGTCTCCTGTAACTTCAATTTAAAAGAGTAAGATTTTAATGAATAATTTTCATTAAGCGGAGAAGTCTGTGCAAAAGCTCATCTGAGATGAAACTTATTTTAAAAAATCATAATGAAGGAAGAGGGGTCATGAGTGCCAAAAGACTACTTTCTCTCATCTAAGTTTTTGATATTATAGTCGGAGAAAATAAAATTCTCATATTTTCTCATCTGACAGTACAATGGTCTAGAAGGCTCTGGCACAGCTGATGCTAAGGAGAATAATATTAACTTAGAACTGGCACAAAGCAAACAATGCAATTCAAACTGTTGCAATGTTTTCATAAACCCATTCTCCACTAGATCCACAGCACTTTCACTGACAATGAGACTGCAACTGAAGTCTTGTTAAACAGCCCTAAAAAAATCTTAACCTTGTTGTTTTTCTGCATTTAGCTTTCCATGATGATTATCACACTGGCATTTGTCAAGCTGATGTCTGTTTTGTTGGCATAGATCATGCAAGGCAGCTAATTCTGTTCTGTTCTTATTTGGCTGAGTCTAATCTCCTGGAATTCAAGAGTCAGCCAAACTTGGTAAACCATACAGTGGAAAAGGCTGGCTGCAAAATCTACAAAAAAAGTGCTATATTAGTGGACCTCTCTGATTTAGGAATACAGAGGGCTAAGAAAATGTCCTTTCCCTCATGACTCTGTCTTGAAAGTTGCTGTTTGTTGTGTTCATAAATGTCTTTGATAGCCCTTCCCTTTCTATTTCCTGTTGGAATTCACAAAAGTACAGGACTACAAATAACAGGTACCCAGGCACAAATGTGACATTTGCTATTTCAAAAACATTTAGGCCTCACTCTTCAAACCCTACTCTGCAAACTGTTAATAAATGTACTTGCGAAAGAAAATGGTTTATTTTCTCTCAGTTACATGAATCTAAGAATAAGCTTTTTAATTAAAAGCACTGTTGAAGTCCAAAGAGGTAAAAGCACTGCAAGGGTCTTCCACTCCACCTACAGTAAATAACTCTTCAGTGTTTCATCACTGAAACCTTTGAGATTTCTTTCTTCCAGCTAAACCTCCCAAAGTGCATAGCTGCACACAGACTTCTCCAGAATTTGCTTGCTAATTAACTGCAGTAATATATATCAGACTTGTTTCCGTTTGTTCTTTTAACCAGATTAGATTTTCTCCCCAGCACAAAGGGCCTTGTTCCATGGCTGCAGTACCAGTGGAGGTGCTGCTGTACAAAGCACACAGCGCTGGGTGAGAAGCAGCACCAAACACTCATGGGGGTGACCTTGCGCCCTGCTGACAGACAGCTTGGACGCCACCATGTGCACAGCCTGTGTCGCCCACAGCACCCAGCAATGCCCTGTCAGGTCTGCTCCCCTGGCCAGGAAAGCATCTCCTCTGCACAGAGCTCTCCAGCGTGTGATGCGTGCTGAGCCTGCCGTGGCCAAGGAGCTCTGAGGTTTCCTGAATGGAGATACCGTCTTGTGCCATTCAGCTACCTGTAAACTCCTCAGCCTGTCTTTAGACCATAAAACCCTTAGTTGTGCAACATACCAGGGCAGTGGCAGCCTCCAGTGCTAACTCAGTCCAGAACTGTGGCATGATCTGTAATAACCTACTCTGTAGATCTGTTGCTTGGGGTTTTTTTAAAGTTGATTCATTTTCACTAAGGTGAGTAATGTTAGTTAATGGGTGGTGCTGTGTGATGAAGGAACAGTGTCAAAGTCTAAGGTTTTGCTAAGTATTGAAAGATATGCACAAGCAAGCACAGGGTTTTGCAACAATAGGAACTGTTTATGATTTTACAGCTTATGATTCATATGGAAAATGAACAGCAAGAGTAATGGTTGCAGTTGCACAAACTTAAATTGAAAATTATCCTGAAAGTTGATTAAATTCTGAAAATTATTAAAGGGTATCTTGTCAATTTTTTTATTCTTGTAAAGTGTGCTATTAATAATAAAAATTAATAATCATGTTTACTGCATAGGGGTTTTTGGCAATCAAGTACAGAATTTCCATTATGTTTCCAGGCGATAACCTGTGCCTTGATTTTTTAACTTGTTTTCTTTCACTTATCTGGACACAGACAAAAAAATACCCTAGCTGTCTATCCCATGCAACAAAGCTTAAACCAGAAACAAACAAAAGGCAGCATACCCATAAGCAAGGTCAGTGATTTTTCCATTAGTCAATGCATCACTACAAAATGAAAAACCACATATATCTGCAAGCACCTGTTTCTGGTCATATTATTGTGAATTCAGTGTTTGGTTTTACATGCATGTAAACCTCTTTTAGTCTTCTGAGGGTTTTGTTTTGTTTGTCTGTTATCTTTTAAATCTTCTTCTGTCTGTTTTGCAAAGACTGCTTGAAAAGAGAGTTTCTAAACAAACACTGATGTTCTAGACCACCATATGCAATTACTCAGCGCAGAGAAAGATTCCTGAAAGGGTAACTGTCATCATAAGGAGTCTGGAAAAATGCAGTCTTAGCATGTGCATTTGAACAGCAAGCAACACAAAATATCATTTAAGAGTATCCCAAGGTCAAACAGGATTAATGTTTACCTTAGCTGGTTTGAGTCCTGCCCTGTCATCATAGGAGATACATGGATGCTGAAATAGAGCCTGCTCATGTAACATAATCTGTATAACCTGCATAACCTATCTGCACAATACAGAGCTTTTTTCAGGACTAAACAGCAATCTTTGCAATAACTACATTAATACTGTCCACTGCTTGTTGGGTTTTTTTTCCAAATTACACTTTATTTTTACAGTATAGTACTTAATCTCTCTTGCTGCTACAAGCTTTAAATACTTGCTTCTACAGTGATAATATCAAAATCGGAGGTTTTGCAAGATCCTAGCTCTGTAATAAATTAAGATTGAGCAATTGCTTTCAAAAGTCTTTTAAAAAGATCTTAAAATTAATGTCTTTAGGAATTGAAGTGAATGGGAAAAGGAAAGCTCTATATTTATCCTAGGGCCATGGATTCTCTTGCTTCAACTTTAGTGATGAGATATTTCAGTTTTCTTATTGAATCAATATTAATGACAAATCAGTGCAATGAGCTTTACGTTTTGTAAAGACAGACACTCTACACAGGCTCTTGAGTGGGTAGAAACAAATGCTTTTATTTGGTCTTTCAAACTGGCAGTATTAAAATATTTTAACTTCACAAAGGCATAAATTCTGAGGTCTTTAAAGTGTGTGTCAACAAAAAAAATCTTCATAATTAGGTATTTAGTAAACATGAGCAAAAGTATTTATGAAGACAAACAAACACAAACCTGAATGGCAACACACTACATCTTAGTTATTACTGACATATATGGAGGGGATATTGCACTTAACTTCTGTACTTCTGTGTCTAGGAAGAGATAAATAACCGGCTTCCATCTATGTTTTTGAAAATCTTATGCCCTGTAATTTTTTCCCTTGTAAGCTTCGGGGATGAAAAAATTAATGAAATAGCTATTTGAAGGTAGGAAATATTCTGGCTCCCTCTCAAAGTTTTCCTTAATGTATTAAACTTTCAAATTTTCAGAATCACATTCAAAGTTATGTGCTGAAGAGATCTTGCCCACTTTGTGAGCTAAAGATCTTTTGACTGCTCAGCCAGACACACAGGATTTGACCTGACAAACTGAAATGGAAGCAAAGTTGATAACTAGATTTTCATTAAAAACAACAGCAAATTCTTAAGAACCATATGCGAAAAGGAACATGCATGATTCCTGGACAAAATAACATTCCTGAAAATATCTTGGAAAGATACCCCTCTAAAAGTTATCTAAAATTCAGTTACTGTATTTTGTGCCATGGCGTTTTCTTTTATTTTTATACAAGAGTCTTGAACTTGCTTCTTTGAACATCCAAACCCATGAAGTTATTGAGCCTCAGTACATTACTCAGTAGAGTAAACATATAATCTATCCCTGGTTAGTGGACTGGAAAATGAGGGTTAGGGGAGCAAGGGAGTTGCCAGACAGCGTAATACAAAGAATATTGAGAATCTTAATTTAATTCCTCTATTCTAGCAAGCTGAAAATACTCACATGCACAAGTAAATACTGGTTCAGTTTTGTCTGAAGCCACATCCTTATATCCTTGTCATAAGATTATTTCTTCTTCCTATGAGGAAACAAAAGAAGGACCAAAGAAATAGAGAGTACATACACAAAGTCTCTCACAGCTAAATGTGTCTGAGATTAAAAAATATTTTTAAGTTAGAGAAATCACCTAGAAAGAAAGCTCTTATCCTGTTGAGAATATTTGCAATCAAATTAGGAACACACTTCTCTATAAAGAATTCATTAATTCTCTCCCACAGTATTGTTTATGTCTATGGTACCTAACTCTTCTCATATGGAAATTAGTCCAAGATTTTACTCAGAATTATCCTTTGACAGCTTACAGTATCAGGGATTACTGTAAAAGATGAGAGAATTTGTGATGATTAATCATTCTGTTCAATTTGCAAAACTTGAAGCTGAGATTGCTTCTAAATAATTTTTTGTCAACATGTTTATGCAATCAGAGAGTGATTAAAAAGATAAGAAAAGCATGATGCTTTCAGGTCCTGAAAAATACAGGTCCAGGGTTACCGCCGATAAACAAATATGCTGAAATTCTGTTCAGCCTTTTAACAAAATATTGCAGATGATTTAAACACAGACCAACCATAGGAAAATATATATATTTTTGCCTGGTTATGTTTAATAAAATTTTACTGAAATCTTAACACATGATTTTAAAATTCACATTTCCACAAAATTTAGGGGAAAAAAAAGAGTTTTAAGATGCAGCTATATACTTCACTAATTTGTAGTATGCATCCATTTTTCCAGAAATTTCAGGCTTTCTCTAATTCTCTGGGTTTTAACAAAAGGAAAAAGCCCATGATATTTGCCTGTTGAATATCTTTAAAGTCACTGGAGTTAATGTCAGAAAAAGGGTGGATTGGGTCCTACCAGTTAGTGTTACTTCTGAAGCACTGCTCAAATTTATAGAAGATAAAAATCACACATACAAACTATAGGAACAATGCAGAGATATATTTGCTATTTTCTGTTTTATGAGTGACAAACTATCCCTGAATGGCAAAGACAAGTACTTAAATTATATTTCAACAACTCTACCTACATTGTCCAGAAATTCTTTATATCTTGAACAGATAAAAATGATTTATGGTTACAATGATAAAAATAATGTGCATTGTTAATGGCAATCAGCAAAGAAAGAAAATATTCAGATACATCACTTTTCCCTCAGACAAACTCTTAGGCTATGCTTAGTTTAATTATTTTGCACTATGTGATCAATTAAGGTAGTGACTGCAGCACAGCACACCAGCCCTCAGGAACTCTGTGCAGCCACCGAGGAAGTACGGGCTCTGCAGTGGAGGGTAAAGGTTCCTTTGTGCTGAAGGTCCTGTCAGAGGCAGCTCCAAACACTCACTGTGCACACATACAAATTTTTCTAAACCCTGTATTCAAAATAGTTTCACTGGTGCTGAATTACTTGTTAACAGTCTTTACCTTTCTGCCTAATGAACACTAATGCCAGGGGCCATTGGTACACAGAAGCATTTCACAACTGTGCTATCAATAATTGTGTAATCATGTAATCATAAAAATGGAGAATGGGCAAGAAGCTGGCAAGCACGGCATATTTGATCAGTTCTGTGAAGTGGTTATTTAAAAAATATTCTCACCTTCTCTTTATTAAACTGCTATTTAGCTTTACTTGTGGAATTAATTTACATCTTCAGTCCAAAGGATTTATGTCTCTGTATTGTTTATAAACTACTAAGATACAGTCACCTAGAGCTTGCTTGCTATGCAAAGCAGGGAAAAAGGATATACTCCTGCTACTGCTAGTATTTTTTTGATTTTTTTTTCCCATTACTAATAGTTTACCTTCTTTTCACAGCTTTGTATGCGTTAAAAAAAAAAAAAAAACAAAACCAAACCAAATCATTGCAGTCCTGGAAGAACATTTATATTCTAGATTAAGGTCTGACTCTGCTATTAAAATGCATTTTAAATTGTACAAACTGACTCCTTGCTCTTTCCCTGTGATATTTCTCACAAGGAGAACAAAGAGGAAAAAAATATTGAGCTTTTCTTACAAATGTGGCTGAGGAGATTCTTCAGGGAAAAAGAAAGTGTTATTTATTCGGCTTCCTACAAGGGCAGTGATTTCCACATGTCTATTTGTGCTGGAGAAAAAAAGACTAAGGAAATATCGGATGTTCTTACGCCTATTAAAAGAACTTAGTTCAAAGATGGCAAAAAATTGGAATTGCTGGTATTCTTATAATGAAAAGGAATGTAGAGAGTTTGAGCTTATGATGCCTGTTATACCTGGGTCATTTACTTGCCTGGTGTACTTTGTACGCTACGAACACTAATCTACAAATGTCAACACATTGTAAACAAGGCTGGAGGAAGACCATGGGGAGACAAGTTTTTAAGCTTTTAATAGTAAAGCTTCGAAAACCGTAAAATACTTCGATAAAAAAAACCAAAACAAACAAACGAACAAACAACCCCCATCCCCAAAACTAAAAAAATACCCCAAAAATTTTAGAAAATCAACCTAAGGGGTTTGATTGTTTCTCTTTAACTCCAGCCCATGCTCCGTCGCTTCAGTGATTCCCGAGCGGAGGGCGAAGAGCAGGAATCGCGGGCAGTTTGGATGCTGCCATCGGTGAAGATTAACCCGCAGTGTCCTTCCTCACGCCGAGGAAAGCCGCAGGGCGCGGAGCAGCCCAAGGAGCGGCGGCAAAGCAGAGCCCCGCGCAGGATGCGGCCGCCGCCGGGCCCGCGCTGCGCCGACGCGCCGCTGGGGGGAGTCGGGGCGCTTCCGAACGGGCCGCGCCCGCGGCGGGAGCGCCTGGCACGGCACCGCACGGCACGGCCCGGCACGGCCCGGCACCGCACGACCCGGCACCGCACGGCCCGGCACCGCACGGCACGGCTCGGCCCGGTACGGCACGGCACGGCACGGCACGGCCCGGCTCGGCACGGCACGGCCCGGGCCGGAACGGCACGAGAAGGGACGGACGCGGCGCTGGCCGCCGTCACCTGAGCAACGCCGGCGGGCGGGAGCTGCGGGAGGAGGCTCCGCTCGCTCCCAGCTCGCCCGCGGGGGCCGCTCACCTGCCCGCTCCGCTCCCTCCCCGCACCCGCGGGCACTTGGCGGCAGAACGCCGGCCCGGCGCCCATCATGCCCCGCCGCCGGTATCGGGGTGTCGGCGGCGGCGGGTGGCGGAGCGGAGCCCCCTCCGCGGCTGCGGAAGGTCCGCCCGCGCCCCGCCGGTCCCGCCGCGCCGCGCGTCGCCCGGGGCGTGGGTGCCGAGCCCCGCTGCGGGGGAACGCGGGGAAGGAGTTTGCTGCTTCGATGGAATTTCTCGGCGCACTGTTTTTCGTGGCAGGCGGAAACCCGTCCACACGCGGGTCCCGTGCAATGCCTGTCGCAGCATCCGGCAACGAAATGGTTACCTTCAGCAGTAAGGCTGCACAGGAACCACTCCGAGTTCTTAGTAATTCAATTAGTCAGGTTTCCAGAAGGTGGGGTTGGGTATTTTTTTGGCACGGAGGAGGAGAAGCCCTGGACGACGCCTCCCTTCTCGTGTTGCAAGCCAATCCGGTCGAGGTGTAAAAAATAAAAAAAAAAGAAAAAAAAAAACAGGAAAAAAAGAAAAAAAAGAAAAAAATGGAATCTGTAAGCAAACAGCAGGCTATGTCCTGACTGGCTGCGGCGGCAAATCCCCCCCTTTCCAAAGTAAACTGCATGCAAAAATCCCACATGATCAAGCAGCAGCGCCCGTGTTTCGAGCTGTCTGCTTGCACCTCCTCCTCGTCTTCATCCCTCACGCACACCGGCGCCGGATCGGACCCTCGCGTGTGCATGTATGTATGTGTGTGCGTGTGTGTGTGTGTGGGTGTGTGTGTCCCTGTGTGTGTGCGCGTACCTCGCTGTACCGCGTATACATCTCTGCGGCTGCCTGTCGCACACACGCATGCACAGAGGCAGCTCAGCACGCCAGGCTCCTAGCTTTTCCAGGTTGCTGATGTCGGATTTACGCGCAGTGAAGGGACCGGTCATTGCAAAAGGGGGCGTGACTGTTTAAAGATTTTTTTCCTCCCATAAAGCATTTTTTTTTTTCAAAACTGACTTTTGCCCCTCCAATCCTCGTCGCTCTTTACGATCCCTCCCTGCCTGCCGCTGCATTCAAGTTTATTTATTTGCCTGCTGGCGTTGTATATTTTTCCTTGCTGCTCTCGCTGCTGCTTCAGAGGGAAAAGGGGAGCAGCTTTTGGGCAAGACCGAGAAGATCTGGGGTGGTTGGTCTTTTCGATCTCCCTGTGTAGTCATCGGAGGGGTGGATTCTTTTACTCTCACCTCCTCCCTGACCCTTCAAACTGTTTTGTCCTTCCGCAGAAGTTGATGTTCACGGGACTGGACCCTGCTTTATCTCAGAGAGGCTCCGGGAGGCTGAATCAGGAGATTTCTGCACCTCGCCGTATCACTCCATTCGTTTCCCGAGCAGGAGAGGCCAGCCAAGACCAGTATCATCAGAGGAGTTTGCAGGCTTGATTTTGCACTTCTCCGAGATTTTGCTTTTCTCCACGCCCTCTCATAAAACAATTTTTTTTTATTTTCATCTCCTTGGTTTCCACGCCGCTATATTTCTTGGATTGGCCGTTCTTTTTTATTTTTTCTGCCCCCCTCCTTTTTTTTTTTTTTTTTTTTTTTTTTTTTTTGCCTTTGCTGTTGCTCAGTCCGTGGTGCATCCACCGCCCAGGAACAGGAAGGACAAGAAAACCACTCCACAAAGTCTCCTTCAAGACACTCCGTGCTGCAGAACAGGCTTCTCAACTCCATCAGCGCAGCAAGCAAACTCCTCAGGGCTTTTGCTTCTTTCCCCCTCTTCCCCTCCCCCCCCCTTTTTCCCCCCGTGTTTTTGTTTGCTGCTCATTTGAGGGGAGCGGAAGGCCAGAAAGGAAGACACAAACTTTGTGCTTTGACATTTGCGGGTACTTCTTCTCCCGCTACCAGCCGGCGGCCTTTAACATATTACTCGGACCCCCCGTGGGCTTCCAGGGGAAAGATCTCCTTCTCCTGCTCCTCCCCGCTTTTCTCCCTCGTCTCCCGCTCGTTCGCTCCTTCCATCCCCGCGCACTCCGGCCGTCAGCGCCGCTGGGGCCGCTCGCAGGGGGAGGAGGAATCGCTGCTCTCGCCCGCCCGCGGTGCCGGCGGGCCGGTGTATGTCGTGCCGTGGGCTCCGTGCGGAACTCCCGGTGAATGAGAACCGCTCGCCGCTTGCCGCCGCCACCCGTCTCGGCCCCCGCCACCCCCTGCCGCGGTGAGGCTTCCTGAGGGGCCGCGGATCGCCCTCCCCGCCTGCTGCTCGTCTGCGGCGCTAAGCGCCCTCCGCTCGTTGCGGCGCGGCGCCCACCGCCTCAGCGCTTCGCTTTTCATTCATTAACCCCAGAACTCCCGCGCCTCGGCTCGGTTCCTCCTGCCTTCCTCCCCGTTCCTATTTTTTTTTTCCCTTTTTCCCTTTTCTTTATTTTTCCCCGCATCCCCCTCGCCGCGCCGCCGGCCGGGCGCGATGCCGCACGTGGAGATGCTGCTGCTGCTGGCGGCCGCGGTGCTGTGGGTGTGCGTGCGCGGGCAGGAGCCCGGCGCCAAGGCGGTGGCCGACCGCTACGCCGTGTACTGGAACAGCTCCAACCCCAGGTACGCGGGGCGGCCGCGGGCGCGCACCGGGCAGGGGATCGGTGGGAGGCGCAGCGCAGCGGCGCTCCGGCGGCGGAGACCCATGTCGAGAGACCGGCTGCAGGAAAGAGAGGAAAACTTTTCCTTTAGGGAGGTTCAGGGCTGCAGCCAGCGATGGTGCGGGCGGGTGGCGGGGCTGATTTTCTCTCCTCTATCCCTTCCCTCCAAGGCTTCACCGGGATCGGCCGCCGCCGGCCTGCAGGAGCGGAATGGATGCGCTCCCGGCGGGGGACACGGGCGCCCCTCGCCGCGGGGCAGCCCTGTCTGCTGCCAGCCCTTCTCCGGGAGCGCGAGAGTGATGAGGGGCACAGGTAGCGGTCCCCCGGTGGTGCCCCGAAGGGTTCCTTTGGCAGGCGTGGTGGCGGCCGGTAGCCGGCCCCGGGCAGGGCTCCGCGCCCTCGGCGAGACCCGCACGGCGCCCGGGTGAGGTGGTTGTCAGGGGCGGCTGTGCCCGGCCGTGCCCTGCGCTGCCCTCCCGGCGGGGCCCTCCCGGGCGGGCTGGAGGTGAGCAAGCGAGGTAGGTGCGCCGTCCCGGGCCGGCTCTGCCGGTGCCGCCTCACACAGGACGGCGCATTCCGGGTCCCCGCAGTCGGGGCCGAGTGGTGCTGACGCAGTCTCCCCGCTCTCCTGGCTCCGGAGGACTCCTAGCACCAGGCTCTGGGTGCAGTTCAACTCTGGAAAGGGAGGCTTCATTTAATTGTATTTTTTTCCCCTGGAGTTTTCCCTCATGTTTAGCATCAGAAAATTTCAGTCTTCCTCCAAATGGTATCCATGTGTTTAGGTAAAAAGTCATCTGGGTATTAAATATTTTTGCCTTGTCAAAGTGCCCGTGGCAGGCTTACCTTTTTTTTTTTTTTTGTTTGTTTGTTTGTTTTTTTTTTTTGTTTTCCTGGTAAACCTGTCAGGCTAGTCTAAGTAAATTTGGGGACGTTTTATCTTACGTTATCTCTTTTTTATGCTTCTGATACTGCTGTTTGGCTTGAGATTAGCACATTGATTTTTGTCACAGGTCATGTTTTTTAATAGATCTCTGTTGCCTGCAGAAAACTCCGCTGCTCGGTATTCCAGAGTAGGTTTAAAATAGGTGTTGCAAAAGTTAACAAGCAGAATTTTCAAGTGCCCAGGGTTAGCTAGTCTGTCCAGCACTTTATTACTGTGCTCCTGTGCTCAACGCCTCAGCAATAAATAATTGGCCCAAAAACTTGAAACAGAAACAATCATGCTTGGGTATGATGAACATCTGTGATTTGAAATGCCTCTCTCTACATTTTCCTCTTTCTACATGTGTTGCTTGAAAAAAACTGCTCAGAGTAAATAAGATGAAAAGTTGCACCTCACATCATCCATCAGAGAACATATGTTCCCAAAAATTGCTTGCCTCTAAAAATCAGAATTTTTATTTCTGTTGTTATGCAAAATGAATTGTAACTGCTAGAATAAAAAAAAAGAAGTTATATTCTCAAGTCCCACTGGGCAAAAAGAGGATCATTGAAAGAAATAGGTGTTACTAAATGCATACATTGCTAGCATAACAGTTAAAACACTTCAAAAATAGCCTTAGATTCAAGATTTTTCACTTCTGTTGTCTTATGTGTGATCTTAACTGTGCGTAGGTGAAGACAGTTGAAGGTACAAACAAATGCTTACCTAGTTGGCCTAAGTGGGCATTGCACTGAATTATATTTACGAGGATTCAAGTAAATGAAATCATATATTAATACTATACTACTCTTTTTAATCCAACATCAAACATCAGCACACTGCAAAGAAAACTTAGTTTTGTTATTCTTACAAACAGTAGAGGAAGAGTTAAATTTAAGATGTTTCTAAACCTTCTGTTTTAAAACCAAACATTTCTTGTCTTAGAACACTGCCCTCTCACAATGGATGTGTCTGTTTGGACTTGCCATGTCTATATGTGAGTTAAAAATATGAGTAAGAGCAGGGTGCAGATGCAACTCTCCTTTGTTTTATACAGCGTGCCAGTTTGTGTGTGCTTTCTAAGTAACACAAGCATTACAGAAAAACAGGCAAACACCTGAATGGTAGGTGGGGGAGACCCAAAGAAAAGAAAGCACTTCTCTCTTGAATTTGTTTTGTCAGAATCTGAGCTGAAGACAAAATTGTCTTTGGATATCAAAATATTTAGAGCATTTAACAGTGTTGCAGGAATAACTTTGCAGTGATTTATCTTCATTTAGAGGCAGACTCAGGAGATGAATGCATGTAGAATAAGTAGAGATGCTTACTTGGTGATAACTATTTGAAATTAGAGGACAAAATGTACTGCCATTCTATAAACACAAATAGTAACATTGTGATGGAGCTTACTTTATCATATTTATTCAAAATTAACAAACTGCCATAGAAGTAATTAATTCCTTTAAAAATTGAAATATTGATCATCTTAATAATGATTAAGGGACTCTAAATTAAGATTAAATTAAAACTTTGAAGAATTTGATAATGATTGTCCTTCTTTCAAATTTGATGGTTTAATTTTTATTAGTATTAGACTACAGCAACTTGCTGAAATATGTAAAGATTTTATTCTCATTGAAAGACACATTAGCAAATTGCTGAGTGACCCAGCTGATAAATGCTCCTAGTATGAACAATGTTTGGTAAATAAAAAATCAGATGAGTCCATTAGAAAAATTCATATTACATTGCTTGGTTAGTTGACAGAGCTCTGCTAGAACAATTAGAAAGTGTATAGTCATTATTGCCAGCATGTATGAGTAACAAGTTTTTTATTTTTACAGAGTCAAAGTCAGTTCTTGGAAATGTTTAAAGTATTGCCATGCCTTACTTTTCTTTCATATTTAATTATCAGCATACACCTTGTATAAATGCTGTAGTCCAGTTCCTGGTGAAAATATGCTTAGGTATTAAAATTTTGAAGTATAAATAAAATAACTCTTTTTTAGTCCTTTTTTTTTCTTTTTCCTTTTTTTTTTTTTTTTGATTGGAAATGAATCATCAAGTAAACTCAAAAATGTGATTTCTTTTATTTGTTTATTTATGTAGGCTTAGAATTACATGGACGCAAATTCTAACTGTCACCTTAAAGTGCACTAGTCTTTCAGCACTCTTTGCATATATGTTTTCTCATGTGGGACTGCAAACTATTATCATCAGGGAATATTGTTCTCAAAATAATGCTCAGTTTTGGAATGAAGCATATTAATTTAATCTTGATTGGTAGTGTCCTTTTAATTAGAATTCAGACCAAATGTAGTGTACCAGGGCCAAATTTTGAAGTGGTCTACCTGCATCATGCCTGCTGCTGTTTGTAATCTTGTCACAGTTCAAGCTGAACTACTTGTTTTAATTGTTGCTACATTTTTTTTGCTTGCCAGGATTATGCTTTAAGATTGTGGTTTCTATTTAGGTATTTCCATGTAAGTTGTTTCAGTGTCAGGTTATGTAGCTTCATAAATTGTTAGTTAGTTTCAGGGTGGTTAAAAATACTTGAATTGCAGGTCTAGTTTCTGGTCTTACATAGAGGCCATAGCTTCTAGTCTCACAAAAGCAAATATTTTTTATTAGGAGTATTACTGGATTTGGCTGCATTTTATACAAGAAAATTGTACACCAAATTCATAGAATAATTATTATAAATCATGGGATGCTGATATATTTTCTCTTTGTGTATTTATGTGGATAAAATCAGGAAATCAGATGGTAAATAGAGAATTTAGGTATTGAAAAGTAATTTTAACTTCAGTTAGTGATTGCACATAATCAAAGCGGATACCACAATTTGGTCAGTAAGTAGAGGGGTTTTTTTTTAGATACGTATTGGGGGGAAAATGAGTGGATACTTCTGAAAATTCTATGCATAGATCAGAATTTCACAACCTGGATTTCTCAGCCTATGTGGATTTTGTAGCTGAGTATTTAGGAACTGTTTCAGAAAAGCATCTTACTTCTTTGAACTCAATCCTTACACACCTAAGTTCTGTTGCAGTTGTGTGGGTGGATAGATGTGTGCTTATGTGCCTTCCTGGGCCAGCCAAATTTCACAGATTTAGTTTTGAGAAGCTCTGGATGTGGCAGCTCACGCACACCTGGCACTTCTTGGAGCACACTTATGGACTGGATGGATGTCTGAGTGTTTTGCCATCTGTTATGTGTTTGTGGATTTCACCATAGCATGTTAGTTGTATGTGCTGAGGTTACGTGGCTGTTTTTTTGCTTGGTTTGTCTTTTTTTGTTGTTTTCTGTATAGATACAGTTCTGCCTGTGTACAGAGTTGAGGGAAGGCATGCAGAAATGGCTGGAATAGGAAGAAGGCAGTTAAACACATGTTAAGAAAACTAGGAAGTTTTGTATGAAGAAGGGTAAAGTCAAAGTGTTTACTTTAATGTTGGTATTATGTATCAGTTTCATATGTCAAGGGAAGCATAGGAGCCTAAGTACTTGAGGTATACATACACATCCTTGTAAATGTATTGTACATATATATAAACCTATTTTGAAATAGCATAGCTTGCATTTTGACAGCATTTTATCCAGCAGCTTGCTCTGAGAGCTGAAGAAATCTCTGACTGGTTCCTTGTAATTAAAAGATCAGTAGTAGAGCTGTCAATTCTTTACACCTACTTTCTCTGCTTTTAATAGTTTCATTAACACCTTGTGTCTCCAAAAGAACATTGGTGCTTATTTTAAAAGTGGGTGTTTGAAACAGTTTGAAACCTTCTATGGAAAAACTGCACAAAGAACAATAGTTTCACTGGCCTCCACCCTTGTATGAAAGGCAGCTTGTTAAGTGGTACCTGATCTTCATGAAATGCTTCTTATGAAATCTTTTTTGAGTGCATGTAGTCAGGACACTTCATTGCATTCTTCTAGCCCTGTGTGCTTTTTGAGAGGGACAGATAAAGATGAGCCTTCCTTTCTCTCCCCTGTTGCTATGATCTCAGCAATCTACCAGCTTCATGCTGGGCTGAAAAAATGAATGAATGCAATTAGTCCTTGAGGAGTCATGGTCATTACATTCATATGGACAGGCATACGTAATGTATATGGCATATGTAATGAGAATATGTGTGTATTTCAATGTTTGTATATATATACTTACATATATATACACATATATGTGTATGTATGCATTGAAATGTGTCATTAGGTGGTGACGTGGTGTACAGTGCATCAGGAATATTGTGTGAGGGAAAAATCTGAAAATTATTTTTTAAATTGAACTCTTCAGTGTTTAGAAAATTAATGGAATTTCCATCAAATTTCCAGGTCTAATCTTCCAGCTAAGGCATTTTGTGTTAAAGTTCAAAGCAGTAATAAGAGAATTATTTGTAGATTCTGTGTTTTAGTTCTTGGCTGTCTTCCAGTTGGCTGTTTCTTCACACACTGGTAGTTCCCGGGTCAGTAGGTGGGCAGGTAGATAAGCTAGCACTTGGGCACAACAATGTAAAATGAAACAGAGAAGAATTACATGAGTGTGCTTTGAGAGCTCTCCTAGCTTATTTGAGTGTTTTGTGACTTCTTCCAACACGAGTCTGTTGTTGGGTGGAGGACTGCAGCATTGCTGAAATACAAGACTGCCAGGAAAACACATTAAGAAGGTTGGTCATTGGAAACAGCTGAGAGAAGATGCTGACAAGGACACAGCCTTTCCTGGTGAAATAAGTAGATAGTAGTTTGTCCATGCCTTTGAGAAGTGCCTCCATTTCTTTGGGTTACTGTTTTTACTTTTTTTTTTTTTTTAATGCAATTACAAGTATTTTAGATCTGCGATTGTCTTCCAATAAATACTCTTTGCTCTGCTACCCAGTTCTGACCTTTGTTTTTTAAAAAAAAATCTTTAGTCTCATGATTAATATAATATTCCAGTGTTTCTGAATGGTCTAATTCACTTTTGAGAATAAAGGGCCCTGTTTTGTTTGAGATTTTGTTGCGCTTGTGCTTAAAATTTAGTCAGTCAGCAACACACCAACGTAATGAAATGAAAACATTTGGTTTGAAGTAAATAGATAAATTATTACAATTGCATTCTGATGGTGTTACAGTTGTTGTGGGTAAGCCATACTGTAAGGTATTTCAGCACAGCTGAATGAAAGAATGGAATCATTCACGCATTAGGACACTTCCTTGCATTTTTGCACTCTCCCTTTTCATTGTAGTCTCTCCAAACTAGATTTTGGTTGAGCTCATTTAAAATGGTGCGTGTATTTTACAATGTGCAAACATGTATAGATATCTGAAATCCTCTTTTTTAGGAAACTGAGCCTACATTTTTACATTACAAAAGCACAAATCCTATTCCTATCAATTGCAGAAAATAATTTGAGTTAAAATGAAAAATGTGAAAATACATGTGTGAAAAAAACCCCAGTGTTCTGTGAGGATTGAGATTGTATTTCTCCATCATAGAATGCCAGAAAAATACAGTAAAAGAAAAATACGCCCCAATATATATATGTATATATATTTAATCTGGGGAAACATCCTTCATGTTCTGCTATTGATAGGTTGATGAAAATACCTTGTTAGATTGTAGTTTTATGAAGGAAATTAATTTATTTCAGACTGCTGCAAAATGTAGAGATATATTTTGGTGTCCGTATTTTGTTAACTGGTATGCAAAGAGCTTTATGGCCTTTTTCTGTTTAAATGCATGGCCAGTAAAAATGCTGTCAGAAGAAAAATCGACTAACAAGAAAATGCACAAAAGTCCTGTTAATTAGCAAGACCTACTTGAATTGCTAATACCAATTAAAGCAAATTCTTCAGGTTCTGCAATTTTTACTTGAAAATTACAATTCTTATTGTCACTTGCGTTATAATCTAGTGGACAAATTTTCCTATCCATGCTGACATACTGCATGGAGAAAGGACCTTAGACTCACGAAACCTGTAAGTTATTTTTCATGTTCATTTTTTTTCCTCATCATTAGATCAGCATATTAAACCATTCAACAATAGTATCTGCAGTAAAAAAATCTCATTTTACTTTTTTCACTGAGAAACTTTATTTTTTGTCTTTTCTTCAGACTTCTGAAGAACCTTCTTATTTGGTAGGCACCATCTTTAGGTTTTGATTGTAGTGATGAAATGGTGCAGTGTGTAGAGAAGAAATGATTTTTTTAAGAATCATTGAGTGAAGCAAAATAAAAAAAAAGAGTGTGAGATACATTTACTTTGATGCTTGTCGGCCTCTGCTAAAACATATTTGCTTCATTCTGAAAGATAAAATTTGGACTCATGACATGTAAAAGGATGCATGTTTTGACAGAATATATCTTTTGTCATGATTAATGTTTGCTGTGGAGCATTGACCTTCTTTATTCATTAAAATAATATAATACTTCCTCCCTGAAATTACGTAGTTTTTCTTGCTCGGGGGTGGATATTGGCATGTTCATATGGTGTGAGCTGTTCCTCAGTAGTAGTTGAGCACTGCAGCTGTTCCCTGGTGGATAGCAATGAAGCACTACCTTTTTTGGTTTTGTGGATTTCAAAGTAGTATTTTTCATTTTTCTGTTACAATTCAGGAGAATTTTCTTCTCTTTACAGGCATTCAAATAATTTTATCTTGTCAGACAGGGACCAGCTAAGAAATATATAAATATTGTTGTTATTATAATGCTATTACTGTACATAGGATTTTTTGTTTAATTTTTACTTCAAATTTGTTTCAAATTTGTAAATAAATTTGTGTATCTTTTCTCAGCCTGTGTCTTTGAAACTGGAGCTGAATACATTCTAACTCTTTTAAGCAAAACCAAACAAAATAAATTCCCCAAGTTTCTTAATGTCTAATATTTTGTTGGATTTGTAAGGCTGTATAGATAAAATTCAGGGTTTTTTTGAGAGGAAAAAAAAAAAGAAAGTATTTTATTTTATTTTACTTACTGCTAATTTTAATGATGATCTTTGTAGCAGAGTTGTCAGTCTTCAATGCTAATTTATCAGCATTGGGTAAGGACTTCTAGCAGCTTTAAAGATGTTTGGTCTCCTGCAATTGTTAAAAGTTGTTGCAAGAAAATTTACCAATTAATGCTGTTAATGAGCAGGAAAAACAGCTGCATTGGATTTTTGTTTGATGGTTGTGGTTCTCCCCTCTGCAACCCCTCCCACTTTATTTGATGTCTAATCAGATTTTCAAAAAATAGTTATGTATTCATACAGGCAGGGCATTTGGTGAGCAGAAGTTAACAAAGTAGGAGCTATCAATCCTGCTCTCTTTCCTATTGTTTCCAGAAAAGAAGGAAATAAAGAGAGACTCTGGAATTTGAAAGTATTGACCTTCTGACACGCACACACAGCATGGTCATTGCACTGGCACACAAAGTGCCTTAAGCCACCATAATGGCAAACTGCATTTTTGAAGTCACTGATATGAGAGCCAGCTGGATGGGGGATGGAAAGCCAACTGTGATTCTGCAGCTATTTGTAAGTTACCACTTTAGAGCCAGACAGCTTCACTTTTATATTCCCAAACTTACCACTTTGGAATAATGTTGCTTTGTTCGGCTTAGCCAGGGATTTGTGACTGCTACATAGACTTAGAACCATTTGGTCCAGAATTGTGTGGTCATTCTTCATAGAAATCTGCTTCACAGAGTAATTTCATTCATCTGGTTGTGGGGGAGGGATGAGAAACCGTGAAGGAACATTCAGATATAGCATTCTTCAAGGAAATTGTGCATCCACATTAGCTAGTTGCTTTTTAAAGGTAAAGGCAGAGATTTGGATCAAGCAGTTATGGCCAATTCAGACCAATGTCTGAAGATTATGTGTGATCTCTTGGATAGGCTTTCCATGTATAGTCTGGAAAAGACCTAGTATTTTATGTACTGCGACAGATCTTACCCCTGGCCCATTTATTTATTTATTTATTTGTTTACAGTTATTGCTCCAATACACTTTTACATAATTTTGCAGTTCTCTTGGGACTTAGTTTATTAAAAATTAGTGATCCATCACTAAGTGGGATACATTACAAATTCTGGTGCTCCCAAAAGGGAGTTTTTGTGCCAAACCGAAAAAAATAATAGGGATACAAAAGCTGCCAAAAAGCCTGCCTACCAATTGCTAATTAATCAGGTGAAAAAACACCTCAGCAACTACAGCTGAATGTGGAACAGTTTATTTTAAATACGAATAAAGATATGTTAAGAGGGCATAGCATCTCTTTGTTTCTACCTATGTATAATTTTAAAAAAAGTTAACTATGTGCTGGAGTCAGTGGGGAATTCTTTGAGGTTGATGGCATTGTCAGTACATAGAACTCTTTCAAAAAACTGCTTGCTATTAACAAAAAAAAATTAATGATGTTGATTTTTTTTCTGTCAGTTTCTGTCTGTTTGTGGTAATTTATAATAATATATCTAGACAACAATCAAGGCCTTAGAAAAGATGTTTTAAAAAACTTCTATCTTCACTAATCTGGATTACAAGGTATGATAGAAAAAGAACTATTGCTGTGAATATCTGGTTTCCAAAGCTGCCAATCACTTCTGGCACAGCTCCCATCATGGTTGCTGTGCCCATAATTAAATGCCTGTCATTAGTGTATTTTTCCATAACATTTACAATGGAAAAGGCAAGGGGTCCTCGCAGAGCTATGGCTGTCAGGGGAACAATAAAAACTAATTACACACTCTGCTGTCACCATTGTCAGCTCTGCTTTTGGGGGCATAGAACATGGGAAGTGTGTGCCTAATAATTATATATATATATATATATATATATATATATATGCATGCATGCACACAATCCCCAATTGGAGAAATTCAGTGCTAGTGAAGTCATATTTACTTGGAAGATTATTCTTTATTCCAAAGGTTTTAATTCTAGTGTTATGTTTGTCCCTTCACTTATTGCCAAGTTGCTGACACTTTTCCCTTTGCTTTTGAGCCACATTTGCCTTTCTCTTGTTCTGTCTTGCACACTTTCTGGTGAACTGAGCTTTCCAATAAAATTGCTGCAATCAAGGCCAGTATTTGTCTGCATTTATTCAATAGGTGGGAATCATCTTTTGTATGCTTTTGCTTGTGCCTTGTACAGTAAACTGGATTAGAAAAAAGCTGAATGAAAGCAGCTAGTTTGCATGTTCATGGTTTTTTTCTGTTTCTAGCCCGTAGTCTGTGGGTTATCTTAAGTGAAATCAGGTAAGATTTTGGTGTAATGCAGTACTGATTTGAATGAAATGTATGCTTGTTCCATTTATCTTTGCACGTGTATTTCCAAATGTAAGCATAAATGCATAATTGCTATGTGAATTATCTTAAACATTGTTCTTATGAACATTGAAAGAGTGAATTTGTGTCTTCACACTAATATTTACTATTTATTTTTTTAAAGCTTTTAAAATGAGCATTTACTTAAGCATTTTTTTAGGCCACTGATTTAAAAAGAACATATCCTCAAAACCAGAATTTTGAATATATTTAGGTACCAAGAGTTGCAGACAGTGGCCATATGGGATTTTTAAAACTGCTTGGTGCCTAACTGTCCTAGATTTTATTTCACCTATTTTGCTCATGTAGTTTCTTAAATACCTTCCAAAAAATGGTAAATTTCCCTTAAAATTAAGGAAAATTGTTTAAATATATGCCGTCATTTTTAAAAGTAGAAGTTAGTAGGAGCTGATGGGTACTAATGAGGAATTGAAGTCTATTTTTTTGCACTGTATGCCTTGACAGACACTGCAAGGTGTGATTTTTTTTTTTAAATACACTAATTATTGTTGGATTTTTATTGCCATAATTTTGGAGGTATTCTTATCCAATTTATTAACACAAAAAGATTCTTGAACTGCTTTGGATGGGAGTTGATTTAGGTCCTGTATTGATGATTTTGTGGTGTAGTTCTCCTGGATATGAGGTTCCATTCTTAGGCTTGTCAGTTTTTGTGAGGCTGTGCAATCTGCATGAGTCGAATCTAGAGAGGAAGCACAGCAGGATGGGACTGCAGAACCCTCTGGGTCTGTATCTGGTTGGGTTCATATAAGTTCTAGACTGAAACTTTTTTAACAGCTTTTGCAGAGTTGGGATGTTTAACTTTGTGAATGGAAGAGGGTAAAAGGAAACCTGGTTGAATGAGTAGAGTTTTGCTGGTTTTAGCCATTTCAAAAGTGAGAATTGGCTTACTGTATGTGATTAGCAGATAGCCGTTAATGAAACTGTGAGGTGTTGAATGTCCTGTATAGTGTAATATGGTTTGGTATGTGACAAAAATAATTAATTTAAGATCATGAGGTTAAAATAAATCAGATATAGTAGTATGCCACTGGAATATTTGTGTTTTGTGTTTTCCAAAGCAATATATGCGCTGCTCCTTAAAAAATGAGTGGATCTTGTGAATGCCCAAATAGGATGGAATGATTTCTTGACTGAAATAACTAAACTACTGTATTCAGGAAAGAACTCTTTGTTTTATAGAAATTCGAATAAGAGCCTTCTTAGAATAAGAAAGCTCTCTGGATAATGCTACTTCTTGTAAATATAAAATCTTTAATGTATAAGCCATGTAATTTTTTGCCAGTTTACCAAAATAATGAGCAGTTATTCCTGTTGTGTGGTATGTCCCTGTAGTTTGGGATTGCTGAGAAGGCAATTATTCTTACGCATTTTCATTTCATCAAGTATTTAGTATTACATTTTTCTTGGTTTCCAGTGGACTTGCTCTTGCCTAGTAGCTATGAGACAGAGCATGAGATGAAGATACATCTTGAAGGAAGTGTGGCTCTTGTTAAATTCACAAAGATACCTATTGATGAAATAAACTTATTTTTGGTAAAATAGAGTCTTGTAAAAAATTCCAATTCTAGTTTTTGGAATTTTACAGGTTATTAAACTGTATCCATCATTCATGTAAGAAATTTGATTGTGTTTTGTTGTCTCTGAGATGGTAGATCCTGTTTTAAGTCGCTTGGCCCAATTTAATACTATGTGTATGTATTTGTAGGGTGTTGCCTGCAAAGTTTCTGGAAATTTTGGAAAATTTTATGTTGATTTTAAAATTACATCTCAAAAGCATCGTGTGAATGTTTAATAACTTTTTGTGTTAATTCACAAATGTTGTAAAGGAATGCATACAGAATTTTATTTAGGAACTTGCATCTCAGAAAGTCTTCAGACAAACTACCTGCTGTGGTAGTTTGCTGCGGAGCATGATCATTTTGTATTACACATACTAGCATAACCCTCACTTAAATACATGACATATAAATCGGTCTCTGAAAATCTCTTTTGTGGATCGAAACTTCATTAGCAGAAGGGTTGGGAATTTTGAGAGCGTAAAGAGATTCTTCATTGAAATAAAACCGGAATAAAACCAAAATAAAAAGAATGTTGTTATTTGCAGTATCTTTAATCAAGGTGGTATGAAATTTCTCATTAAGGTTAAGATTCACATTATCATAACAAGTGACAGTGTGGGTGAAGAAAAAATTAATTACAGAGGTAGATCATACTTGCATCTCATTATATCATGGCTATTCACTGCATTCAAATTCTGAGCAAAGCCTTCTCTGTATCTTAATTATATAAAACTTACTTGAAACGAACACTTTATGAGGAGAATCTCCATATTTAGTGCTTCTTCTCCAAAGCATGATAGTTAGCCTTAAAAAAAACCCAACTTTTTTTAGTGATTTACAGCATTACTTGATTATTACTTTCTCAGATCCTGTGTCTGACTGAATTGCATTTTATAGCTTACTGTAAAAGGAAATCTCCGTTTTCCATTTTCCATACTAGCTGTCTTGATTTAGTGCTCATATAATGGCCTTCCTCAGAACACAGCATTTGGAAGACTTTCCTAAGCACTTAATTTTAGGTGTGGAGTTTGGAGGTAATGTGTTGTTACTGATGAAAGCAATTTTGCCTTTGTAACTTCTCTCTGTGAATCAGATCATTGCGGTGCCCAATTAGGATTTCTGTACTTGATTTTTTAATGGATGACAGAGGAATGATTGCTTTTTCTCTCTGTTTGCATGCTTATTTACTTCATAATGCCAGTATAGTGGATGCATGCAAGACTTAATTTTTAGATCAGGCTTAGTATCAGGTTGGTTTGCCCAGTCTTCCTGAATTAACAGTTTTCCTTCAGATTTAGTCCTATGCTTAAGACAAAATATTGTCTGCTTTCCACCATGTCATGAGTATGTCTGAGACAAAATGAGTCCTGGTAGTATCTTATGTCCCAAAAGTACGTCATGTACCCAGGTGAATAAGTTCTGTGGTTTTCAGCTAAATGTTCTAGACACTAGTACTGTTAGTTGATTTCTGTTAGGGGTAGATTTGTTACTGGTGCTGGACTGAGAAACACTCCCCATCTTTGAGAAGGAAGAGAAATACTAATTTCTCAAGATAATTTCATAAGTTTTAGGACGAACATTGCCTGTGCTCCCAACTACTGTAGTTGGCATCAGTGCAGTAATGCTTTTGTTTAAGTAATGTATCAGAGGAAAGAACATTGTTTACACAAATACTACTTGCATGAAGTTGAGAAACTATCTCAAATGGCATGGTAAAATAGTCTGACCAGATGCTGTGCTATATTTGCATGAAATTCCCATTGAGTTTACTGAATGTTCTTTTTATTTTATAAGTAGCATTAGTAGAAGGGAATGAAGTAAGTATCCACTGTTCAGTTGACAGTACTTCACTATGCCTAAGTCTCTTCTTTTATTCCTCTCTAAATTTCAAAACATTACTAGTAATCCTAAGATGTTTTGAACAATAGAACATGGTTAAGGTCTCTAAATTTTTTTACCCTGGGTTTTCATTTACCACTTTTGCAAAGCCCACTGATTTTGCTTTTTATTTTAGTTGTTGTTTACTGAATGTTTGTTCCTCATAAAAACTACAATTTTGAGTGTGGTTACGTATTTATTTTGTAAAATTTATTTATCCATATATGGATTAAAATTTTCACCCTGAGTATGAGGTTAGTAGAAGATGATTTAAAAGATGGGTAAGAGACATTTAAACATAGTACAAAAGTGCCCTACTTATTTGAGATTTGGAAGCCTCTAACTTTATTATTTTGAACTCTGTTTCATAAACAAAGATTTCTTATTTACTCAGGAGTCTTACATCTGTTGTAGGTGTGTTTGTGATTTCCTTTAGTTTTACTGTGGTTTTATGCTTCCATGCTTATAAGCTTTCATGCATTTCCCTAAAGTGAGAGGAATAGAATTGGAAATTCCATGTGACATTGGCAAGTTTTTTAATCAAACAAATGCAACATTCTCCAGTGAAGCAGCTTGAACAATCAAAACTTCATGCATCAGAAAATTGAACATGCACAGTGGAAAGATGCATCTGTTCTGCTCTTGATGCCCTTTATCAACAGGGCTGACATAAAATGTTTTTTTTTCCCAAAGATCCTGACACATCTGAAGCTAAAGCTGTAATTTTTCCTGCTTTAACAGTAGCTTGTCAGTTTCTTTGACTCAAAACTTTCAGTGGAATCTACCATGGGAGAGAGTATGTTGAGACAGGACTCCAACCACTCTAAACAAAAAATCATATAGCTGCCTTTCAGTTTGAACAGGTAAATTATGATTGTCAGTCCAGTTGTATTTTACTGTCAGAAATACATTTTTGGGAGGAGGTTTTTTTTGTACTATGTGGATTGTTGTGGAGAGTAAGAGGAGAAACTAATGGAGAAGGAGGTCAGATTCTCTAAATTGCAACTTCAGTTTTCTGCCATGGCATGTCTTTTGATTTTGTTGGCTTTTTTCTGCCAGCTTCTTGAAACAGGTGAATACTCCTACAGAAGTGTGAATGCAATGCAAAAAGAAAAATAGTCCTAAAATTTTAGTGAAAAAAATGTTTATTTAAAAACATTTACTTGTACTGTCATTACTTATGAAGCATCCATGTAACTTTGGTCCTTAATGTGATAAAGAAAGTTCTTGACCTTTTTTTCTGTTAGTTTTCACTTGATAAGCTGAAAGTGTGTTTCTTAATATGATTTTTGAACTTCAGGATCTTGTATCTCTGGAAAAGGCTGCATTGCTATAATCTATGGTCATGCTGTGGTTTGATGTCATGCCATGACCTAGGTGTTGCAAAGAAAATGCGTGCTTTACTTAGCTAATGAGGTGGGCTTTCTTTGCAAACGTCATTTACTTGCATCACTTTAAATGGATTTGGTATCCTACTGGATTTGCTACTACTATGGCGATAGCTACCTGGTGTGTGATTTTCAAACTTTGCTAATCAGCTTTAGGGGAAGAACTACTTTCCTAATTACAAGTGGCAGATTACTCTTCAAACAGAAGTTGTGATTGTAGGGTGTCCTTTTATCTTTCTTGCCTCCTTCCCTTTTCCTTTTTCTCTTTTTCTTCTGTGACCATGAGTATTTCCAAGAAGAAATACTTTTTTTGTAATCTGTTTATCCCTTTTATTTCATCTTGTGCGAATAATACCAAGACTAAGCATTCCCAGCTAGCGTGTTCTGCCTGGAAGGAGCCATGAAATGGTGGCTTGAAACTGCAGTAAGTATTGATTGGGTCCCTGAGCAGAGCCTTGCTCAAAGCTCACTCCGAAGAATTGAAAAGGGCCTATTGTTCCTTCTTAGTCAGTACTCCATAGCCAAGGCTAAAGTATGCAAGTGTTAGGAGAAGAAGAAAGGCAGTGGGGGAAATAGAACAGTGAGCACAGCTGAAGGCGTAACTGCTCAATGCTGAGGGAAGGGAAGCTTCCAACAGAAAAGGGGCAAAGACTTTATGTGGCTCACGTAAAGCTTTGCAGAGGTGGAGTGTCCAAAACAATCCTCTTTCTTGTGAGGTGCTAGATGAACACAGCTTTCATATCATTTAGGTGGGATGTGGAGAAGAGGTACAAACTTTTTCCTTTAAGGGATGGTTCCTCCCAAAGACTCTGCAATCCGTTGTGAACAAGTAAGCAATAAAGGTGGATTATTGGGCAGCTCTTGCTGCTTCACAGTTTGAGGCTCTAATCAAAGCAGTGATGGATGGAGTATTTGGGAGAGTTTAACCACTGCTGTTCTATTCCACATAGCTGTTGCATGGCTGTACAGAAAAAAGGCAATATGCAGAGGATGTAGTTTAATTAGGCTACCACTTCTTATTAATTCATTTGGAAACACCGCTTGGCAATAAACACAGGCTGCAGATTGTTGTGCTTTCCTTGGCCAGCCCGTGCTCATTGGAGAAGCTTCTGCCAGCCAGTGCCAGGTGGGTGATGGACCCTTTCTTTAAGATGCAGTGGGGAGCTGTCTGATCTGTTTGTACTTTCCTATCCACTTTCTGTTTTCCTTAGAAGATTTTTTACCTAAGTTCCCTTAAAATTCTTGTTTGCCAGGATATCTCACCTCATTATTGGATAAGTACTTATGTTGAGTGGCGGGTAGTACAGCCTAGTACATTACATTCACCTGAACTGAATCTCTCTATGCATAGAGATCCCTGACGTGCTGTCATGAAAGTGGAATTCATCTCGCCAGGTTTCCTAACTCCCTCCCTCCCTTCCTACCCAAGAAGATCCTTCAAAGAAAAAATAGGATTAGCATTGTATCTGCTGCCAGTCTTAAAAAAAAAAAAAAAAAATCTTTCCCTGCTGGTTAATTTTTGCTTCTGGATCAGTGCTCCTTAAATATGATGAAAGAGATGTCTCACACATTTCACAATGGTCACCTGCCCTCCTCCCTTTCTATTTTGTCTCAGTTATGTTCTCCATTCCATCCTGTCTTTCAGTCTAGATGATGTAAGGAAACTTCAAAGGACCCATGACCTCCTTTTTTTCCAGCTTGCAAGACAAAGCCTTGCCCTCTGCGTTTCAGACTACAGAAATGACAGTGTATCTATCTCATTATTGTAAAGCGTATTGGGATATTTTGAATATGAAAGGATCTGTATAAAAGCAAATTCTGTTTACTTCACCTCAGATGGGAATAGGATTGTCTTTTTACTGCACTAGTCCTTTATCCAAGAAGGAGAAGTGCTTGACAGTGTGCTAATAACAATGAATCTGCGCTGTGTTTTCTTATACCGTCTAGCAGCACTGTAACAGGAAGAACTCAGTCTCCATGTGTTGGGTAGAAGAGGTTGAGACAAGGATGGGAATTATCTAAAGTATAAAAATGCTGTTGATGAGAAACTTGAAGTTCAGTGCTTTAAAGCGAGCAAAAGCATTGTTTTTCAAGTTGATGGAGAGCAGTACTATTTCAAAGTGAAAAAGATGACTTTTGATAGGCAGGTGACAAATTATTGTAAATGCTGTGGAACAATGTTTAGTTCACCAGAATTTTATTATAAATTGACTTACTTGGTGTCTAGAATGCTTGGAGGTATAAAATCTGGTTGAAGTATTGTATCGTCACCCCATCGCAAACATTTTTCTCCTTTTTTCCCCAATAAGAAGCATACCCTATGTGAATATTATATGCTCTGTAATTATTATATTATAGTCAGATCCTGTTCACAATCCTGTATCTATTTTGAATGCAGAAATGCATGGTTGAGGGCATTTGTAGTTATATATAAAAGAGGAAGCTTTATGATTTTTTTTTTCTGCAGTAAATCTGTGTTCTTTTGAACCAGTACTTTAAACACTTAATAAATTTGCATCTTCATTTCTAGTATTAAAAAGAATTTTTGTGTATGGCTCAAGTGCAAAGTTGACTTCCAGTACAGCCTGTATCAGGTATCAAGGAAGGCCCTTGTCTGGGCTGCTTTTCTTTTGTGATTTTTTTTGTTTGGTTGGTTTTTTTGGTTTTTTTTTTTTGTTGTTGTTCAGTGCGTTTTGGTTTTTTGTTTGTTTTGTTTAGTTTTTTTTAATACTGTTCTCATTTGGGTTTATGCCTCCCTTCCTCAAGTATCACAACAATTTTATATTATGATTGATACTTTACAGACAGGAAAATTCAGAGTTGCTTCTTTTGCATCAATCAGAACACTTTTCTGTTCCATAAGCTGTAAGATTTTTATTTTAATCTTGAAGCATGTGTATATGATAGAGTGTAAAATGTCTGCATTTTGGAATTGTTTATTTGTAAACTTGGAAAACTACATATGGTTTCATTGTATTTGCCAAATTAACTATTGTCAATGACAATAATTTGTGAATTGACTGGCACTTACTAAAATAGAATGACCAATCAAATGTACTCATGTGATGTTTTTTCAGCCTCATGCCAAAAAAAAATCAAAATTGTGCTCCCTCACTACTCTAGCTGAAATTACAGCTGTAGCCATGAGTTTTCTAGAAAGCTTACAAGTCTCTACTTTTTTTTGTCTCTGCAATGCTGCATTTGTCTCACAGCTCCATAATGCAACATTATTTTTTACACTACTCTTCTAACCAACTGTTTTCCCATCCTAGCAGAACTCTGTTTAAAACAGATAGTTATTGGTACTTACTATCGCACACTGAGTTACATTTGTTTTCCTCATAATTTTTTGATTCTGTTATTCTGTAAACATTTATCTGAATTTCAAATAAGTACAGTAGCTCTCCCATATTATTGCAGAATACTCTCTTTCCTGCACGAGTCATGCCCATTGTTTCTCTAAGAAGTTCTAAATTTACTTTTCCTATTTTGTAATAACAAAATTTTATAATGGGCATATGTTACTACAAAATTGAATGAATTTATTGCAATATTTTTATTTAATTATTTAAAAAATCTAATTCTCTCAGGGTTTTCTTAAAAGGATCTCTGTTAAAATCCTGTAAGGGCTGGGAGGTGTGCTGTTTCTCAAAAAAATCCTCTCAAGAGTGTTTTATTTATAGTAGGAGTTTGCAAAGAGCAGAAATTTGTAACAAGTCTTCTGACGAAGACCTGTTAGAAGTGTCTCCATCTCCACGAGGACTGAAGCAATGGATGAGTTACATTGCCTTGTGCTCTGATAACAGTTCACACTGGAAAAGATCTTTTTTGAGAACAAAGGAAGAAATCCCCTCATCATCTTTGCAGGTGTTGATTTGCAGTTCATCTTCACCATTAACAGTTTCTTGGGGTTTTTTTGGTGCAGCCCGTTTCCCATGGAAGTTTGGCCGTTTAATGAATTAGTTGAAATCACAAAAATGGTAAATTTTTGTTCTCCCTGGGCACAGAGTTTGTTCCCAGCTAGTGCCTTGCTTTGGATAGATGAGTCAGGGATGTACACAACCTCCTAGCTTTAGTTACTGTGTCTTTGCCCCTGTGTTAAAACTTCAGAGAGGAGTTGAATTTATGTTTTTCTATATTTGTTAACCAGATTCTGCATTGATTTCTTCATTTGTGACTAATGAGAAATGTAAGAATGAGGTTTAGAACAGCTAAGCTTAACTTAGCTTGTTTAGTCAGAAACAATAGCAAACAATGGTACTGTAAGTGAGCAAAATAATTTTATTTCTTGGCAGTCTAGTACTGGTTTTCATTGCTATATTTCAGGACATGAAATTCTGGAAAATATACAGGTGTATATTCTTACTTATGCATTTAACTTATTCTTGGGAAGGGTTATTGGAATTGCTCCTTTGGCCTCACTGATATGTCTTGAATGTATATTTCATATTTCTGTTAATTAAATCAATTAAATAAAAGCAGTTATTGCCAAGAAGTTATGTCTAAGTAATTTTCCTTCTATTTTTCCTTATTCTTCACATTTGTGTGTATCCCTTACTTCCCTGTTTCTCATTTAACACAACAATTTCAATATCATAATTTGGATTTTACAGCCAAAAAAACTTAGGATGCATCAATGAAGGTTCTTTTTGAAGCATTAAAATCTGCTTCTCTAGGGTCCACAACAAGCATGGGTTTTTTTCTTTTGCATAATTGCTTAGTCTTTTGTGATGTATTAGAGTGGTTATACCAAAAGGGCATAATAAAGTATGAAAATAACAGGGAGGACCTTTTAGATCTCCATTGTAATTTATAGTCTCTTACCTCAACTGAAAGTTCAAAAGAACCTAGTTCTACATCATTTTTGTAAATAGAACATGAAAATGGTTGTTTTATCTCTGCAAGTTAGGTACAAGCCTAAATCATACCTAAAAAGCAAGTGCTAGATGGCATACTTGCTGATTTGACACAATGATTCTCTCCTGCTGCTGTTACTCTGCCTCATGGAATATTAAAATTGGCATGTTTTACAATGATTTGTACAAGTTTCAGTAGATAAGATTCATGATATCTGGTCTATCATTTTTCCTTACTGGAGAATAAAAAAGGTGATACAGACTCATATATGTGTACATTTATGCATGACATTTAAACTAATTGGTCACATTTTTTAAAAAATGTAATGAAATTTTGGTCCAGTATCTGTTTAAATACTTGGAACATATTATTTAAATGTCTGTCTGATCAGGCACCTCTCTAGAGTACGGTGACATTGCAGTGTTTTAAAACATTATGAAATTCTGAATGACTGGTTTTATATGTCTCTGTTAAGATATTTTGATGCTTGTGCATAAAATAGTTTAAAGAAACTTAAAATTTATAATGGGCTTTGTCATGAATAATCAGTAAACAGAAATAGTTTGATTTTTCAATCTGATCTTTTACTTGAGTGGTCAACCTCTGACATGCTTGGATAAAATTCTTATTTTCAGAAATGGATTTTGCAAATATAATGCCTCAAAATGCAAAATTTATAAATTTATCCTAGCAAACAGATGTGTCATTTTATCCTTAGGGCTTTAGATTATGAATTACATTAATTCATAGGCTTTCAACTTTATTAATGCAGAATTTTAAAATTCTGGTTGCTAAAATATTTTTAAAAACCCTATGTAAGTTATAACAGTTTTTGAAGATGTGTAAATTGCACATTTTCCTTCAGTTTTGAGTGCATTTTCTTACTAAACTGCAACAATTGGCCAGTTCATAATCTTAATTTTCCACAGCCTCTATATTTGACATAGGTGTTCAAGAATGCCTTTTCAAAAACTTGTCTAAATAATGGCTGAAATGAGAGAAAGCTTTCACTTACTTGGTGAATTGTAAAACACACACACAAAAATCCTGGCTCTTTGGAAGGGTTTTTCATGGGCTTTTCATGAAGGTTAATAGAAAATAAAGAAGTGTAGCAACGTAGTGTTTGTTTGAAGAATCTGAGCCAAGGTGTCTATTTATCTCTAATGGAGGATGACAACGAAGGATTTAAGAAGTCACCCCACTTATTGTCGCAAACACAAAAACCTTCCGCCTGCATCTTTCAACTTGCTTCACCACTTCTGAAGAAGCAATGGGCAAACTGCTGAATTTTTATTAATCAGCTTAACCTAATGAGATGAAAAGACCTTCCCAGAATTACTGAGGCACACATATGAGAAAATGATTTTGAATGCTTTCACATTTAGGCATTTTCTTCATACCACCTGGGAAAAGGCAGACCTCTGTTCTGCTTCTGGCTCCCTCACCTGCCTGCCTTCCTTCCTTCTTTTTCCTTCCTCATTTCAGATCTTCTGTAAGCATATGTTTGTGATGCGTTCCCCCCATACTCTGCCAGGAGCAAGTAAAAGGAAGACATAATGTAGTTTTGGATGGAAATACCTTTGGGAACTGAGGCAAGAAAGCCTAAGCTTATAAAACGTGACTCTTCTGATGGGGGCCCTATTTGGAGAGTTTCCTCTTCTAAATTCTTCTTTTCCTTTCCCTCCCTCTCTCCCTCCCCCCAGCTCCTTCTCCTTTTCTCTTTCTTGTCAAGCCCACTTCATAAATGGTAGCAGCTGGAGATCTTTTTAGTGGCATTCAGGGATTACTGCCCTTCAGGATTTTAATAAGCCCCACTGCCTGAAATGCCTGTGAGGGTGCTCTCTGAGACAATTACCATTCAGGGCTGGGATTGAGGGCTCTTCATGGCCCAGATGGCTAAGGGGCTGTGTATGGGGAGATAGCTTCCCTGAACAACAGATCAGTGGAGCAAAGAGAGCGTGTGGGCCTTTTTTTTCCCTCTTTTTTTCCTTCTCCCCTCCACCCCCCCCACCGGCCCCCCTTTCTTTTCTCTCTTGGCTAACTTGAGAAGTGGGGAGAAGGAGAAAAGGAAGTGAATAAGGGGGTTCTATCACTTTGCAGCTAATCAAAGCGAAGTTTGCTCATCCTCTTATACATAACTGGATTTAAACTGTGACCTCTGAAGAACTGCAATTTGAGGTTACATATCCCTATTCACTGTAAGGCAGCTGCTCTTTGTAATTTAAAAATACAATACCCCTGATTATGAGGAGTGTTTCTTAGCTGCCCTCATAGGAAGAAATAACTTGGAAACAACTAGAACAAGATCTCTTCTTGTTTTAGTACTGGGAACAGAGGACAAAAATTACAGGCAAAAGTAGCTGGTAGCCGTGGCTCTGTGGGGCTGAGAAATACAGCTGGTTGACAGAAGGCAAGTATTTAGCTGAAAGGAATTGCTCATTTAGTTTTGCTTTTACCTGCAGTAAGGTAGGGTTTCTACATGAGGCACATAGAAATTAATTGGTGGGCTTATGAAAAGAATTTTTCCTTGGACAAAATTTTAACCGCTGAAATAAGGGAAGGGCATGGCTTAGGAGAGAAAATTTGAATTCCTTTTTTTGCAAGGACAGCTCCTTAGTGACTTAAGTACACGCAAAACTAATTTCTATACAGCCATACCTTTTGGGTCTTGCAGTCCTGTGCAAGAAGTGGAAAATGTGTCTTATTAGGTGAGCAGCTGTTCCCTGTCTAGATGGACAGACATTAATTTTTTAATCTTTGGACTCCCTGGTGTCACAAAAACCAATTTGTGCCTCTTCACATTAAAATTAATGTTTGTGATACAGAGCTCAATTGCTGCCCATTTGCTTTTGACTCAATGAATGCTTCATTCATTTAGTTCACATTTAATAAGAAAATAAAATACATCCTGTAAAAAAGAGAGAAATTGCCTTAAATAAAAAGCATATAGCTGGACTGTCTTATGGCTGAATAGTTTGGATGAATGGGACTAATTCTGTAGTAATTGATCTTGAGGATTCTTCTCCCATATCCCAGTAAAATGTAGCAAGTTAATTTATGAAATGGCTGAAACTGCAAATCAAACTAAAAAGAGTATTTGACTGGTCTTTCAGAAAAATAATATATATGAATTTGTGGTAAAATTTTGCTGATAATGTATATACAAACAGCTCTACTTCATAAATTGTTTGTTTCAAAGAGTTTCATGAAATTAAAGCAGGATGATAGTTTCTTACTTTAGAAAGTGTGGCGATGACTAGGGCACACAGTCAGGTCCTCCTGTTTGTTATAACACTTCTGAACTCTTCCTCCTTTCTCTAAATATTCAAGAATTCTTAAGCAGAGTAGCTGTGTTGAGGGATATCTCTGCAGTAGAGAAGTCATTTGTAACAGAAATAGTAATGGAGGATGACATTTCAGCTCATTGAAATAATTGGGATAATAATGGGAGTGAAAAAGGTGAGTAAAATTTATGCAGTTTTAAGAAATAATAGCTTTTTACATAGTGTCTTTTCAATTCAATTTACATGAGAGCATTATAAATTAGAACGATTTATTTAACATTGGTACTTGATTCTTAGGTTCAGCTTGAATTTATAAGACTGGACAACCTCAGCCAAAGATTTCTTGTGTATATATAAACAGTACTTCACGGAGTTTTGTGTATATCTTGTGACACTTCAGCTATGGTTGCAAGATGTGTAGTTTCATGCTGGCACATCTAGGGTCTTATTTTGATTACAAATACATGCAATGGTACAGATAGTATAAATTGTGCTCTTAAAGGACAGTAGTGTGATTCACTGGTTGTCATAACATTAGGTGAATAGAAGACTGGACTAAGAATGTCATGCTGAATCAGGCCAAAACCATTTAGAGTAATCAGGCTGAAACTGTACTATATACAATATTTACTATTTACAGGCTGCAGAACTATTTACAATAATGGTACTGTGTTTCTGTCTGTAAATGTAATGTTATAGATGCTTATTGGGCTCCTAGTTTTAATTATAATTTTTGATAAATACAATTTTTTTTTAAATTTTCAAAATATTTGAAGTTTCTGCTATGTGTGCTTTATGTCAGGAATGGTGGATTTTCAGGAGGACTTTTGTTCTCTCTTAATTGCCATGTGCATCTCATCACCTCTGAGCATTGCTGCAATATCCAAATGTTGATCAAAATAAATATTTAAGCTCCTGTATGATATTGCGTATACAAGATATATGATCATATTCTTCAGATCATGCTCGACATCTGGGTGTTCCAACATCTGGGTATACTTCTCAACCTTCAAGGTTTTCCCAGGTTTTTTTTTTGTGTCTCTTTTTTCTTCTCCCAGTACTAGGATAGGTCTAATTTTTAATGCCATTAAGAGGTTAATTTCTCACCCACTATCTTCTATCATGATTCCTAGTTAATAGCAAACCCTGCTAGAGACACATGCCCAGATAGGACCTGAAAAACAGGTACCATAGAAGAAGGTTTATTTGTAACATATAATACTGGAATACTTTTGCTTTCTTTTCTCTGTCTTCCAACATGACATCTGATTTTAGACTTTTCACTTTTTCTTTTTTTTTTCATTTTAGTGTCAGCAGACAATGTGTGTGCAGTAATTTACCTGACAGTGTCTACTGCTGCCAGGTCTGATGGAGTCACAGAACAGCATTATAGTGCTTTTCTAAATGTCATGAGCATTTAGCTAAGGGCTCCTAGAGTCTGAATGGTTCCTCTCCAGTTTTTGTTTTAGAAAACATATAACCCTTAATTAGAATTTTTTGCCTTTTTCTGGTTAATAAAATATACTGTGAAGTAATTCCTGGATTCTGGTATTATAAAGGCAGGTGTATAAAGAAAATAGTTTTCTTTTAATTTATCAGCATTTGCTGTCTTTATGCGTGTTTTGTATTCCTGAATAGCTGCAAAAATAATTGTGAAAATACTGCTAATTATCTTGGATTAGTTGGATGAAACAAGACAGCAAAAAATTGCTTGATAGGCTATTAACATAATTTGTAGGTACTTTTTATATACTTAATAAAGTGATTTTGAATGTCTTCCTAGTGGAAGCAATAGTTTAACATTCAAACAGAAATTATTTTATTAACACAAATTTCCTTCAACTGTTGTTTGATTAACTACAGAATTACATTCTGTAAACATAAAATAGTAAACAATTTCACTACAGAACTTCTAAAATTTTGGACTTCTGTCTCATGTCTTTAATGATGTTTGTGTTCTTAGGTTTCTGTTAAGGGAGAAGGGTGTTGCTGTCTAAATGTCTCCATGAGCACATCCAGACTATCCTGTTCAAAGTGCTGTCCTGCAACACAATCTGATACACTGTAACTGGACAATATTATTTTTAGATGTCATTAGGAAATGAGATGATAGTGTTAGTTGCAGTATGTAGAAAAATTAAGGCAATCCTAAAAATACAGTGAAATTCCGCAGTTAATAGGAATCTTTTTTAAAGCATTCTATAGATGTAGTTTCCCATTGTTTGTTGATGTGGATTTGTTAAATTAGCAGTTTTTTCCATTTTATGAATGAAACCCATTTTCTCATGCAAGAAATGAGAAAGAAGTTTTTACCGCCATACAAAAAGGTAGGGGGGAAAATGTTTCAAATAATTACTCCAGGTAAAATACTCTGGTAACCAGTTGGGTCTTTGATATTGGGTCTGGTTTTATGCATCAGTGAACAAAATGCACTTAATTGGTGTTTATTCACTCCAAGTGTCTCAAGCAGTAAACAGGAATAAAATTGTTCAGAAGTGTCTGCACGTCATTTCCTCACAACTTGCCATGACTCCCTGGCGCTTCTGGTTTTGTTGGATTATTAGTCTGTGAAGGAAGAGATAAAGCATTTCCTTGTATTGAATTTGAGCACGCTCTGTGCTTTGTGCAGAATGAAATATTAAAGGCTGTTTTTGATCTCACAGAAGAGTAGGGCAGGCAAACTTTCGCACGCACATAGAAGTGGGGAGCAGTGAGTTAGGGGTACTAAAGGTTCCTGAATTTGGGAGATTTGTTCATGGCTGTATTTCCCTCCCACATACAGGGACACTCCACCCACATGGTTTTGAATGGCTGCTTTAATGGTTGCTTTAATTATTTTTCTAAATGTCTCTGGACCAAATGTCCTTGTTAATCCTTCTGTTGACTGTGGCTTCTAAAACTATTTCATAAACACAATAAACATCGCTAATTGTAATGAACTCCCCCAGTCTAACATTCCTGAAACAGTGGAACCTGCAAGACATGCTCCTGCAAATGACAGGGTGTGGATGTACTGCTCTCGTTTCCATCAATAGAACAGATTAATTACAGTTGGGAAGGATGGTGATAAATGATAGATAGGTGATAAAGATTTTACTTTACTTGGGAAAATAAAATACATTTTGTTGTTAAAATACAAGGGGTCAAGTGTGTCATGCATCTTTATTTCTCATTTTTTTTAAATACATAAAAGTTACATAATAGTATACTGTCATTACGTATGTAGTGAGGTGGCCCAAGAAGGATTTCTGAAGTGTTGAGCAATGTTCTTAATACTGTATAATACAAAACAACTGGTAGTTGTCTTATAGAGGGATGCTTCTTCTGCTATTGCATGGCAATACTTCTTTATTAAAATTATCTTAGATCTTGGCTCACTGCTGAGACCTTCCATCCCATGGATGGCTGGCTTTACAAGTTCGGCCTAATCTGTCAGCCTGCCTGTGTTGAACCAAACTGAAATGTATCTATATTACTTAATAAGAAACTTCGTTTTAAGTGTAGGGAAATCTCCCACTATGAGGCTGTCAGCTACCTAAGCCCTAAAATCCGTGATAATTACTGTTTCTGTAAAATGCCCCTCATTATGGCACATAAAATGCCTGACTGCAAAGAACTGCTCTGTGAAGACTGTGTGCTGCAAACCAGTCAGCACAAAATAAAATCCTGGGTAAACAGTAAATAAATAGACATTATACTTGATACCATTTGCACGTTTTTTGATGAAGGAGATTTCCAAGTTGTCTGGCAGGGAGACAACAACAATTTCATGCATATAGTATTCACCGCAGAGGAACTTAGCGGTTCTTCTGCAGTCTGGTGAGCCTTTCTTGTCTGTTACAAATGACTGTGCTGGCCCTTAGAGAGGGTAGTGCACAAGTAGTTAAACAGGGCTATTTGCCATAGATCAATACTGCAAAAAATATGCAGTAAGAACCTAGTAACCTTCTAAAGAACTTGCTTTGAAATATTCATACGACAATAAAGGTGCAAATCCACCTTTTTATTTGAAAGGAACTTAGCAAAGATGCATCCAATAGGAGGAAATATGAAAACACTTTTCCTCAATTACTGATCGTTAGCTCAAAGCAAGTAATGAAATTGTTTCAGAAAATAGCTGCATGATTATTTATTGACTTTGGCCACATTGATTTGCTAAATCATATGGATGCTATTAAAGTTTGCTGTTTAAGCAACAACACCCTCTGCCCCCCTTCACCCCTTTCTTTCCATTTTTGTGGTCAAATCCCAACACAGCTTTTAAACCACGGTTTGAGAGATTGTGCATTTGAGTTATACATGTAATAGTTTCATATTTCTTAATTTTATCCCCTTGGTTATCCCCACCCCTTGTATGTTGAAGCTTTACAGTGTAGCATGGTCTGCAACCTAGATACAAAACTATGAACTGTGTTATTAGATGTGTGCTGTTGGTTCAAAACTCATTTAACTGGAGTGTGAACTATATTTTTCAAGCTGAAATATTCCATGTATCCTACATTACTATGTCAAATTGTACTAGTGGATTTTGAAAGAAAAAAAAAAAGTAATCTAAAACTATGTCTCTCAACTACAAGCTCTTTTTAACAGTTCCCTGGTTATTTTAAAGTAGCATATGTTAGAGCTGTCCCACATCTTATTACTCTGACTGCTGGTGACAGAAACGCTGAATCATTCAAAGATATTATAGAAAACTTGGAACATACTTAAATCCAGGTATTGCAAACTTGTTCCTTAACCATTTTCATCTGACGAGGTCCCTCTCATGACCTTTACTAGCACATTTTGAAGAAAGTATCAGGTGCGTGATCTTTGGCTGCTGTGAGATTACACCGAGTTGCGTACTAGGAACAAAATTAAACTCTTTGGAATAGAATTTGTGCAATTTGCTATCAGTTGTCCAAGTGACACCGCTAGTGCACTAAATGGCCTAGCAGAGGAAATGTACTTTGTATAGTTTATACAAAAACCCATTTTTTCTAACATGCTGTTCCTTAAAAAGGCAGGTTTCTCTTTCTCTCTTAAGTAGCCTGAAGCTATTTGATAGCAGCCTTTTATAACATTAACATTGCATTCTCTATCTGAAAACCTGTTACTAGCCTTTTCTGTGAATAACTTAGAGGGGAAGGGATTTACAGTTTTCCAGTTTCTCTGGAGTGTAGACTTTGAAACTTGCATCATATGTCTGACTCTCAGTGCTTCTCTTTCTAGTTAAAAACCTCTGTTTTTTAACTCTTTTGTTAGACCAACAGCAGCACTGCAAATGGCCCTCCCCATCATGTGAATGGGGGAGTTGTCAGTACATTAAAAGTCTGAGCCTTCCCTGAGAATGCATCTCATCCACCAGCCACATATCACTGCTAAAAAAAACATGGCACGCAGGTGTTTAAATTATTTACACTCATAATCGGCCTTTATGTTACATTGCTGAGCCAAGGCTCTGTTATTCTAGTGCATAATTGATGGTGCTCAGTAGTGGAAAAGTTAGAAAAGCGGAAGTAATGTGATGCGAAAGTTGAGTGAGGCAGCTCCAGCTGGCTCCGCTGCCTGGACCCACACGGCCACCTGGAGAAGGCAGGGGACCAGGCTCCGACCAGGCATCCCTTCAGGAGCTTGCTCTGGCTTTTGAGGGAAAAGGATTTCTTCAGTAGAGCCGTGTGGTCAGCAAGGGCTAGGACGCTTTTGAAGTTTGTCACAAATCATGTCTGTACGTCTTTCAGAGGAATTGCAATTCGATATGCCCCAAAAGGAGGAGTTTACTGTGAATCCTGAATGATTTTGGATGGCACAATGGCAGTTATCAGTAGATGACAAAAGGGCTGTATTGCCCTAGTCATTCTAGTTCAGATTAGAATGAGTTTATTCTAAAATAGCCAGGTTTATTTTATGAAGCCTGCAGACCTTTGGAAATTCTGACCACTTTAGCATACACAGGAATCTCTCACAAACAAAAATGATCTAAAGACTGCCCTATTTTGTAATGACTTCAGTAATATTAAGACTATGCTGGATGCCAGTACATTACAAGATACACCCAATTATTTGAAAAACCCAATTACATCATATCCAAAACTTCAGTTAATTTATAAAGCAACTTCATATCTCTTTTTTTCATAAATTTTTGAAATACTTTTTTAAGCATGTATATGATTTACAATTATGAATTAATTTTAAAGGTTCTTTTCTGTCCCCTCCCTTCATAGGGCTTTTTCAATATTAAGTCAGTACTTTTATTTTTCTGTACTCCAAGTGGTACATGCATGTAGTGTATGATAATGCACCATGGTGCAACAGAAGAAGAATGATTATAAAAAATAACCTGCATATTAAACAATAATGATTGCTGGTTTGGACTTTGGTCTGTATCTAGCAAAATCTGTAAAAGTTCAAATTATTTTGGAAGAGCAACCGTTCCGTTGCTAATTTATTTAAATCAATGTCTTAATCACCAAACCCCTCAGCATTTCTTGGTAATTATTTTTCGGATGTAAAACAGGATATTTCACTAAAGAAAGAAACAAGATGGTTGGAGCAAAATGTCAGTTACTTTGTTAGCTGCAAGTTGCCTTGGTTTATTATTGATGTCTAGGTATACTGATATATATATATATATATATATATATATATATATATATGTATGTATATATATGTTTTGGGGTTTTTTTTGGTAACACTGTTTGTCTTTGTGGCAAGTAGGGCTTAGCCACGTGGTTTAGTTGCAAGTCTACCTCTTGTGTAACTGGCAATGAATAGTGCTAATGAGCAGGACTTTCACTCTTGTGAAAACAAGGGCTGCAGCCTGTGTAAACACTACTGGTGTAGCTGAAATGGACATACTGTGACAAGGGATACATAGCTGAAATAATGACACTTTTGTGCACCTTGCTTGTGTTTTGACAGGGATTGGCGCATTTCTAATAGTTGGAGCCCCTGACATAAACACAGTGTGTAGATGCACGTGAATGGATTATATATTTTTATATTAAGTAGAATTTTATTCTTTCTTTTGTGCATGCTGTAAATGACCACTTAACCTCAGCTTGTGTTGCCTTGATACACCGGGGTAGTGCTAATGTTGGTACATTAATGTAATGTTCTCACCCTGTGACAATTCATCAGGTGATAAGGTGTCTAATAACTCACATTTCTTCTAAGTAGAGAAAATAAATGTTTCATCCCCACTTGCTGTTAAAAATTATGCTGAGATCCCAAATATTTTCATCCCTAAGCTTTAATAACCTTGTCTTGTTAATATTTCTTATATTAATTCTGCCAGAAAAGCCCAAACAAGCAAACAGCAAGAGACAAAAGAAAAAAAAAGAAAATTTGTAAGGATTGTTATGACAATAAAAACAACCAAAAAAATGCAAAATTATATTTCATATAGGAAACAATGCCTTGTAAAATGTAATGAAGCAGCACAAATCCTTGCAGCTTCTCTGATGATGGTGCTATAAAGCACCCTAATATGCTTTAACAAAGGGAACCTGCATCCTGTTGAAAATAATGACAATAGCAAAGGCTTGTGTCATAACATTAGGGAGGCAAAAACAGAGCAAAAAATAATTAGACACTGAGGGAAAAGGCTCCTCAAACAATGTTTTTGCTTGGCACTGTGTTGAACAAGAGCAGTCAAGATACAAGATGTACATTTTTTCATTTAGGATATATTTTGAAGAATTTTGTTTTATTGAAGTTATGTTCTCACTGGAAATTATTTTTGTATCCCAGAATAAAATTAGTGTTTTCAGATCGTTACATACCGTTTATATATTTATCTCTTTTTGTATAGATAAATTATTATGTGTTTGTACAAACTCACTTTTTAAATATTCTTTCTATACCACAAATATGTGAATATTAGTCTCTAAATCAAGACTCCAGCCTATCTTTGGCTTTGAAAAAGAACATGGAAGAAAAGACTTTGTGGAAGAAAAGACTTTGTAGTATGAATTGGGATCTATTTTTCCCTTGACTTCCGTTCTTTAATGTTTATTCAAAACACCTTCCTGATGTTTTGGTCCTCTAATTAAGGATTTAGTTAAGGATTTAGCAGTGGCAGAAATTCATACCCCAGATGAAGGCGTGCAATGGCAATGGTGAGAAACTCAGTGTTAAAGGCTGTGTCAGGAACATTCTCATGTGCCAGCCCTTTAAAATCCAGATATGTAGTCTGCTTTGTTAACTCATAGTGCGTTTGCTTTTTCTGCTTAGTGAGTCAGCAAGTATAAATAGTTGCAATTTGAGAAGCTTTGTATTCAGTTAAAAGTTTTTAAAATGTCATATATCAATCTGTGAAGTATCTTCAGATATATACTGCTAATATGTGTGGGTTTCTTCATGTACTGTTTATATCCTAGGATTACAGTGCTTCAAGATTTATTGTCTTGTTTTTGAGTTACTCTCTAAGAAACTTTTTGTACCGCATCTGTATATTATTTTAAAAATAAATTTGTACACATCCAATGTATATTTTTAAGATAGCTATGTATTTAGTAGCTATAAATATGTATGGATGGGAAATTAAAGAGTCTCCTTTCTACTTCTCTGAAACAAAAATGTGCTCTGTTATCAAATTGGTTCCATTATGTTCCTTGTTGGCCTGTAAGAAGAAGGCTCCAATCTTATAATACTGCACTGTGATTGTTAATTAGCATTAAGTTATAGAGAATTTGTCTTGTAGAACTACATACATATTGATCCAAAATTAAACTGTGGATTATAGAGTTAAAGGATCTACATGTTTTTTTAAATTCCTCCAGGGATGGTGACTCAGTCAGTTCACTGGGCAGCCTGTCCCAATGCTTGACAACCCTTTGATTGAAGAAATTTTTCTTAATACCTAATCTAAACCTCCCCTGGTGCAACTAGAGGTCATTTACTCTCATAATGTCGCTTTTTGCCGGTAAGAAGAGCCTTAGCCCCTTCTCACTACACCCCCCTTCCAGGCAGTTGTAGGGGACAATAAAGTCACCCCAAGCCTCATTTTCTCCAGTCTGAACCCCCAGCTCCCTCAGCTGCTCCTCATCGGACTTGTGTTCCCGACCCTTCCCCAGCCCCGCTGCCCTTCTCAGGACACGCTCCAGCCCCTCAATGTCCTTCCTGAATGGCAGGGCCCAGACTGGACCCAGGATTTAAGGTGTGGCTTCCAGTACCAGTGCCCAGCACAGGGGTACAGTCACTGCCCTGTCCCTGCTGCCCCTCTGCTGCTGACACAGGCCAGGTGCTCTTGGCCTTCTTGGCCACCTGGGCACAGCTGGCTCATGTTCAGCTGCTGTCAACTAGCCACACCCAGGTCTTTTTTCTCCTGGCAGCTTTTCAGACACTGCCCCAGCCTGTAGTACAGCAGGGCTTGTGCCCCAAGGACAGAACCTGGCATCTACCCTTGTTGAAACTCATTCCCTTCTCCTTGGCCCATGGTTCCAGCCTGTTCAGAACCCTCTGCAGGGCCTTCTTACTTTTGGGCAGAGGTACACTCTAACTCAATTTCATGCCATTTGACTGTGGGTATACTTGATGCCCTTGTCCAGACAGCTGATAGACAAAGATATAAAGATATGAAACAGGCCTCAACACTGGGTTCTGAGGAGCCACCAACTGGATGTAACTCCATTCACCACCACTCTCTGGGCGTGGACATCCAGCTGGATTTTTACCCACTGGCACTGCAGCAGTCCAAGCTATGAACAGTGAGTTTTTCCAACAGAATGCTGGGGGAAATGGTGCCAAGGGCTTTATTAAAGCTTTAGTCAGGCAGAATCTGCAGCCATCCTTACCCACTGATCAGGTCACCTTTTCACAGAGGGAGACCAGCTTAGCTGAGCAGTACCTATCTTTCCTAAACCTGTACTGGCTGGGCCTGATCTCGTGGTTGTGCTGTCTGTGCTGTGTGACGGCACTCAGGACATCTGCTCCCTGACCTTTCCCAGCACCAGCATCAGACTGATAGTCTTGCAGTTCCCTGGATCCTGACCCTCTCAGATGAATGCTGTATTTGCCAGCCTCAGGTGAACTGAGACCTACCTACCAGGACGCTAATAAGTGATGGGAACTGCATGGTGATGGATTCCTGGGACCTGTGGGTGCCTCCCATCACACCACTTGTATGTCCAAGTGGCAGGTCACTGACTATGTTTACTGCTTGGTAAATAGTAGCCAATATTTACAAGTGGAATTAATAGTGGGGTATGTTTTGAAATCTGACATTTTTGGTTGGATGAGAGAGGTGTGCTTTGGAGTGGCTTGTTGGAGTTCAGCCTGGGACATTGCTAAAGAACTGTCTGTCAAAAGTGTGACAGATGCCTGCTGGATCTCAGGACAGTAGGACAGTCCCGGTTGGAAGGGACTTCAGGAGGTGCCCAGTGCAGGGAATGTGCTGCAGCCATGACGGTCTCTGTGGCCTCCAGCTCAACTCACTCCAGTCTATCTGGAGCAATAACACACAAGACAGTAACACATACTATACATAAACCAAAAGACTTACAGTGCTGTGCCCAGAGGGGTCTGTGCAGGATGTCCAAACCACTCATCTATCACAGTGAATCAGGAGGGACTGAGGGTTTTACTTCTAAGATGGTGTCTCCACCTCCTGACTGCCATTCTGGCTGCTTGGGCCCACTCAAGCATCAAATCCTGTTTTGAGCACAGGGCTTGCCCTCTGCACGCTATCACTGCAGAGTGAGGGCCATGCTGGCACCCAAAAAGGAGACTACAGCAAATTTCCATGCCATACCTGCAGTTATTCAGTGTACTGTGCAGGAGGTAGAGGCTTCACAAAAATACTTTGCTCTCATTAAGTAAATAAATCTAAACATACTTTTAAATTTTAATCATTAGAGTAGTTTTGTTGTTTAGATCTCTTCTATGAATTTTTCATACACTCTCTCCCATGCTGCTCGGTGTAATCCACTCTCAGGTGTAAATCTCAAGACATCTTCATAGCAAAAGTTTGTTTTAAAAAAAAACTCTTGTTTTTTTATTTCCTTTTTGTGCCTTCTAAGTTTAAAAAAAAATTATAAATTTGAGACAGATATTTCTAGACAAAGGCTGAATTTCAAAAGGTCACAATTGCCTTCTTGGTTGCTTTAAAAATTATAGTACGTAACTCCAAAATTTATGTCAAAGATGTGAACAGTTACGTTCACATGTAGTTTTCCTCTTTTACTTTCATGATAGTTTGGGTTTTGGTTTTTTTGTTGTTGTTGTTGTTGTTGTTGTTTTTTTTTTTTGTGTTCTACAGTATAGTTCTGTGCTTGATTTTGTGGAGACAGAGATGTCTTTAGGTGGACGACGTGTTAAAATGACTTGAGTGTTTCTAGGGAAGTTTGTATCTGGATGGTCCAGATAGTTTCATGAATTCTTAGTGGCCTTATTTATGACTTGTGCTTGTGGAAAGAACATAAATAGCTGGGGAGGAAAACATGCAGGGAATATTACCCTGCAGATAAAGAGAGGTGGTGTACATCTGTATTTAGCTTATCTCTTTCCATTGGAGAAGGAAGAATTAGTGAATCCTTCAGGGACATGAAAGATTTTTCTGACAGAATTGTTTAAAATGTACTAAGTAGTTTTTGTAGCTGCCAACTGGTTTTTTTAAATGTCTTTGGAAGTAATAAGGCAGGATTGCAACTAGAAATTGTTGTAGTGGTAGCTGGTTGTAGGCTTGCCCACTTACTCATAGTTCTTTATGGAAAGTTATGTTTAATTTCACTTAATGAATACTCAGGATTGACTCCACTCAAATGCTTTGATGAGCTGTTGAATTTATAAATGTTGTGCAGTTGTAAATTACCAATAAAGATTAGTAAAAGGAGTGTGTTGACATACATTTCACATGATTTACTCAACATCAATCTTTCTCCACCCGCCCCCAAACAGGAGGCACACAAATGGTGCGACAATATATGTCCTCCGTATGATGATTCTTACTTCTGCTTTAAGGTTAACTGCTTTTTAGTGTTTTGATTTCTTTTTCTTTCTGTATTTCTCATAAGAAATGAGCATAAATGTATGTGTATATTTAATAACTCACAGACAACAACTGGGAATATGGGAATTAAATATGATGTGGTTATTAAATCAGAGGAAAATACCTTTTCACTTACAGAAAGAAGTCAGAAAATGCTTTATTCTCAAATATTATTAAATATTTTTTCTAAAAGAAGACCATAACTAAGCAAGATTAATTAAAGTCTTAGTTATAAAAAGAATTTATGTAATTAAGTATCCATTATTCTTTGCCTTAACTGATCCTTTTTTAAGAGAGAAAGGAATATTTTCATAGGCATATTGATTCTGGGGACCCAAATTTTCATTTACTTTGTATATGTAACTGAAGGGCAAAACCAGTTTGTATCTCTTTGAAACAATTTTTTTTTAATCTGTAAAGGGGACAGTTTAGGTAGCAGATGAAATAATTCCACTTCTTTCATCTGATTATTTTCCAAATTTGTATAAAATAGCTGTCAAGCTCTAGGATTAATTGTTCTCTTTCTTATATTCTTGGATTTCAGTTGAGTTTTAGATAAAGAAATCTGGCTGCTTAGATTACTTTTTATCTTGAGCATGTCATGTTGTCCTCCCTTCATCCCCTAAACATAGTCTTTCATTGCACTTGCTTTAATAAATGTAAAAGCTGAGGGTAATAGATTAGAACTAAATACGGTACTGATGGTGCTGTATCTGAACAGCTCACTTCAGGAGTAATAAGTTTCTTTCCTACATATATTTTAAATAAGTTAGTGTTTAAAAAAATTATTTTGGGTAATAATTTTCTGTAAAAACAAGTGATAGCTCTGTAGTTTTTCATGACTGAGATTTTGAGGAGGGGAAAAGCTGTTGTGGTTAAGTGCTTTTGAAAAGAGCCCAGTGTGCCTGTGAGGACTTTAAAAAATATTTCTATCCCTTTTGTAGGACAATGGGAATTTGTGGGAAAATGTTATATGTCATAAAAAGTGAGAGCTGGAGAATTGTCAACATATTTTTTTATTGGATGAATATTAAAATTGTGGTGCTATTTCTAGATATAAGTTAAATTTATGCTGATGATCCTGCCTATACCTCCTGTGAAGACAATAAAAATTGCAAACAGAGGAAAGCTTCTATAAAGAAATTATATGGCAGGTAAATGTTTCACTGAACATAGATTATGTGACAGAATTTTTAGTGGAGTCTTACAGAAATTGGGTTATTAAAGCACACTAGTTGCCTTTGCATATATTCATAATTATATTCAAGAATTTTCTAACTTTTGTCCTCAGAAATATTTTTAAAGCCATTATAGATTATATGCTAAACAAGAACATAGACTCCCTTAGTAAGTTTTGCACAAGAAAGGGAGCGAGTCTAAGGGAAAAAAGGTAATACAATTTACTATAAAAATCCTGATTGGAAAGATACTCCATATATGGTCCATCCTCTTTGAGTTGATCTAGATTTTTTTCAGTGCCATTTCTGATTTAAAGGACAGTTCTGAAAAGATGATTGTAATTTTTTAGAGCAGTTGTGTGGCATTTTATTTTCACTTTATAAAGGAAATGCAGCAAAATGCTGCAGTTTTTCCTTTAAGTAGTTTTTTTACTGGGTGAAGGCAAATCCTTCCTTGTTTCCAGTGTGCGTCCTAAGTTTTGACACTGAGGTGTGAGATGTGTTTCAGATAGATTTCAGTGTTTACAGTCTGAGATTTGCTTCCTTGGACTGCCAGCCTGAGACAATAGGCACAGCTATTGCTGATGGAGAATAGCAGAGGGAGAAGGACTGTATGGCAAGTTTTCTTTGGAAAATGAAAAGGACGCTTCACATGCACCCAAAGAAACCTCAGAAAGGACAACATTTAAAAGTATTTTTGGGTCAATATATTAGGTTTGCTGGCAGGTTAGTAACACCTTCGAACTGTGAGCACCTCCAGATGTCCTGATGAATAGCTGAGTAAACTATTGCATGTCACTTGAACCTCCCTCAGGCAGAAATCTCAGCTGTAAAAACTGACATCGAAGCATGGCTCTTCGTGATTCTTGAGCACTGCTGCCAAATAATGATTTTTAAATCCATGTTTGTGTTCTGGTATCAGTAAAAGAGTGGGAAATGGCTGGTAAAGGACATGGGGGAAAACAAAGACCTGTTAAAGCTGATCGGAATGTGGTAGGTTTTTCTAAAGGTAGGAAATTCTTTAGAGGCTGTTTTATTACTCCACTCCAAACCAAGTGGAGTAATACTAGAATAGTAATAGTAATTCTAGAATACTAGAATGCTAGTAATACTAGAATATCTTGCTGACTAGACACTGGAATTCAGCTTTTAATTTAGTTAAGTGGAAAGAAAAACCAATTTTTGATGTTTTGAAGGGAGTGAACCTAAGGAGAAGAATGAACTGTATTTTTTCTTTCTTGGAGATGCAATTTTCTGAAATTCTGCTTCAGAAATTGACAATTTTTGACAATTGTATTTTGCATTCCATTCTAAAAGAGGGTAACTGAAGATAAACTAAGATATCATTAATGTCATTAATACGTATTTATTTTATTTTGTGTCATTACTGATCGATTTTACTTCAAAACCAAAAATGTTCTGCCTTGTGAATAGTTTCCCCTTCAAAAAAGTATCTGAAAGTCTCTCCAAATTTTTGGCTGTCTCAATAACGTTGTTTAATAGGAGATATCCAATGAAGAGAAGCCACCCTCGCATTAGTTGCCTTTGTGGAATTGGGAATTTTAAGTCACTGTGCACTGTTTAAGGTCCAAAAGTCAGGTTTGTTGAGGGAAGCTTTTAGTATCTTCTTTAGAAGTCACAGAGTAGAAATAGTAGTTTGCCACACTTGCGCAGTTTGGCAAAGATCTAACCTTTTTGAATTCATTGCTTGTGAGTTATTATTTCTAATCACATGCTTGATTGAATCCACCTAAATAACTTTGACTGAAAAGGCCAGGAGTTGAATCCAAAACTAAGTATGTATTTTAAGTGAAAATAGGTATCATCATGGAATGTGTTCTCAGTCAGCGCGTGACATTCATCTGAATATATAGGCTAAAAGGAGGAAAATAAAAGGGGTAGAGAAGGCAAGCGCTGTTCTGTGCTTTGGCAGGAGCAGTGTTTGAAAAACTGTGATTGAACTCTGGGAATGAAAATGGAAGCCCTGGATCACACAGAGAAATAATAAAACTGGCCCCTGATGGTGTTATGCTAATGTGGTTAATATTGTGAATGAGCTATGAGAGGAAAATCAAGTGACCCTTTGAAATTGTTCCAGAGATTGCCAAGTCATTTCATACTTTTAGAAAGCTACCTATAAATGAAAAAAGTGATTTTTAGAATAAAACAGAACCACATGAAAATGTTATTAGTGCTTAGAAGATGCACAACGTAGTCTTGCCAGAACATTTCTCAGATGAGAAGATCTTAGATGAGTGATCTTTTTTTCAAAATGACAGAAACTCCCAAGGAGGCATTTTTCAGTTTTTCCTAAATTGAAAGGCATTAGAGATTATGACACTGAAATAGTCAAAATGTAAATTATTTTATTTTCAGGGACAATGTACAAAAGAGAATTGGTGCTGGGTTTGTTTGATTTTGGATTTTTTTTTTTTTTTTAGTAAGATAAAAGTAATGCTACTTGCAGATTCTCTTTTTACAGGTATTGGAGCTTGTTTTTTTTTTCCTCTGTCCTTCAGACATTTCACAAGAAGTATCAAATGTTTTGACTTGGTTAGAACATAGGGTTTCTTACAGGTAGATGATGCTAATGGAGCATCCAACCTCAACAAAACTGTTTTACATTTGCAGATGTAAGATTTACATTTTCTGGATGTCATAAATGAGAGTAAAATGTGGATCCATTTTAGTTCATATGATAGATGGTCTCATATATTGGGAAGAGTACTTTGTGAAGGATAGCAACCACAGACAGGTGTTTGAGTGGCTGTGGCTTCCCCTGGGATCAGAAGGTTAGACAAACTGCCCCTAGGATTTAAACAGGGCAGTTGTTTTGTGTCACTTTAATTATCCCTCTGTTTTGTGAGCCAGTAACTCAAGTGGTCTGGAAATATTAGGAAATTGGAGGCTTTAACAGCTTTGAGGGCAAAGTTCTGATTGGGTTTGTTTGGTATTCATTCACTTTGTGATAGTCTTAATGCAAGTGATGGGCTGTTTAGAACCATGAGGCATGCTTAGTGCCAGTAGAAGATTAAATCGAGACACTATCTTTCAGCAGGAAATGCTTCTCTGTCCAATTTTATTTATATGAATTTACACGGCAACTCAGTTATCTCTGCTTGGGGTCATTACTTTGATTTTAACTTAGCAATTTAACTCCTGAAGTGCTTCAAGTAAAAATATCCTTGAAGGAGTAATAAGTTTAAATACCTCTGAATCAGTTGAAAATAGTTTTTTAATTTAGCTCAGGCTGGGAGCACAAACTGACAGGAAAACAAATAATTGGATGAGGAAAAAAGAGATTAAGCATAAATACTCACAGTGTGCCATACAGTTAAAGAATTAAGAGATGGGACAGAAAGGTTAAATATATCTCTTTCTAGCATCCTGGTATTGTTAAATATCTAGTGACAATAGGTAAAAAGTAATCAGCCCAATAATATTTACTTTATTACTTGAGGATTTTTTTGTTTGACTTTCATTTTTCAATGACATGGCTGATACAGGAGATGTAAACATGTAACTACCGCTTCCTAAAGTAACAATTTAGTTACTAAATGAAGAGAAAGCATCTTAACATAAATAAAATACAAATCTCTAGTAATTTCAGCCAACCCCATTTCTTTTATAAAGCACTTGAGATTTTATTTTCATTAGCACTGAGAGGCACTTTGAAATGAGTAACTAGCAAATAAGCAAACTGAGATAATTCAAGTTTATACTGTTGAGTTAATAAAACTAATAAAATCTCCACATTTCCCAAGGTTTTCCATTATTACTATTTAATTTTTTATACTGCAGAGAAAATTGTTAGGGTTATATAGTCTTAGGCATCATGGAAATTTTCTTTACCAGTTTTATGTTCCTTTATGACTTGATGAAGAAAATGAGGCTTGTTTTGTAGTTTGTGAGCAAGGAAAAAGCGTCTTTTTAGTGGTTTAATCTGCGTGATTGTTTAGTTCCTCATTGTCTGTTGTCTGATGTGTGCTTGGAGGTTCATTTCTTCAGCAGCTTTTTCTCTAAGAGGATTCTGGGAGCACAGTGTACATTTTGCAAACTTTCTAATAAATAGTGAGTTTGTTAGGAGTGCCTTTCCTGTGGTAGTTATTCTGTTTTATTAATACCCTGATGAGTATAAACATCAAGAGTTGCAGTTCCACATAAGGTGCCCCAGTCACCTATGTTCTGCACAGCACTTTGCTTTGCTGTACAGTTGACAGATTTTATCTCTTCTCTTTTCTCTTCTCTTCTCTTCTCTTCTCTTCTCTTCTCTTCTCTTCTCTTCTCTTCTCTTCTCTTCTCTTCTCTTCTCTTCTCTTCTCTTCTCTTCTCTTCTCTTCTCTTCTCTTCTCTTCTCTTCTCTTCTCTTCTCTTCTCTTCTTTTTCCTTCTTTTTCTTTTTCTTTTTCTTTTTCTTTTTCTTTTTCTTTTTCTTTTTCTTTTTCTTTTTCTTTTTCTTTTTCTTTTTCTTTTTCTTTTTCTTTTTCTTTTTCTTTTTCTTTTTCTTTTCCTTTTCCTTTTCCTTTTCCTTTTCCTTTTTCTTTTTTTCTTTTCCTTTTTTTCTTTTCCTTTTTCTTTCTTTTCCTCATTAAGGAAAGAGAAATGTCATCTAAGTTAGAAATATGGAAGCCTGATTTAAAAGACCATTGATCATTTATCTAATGGATTTTTTTAAAAAAACATATTTTACCTTATTACGTGCCTTTCTTGTCTTCATTTGGATCACTGCCTGTAGTATGCACTTCATAGTAATAAGAAACCTACTTTTAATTGCAAACAGTCTGGGAATAGACTAATATAATAGACTAAATAACAAGGCTGGGTGATGTAAAGATTGTTCAGTAAGGTGTGGTGCTAAGGATATATAGTTCTTTTGTTTTATAAGAGGATATTTTGCATTATGCCAGGCGGCTTTTGTCCCAAATTTTTAGTTATATTGTAATTTGCATTCATTATCTTTTATTAGCCATGTTACACCTAAATCTCTGTAAATATCAAATAAGAAGACAATGTGATGGTGAGCAGAGTAAAAATGCATACAAAATAGCCCAGCAAAATTTAAATAATCTGAAAATATGAACACTAAAAAGAATATTTCAATGGGTTTTTAATTAGATTGTGTAATTTCTTTAGTTTTTAAAATAAGCCACTAGCTATGTTATTTTCTTTTTTGACTTCATAATTAATCAAGTTTTGTGATTGTTACATTGTATACATAAGTAGGGATGTGTATGTCTGTCTGAGTACGTGTGTTTGTATCTCTTTGTATCTGTGTGCATATGTAAATATTCTTTAAAAAAAAAAACAAGCAAAACCCTTTTTTTTCCCAATAATGCAATGGCACTGACTTTAAATAAATGCAAATGGTAAATATACAAATTATTTTTATAACATGACCATTAATTTCACTCCTTATATGGCAGTGTATGAGAGAACGGGCATAGAAGAGCTGAAACCAATCTCTGTTTAATATTCTTTATTTTGATTTTCTTCCACTTCTCCTTGTAGCCAAAATGAAGCCCAAACACTTTGTGCAGAAGAGGGAGAAAAGCAGTTCTTGATTGAGCAGATGTCTTGCTTTTTCTCACTTTGCCTTTGTGGTAGCGGTGTGGTGTCCTGGACAAAGACATGCCTTGGAATGAGTGAGCCATCAAGTGAAAATAATTTCAGTGAATAACTGAAGAAGAAATTATTTTTTTCCCTACATCTTTATTGTGTGCTGTTCAATTCCAGTCTTTCCATCTCACAGTGGTTTGCGAGTCTGATTTACGGCTCACAGCCCATTGTCAGTCCCCTCTTCTTCTCCCTTTTTTTTTTGGCTTTATGTGAGCATCACATGAGTCAGTAAGGAGTTAATTTCCAATGAATACTGCTAGGAGCTTCTCTGCAGTGTTTCGTGCAAGGTTTTGGTGTTTCGTGCCTGTCACTGCCCCTCTTTCACGCCTCTGTGGGTATGGAAATGTTTGGAGACAGAGTGGGGAGCGGGCTGTGGGCTTGGTGCTGCAGCCCCCTGACCGCTGGGTGCATCGCCCACCGACAGTGCTTCCTCATGCTCCTGTGCCATGCGTGACACGCAATGCTCGGGGGAGCGCCGCAGAGACAGTGCGTCCCAAATCTGCCCTTCCAGAAATTTCTCTCCAAAGTCAAGTCCTCCTCCATCTCAGGGCGGGGGGACCCCAACTGCATTGGGGCCGCTGTAAAAGTGCCAGCTGGAGCAGTGATAAAATGTGGATGACGGCAGCAGTCAGTCATGTAATTGTATTTTGTTGCAGCTGACTCTTAGGAGTCTTAGATTTGTTGCCTGAAACCTGTGTGCTGCATTGAAAATGGCAGCCAGTCTTTTTCGTGGTACTCTTGCTAAGAGTGTAGATCTCTGATAGCTGTGCATTTTTTTATCCTCTGTGCAACTCTCAGCAAAGTAAAATACTGGGAAAGGAGCACCCATGAAGCAATGAGGAAAGGGAGTGGTTCAGCATTTTTAGATGATAAGATGTAAAAGTTAATAGCTCAGCAGTTTCAGAGGTTGTTTTGCTTTCTACCTAGATTTGTTAGTATGACTTTGTTACACAGACTCCCTTTGAATAGTGAAGCCAGTTCATGTATTTGCTGCAATGCTTAGGCTTTCAAAGCCTGATGTATTGGAAAATATGGAAATACCAATGATGTAGTGTTTACTAGTGTGTCTGAAATGGATATTGTAACCTCTGAACCTGAAAGAAAAAATATGTCATACTTCCTAAGATTATTGTGCTCGGCAGAATTTCTCTGTGCATTATATTTTCTTTGTATGTTCAGAAACAGAAAAATCTATGGAATTCAATGAAACAAACAAACAAAAAAAACCTCTGAAAGTCAGCACAGTTGACACAAAATACTATAATTTTTTTCTCCAAATGAAAATTTTTGAAGCATTTTTTTTCCTTCTGTAAAAACATTACAGTTTGGTGAGGTATTTCATACCTTATCAATCTATTTAAGCCTGGAAATAAATGAGGGAGTATAACTGAAGCCTATGTTTTGAACAGATTTTGTTATTTTCTTCCATGTGGCCATCATTTTGGGTGTTAGCTGTCCTTTACTCTCATTAACCTTATTGAAAATGTTTCCTTCTTGGTTATATTCCTTAATTTTTTTTTTTACTTTATTTTGTCTTTCGTCAAAATAAATTGCATTTTTTACTGTGGTCTTCTGAGTTGTTGAACTTGATCATATTTTTTTGGTTAGCTTTAGTGGAAATATGGGAAAAGTAGAATACAGACTAGTTTCATTTGTAAATATTTTATTGTATAGACAGTAGTGTGCAAAAGGAATAAATACCCCCCCTTTTATTATTCTTTGTTTGTATTATTCTTTTAAATGCCCCTGCATTATTCTTTACAAAGAATGTTTCTTGTGATTGTTCTTTAACTGTGTTTGACTGTGTGCTGACAGAAAGCCGTTTTGCCAGTGATTCAGCAAGAATCTCAAGCTGAATCTCCGAGCCACCCTTTTCTTTGGAAGTGTTTGGAGTGGTAACTACAAAAATTGTTATTTGTTATCACTGTTATTTTTTCTTAACCGTTCAGGCTAGTATCTGGGCTGCTTGCCAGTTTCAGTTTCATTTCACTCAGGAATTATTTGCTTCATTCCTACTCCAACCTGCCAATCCTGCAGCTCATGTTTGTAAAAGGGCCGAACAGATCAAAGGAGTCAGAGCCCCAGGAAGGAGGAAGTAGGGCAGTCCTCACTGGCACAAAAGGCAATTAATTTTAATTGTTAGAATTATTATTTCCTTAATCTATAAGAGAGCTTAAGTAATGGAAATTCTGGGAATTAAACAGGTATTTTCCGTGGTAAATCATGAGTGTTTAAGAATAATAGTTTTTTGTATGGAGTCTTGGAGCCCTGTCCCAGTCCTGAAAAAAATATGAAAAAGGGTGCTGGCATCCCAACAGGGGCACAGGAGGACTCTGAGCAGTCGGTGCCATGTGGAGCACGAGGACTTCTCACAGCGCTGAATGCACAGAAACTGCCAAAGAGGCAGGCCTGCCTGTAACACTCATACCAAGTACTTGAATATTTGCTGTGAAGGAGCAAAGGTTTTAGCTAGAACTGTTTTAATAACTGTTTTAGATTAACACCGAACAAAGAAAGGTACTTGTTTTTGCAGTAATTTGTCCCAGATGCTATTTATTGTGCATAGGTCTGAAGTTTGCATTTCAGTGGAATGAATATTTTGGTCAGAGCCAAAATCAGAAACAGACGGATGGTCAGGAGGAAGAGCTGCACCCTTTGGAAGAAGATGGGGATCCTTGCATTTAATTAGCAGGCCTGATCTCTTCTTTCCAGTAAGTGATACGATCTGTTTCCTTTTTAAGTTGTGTCCTTGTTGTTGGGGTAGTAGTAAAAGTAGTCCATTCCTTGACCTTCTCCAGTTGTGCATCCCAAGGTGGGTTGCATTTGTGCTGCTTCTCTTTACTGCCACGCTGTGGAAAAAGAAGTCTGGCTGGGATGCTGTACTGTGTTTTCCACAGCATGGCAGTAAAGCAAAACATTGCAGCTTTATTTCACTTACAAGCAGGGTTGGCTCTTCTTTTTCTTTCCCTGCATTTCTTCCCACTCATGCTAAGCAGCCAGTAGATGCATCCGTGCAGTTTTTATCTGGTGTAGGGATTGATGTGCTGCTCTTTCCCATACAACGTCTACGTGTTGACTGAAAAAATCCCTGTGTAAAGAAATGGATTTTAAATAATGTGCTTCTGATTTAAGGATGTAGATGTGAATTTAAGCATCAGCACCATATTGGGAGTCTGTATGGAAAAGAGTGGTGTTGAGAGTCACATTTCAGAGCCTGGGACTGAAAGGCATCACATGGTAGGAGGAGCATGCTGAGGGAGGAGAGCCTGATGCTGTGCAGCACTTGGGCCAACATGAAAATATTTTTTGAGAGAGGAAGTCTGTTCTGGGGGGAGCAAATGTGCTTCGACAGAGTCTGCATGGAGCCAGTAATTTTTGATTCTTGAGCCTTGGACTCTTGCCAGATTAGCTTTTGGTGACCAGCTGGATGGATTTACTGAATGACACTTAGGTAATAAAAACCAGAGTTTTAGCAGTTTAATTTTTCTGATCCTGTACTGTACTGTACTGTACTGTACTTATCCTTTACCCTGTACTGTAGATGTAACTTACAAAAAATGTGCCATGTTTGCCATCCACATGCTGATATTTTATTCAGGGAAGAAATATAGTCCTAATGTCTACTTTATCCGCTCTCTCCTGCACTGTTTTTGGAGTTATTTATTTATGGTTTTTTTCTTATTCTTGTCTACTCCCAGTTCCCGCATTTCTCTTTTGCCTTCAAAACAGCGAAAGACTACAGGAGTAAGCGCTGGGGAAACTCACAGCCCTCCTTTTCACTCTGCTTTGCTCCTTTTCAGCAAAAAAAGCAGTTCAAGAAATATTAGGAGGTCAAGCCTGCCCTAAGATACTGCCAATTAAAGGCCATTCAAAGTCACATGAAAAACATTTGGTTACCTCACCTATTGCACCTTAAGTGACACTAAGTAATACTTCTTTCTTTCTTATTGATCTCATGTGTTCAAGGAATAATTGATGCTTTAATGTAACAACAAATGGGCATAGCTGTCTAGAAATATTTAAATTTGTTTTGTCACAAGAAAAGTCTTCTAAATTTCAGCCTCTATAGCCTCTGCTCCTGTGAACAGCTGGGAGAATAAATACATATGACAACAATGCTATGACAGCTATGGGGTTTTAATTGTTTTGTTTTTGCTTTGTGAGGGTTTGTTGGATTTTCTTCCTTTCTTTCATGTGTTTGGTTTGGGTTTTTTCCCCCTTGAGGGAGACTGGGGTAGGTCACTGGCTTAGCTTTCATCCTGTCTTTTTGGACTCAGTCAGTCCTTAATTAAATTTGTGGCAGAGGGCTTTGTTGAATATTGCACCATGTGATGGTGAATGGGTTTGTGTAATACTAGTATTATATGAATAGTACTAAAATAGACCGAGACTGCATAGTGTTTTCCAGTAGCAGTATGTAGAAAAGTGCTGCTGTTTCTTCCCAGAGGTTATTAGGTGTCACCATTGAGTGGTTGTACAAAAACCAGATTTAGATGTTTTAGAATTACTCCTGCATCATAAAAATAATAGTGGAATGAATATTTGGTAGTTACTGCCAGAAGAACCTGTAATTTTCTGGGGAAACCAGTCTTTTTTGTTATGTGTGTTCTTAGCAAGGAAAAATACTTTTCCTGCCTAAAAAATCATTAACGGTGTTGCAGTGAGATTGAAAGTGAGGTAACTTTATTAGGAAGTCAGAAGTTAGGTGAAAAAAATGCTATCTTTAGCTGTGGGTATCTTTTCTGGTGTTTACTACAAAGAACATGAAAGCAAAACATTAAAAAAAAATAATTCTAACCTTCCTTTTTCTTAATTGTTGTCTTCAGGGTTTTTTTTTTAAACTTAAATATTCTCTTCCTAAGGACTGAACTGAAAGACATGATTAGTTGTTTCCAAAAAGGTGAGAATATATTTAACCACAAACAGTAACAGACAGGATAGTGCGTGCCTCTGACCAAGTACCTTGATGTTGGGGATATTACATTTACAACTTTTTTTTTTTTTTTTTTGTGCATGTGTCTGTGAACATGCTTGCAGTAAACTAAGAATCTACTTTTATGTGACTGTTATACTGCGGAAAGGCATATTGTTACAGTATTGTTTTTGCTACATCGCCTCTTGACGTGCTTACTGCAATGCTAATCTTTCAAACGAGGACTGAAGTACATAATTATGCAGAAAAGCTGGACTTTGAAAAGCACTTGCTGCTGCTTAGCTGTCTCTGATTCATTCTCCCATCAGGGAAAGTCAAACTGATAGAACAGTTAAAGGAAAACCAGTCTTGATTGCATCTGTCTGCTTTGACCAGGCAGTCTTATTTTGTTTTTCTGTGATTGCACTTAAAATTTTATCCTATTCTGTCTCTAAAAAATGTGTCATCTGGGGAGTCAGGTTCACTTTTCTGATAGAATCCTTCTTGGGAGGAATGTTCAGCTCTTGTGTAATTTGGTTTCTAAGCAGTTCTGATTTGTCTGGAAATTTGAAGTCCAGATATTTGCCTTTTGAATTATGGCTCATAAGTGGAATAAGCATATAAGGGAGAGACAAGAGGCAGAGAAGATGTGAATAATAAAATGTGGAGAGGCAGAGCTATCTTTGGAGAACTGGAGATTGTCAGCTCTTCAGTGGTCTGGAACACCTTGTGCTGTCCATCCACTGGTTCCTTCTGTTTCCTCTTCCATTTTCTGTGAGTTTGGTTTTCATCCCACCCTAAAAGGACCTGAGCTGATTTGACATGAAGGTGAAAATGGTGGTAAGGGATAGGAGGCTGTTAGGCCCAGGAGTACTAATTTAGCTATTAGTTAACAATAGCTGATGAGCTTGTTCTCCTTGAATGCATAACGTGGAGTATTACAGTAATAAGTCGGGAGATAGCCATGAGAAGATGTGAAAGGGAAGAATTCCTCCAGGGCATGAATCTTTTTCTTTTTTTAAAAAATTTGGATTCTTAATGCCATGCATGCTTTACTTACTGTATATTGAATTTAAATCTTAGCCTGTGAAGGTTTTTGTTTGGTTGTTTTCATTTTTTTTCTGGATAGGAAGCAGTTTTGTCCATGGTGATGTGCCTTGTTAAGGGTTGTTGTTTTGGCCTTTAGAAGGGATGATGAAATACAAGGAAAGTTTGATCCAGCAACAGGATTACCATCCACAAAACTGTAGTGGAGCATTTGACCACCAGTTCCAGTTTGTAGCTCACTTAGTAACTAAAACTGATGTTCTGAAATTGCAGTTTTGCAGGATAGCAGGATACTTGTATAAGGAAAAAAGTTAATTTTTTTCTTGAATAGGTTGCTCTACCATTTATGTTTATTTCAATGACTGAATTGCCTCTATTGTACAGATTACTTTATATTCTTATGTGTGCTGTTTGTAGAGGAGAGATCAGTGTTCCCTTGCTTTTGCTTGTGCATGCACACATACACATGCTTATTTTCTCTCAAAATTTAGGGGGTTAAGGGGTGGAAGGAGAAGAATATAAACAGAAAACCCACATCCTGACAGCTGCCTCTAGTTAGTCCTGTTTTCCCCCCACAGTTTTAAATCTTATGGTGCCTCCTAATTTGTCCCACATGAGTCTCCTCCCAATGGGGCTGTTTTCCGTTTCCTTTTTACTTTCATTTGATCCAAAGTAAACAGTTAGTGAAGAATGAACCAATTCAGACAGCTGTCAATGGGCCATCAGCTTTCAGGTGTCTCAAACAGGAAGAAGAGGGCATACTATTATGTAGGTACAGAGGGAAAATGGTATTGAAACCTGATGCCTATGTGGACCAGAAAAGCATATCCAGATCAAATCTGTTTAAGACAATATGGTTACAGTATGTTCAGGAGATAAATTTTGGGATGCCCAGTAGTGTTTTATAACACGTGTAAAAACCTCTTCATGCAAAAAGCATTTTAGATTAAAAATATATTGGGTGCATGACTTAGGATGAAAAATCACAACACTTTACTAGTAATTCATGAGATCATAACACACTTTCCAAAGAGACGTGTTGAAGGATGCAAATGTTGCATCTGCCAAGAACGGTAATGCTACATTTGTTTGCTGATTTTTAAGATGTGGTTCCCTTCAAAGTCTGAATGCATCTTCTTTTATGTAAAGGTGTGTCTAGGAGCATGGTAGATAACCCACCTTTCCCTTAGAGATGTATAGAGCATGTCAGAGCAGCTTTCTTCTGCCTGTCCAGTTAGGTTTTCTCTTCTAAGTACAAATTACTTACCGTGCCTGTAAGACTCAACAAAGTAATTTATCATGTCACTTGAAAACGTCTCTAGTCTGTGTTTAGGAAAGATCTAAAGGATTCCCGTGGCATTTCCTCCAAAAAAAACCCCCAAACCAAACCAAGATATGATGCCAAAATAATACACTTTGTATTGAGGTCTCCAAAATAAGTGGCATTGCAGCTAGTTGCCTGCAGGTCAGTATTGACTTTGCTTTCCTATGTTAGAGTAAAACCTATCTCACCAGCTATATTTGGCTGTGCAAAAGCCCATCACTCTCTTACTGAAGCTCTGCTTCCACTGAAGTTTAGAGCTCTGTCTACACAGACGCCCTTCCTCTTTGCTTTGGTGACATGTTGGGATGTCTTTTCCTGCTCATCTCCTGTGCAGTTGCTATAAGAATGACTTTCAGAGAGGTGATTCTTGCTACAGTGATATGTGGTATATTTTTGTAATGGGCCTCTTGGGACCTAGTGCAGTGTTATGCATGTTCTCCCATTTCTCAGAGAAAGTGATACGCTGGAACAAAGTGAGCTGTGTGTCTTAATTTTTACTTTCTTCAATTTCTATTATGTGGAAATAACTAATAGTAAAGTAATTCTGCATTGATAAATAACAATGCAATTGGTCCTGAGCACCTAATTCTTTCTCAAGCAAATAGTCCTGTTGTTTCCACCAGAACTGCAGGCAGAGGCAGGATCCAAGGGAACCAGGCTCCTAAAGGGTAAAATAAACTCTAGTCCTCACAGTAGTGCTGTAGAAAAGGAACATAATGAAGACTATCTGGGACTTGGAAGCATTTGCCAGGAAAAGTTAGTTCTGCTGAAAATGAGGAGAGCAATGTGTGGCAGAAATGGACCCTGAGATCTGTCAGCTTTTGTGAGAGGGAAAAGGCAAGTTAGAGGAAGCTTGGGGTCAGGACACCTCTGGGAAAACTTTTGCACACAGGGTTGAAAACAAGCAGACTGAGGCAAGCTTAAATAAATATTGAGTTTCAGAGAAAGCAAGCAGTGGAGCCTGTAGGTGGCATAAGATGCCTCGTGTGTTTCTTTTTTTTTATGAAATTGCACAGCTGCCCAGTGAAATGTCAGAGAAACACCGGGATCTGTGCCTGTGATGACTGCTGCAGGGATGCTAGTGGGAGGCTGAGCTTAAGGGCAAGTACAAGTGTCTTCTGGGGTGGGGGCAGCTGAGGTATTGAACTATAGTTCAGTATAGACAGCAGGTCTGCTATCTGTATTCTGTGCACTGTTACCACTACCAATTATTAATTTTACTCTACTTTTAAAAGGGATTTTTTTTTTTTAAATTTGGCTCAGCTGGCAAAGCTAACACATTTCACAGCAGTTGCTGTGAGTGTTTCTGTTAGCATGACATCTGGCTAAGTGAAAATATCCCAAATTTATCTCTGCCCTCATAGTGTTTTGCAACTGTTTCAGTATTTGTTTTGATCAAATAAGTCAGATTTTGGTAAAGTACAGTAACAATGGCACATGGTGTGACTCTTGGGACTGTTCAGTGCAGGGCCAGCAGTTTTTCTGCGTGATCCTTCTGAGTTCCCTTCCAGTTCAGGATATTATGTGATTCTCTGATTTCTGTTGGACATGTATGTCTAAATGAACAAGTTATGTTGTGAGTATATGGTATTTTCCCTACTTACGCTAATGAGCTAAAGGAATTGTAGTTGCCAGGGAGGGGGGCAGAATTGGTGAGGGAGGAGGAGTCCTTTGCTGGAGGCCAGAGCTGCATAGTAATAGGAAGGCACACAAAATCAAATATGTTGTGCCAGAACAAGAAAACACCACAAGCACACACTATGTGTGTACACAAATGTGTATATTTATGCTACTGTGAAGAGATGATTTATACTTACGCTACTATCACAGGGGTAGGTGTTGAATCAGTATCAACAGTGCATAGTTTATGGGATTTATATCACTGGCACCATTATTTGCCCAACTAGGTATGGTAATGCATGCCTGTCTCCTTCAAAACATTCCTTTCATCTCCAACTAATGCTGCTTAATGGGCCTGGATAAGGACTGAGTAAACAGAAGCAGAAGTTGCGTGGTATGTGTGTGTGTCTATGTGTATGTATTTTGCTTCACTGTTTTTAGTCTCCCCCTGCCAACTTGGTGAAATGGCAATTAGAAAAACGTTGCCTGGAATGGAGGAAGGGCCTTGAGTGGCTGTCATCTCTCACCTGTTTTTACATGCTTTTACTTCAGCTGAATCATTACTCTTGAGTTGCCTTAGAAGTGAATTCGGCACTGCTGGAATAAGATGAATAAATCATCTGTATCTGTACATATTTACTAATTTCTGAGCTAAAGTGTGAGAAAAGGGAAGAGGTAGAGATACTGCAGGCTGATTTTGGAGATGAATGTGAGGCACCTAGTTGGAAATGAGAACTTTTGCTCTGTTATTCTATCCCCACCCCAGTCCTCCACCTTGAATTATCATAACATTTTTGCAAAGAAACATAGTATGCATTTCATTCTTGACATGACAGAACTTAGTAAGAGAACCGAGTATTTGCTGGGATCTTTGCTTTGGACTTCTCCTTTAGATTTTTCTAAGAAGCTATTTATGCCCCTCATCTACTTCCCATTCCCAGTCCTCTCTTCCAGCAGCAAAAACAAGAATCCTTCTTACCAAGTTGTTAAAAAGCCTGCTCCTGCCTCCTCCTCCATCTTCTACCCTGAGCTATATGAGGGGACATAAAGACACGTGTCTACTGCATTGCATTATTTGTAGGAAAAACAGAGTAATGCAAGTTCTTCAGGGATTTTCATGAAGTTGAAGTACAGGTAACTGAAGCAGCTTGAAAGAAATACAATTTTCTGCACGTTGTTTTCTTTGTAAGCTAAAGCTGAGGATGCAGTCAGACCACAGCATTCATGTACGGTGAAAAAAACCACCGCTGTTTGTTGCGAGTCTTGTTTCTTGTCTATTCAGAGTCTTAAGCTAGTAATAGATCCTGGCCTCCAGTGCAGGGTGTAGCTGTTTCCCAGTGTGTCCCTGGTCTACTTGGTTGTTTCTGTGTTTATTAAATGACACAGAGGATCTCCCTTTGCAAAGAGCTGTTGCCTTTCCCATTCCTTATGAAGATGAATTAATATTTTTTCTCTCTTAATTAGGTTCCATCTGTTGTTCCTGTCTTGAATTCTAAAGGTTATAGTTATTACCATATTCATAAAATCACCCAGCTGTGTAAGAGAACTCTAACAACAGTTTTAAGGCCAAATTCCTTTATTATGCCTTATTCAGCGTACATTTTGCCATGAGTGATAGGCAAGCTGATCATGTGGGGCAAATCCTGCCAGTGGTTTTCTGTTGTCTTACAGCAAGAAATATACCATCCTGCCAAGAGAAGTATGTCTGTATTTCAATAAAACTCATACAGACTAGAGCTTCCAAACACAAAATGCCCAAATATCCATAGCTTCTGGATGAAAGTCTTTTTAATATTCTAGCTTCTTCTAAATCTGTAGTGCTTAGAATCTTGTTGCTTGGTATTATAAATCGAATGCCTAAGAATATATAGTGGTATTTAGTTGAGAGTGGATTTGGCATGAACAGGCAGCCTTGGCCTTCTATCTCAAGAAATCTGAAAAGAAAGCCTGAATATACCAAGATGAGTGTGCTGTGAGGATTGAGTGATGATTTATATTCCCATGAAGGGTGAAGAGCACCAGGGGTCTAATTTTATGTGCATGTCACAAGACCTGCAGCTACGAGATAATCACATTGCAGTCTTCAGCACAAGGTTAAATTTTCCTTCTCTCTCACCCTACATGCACATGCTTTCTCTGCTTTTCTCCTGTGTGTTCTCACTTGGTCCATAGCAACTATCTGAAGGTAAGGCTTGCTTTCATCTGCTTGCCAGTCTTCCATTTCTTCTGATCTAGGCTTACACTGGTTCTCTTTTAAATGACAGTATGTTTGCTAGAAGAAAGAAAATGAGAACATCTGTAGATTGCTTGCTGGACATAATCCCTTTCTTTTTAGGATTACCTGTTTGTTCCACTGATACCTAGATAGTATGGTCACTGTCTGAAACTCCGTTTTAAGAAGCTGGCTGAGTGTCTTGCATTGTGGGTGATTCCCCACATCATCCTGTGGGTGGTTCTCTTTGTTCCTGCCCCAGCTTCTCTTTCCCCTCAGAGTCTGCCGTCCTGTGCAATATACTTTGCTTCTAGGTTGATCAGAATGAATGTGCAGCAGGATGATTTTTGTCATAAGCATCCAGCAATTCCTGCAAATCAGAGATTTGGGGAATTGAGAGTTGCAGTCAAGCAATTCTTCTCTGGTTGATGTTAATAGCTTATTTTCCCTGGCAACCTGCTTCACCCCTTCACTCAAAATTGATGCCTGTTTAGTGTTGTGTATTCACTTATCCCTGTGCCAGAGGTTACCAGGTTTGTACCTAGGCGCTGAAAGGTGCCTCTTCTGCCTTCACAAGTCAGTCCATTAGGCTGAGCTGCATAGGAGAGCAAGAACACTGAAGGTTCTGTATGAAGATGGCTGAGAGGTTGCTCAGTAGTGGAGGGGCAGGCTGGCAGCTGGTATTCAGCTGTCCCAATCATGGTTTGCCAGAGACATCTGTCAGTGCCCTCAGTCCTTTGTTATCAAGGTGGTAATTTTTTGCCTGCCTGCAGTGGTGAATTACAGTGTTCAACCCCTGTCTGTGTTCTTGTTTGGATCTATTTCAGAGGTTATAGTTCATGTTATTTGATAATGGCCAGGGAGCTCTGGAGCAAAGTGGGTTAAATGCTTGTTAATTACTGTTAATGCCTTTTTTTGCAGTTGAAAATGATGTACACTTATTCCTCTCTACCTTACATCTCAGTTGGTTCCCTACCATGCTGCCTGCCAGGCTCTTGACAGAGGCAGCAATATACTTATCACTGTTGTCTGCGGCTTAAAACTGGTAAGAAATGTGTGTTTGTGGTGTGCAGACTGAGTTGATTTGTATACTTGACATGCCAGTCCATTCAAATATTGAGGTACTGGAGGAATAATCTTAGCTGTGTTGCCATTTAATTAACTCTTGATGTAGCTGAGAAAGTGTGCACAACTGTGTAATTTACATGCTAACATCTATTTCAGAAAGTAGCAATTTATTATGTGAGCTAAAAATGAGACCACATTTAATTTCAGCTTTTGGTAATAGGGTTTGGTTTTTTTTGAGTCCATTGCCAGTGGTAGAGGAGACGTGAGGCATCCCCTCTGTAGGTTTGTTTGTGTAGCATAAATTGTTCACACACTTGCAAAGAGAGCCCTGGGATATGGGTATTTGACACTGAGCAGTACATTTTCTTTATCTAACAGGCCTTGGTGGACAGAATAGATTTGGTTCCTATTTACAGATTGGTCAAAAGTATTTGTTGCTGATCTTTTGCCAAGTTGCTACATTCATCCCTAGCTCCATTATCTTTTGCTGTCTTTAATGACCTCTTGGAATTTTGATAATTTTTAGAAATATCTCTTTGAGGGGCACAGAGTGAGTAGAAAGTGTCCCGACCTCTCTACATCATCTTAATTGCAGTTATGCTCAGGCTTTGGACTTTCCTGCATGTCTTCTCCCCTCTTTAGTTTGTGGTTGTTATTCTTGAATTTGATGAGAATCTGTTGTGGATTTTACTGAACTGAGCAACTCTGCCTAGACAGGAGTATGGTGCATCTGTATGTAGGTAACTTATGGCTTTGTTTATATTCTTGAATTCAAAATTCTGCTCTAGCAACTACAGATTTTTCTCTTTTTTTGGCTTAGAAATATCAGCTCCATAGCTTAGAAGGCTGAAAAGCTGTTGAACTAATAAAGGAATACTTTGGGTTTTTTAAATTTTAGGTACCTCTTATTTGTAATTGAAAATTACAGCAATTTAGGTCTAATTTGAAATGTAGAATACAAGAAGACATAGATTAATCGCCTCTTGAGTGACTGGTGTCTTTCTTTTTTTTTTTTGTGATGAATGAATGGGAAGAAAACCACTAACACTTTTTTTTTCTGACTTAACTCACAGGTCTAGAAAATTGGTAATTAGCAACTTGGAAAGGCTAGTATAATTTTTGGCCTAGTTACTGGAGAAGGTGTGATGGGGATGACCCCCAACAAAAGTGACTGGTAGCATTTGGAATTAAATCCTGCTTTTGGGGGGTTTAGTAGCAGTTGCTGAAGCAAAGGACTTAAAGACTGGTGATTTTAGAATGTTGTAAATGATAATGAGGAAACAGCAGCAAAGGATTTGCTCAACATATGCAAGAAGTGTCCCTCCTTTCTTTCTTCCAGTGGAGTTTTCATGAAGAGCGAAGGTGTTATCTAAACCCTAGGAGGAGAAGTATGTTTTTGTTCCACTGAAGTGTGCTTGCATAAAACTCACCACGGAGCAGATAATCTTGGGTGCCATCACATGCCACATGGAGGACAACCAGGGAATCAGGCCCAGCCAGCCAGGTTTATGAAAGGCAGATACTTCTTGGCCAACCTGGTTTTCTTCTATGGCAGTGTGACCAGCTTGGTGGATGAAGGAGAGGCTATGGCGTTGTCTGTCTGCACTTCAGCGAAGGTCTGGACCCCATTTCCACAGCATTCTCCTGGAGAAACTGGCTGTTCGTGGGTTGGACAGGTTCAGTGTTCACTGGGTAAAAAACCTGCCGGGTAGTCCATGCCCAGAGAGTGCTGGTGTATGGAGTTACATCCAGCTGGTGGCTGGTCACCACTGGGGTTCCCCATGTTGGGGCTAACCCTGTATTATATTTTTATCATGATCTGGATGAGGGACTGGAGTGCACCCTCAGTCAGTTTGCAAATGACAGCAAGTTGGCTAGGAATGTTGATCTGCTGGAGAGCAGGAAGGCTCTGCAATGGGATGTGGACAGCTTGGACTCATGGTCCAAGGCCAAAGGCCTGAGTTCCATCAAGGCTAAGTGTCTTTGCGTCACAACAACCCCTGCTGAGCTACAGGCTGTCACAGAGTGTCTGGAAAGCTGCTTGGTGGAAAAGACCTGGGGGTGCTGGTCAACAGCAGCTGAACATGAGCCAGCTGTGCCCAAGGGGCCAACAACAGCAAGTGGCCTCTGTGTCAGCAACAGAGGGGCAGCAGGAGCAGGGCCGTGACCGTACCCCTGTGCAGGGCACTGGTAAGACCACAGCTCGAGTGCTGTCCAGCTGTCCAGTTCTGGGCCCTTCCATTCAGGAAGGACATTGAGGGGCTGGAGCATGTCCAGAGAAGGGAATGGACTTGGGGGAGTGTGTGGAGCACAAGTCTGAAAAAGACTGGCTGAGGCAGCTGGGGTTGTTTAGCCTGTCTGAGGAGGCTCAGGGGGGATCTTATTGATCTTTACAACTCCCATGAAGGAAGTTATAGTGAGGAGGGGGTTGGACTCTTCTCTCAAGTGAGAAGTGATAGGATGAGAATAAATGGCCTCAAACTGCAGCAAGGGAGGTTTAGATTGGATATGAGGAATAACTTTTTCACTGAAAGGCTTGGCCAGGTGTTTGAATATGCTGCCCAGGGATGTGGTGGAATTGCTGTCCGTGGAGAACTCAGGGGTATGGTTCGGTGGTGAACATGGTGGTGTTGGATTAATGGCTAGATTCAACTTAGAGGTCTTTTCCAATGTTAATGATTCTATGATCCTTGCTCTCTGCCATGAAATAAGCTAGTAGGTTTAGGTAGTGTGATCTTCAGGCCTCATGTGAAGCTGCAGATGTTACTTATCATAGGAAAAAAAAAAATTTCTCTCCCAAACAAAAGGGAATTCTGAGGCAGAGACAATGAAACACTACCTGTGCCATAAAAGCCAGAATGCTGTATGCATTAGTGCTTCACAAGAATGATCAGTGAAATTACTAGATGTAATTGATGTTTGTGCAAAACAGGGAGCATTTGGTTTTTTACCTTCTTGTGGTTAATGTTCAGTGTGATAATACAAATGAGTCCTCCACATTGCTCCCTATTCTTCCATGTCACATGTACTTTTTATCTTTTCCCTTTGTCTTGTGGTACTAGCAGTTGGTAAATGGCTTTTATGGAGGATAATATATTTAGAAAGCAATTTCCATTTGAGATTTTTACTGCTACCTCTCCCTCTCTGTGACCTAGGGAGTGGAAGGCTGATATAATACAGTTATCTTTCCAAGCTGAGTCACTTTAAAGCATGTGCTTGTAAAATAAGGTTTTTAATAATCTCTCCTGCCACAGAGCAGAAACTGGTCTCTGAATGAGGACAACCACATGAAACATGCTTCCGTGTAAACATGGCTTGGGTAGAATCAGCCAATTTCAAGGCGGATTAGTGTCAGTGCAGTGAAAACAGGATAAGGCAAGTATGAATATAGGGAGAACTTGAGTGTCACTTGTGAAAAAAAGAAAAATCTGCATGGGATTATTTCCCTCCCTCTCTCTCCCCATTTCCAAAATCTTGTCCTGTCTCATGAGCTTTTTGTGCTTTTAGGGTAGGGCAACACAACAGGACAAAAGTGAAGAGAGAGCTGGCCTCCTGTTCAGTCAAGCAGAGCACAACACTGGCTGTTGTCTCTCCATATCTGCAAGACTGCAAGTCCAAATCAACAGGTTTCTGCTCCTGGTGCTTCTCTCAGGCACTGATCTGTTTGCTGTCCTGTTTTGGAGCAACCTGGATTTGTAGTTTTGGTTGATGACCAAGCTGAGGACATGTACGAGGGTATATTTTAAACAAAAAAGCCTTACATGGTAATGTGTTTTGAGAGCTTTGTACCTGTTGCATTATCAGAGAATTTTTAAGCTTGGGATATCTGTGCTTCTTTAGAAACCTTTTTTGTTCAGAGTTTATCTTGCAACATTTCTGTGGGAATGCTGCGTTTGAGCTGCAAGGGCATAATTTTGGCTCTTAGGAGAGGTCCTCGGAGCTGTGACTCAGCTTGCACAGTGAGTTGGATAAAAATTGAATGTTTTGCAAATTTACCCTTGAGAGCCTGGCTGATCAGCCTGGGTTTCATGTCATCTCTAACTTTTGTCTTACCCTTTGCACCTATATGATGATAGCCCAGAACTTGATGTGTGGTGGAATTGATTTCTGCTGCAGTTTTGAAGTGTGAAGCTTGTTAACAATTTTTCTTCTGTTAAGTATACAGTGTATCTGAATATTCTCCTCCAAATTATCTTTATCCATGAAAACAGTAAAAGGTACAGAAAACAGTAAAGTTGTCTTGGAAATCTTATTTCATGGCATTTACAAAAAACTTACTTATTCTTAGTACCCTCTCAAGTGTGATTTTTTTTTTATGGTCTTCTAAAATTATCTGGGAATGAAGTTTATAAAAAACAGAGGGCTTGCACTTTTGAAATGATGAAGAAAAAGAAACCTACAGAAATTTTGTTGTCATTTCCACATTGGGAGTAATAGCTGAGGTTCTGCCTTCAGGAACAAACAATTAGCAAGAGGCAAAACTTTTTGTAGGATTTCTGAAGTAATGATATGTTTGTGCCAGCTTGCAGCAGCTCACTGAAAAGCATAGAATATATTACTGGATCAGCTTGCTCCTTAACTGTGTAATATAGGATAGGCATAAATATGTTTTGTATTAAGTGGGGTCGTACATTGATTTATTACCTGATTAATATCATCCTTCCTATTGAAAGTAGTGTATTTTCAGATTCCATTTTCTAGTGATTGTTAGTACATGAGTTCTCCAGGGCTGTACTGTGGAGGGAGTTTCTCTTAGGATGAAACATTTCTGGAAGAAGACTTATTTTTATTTTTGCTGAGGAGCTACATGTTGATTGGCAGTGTCTTCTAAGCAGGTTCAGCCAACAGCATTCACATAATGCACAGAGATTTCTGTGAAAGATCAGTTCTTTATAACACTGGCTTTCAGTCCCTCCAGTTTACGTTTTGACCCTTTTTGCAAATGAAAATCATCCCAAGAAATTTCTTTCCTCTCTCTCATCCTATAAAAATGGAATCAGAGTAAGAAATGGGGCATTTCTGCTGTAATATTTTGGATCTGCTTCTAACTTCACTAACCCTATTTTATTTTAATCTTCTGGCACACACTGTAGATCTTGGCAAGCAGCAAAACTGTGGTTCAGCTGTTGTTTCCATTTTATTTTCTAAAGATGTGAATGTGTTTACCCAAATAATGGGGAACTGTGAAAAGAACATGATAAATACTTTCTGTGTCTCCTTTTCTCTACAGAATTATTTCAGGGTTATATTAAATACAAATAATCACCCTGCATCTCAGGAAGTACCCAACTACTTGCTTATAGTAAGGTAAATATAACGTGGGGATGCCACTTATTCTTTGAAACCATAAAAGGAATACTAACTGTAGCTTCCTTAAACTGTTTGTCCTAAAAGCCAGGATTCCCTTGTCTGTTTTCTAAGATACTGGATGGCTGTTTATGAGCTTTGTTTTGTTTTGTTTCTCTCATACTTTTTAATACAGCAAACAGTGGCTGTAATGTAATTCTCTGTTTTAATATGGTAGAAAAGAAGCAGTGATTTTACTGAAGTTACTTTTGCAGAGCAGAATCTCTCAAGCAGTTAAGCTTGCTGTTGTTTTAGAATTGAATGCATGAACTATAAGCAATAAAATTTCCAGTTCAATGGGAAGCAGTGTCTTTGAACTGAGCTGGGGAGCAAGTTTTCTAATTTAAGTCTTGAGCATGACTGTTGGTAAAGGTAGAAAAACATTGTGCTGGAAGGGTTATTTTCAAATTGCTTGATATCACTGCGGTCTTTGAAAGGAGCTCAGAAGAGCCTAGTTCACTTCTAGCTATTCCAATGTTATGCAAAATTGGTAACAACAGCTTGCTGTCTTCTGTTGCTAATTTTGGTCTGTACTTATGCACCTGGCATTACTGCAATTGCTTTGCAAGTTTTATAAACTTGCAAGGGAGGAGTCATTAAGCATCTGTTTGTAACTATGGAAGAAACACTGTTGATACTTTCACAGAGAATCAATTTTTTATTCTGTTTGCTTTTTACTTTGGGTGTGCACAGATTGGCTTGGAAAATAAGGGCAGCAGTATTGGCTCTATCTCGCGCAGAATCAGATCTTTAATTCTGGTAATAACAATACTGAAGGCTTCTAAGAAAGTTCAGGAAAATGCTGCAAATAGAAATCCATGTTCTTGTTGTGCTAGCCTGGTTTTTGGTAACTGGCAACCTAGATTAAGAAAAAAGGAAATACTTGAGGTGGAGATTCAGTTAAAATGTTGATTAAGAATAAGATTTGGAAGCATTTTACCTTCCTTTGATTTTTAAACATACACTAAGTTTCTTCTATGTTTTCTCACATCTCTAAACACTAGTATTTTACAGTTTCATTCTTTTAAGTTTAAGGAGTTAAAACAACAGAAGGAGAAACTTCCAGGGCTCTATGAGGTGTTTGACTAGTCTTATGCTTGGCTGTGTATATGCAAAGCCTTTCGTAAATTAATTCACATACCTTACTTTTTTTTAGCAGTGGGGATATGTTTACCTCACCAAAGTGTGTTCTGAACTCAGAAATACTGCTACACTATATGAAGACACCTTCATCCTAAAATCAGTTGACAGATACTGATATTTTGATTACAATTGGATTTCTGATACTGATATTTTGATTACAATTGGATTTCTGAAATGGAAGATCTTTACACCACTCAAAATGTAGAGAAGAAAGAAGTAGTAGTAGAAACAGATTAAATATATTAACATATTTTTATGACCACAGTTTTAAAATCAAAACAGCTGGGTCAGTACAAAATTGACCTAGAGATTAATACACTTGAAAGGTATTTCTGTGGATAAACTTTCATTTTTACTTTTTTAATTCATTGACCTTCAATAGTGGGTATCACTTTGGCTGCTGTGTGTGTCAGAAACTTTTGAGTGTGTTAAATACTTTCATGCAGCTTCTGAACTGTGATTTTGTCATCTTTATGACAGAATTTAGATATTGCTGAATGCCTTGCCAGAGCATTTAAGATGTTTTTAATGTTCCATTTAGTCAATTATATGCTTTAAATGTCTCTCTGAGCATTTAAAAACTAGAGATTTATTAACAAAGATCATTCTTTTCTCACAAGTTACAGTTGCTATAAGCAAGAAAGAGTAAAGCAAACCATCACATGAAATGACTGAACAAAGCAGCAACGGGGTTATATTTTAATACAGTCTTACAAGTGAAACAAGTGACCAGAAACCATGTCTCCTAAAACAGATAGGTAGAGTGCAGCTGGTGCTCCTTTAGCCTCCTGGGGTTTGCTGTTGCTCCTTTTCAATTTCCCTTCATCCTGAGTTCCCAGTTTTAGTCTGGTGAGGATTTGAAGGACTTTTGCAGCTCACTGCAGGGATCTTTCAAAGATATGCATGGGAGCAGCTGAGCCATTTGAGCACACAGAAAGCTTGAAAATGAGCTGACCTTGAACAAAACATTTTGCTTTGGGTATCACTGAAGGTAGAAGGGCTGCCTGTTACTTTCTGCCAGACAGCTCACCCATTGAAGTGAGAACCTTAACTTCCTCTTGGATTAGCTGGCTACTAAGCGTGTTGCTCCAGTGCAGGCTTGTGCAAAATTAATTTGTTTGCCTCTTCCAAGTTTGAGGATTGTTTTTTTAAGACAAACTAACAGTTAAAACTAAAGTTTTACAAAATATTTAGTACAGATGTCTGCTAAACAGGATAGAGTAGCACTGTTCATTTTTTTCCCCTTTAAAAACAGAATGGTTGTATGTACACAAAGAAAAGTGCTTCTCTAATCAAAGATGTATCTAAAATCTGCACTTAAAAGATGGTGTCCCCACCCTCCATACCAGCCAAATGCCAAATGAAAGGCATAGCTATCAAGTTTGAAATTAGGACCTTGGGTTGTTTTAAATTTCAGCGTGCTGAGATTTTTCTCAGCTTTTGGATGGTAAACAAGACCTGTGATTTCCATCAATGACATAATTTAACTTTTGGCAAGGTATAGGGCTTTGTTCAGAAAGAAAGGATGAGCTCTGTGAAGGAAGCTACTGAGGGACACCTTTAAACATTTAAACAAGTAACATCTCCTTTTAGGTATCTACAAAAGCAGCTTTTTATGGTGCTCAGTGATTTAAAATAAAATTGTCTTTGCCTTTCTAAAATGTGGCAAAACACTGTACTCAGATTTCTCTAAATGAGGGAGAGGCCAAGCTGGTATCACTTTATAATTTGCAATGATATTCTTTCCTATTCCATGTTGGACAAGTGTATTTGGACACAGTCCATCTGGAATGTTAGGTGCATAGCAGAAAAGTCCCACTGTTGTCAAGACCTGCTCTAATTTCTGAGTGCTACTAAACAAATTGCAGGTCTGTTTCTGTCAACATTATCTCTTGAGGTTTTAGTAGATAGGAGTCACTATCCTTGAGACAAAGACAGATGTGCTTTTTTTCCCCCTTACTGAAAATACTGCTGGTAAACAGTAGATATGTACAGATACACAGATCCTTTGCCAGAATTCCAGACGGGTACTTACTGTTCATATATTTGTGATTCATTTGCTCAAGAAAACAATAACCAAATGTGAATGACAGCTTCAGATGAACTTTGAAGGGGGCATGAAATGAAAATTCTGTTTACTGCGTTGAAAGTGAGGATCTTGGCGTAGGTTTCGTGACCTGAAAAGAAGTGCTGGCAATGAAAGGTGAAAACCTGTTTGGTTGGCCTGTGGTCTTTTTGATCTGTGGACACAATTTAGCATACCATCTGGGGAAAATGTCATCTACTGGCATAGAGAAGAAGAACACAAACCAAGAATGGTGTCCAAATATACTTTCTGGTTTTTTGTTGCTCTTGTAGCTGTTCAGTCTCATTTTGATTAGAGGACAAGAATTATACATCTGCAAGGTACACTGCGCAGCTATCTCACCCAGTGGATACAAAATTGCAAGGATATATATAATGATATTCCTCTTTCAGTGTGTTACCAGTACTATAAAGGTGTTTTCCTTTGCCTCTCCCTACAAAAAAAATTGAATTTTGGTTTAGATTCTCATAAACTGGCTTTTAAAAGGAGCATCACAAACTACCAAAGAAAAATTGAGGTTTGCTATTTTTAAGATTACTTATTTTTAATTAGTTGTTACTGATAGTTTGTGCACTGCTGTCTAGACTGCGTAGGACTTGTGTTTGTATCATGCATGACAGAGTGCACTATTAATCACATTGATAAACTGAGCTATCAGGTTTGTTTGTTATACTATGCTATGCTATGCTATGCTATGCTATGCTATGTTATGCTATGCTATGCTATACTGTACTAGCACGGTTCTTGGTAAAACTTTAGTTTGTGGCTTGGTTGTTTTTGCTGCTGTTGCTATTTTGGGGTTTGTTTATTTGTGGGTTTTTGTTTGGTTTGGTTTTTTGTTGTTTTGTTTTGTTTTTACAAACTGATCTTCAACTCCTTCTGTCAAGACAGAACCTTCTGATTCAATCCTAAAAGAGAATAGCTTTTTGCAACTGAAAAGCAAAATATATGTAAGGAATTTCCAGCTGTCTCATTCATCTCTAGAATCTAGTACTCCTTCAATAGCAGTCAAATATCAGATCTTTTCTCCCTATAAAATTCCTAACAGACATACAGTAATTCAGACTCCCTAAAGAAAAAACCAAAACTGTGTGTGTATATATATATATATATATATGGAAACTGAGGGATACATGAGAAGGAAAAGGGGAAGAACTTAAGGAAAGTAGACTATTTATAGAGAAGGAGCCAAGTCTTCATAAGGATCTAAAGAATTTTGTCTTTTCAAAGGACATTCAGAAATATTGGGCAGAAAAAGAAGCTGCCAACATAAGTTGAATATTAAAAGGTAGTTAGATCTTCATGGCTTTCTTCCATCCTCTGCTGTGCTGAATTCACCTTCTTCTAAATTTTCCTTGTTTGTTGACCGAATATAATCGTCTCTGAGAATCTGAGAAATATCAAAAGCATTATTATATGCTTTTAGCTAAAGGTTATCAAGTTGAAAGGAGTGCTCTGCCAGTTGCTTTTCAAAAGCAACAACAAGAGTATTTTGATATTCTTACAGAAGGTTCTGCTGCCTTCAGCTACAGGTACAGGTTATGAGTATTTTGAATAAATGATCAGGCTTTGGTTGCCATTATCTGAGTTTAAAACAAAATACTACCAGTAAAGGTGTACAAACCTGCCATGGTTTACTAGGGTGATACCAGGCTGCATTGAGGAAGCAGAGGAGGTGTCATGTGTGCAGTGAGAGTAGCAGTGTGGCTGTCATCTGAAGCAACAGCATGGGCAAAGAAAAAGTTTATTTCTGAATCCTATGAAACTGATTTAGTCCTGTTAATTGGTGCATAGCAGCTCTCTGCTCGTGAGAATGTGGGGAAAAGTCTTTGGAAGAATTAACTGTCCTGTCCTGCTGCAGTGTAGCCCCAGGCGGCCCAAGTGTGGGACTGAAATGTTATTTATCAGTGTGTCAAACCCCTTATTTATCTAATTTGATAGAAGATTTCAGAACTGGTGCAAAATGGTAAAATAACTTGGCTAAATACACCTTTACTGTCTTTAATAAGAGAACACTTTATGGCAGATATTTTTACATCCCTGAGCCCTAGTATTAATTCTAGGGTTTGACTGTTCCTCAAAATATTTTACAAACAAAACTGTATCATTTACTCCTTGCAAAGGAAGCCTATAAAGTGATTACTGGGTATATTATCCATCTTTTCCCCTAGACCACTGAGGAAAACCTGGTGCAATGACGTAATCTTGGCTCACTTCCTTAAATAACATTCTGAAGTTATTTGTTTGCTGGACTTTTCTAGTCTGTGAATCTGAATGACACAATTGTAATGTGGAAAGTACTATAAATTTATCTTTACCAGTCTAAATGTTGGGAAATGAAAGACGATCATGTGTAAAATGAGTTACTAGTAGTGAGAGGCAAGAGGGGGTTAGTTAAGGAAACAATGTCTTGGTAATAGCTGCTCTGTTTCTCCACATTTTGGACTGAGCCAAAATGTTGATCACTTTAAAATCTGGTTTGTGTAGAGCACTTGTTAAGCTTAGATTTGGAGATGATCCTTTAATGGCTGAGGTTTGGTGTGTGTTCAGCACTTGAATTTACTGTGAGTCTTCAGGGACCGAGTCAATTTATAAGGCACAAAGATACGAGGTCTTGAAGGCATGTGCTGGAGGGGGTGGTGGCCTTTGGGGAATATTTCTTGCAGGGGAAGGGTTACTATGGTGATGCCACTAAAGCAAAAAATGAGGTAATACTTTTTGATGGTTGAAGGGAGAAGTGAACAACTCTCACAGATGACTTTTGATACCTTGGGCACTGAAAAATATGTTTTGATTTTTTTTTAATGTTTAGCCTGATTGATCAGTTATGAATTTCTGTCTGCAAAAGTTACATTTCACACAATATATTTTCACCTTATGGACCACTTTGATTAATCATCCATGTCTTTCCCTGGATGAGAGGCAATGAAAGGCTCCAGTTTCCCTCTTTGCTGTATTTCAGGGATTAATGGAAAACAGTGTCATGCTTTGTCAAGGGATGATTTTTCATATTAACGTTTGCAAAGCAGAGACAATGCTCTGTGCTGTGGCTCTTTACCATATTAAACAGGAATGCCCTTCAAAGTCTTTGTCAATGGTGGTATAAATCAAAGTGAGAAAAATGGTGCATACTGAATTTAACAAAACTGCATTTTTGAATATGTAAGGAGGCTTAACTTTTTCCCTGTTTTAAGTCCATCAAGATTAAACTCAAGTAGGCATTCACATCCACAATTGAAAATTGCCAACCTTTTCCTGTAAGTTAATGGTAGTCCAAACTTTCCCCCACTGCTTTTGTCAATATATCTTTTAAAGAGTAGCATTAAAGTTAGGTTTGCCTTAGTCTTTTTTTTTTCTAATTCTTCTTTGTTCTTTTTATTCTTCACTACTTCAAACCCAAAGACTTCTTTTAATGGACATTAGTTAAGGCCTGGAATTGAGTAGACATTTGTGAAAGAGACTTGAAATTTGGAACAGAATTGTCCTTTATAGTTTTTCCATGGAGGAAAAAAATCTTCTTGTGAGAATAAAGACTTAAGCCTAATCTCTTGCCATCTGGAAAATGTAGAAGCCAGAGGTTGTTGGCACCAGGTCACATCCCTTATGTAAACTGTCAAATTCTTTTCATATTAATGGCATATCAAGTTAAACCCATGAGGTTTGTCATTGGCCAGACTAATTTATTGATTTTTTCTTTTTTTATTCTCCTTTTTTTTCTTTCTTAATTTTGATTCTGCCCTATTAGTACTTAATAGTGTTGACTGATCTGTAGTAAACATTGATCATCTCATTTTAGTGCAGCATTTCTTAGTCTTTCCACGTTCCTCAGTTCTGTAATAGGGGATGATGTCTTTTAGAGCCCTTAATGTGAAATCCCCATGAAAGGGAGAATTTTCTCAAGTGACTTTTGCAGCTAATTAGTTTGAAATGAAGCTGGAGACAACTGTTAGGTGCAGTGAAATGGCCTGACACATGCCACCATATATAATTCTGGCTCTTCAAATTCTGGATGCATGCCAGGATGCAGTGTGGTAGTTATGTGTGGATGTCTCCTCCACAGCCTTAAGCACAATCAATCAAATTAAGGTTTCCTTTCCCCCCCTCATCAGAAGGATTTAGCGTGGTGTTTGCTGTTGCTTTTTGTTTGTTTGTTTTATAAAGAGGTAGGCCTGAGGGGAGTAGTTTTGCCATCGTATCACACTCCCCTTCTTTGTGTTCACAACATGCACATAAGAGTGATAGCTTTACTCTGCTCATTACCATAGGAAAACACAGGAGTGTGGGGATGGGGCAGAAACAAAGATTGTTTATAGTCATTAATTTTTAGTCCAGGGAGGTAACTGCCTCAAAAATAGCCCTTGAGCTCTTAGCTATATTGACAGCTTTATTCAAAGAAGGTACACTTGCCAACAGCTGCTGCTACCAAAGTTGATATATATTGATTTTTTTTTTCAGAATTTTTTCACAGCTTTTCTCTGATTCTCAAAAAAAAAAAAAAAAAAAAAGAAACCATGTGCTCTGTTCTAAAACTTTTCATAGTCACATTTCACCAGTGAAACTCTTAAAGACTTGGTATTATAGAAAGCTGACTTTAATGCTGCATGCTGAGAATAATGGCCAAATAGAAGGAAACCATAATGTCGTATTGCCAGGAACTTTGCATCGAATATTGTGCCAGAAGGTAAGTGTATGCAAGAGAATAGCATAGTTGCTTTCACTACTACTTTCTTCTTCCCTTTCCCACTCCCCACATGATTAATACCTTACCTAAAGCAGAACAATAAGCCAAGGACAGACAAACTAATGGTTGTTATTTCTTGTTTGCTTTAGTCATTATGACTCCACTCACTTGCGGATTCCACCTTCTCTTTGAGAAAGTGGGGGAGAGCAGTCATAGGGCAAAGGTTTGCAGAGCCTCCAGCAGCTCCTTACCCTGGGACATGTTCTCCCACAGGGTGTAGACTGGAGGCTTTTCCCCTGCCCCTGCTACCTGGTGTGGCACATTTGAAGTAACATAGTTAAAAGAGGGGAAACTTTCAGGGCTGGCAGTAGCAGCTCTCAGAGTAAGTTGCCTGGTGCTTGTTTCCAGCACTCGCATTGCTGTCAGAGTGGGCAGAGCCAAGTGGAACGTACTGGTGGATTTTCTTAAGTCGGCGTTTCCAATTGATGATGGTGGGAATGTGCTGGCAGACAAGCTCACTGCCTGTGTTACATAGGATTTTCTGTCAAAACCCTGAGGTAGTACAGAGGCACTGATAAAAGGGGCCTCACTATGGTGCTGCACAAAACTGTTGCTACAAAATACCTTTGTCAAACCCCAGTTCACAAAACAATGTGAAAAGAGAGGATTGAATTAAGTGTGAAGGTGGAATGAAGAATAGGGAGTGTGATGGAAGGGACAGTAAGATACAGAACTCATGTTCAGAGTTCTTTGTACTACAAAAACTCCAAATAATGTGCTCTAAAATTGTCTAGCAGGATGTAAAATTATTTCATGACTGCATCTCATATATATTTGCCTACATAATTTCAGCATTTGCTCATAATTTACAGTTAAGGAAATGTGTATTTGTCTCAGTACTATGGCTCTGCTCTCCTGTGGGACTGTAGCCACTTGCTGCTGCCAGCTTGGGTTGCACTGATTTTGCAGAGAACTGGGGCTGGAACAGTACTGCAGCTTAAATTCTGTTTTCTTACTGAGCCTTTTTCTTTTCTTCTATCTGTTGATGAGATCTTGTAGTGGTACAGTTGATCAGGACACAGCAGATCAGGTTAAGGATTTCTTGGCAAGGCAGAGTGCCAGTGTTGAGGAAGACAGCAGGAGGTGCCCTGGGCAATTAAAGACAGATGCGGGAAGGATACCAGATCAGCAGAGAGAGGAGGAGTTCACACAATCCACTTAAATGTCTCTCATTTTACTAAATGAGTCTGCACTGAAACAGTTCTAGATTTTTTCTCCATATTTCTCACCCCTTCTCCCTCTATTCCTCCCCTTTCCAACACCACCTCCAGCAACACCTCTGCTCCTTGCCCTCCCCAAAGACACTGCTATGCTCCTGACAGAAGTCAGGGAATTTTACTTTATTTATAATATTTAGTACTCTATGTCTCTTCAAAATACATTTCCTTAGCTAGGTTTTCTATGGTACTGCTCTCACTGAGATTTTGCTGTGCTGTGGGGAGATTGCTGTGTATGAATAATAAATATCATTTTTAGGGAACAACCATTGCTTTTCAGACAGTAATACTCCCAAGTTATATTATGTGGTTGCTAAAATATGTCAAGCCTTTCATTTCTCAGGAGTAAAGGAAGCTTGTACCTCTGTTGTATATTCCTCCACACACAAGGGCGTATGTATACTCCCTTGTCAGTGTGAGAATCATTGAGAGCCCTTGCTTTTTAAACATGCTAGAAATTCTAACAGGAGAATACCATTGTAGTGTGGAGGGGAATGTGGATTATCAATTGTGGTATGATTTTACTCAGAAAGCAAAGTGGTGACATCCATTTGTTTGCTGTTATGTTTTAATTGGCAGTTTGTAAGGTGGGTGGCATAATTCAGCATCATCCCTCCAAAATGCCAATAACAATAAAAACAATAAATAAACAATAAAAATACAAGAAAAGGAAAAGAAAGAAAGAAAAAAGATCTGTTTTATTTGCTTTAGATGCATTATGCTGTACCCAGACAACAACCCTGTGGGTTCTTGTGTGCCACCCCCATGTCGGATTATTTGCATCCCTCATGCTGGAGCGTTTCCCATTCTGACTGAGGCAAACCAGAGGAACAGAAGCCACACAGCAGGTTGCACAGCTTTTGATGAAGCTTTCTGCACAGACCACTTTAGCTGGGAGTGATCCCCAGTAACAGCTGCTACCAGTTCTACCATTAGTCACTCACTTTCACTTACAGACAAATCTAATCCAAGAAGTTAATGTTAGCAAGATGTATATTCTACTGAAGCAGTTGAAGTTACATGCTTCAGAAAATTAGCTAGTCTTGCAGAGGGGCTTTTTGGGTAAATTTTTATGTATATCCTTGGAAATTTATTCTGCTTTAATTGTTTTTCCTTAGAAGCAGTCTTGTGAATAATCTTTGGTTTAGGTAAGGTTCACACCTATTGCTTTTTAATGTGCTCACAATTAATGAAAATGTGCATACTGTGTGTAAACTCACCTGTTAAAATTCCCTAATACACAAGGCCTTGTTGTTCACAAATTAATGTCATGAATCCATTTGGATGTCAACCAGGAACTTCTTGTAATTGCTCACACATAAGTAAAATCTTTCCTTGTGTTTTAATTAGTTGATGCAAGGGATTAATATGATTACATGGAAGGCAGCACAGTTTCTCTCTTAATATATCAGGCAGTGTGGGTGCCAAATCAGCCCTCAATCTCATTTGGGCAGAGTGCTTTGATAAAGGCACTGATCAGACAACTAAGGCTTCCTGTGGCAGCAGCAGTGTAGATCATTCAGGTTTGCTGATACTGTTGATGTGCAATGCGGGATATTAATCAGGACTAATTATATGCTTTGGCTATGAAACAAATTCAAGGCCACTGCAGGGCATGCTTCTGTATGTAATTGCTGACTTTAAGGTACTGGGTTAATTGATAGAAATTAAGAGGACCTTCCATTTACTGATATTGCATTTTGGAATACACCAGCTTCTTCTTTGCTATTTGGTCCATTTAGTTTTAAGCACATGCGGATGTATGGTTAAGTAGACGTCCATTACTCATTTTTAGTTTTCCTGTTTTGTACCTTTCAATTTTCTCTTAAATCTTTCCAGAGAGGCAGCAAACAATTAAATACTTCTAATAATGATAGGCAGCATGGTCTGAGACTGCTGTACCTTAGCTTATGTTAGACATTCAGAAGAACTGAAAGATGCTGCTTTGTGAATAACACTGAAAATAACACTACTTTTTTTGGTGCAGGTTAGAATCTGCATGTTTACCCTATGCATCTGATAATGTGTTTCGATAGGCCAGCCAATGTGTATAAATAGCAGATAAAATCTCAGTCCAGCACACTCTGATATCTATGTATCTATGTATGAATTTGAGTCAGTGCTGTCTTTCTGATGTATGGTACAAGTGAGCTTATTTGGGAGGGCTGAGAGGTGATCTTCAATGCTTGTCTGTATAGAAGGTAAACTGGAATAAAGAAAGTTCAAGTATTCTTTGATAGAGATGAACAGCAAACGATTGTGAGTCCTTACTATCTTAGTCCATCAAACATAAGCCCTGAGATTGATTGCAGGACTGCATAGAACTGTCATTGAGGGCTTTAGCTAGAATAATATACCAAGAGAAGAGGATTCAAAAAATATCTCTCTTGTTATTTTACTATACCCTTCTGCACATGTAAGTGTAAATGGAAGAGGGAGATCTGAATATCTGGGTTAAACCTATTTTTATTTGGGTTTCCTGTCCCTGCTTTCTTAGTGTGTACTCTTTGCTGGATGAATCAAACAAAATCTACAAATCAGGTTTTGCTTTTTTAATGTGTTTTATTGTCATCTGTGCAGGAATGAAAAAAAGGTTGTTCTGTCTCTATTAGGTCTATTCTAATAATAATTGTGCTATTGGTAATAGAGCTACCTTCTTTCTTCTTGCAGAAATACTTGATTTTGTTTCACTCAGCACCATCCATAGCAAGCAGGAAACTTGCTACTGTCAAAGCCTTTTTTCTTAAAGTCTGAACTTCTGTGGCACAAATTGCTTGTAGATGGGGTGTGAGCCAGTCCATTCCCATTGTCTGTGCCGAACTAGCCACGTGAATGCCACAAATTAATCACATCTAGTGTGAGAATAGAAAGCTCTCACCCACTAAAACGTTTGTGAAAGCACTTTGAATCCGAGGGAAAGAACCTCTCAAATGAACATGAAAAATGTTGGGCTTTTGAAGGCTGGGAATTGTGCAGCCTGACCAGACCTGTCTACTGCCATGTGGGGGGAGTGAGGGATGGGAGGACTACCAGCCTGGGAGGTTTTCTGCTAAATTATCTGCTTTGACTGACTGATGCTGGGGTCGTAAATGAGTTGCTGGCTACAGCCGTGCTGGCGCTCAGAGTGCAGTGCCAGCTGTCTGCCTTGCTGGGGAACAATAGCAGTACCCTTTGGTGTGTGAGAAAGGGACATTCAGGCATAATGTTTTATTAGACTTTGGGATAACCTTTTCTTTTGTAAACCTCAGGATTCTTAGATAGGAATTGTTCTGTGTAATTTATAATTAAGTTTTAGCTCCATACCTATTTGTGCATAAAATTTCCTTAAAATTTGTCCATGAATTGGACAATATTATGTATTCTGGTACTGTCTTTCTTTTTCTCTTTAATTTTTCCTATCTGAAAACTGATGCAATTTTGAAACAATCTCCTTTTATAATTTAGGAGAGGGAAAGAAAACCCAAAACACCCCACAACCAAGTTTGCTTGAGAATACTGGCAAGAATAATGACTATATTTCTTTGGGCATGCTTGTAATGCTGAGTCTGAAGAGAAGGGTATTGATGTCCTTTTCCTCCCTACTCTTCAAGACCCTTGGACATAAAGGGATGATAGATGGAGAACTTTTGAGGCCTTTGTTTCTTGGGATTCTTGGAGTACAAATTCTTTGGAGCAGAAGCAGTTTCTATTTAGAAATAGAAACAGAATTTTGTGCATGAAAGCAGACACATACCTACCACTAAGAACATACACATAATTTTTATATTTATAGTTTATGATAACAGTGAACATAAACTGAAATGGTAGCTAAAAGACATTCTGAAGGGTGTGTTAAAAGCATAGTGTTTGCCTCTTCAAAAAACTGCAATTGAATGATGTTTTCCCTAATCTTTTGTTTAAACATTTACTCTGAGATGCTAAAAAATCTAGTCTAATGGAAAAATTGTACTTTTGACAAACACAGACTTCACTGCGGAAGGCCAGAAATTGTATTAGCAAAGAAAATTAAAGATACCATGACATTTACATAAAGATTATAATAAATACAAAGCATCAAGTGCGCATACTTTTTTCTGGTTTTGTCTGATCGCCAGAATATCCTAGCTAAATGGAAAGTAATTTCTAGTGTGCAGCCTGAGTTCTTGAGCTGCAGGCTTTGTATTGTTTTCTTTCTTAAATCCTCATAGTATTTCTTTTTTGCATCGCATGTACTTTTTTTCCTTCTTTCCTTTTCTGTGCATAGAAAGCACACAGCCTGCGGCACAAGGCAGGGGCTGAGGGTGCCTCAAGTCTGCCCTGCAGCATCATGGTCTTTCTCGTGGCTTTGCCTTGGAACTCCTCTCACACCACTGCTGCTCTTCAGATCTGCTGCAGCATCTGTACTTTTCCAACCTCGAGCTTCAAGTCATTCTGAAGGTCACATTACAGCTAACCCCAGAGAGCAAAACACGAAGTAAAGGGTATACAATTTCTCAAAGAGATGACCCTTCTGCACTTGGCCTCTGGAAAGCTCTGGTATAATGACAGGGCTTAACAGCTTGTGCAAGCACTAGTGGCTTGGGGTTAGCCCTGCTAAACAAATGGCTGTCTCACATTACTTGCTGTCCCTATCATATTCATAATTTGATATTCAAGAAGCGCCCTTTAGGAAGTCATGAAAAAGGAGGAAGTAGATAAAAGAATTGCAGAGACTTGGTGCTTTGTTGCTCACATATGTAATTTAGAATATTTGTGTCTTTTTTTTATCTCTGTCTGAAATTAGCTTGTGGATGGTACTGTATGACCAAGTGAGCATCACTGTTTTCTGCAATTCTGAAAATGCTAAAGATTCGTGCCTTGCAGTTACTCCAGAACTAACTGAAAGACACAGATATCTGAAACCATGTCCTGAACCATCGCCCATGTAGGTACAGAATTTCTTTTATCCCAAATTCAAATCTAGCATTGTTTTAGGGAGAAATACATGAGTTGAAATAGGGAAAGTCTGCTTTTGTCACTGACTGAGATGTAGTTAGCAGTATAGTAACAATTGGATATTTCTGTCACCAAAACAAGTTGTTGACTGATCTCATCCTTAAGGCTGTTGACAGCTGTGTTTTCTGTCCACATATATTTTTTTGGAACACTCATCACAAGCTCTTACTAGTCTTCTTATCACTTGCTGAGAAACCAGAACTCAGAAAACCATGGCAAAAACCTGATGGTACATTAAAGGCATAAAATACTAATCTTGATCACTGAAGAACTATAATTTCTGTTCCCTAAGTAGACTAATAAAAAATTATGGAAAACTGATACCTATTCCATCTGCAAAGTCTTGTTGTTACTGCAAAAAGCTATCTGCTCTTCTGCCATCTTCTCGCTTCTCATTACCCCTTCTTTGTGTCAGCAGAAACATCTGTCAGCAGTGTGGATCCATGCCAGTTCAAAGGGATTGTGAATCTGTTTCCTAAGTCAAGTGTTCTTTGTAGTAAAGGCATAAATAGCTACTAAAATAGTCCAGCATGGTCTCAAGTGCAGGAAAGGAGAATATTTATTTCAAATTCCTTTGTTTAAACATAAAAAGTTGGTTCACTTATTCTGAAAGGTTTGTTTTGCTTGGTGTTTTGTTTTGTTTATGTTTTTTGTTTGGCTTTATTTTTTTTAGTATGGTTAGAAAAAAAAATGTATCAGTTATGTAATCATGTGATAGCTATCAGATGAAAAATAATTTTTTTATGGCTTGAGGGGTGACTTACTCTGTGATCCTGTTTTTGTATTTTTACTGTAGTTAAAACTGAAATGTCCTTTTACAATGACTTGCATTTGTATGTTGATATGTATTTGTATATTATATTTTTGTTAGCTGACAATTATTCTAGTATTTATAAAAGTATGTTTGTGTCTGCTAGATCCTGAGATAGAACAGGTATGCACAGGTATGCTCTCTAAGTCAGAGGGATGTTGTTTCTCAGTAAGACTTCTTCGTGCTGCCGTAATAAAGCTGGCCAATATCATAGGGACTAATGCTATATATGAGCTGAGTAACCTATTCTCTCCTGTTGCCCATTATGCAAATATTTCTTATGACATGATAGATTTCTTATGAATAGATAGATTTCTACTGTCATTTGTTTCACAATGTAAGATTTTTTTTTTTAATTTAAGTTCAGGGTACTTAAACCTTAATGGCATGTATCTGGGGAATTTAAAGTAAATTTTACATAGCACCTTTCAGATTTGTTTGTTTGTTTGTTTGTTTGGGTTTTTTGGTATCTCACAGTGCTTCATGGTAATTGGTTAGTGACTAGAACCAATCTGAATACATTATATCAAAAGCTTGTCTACTTATCTTGTCAATTTCAAAATGTATGTTGAGGTAAGATATATATATGTGCATTTCCATTTTAAGGCATTCTGGACTTTTGTATTTTGAAGTACAAAATTTAAATAAGTTCCTTTTCTAAAGGATAATGGGCTTTCCAGATGTATCAGCAACTATCTTTGCTGTTTATGTTTGAGCTAAAGTACGACTGACATTCTCTCTCAGTAATTGCACTCATTATACTGCAGAGATCACTACGGAAACCTTATTCAGTGAGGAGTTGTTTTAAAAAAAACTTCTTTTTAATAATTTACTTGTCCCACTTTGAGAGAAAATATTATTTCTGTTCTTTAAGTTATTTAATTCAATGTACATGCTGATGAAATCCTTGAGAGGCACTTACTCTGTATTTAGTCACAGAAGTACATCAGCAATACCACAGATTGCTACTAGTTTTGGATTAAGGAGTCTTAACAATTCATGGTGTGTGTATTTTCTGAAAAGTACAGGTGACACTGGGCCCATATTTCTACCCTTCTTTTTAAATATGCTTTAAGCCACCATTATAAGTACCTAGTCACATTAGATTTAATAAATCTTTGTAAACAAGTACATTGATGCTTCTTCTTACAACTCCATGGAGCATAACCACCACACAGCTACATTTGACCTTCTCATATCCTCTTCCCTATTGCAAGCAATGTTGCTGAATTATGTCACTTCTTTAATAAAATACAGGAATTCTTGGAGGGGAGCTATTCACTGGCTAATGTAATTTGAATAATAATAATAACAATTTGAATCTCAGATTCAAAATGACTGTCATACACATTATTTGTATGCTATTTTTCTGAGTATTTGATGGACTACTCTCTTAGCTGGCAAACTCTTTGGGATCTTTTTCTATCTTTGTAACTAAAAACTACTCAGTATGGCACACAACATGGGTGGAGGCCTAGATGGTTGTGTTTACTTTCTATATTTGCTGTCTAAAGTGCTTAGTGTTAATATTAATTCTGTGTTTATGTTTCTTCAAGAAATATGCAGATATGAAAATCAGAGCTTAGAAGAAGCCAGAAATAAGTGCCAGTTACAATGTATTTGTTATTCTAGTCCTAGAGTTTTAGGATTTAGGGTTTTTCTTGTCTTCTGCCATCATTGCCCAAAATCTTTTCAAGAAAGATGTGTCGACTGCATGTCCTAAGCTCAGATTCCTGTAAGGTTCTTCAGTGCCACAGGCAGAACTTTTGAAAGAAAAGTTACCGAGATGCTTTATATTGCCCTTGAGCTGTATCCTTTGGCAGAGTGATGTGGACTGAAAGTTCTGCTAAAGAGAATGCTCATCCATTTTGGTATGTAAAGAGTTGACCAATATCAGGATTTTACACTATAAACCCAGGCTTGGACCCCATAGAGCAAAAATTGTGCAGCTATTATTTTCTGAGTCCTGATGGAGGCAGAGGAGTATTCATATGATCAGGACTCATCAGGATAAAACAGAATAGAGTGTTTTTATTTCCTTCTTTCAGGGAAGAAAAGAAAAAAAAAAAGAAAAAAAAGAAAAAAAGAAGGTGAGAGAATGCCTTAACTTGATTAATGTCAAGAGCATGCATGATCTTCACCTCTGTAGGTTACAGAGTGAGGACGAGCTTTTTTCTAACCATTAGTCTTAGCTAGGATCTAGTAACATTTTTTTGTGCAATACAAAGACCAAGGTATTGTCACTTCATTGCTATCGAGAAAGAAATACATTCATGTTTCATATCCGCTCCTCAGCAATGCTCTGTACTCACCAGTTCCTCAGCAGGCAAAAACTATAGCTTGGTTTAACTGTATTTTAAACAGTACTGTGTGCTGCAGCCACAATATCTAATGAGGATGGAGCCTGATAATATAGTGGAGGAAGATTTAAAGCTTTTAAGTACAATGTTTCAATAATGGTCTAAGTGGCGCCTTTATTTTTCTGTCAAGGATGTCAACTGGTAACCCACTGCAACTCTGCAGGCTGGTGTTCAGTTTATGGTGGGTGAGAGAAACAAAGAAGTCACAATGAAACTAGAAAGCTAAAACAGAATAGACCTCTGCTCCTGGATCACGAATCTTGAAAACACGGATCTGCTTACTGGATGTCCTTCCAGACGTTGCAGGAGGATAGCTGTCTGAAGGTTTTGCAGGTTTTGTCAGAGCAGTGTAATGGAATTGACTGTCTGGCAGACAATCTGATTTGGGAATTCCAGCCAGCCACACGCCCCTGTGTTGACTAATAAGTCACTGGCTCACTAAACCTTCTCATTACCTAATATGTTTTTGTTTAACAGCTTGTGGCTTTGCAAGAGAGCCCTGTTTATTCTCACAGGAGGGCCCTGTGTAGTCTTTCCCTGTTTTATTATTTTTCCCCTGCTGGAGAACTCCGCATGGGTTCAGAAGCTCCTGGGTGAAGGGTCTTGCTGGGAGATGTGCCGGCATTTCTTGTGTGCTTGCAATACAGTTGTTTGATGGTGTTACTGAGTAAAGAGGTCTGAATTCCTGACATCATACTAGCTAATTACCTGTCGAAAGTACTGTGTAGGCAGTACTATGACCAATATCACCACTTTGAGTCTTTGCAATTACCAAGCCAGAATAATTGCTTGATTTGTGTTGCTGGTTGAAATAGCTGTTAGTGTTCACTTCTACTAAGTATGAATTATTTTAGAACCTTTTAAAAGGATTTTTGTTAAAGAATTTGAAACTTTGATTTAGATTTCTTGGTATGAAATACTGTGAATATGCGCAGATAGTCCGATATTTTTCCAAATCTGCTTTTTTGGCTTAACTTTGGCATTTGCAAGCAAGTAAGCAGCTGCATAGTTTTTCGTAGTGGTTTTTGTGCTTTGATATACCAGTACTTTGACATCTGAATACTTTTTTGCATGCCTAAACCTGATGGTGTTAGTAATACATGTCACCAATTCATTACATAGAGAAAACTCTGAGACCGGATATTGTGCTAGGAAAATTTAAGGTCTGGTCAAGTGCTGGGTGAGGTTCAGCCATTTAGTTATTTGTGTATTTTCTCTCTTTCTAAATTCATTATCCCTTTCATAGGAGATAATTTTTCATGTCTAGCCAAAAACTTAAAATAGCTTTCCCTCCCAGTAAGGCTTTTTTTCCCTTTTATGCGATTTTTTTCCCTACCAAAGAGTAAGACAGCCAACAGAGGGAGCACACACATCTTGCATGCTGGTAACAGCCTGACTGTTAAGGCAGACAACCAGGTGCCATGTCTCAGATGTGGCACAGAGAGCAGAGTTAAAATACTGCATCAGTGCAGTGATATTTGAGCACATACAGAATGTCATTGTTTTTCATTGGTAAAGTCTATCTTGATTTTTAATTTTTTTAGAGGAGGATGAATCATCCTTGGGACATGAAATATTACTGAAGAAATAACGCTGGAAAAAAGTATTTATGAAGGTTAAACCAGCTCATATATTTGATTCTGGGTTTTGTTGCTTTTTTAGATGGATTGGAGTGACTACAACACTGCTACTGTAATGAATACATTATTTGTTAGTTATTTGTTTCCAAGATTCGTGAGGGCAGGGACAAAAGTGTGGCATCTGTGCATAATTTGAATGCATGAATATGGGCCATAATCTGCTTGGAAAAAATGAGACTGTAACCCTTGCACTGAAAGGACTTCTGAACAAATACCTATCACACATAGGTGCTGTCTCTGATCAGTATGATTTGTTGTTTCTGTGATGTTCTGAAAATTAGAAAGTACGGTGCTTGTGTAGTTGCTGATGTTATTATTGCTATAGCATTTATTAAATCAATTTTCTTTGAGATTGCAAGGCTTTCTTTTCAGCTTTATATACAGTTGCATGCAGTGTTATGCACTTGAGTTTGAAATTATTGTTTTGACAGTCTACTTCATGTTTAGTCACTTTAGCCTCATCATTCAAATGTTTTAGCATGATGTGTATGAATGACTGAACCCATATGAGTGTTTGCTCTGAAGTAAGTCAATAGCACTGCTTGAACAGGCTAGGGTTTGGATATTAAGCAACAGAACTACAGCATGTTTTACAGACACAGGAAGACAGGTTTATTAACTTGAATTTAAAATGTGCATTTCCCTATAGGTGTGTTTTTAACCTCTGTATTTAAAGGCCACTGTGATGAGTTTGTAATGCAGAGCTGGAACAGAGGCTTGCCAAACTCATCTCTCATGTATTTACAGACACTGCTAAGTATAGAAACGGCTGAATTGGGCTGGTTTCAAACTGGGGAAATCCACAGATGTTAAAGTCTTTGTAGCTTGCTAACAATCTCTGAGACACCCAGCCACCCAGTGAGTACTAGTGTTAAACCTTTGAGAATGGAGTCTGCTTTCTTGGCAGGGCATTTATTAAATCAAACACTGACCTTTTTTAAAGCCAGTAAAGGCAAGTGTTTCCTCTGTCTGGGTATACAAATGAAATCTGCAGCATTACAGTTGTCCAAGAACACGGGCACAACCTGCTGCCCTACCCTTTTGTGAAGGAGGCGCCACATGGTGATGACATAAATGGTGTTGAAATCCTATAATGGTCTCCCAAAGGCCTTCCTATCCCAAGTGTGCTATTAATTTGTACTGAAGGAGCAACTTTTGGCTACACAATAAAAAGAGGAAAACATTGCTGGTAACAATAAGGGTTTCTGTGAGCTGTAGGGAAAATGGATGGATGTATTGTCTGGCTCTCCCTGTTCATGGTTTAAGCTGTGGGTTTATAGATTAGTTTGGTGTGATTATTCTGAAAGGTAGTGGGCAGGGGTCTTGGGCTTGTCCTTCAGGAACATGAGAGTCTGTTTTCAATTCTCCCTGAATGAAATTGATGCAATATATTAGTTTCGCTTATTGCAAAAGAAATGTAATTTCTTACCTCCTGGACAGCTGTGAGAATTTTCTCCCTGAAACAGGGGTATTGAACTGCACAGTGGTTTTTACATTGCCCAGTAGAACAGATGAAAACAGAAGTACTAGGCTACAAAGGAGGCGAGAAAACTGTGCTGTAAATGTATGGAATAGAGATGCAAGCTCAGTGCTTTTACCATTAAAACATTTTCCTTTAGCTTGTTATTTGGAAGACAAAGAGGAAGAAGCTCTTTACATTTCTGTAGCATGGAGAAAATAAACTCATTTTGTACTTGTAACTGAATTGGCTTCTTATGGTCAAACTTTACTGCTTGGACTTGTGTGAGCAATGATGCTAAAGTTGGGGAAACCACAATGCTTAAATTTGACACAATTGTATTTAAGTATTTCCATATATTTATAGGCTTTGGAAAATAATGGAAATAGTAGCAATTGCTCTAGAAGTATAAAGGACTATGGAAAATGCAGTCTGCATGGGTAGCCAAGGTTTAGAAACAAGTGACAGCTTTACCTTTAAGTTACGTTTATAAAGAGGGCATTTTATATTTCATCCTCTTTCCACACTTGGATTATTTATTTCCCCTTGAGCAATATGAGACTGTAATGTGAAAAGGCTCTGGCCCTTCTTCCCCATTCATATTAGTGATTAACAGAGTGAGTAATGACTTGAGGTGCCTTTGTGGCAGAGTGATCACAGGAGCAGAATCCCACCATAGTGAAATGTGGTAACAAATGTAGTGAGGTAGGAGAATGGCGCTCCTTGGTGTTTGTGTTTTAAGCCAAAGCCTGAGTAATAGCATTGTCTTGTCATTGTTCTTCACTAAAGGGAGTAGTGTTTCCTTAAATCTGACTTAAAAAAAAAAACCAATACCACCAGCCTTGAACTTCCATGTTTTAGAAAAGAAATAAAACCAGCTTATATTCTTCCAGTAATTCTTAAACATTTTATTATTGAATTGTTCTGTAGAAGTCCTATTTTCCATTTAAAGTAATTTTTTTAGTTTTGAGAAACTTACTAATGTGCAGGAAATTCTTGGAGGAAAATCCATATTAACCTCAGGCAAGGGGAAAACAACCTTGAAACCATTTTATTTGAGGACTAAGAATAGACAGGACGTTGGTCTTGGAAGAAAAGCAGAGTAACAATGCCATCTTAGCATAGTATCATCTGTGTAATGGAAATTTCAGTTATAATAGTAATGAGAGAGAACTCTGTAACTATGCAGCACTATACACATCTGTTTTAATAACGTTGAATTAACTTTAGTAAGTCATGTTCAAGTTGCTATGGAAGATCACTGAACTATGTGGTTGGCAGTAATCAATGCTAAAATATACAGGCAGACTCTGAAGAATTTCATGGTTTCCTTGTGTGCTAAACTCTTTAAATGCATCTAACTGCTCTGCCATCTAAACCCCAATTCTGTTAGGATTTTGGAACTTAATTTTATAAAACTGCATTCCCAGCTTGCAGCTGTGACTTCTGTCACAACAGGAATAACTGGTTTACTATTTGCATGCCTACATATATTGTGTGTACAGCCAAGTTTGTTAAAAGTTAACCAACTGTTGACATGTTTCTAGAAGTACCTCTGAAGTGGGTTGGTGGGTTTAGACGAAGCTGCAGGAGAAGTTCTTGAATTCTACTTTATGTTCACAGACTACATTTATCCCGAATACTGAAACAAAAGGTTCAGCTTACTGAACAGCTTTCCTGCCTGGCTTTCAAAGCACTTACTTGGATCAGGGATATGGTAGCTAAGTTTATTCACATCTTGACTTCTTTACAGAAGACTATGACCAGTACTTAGAATTGTATAAAAAGAAATGGTTGCTCCTGTGAATTGGTACCTGTCTGCATGGATGAAGACCACCAACTTAGTTCTTGTATTTACTAAGTTGCATCAGCTGATAGGGGACCTTACATGTTTTGTCACTGGGCTTGACGAACTTCTTCATTTAATTCTGTATTGCCTCTAACCACTTCTGTATCGCTTCTGAACCACTACAGCAGCTAAGAAGTTTGAATTTTCCATAGTCCCATGTCTCAAGAAATACCAGGGCTCGTGCCTTTACTGCATAGTCACTTCAGCAAAAACACAAAAAGACGAACAGTTCTTGATATCGGTGACACAAAATTTGCATCTTCTGCTCCTCCATGTGTGTGTTTGAAAGATAATACCTTGGAAGGCATTTCTGACCACAGCAGAAACTTGCCCATCCAGCATGAACAAAGTGGTGCTTGCAGGGTTTTGCCTCTGTGAAGCAGAGACACTAGGTCAAGGCAGATCATTGCTCCCCACAGACTACACAGCACCACCAGCCTGCTGAACAGTGGTCTCTCTGCTCTCAGAGAATCTTAGAGTGGTTTGGATTGCAAGGGACTTTCAAAGGTCATCTACTCCAAGTCCCCTGCAATGATTGGGAACATTTTCAACTAGAGCAGGTTGCTCAGAGCCCCGTCTGACTTGAATGTTTCCAGGGATGTGGTATCCACAGTCCCTCTGGAAAATCTCTGCCAGTGTTTCACCACCCTCTTTTTAAATAATTTCTCCCTATATCTACTCTGAATCTGTCTTTTATTTCCCTGTAATTTAAAACCATTGTCCTATCACAGGCTCTACTAAGAAGCCTTTGCCCATCTTTCTTATAAACTCCCTTTAAATATTGAAGGGTTGTAATAAGGTCTCAGAAAGGAGCATTTTATTCTCCAGGCTGAACAACCACTATCAGATCTTTTTTTTCACAGCAGGAGGGCTTCACTCTTCTGATTTTTTGGGGTCCACCTCTTGAATTGCTTAATCAGGTCTGTGTTTTTCCTGTGCTGAGGGTTCCAGCACAGGACTCTTTACAGTAGGTGGAATCTCACCAGAGCAGAGCAGAGCAGAGCAGAGCAGAGGGGCAGAATCACTTCCCTCAACCTACTGCCCATGCTGCTGGTGATGCAGCCCAGATTGACTTTCTTGGCTTCTGGTGCACCTTGTTGGCTCATATTCAGTTTTCTATCCACCAGCATCCCCAAGAACTTCTGTGCAGGACTGCTCTCAATCTCTTCCTCCTCCAGCCTGTGTTCTTACCAGAGATTGCCCTGACCCATGTGTGAGACCTATCACGCACTTCACATGGGTCCACTCCTTGAGGTTCTCCCGACCCATCTTCATAGCATGTTGAACTCATCTCTAAGCCTGTCTATCTGAATCCACGTTAGAATTAGAGGGGTGCATATCCTTAGGGGCCTGTGCAGTCCACCTTCTGGGAAACAGCTAATTGGATCTTATAAATATTCCTGGTAAATTCATGAAAACTTGCGTATCTGATAATTACTTTCTATTATCCGTTATCTGTGAGTAAATATTACAGTGTGGAATGTGTATGGTGTGGGCACTGGATGGTATTAGGATATAAGTCATCCAGCTGCTCCAAAGGAGATAAATTTTACTTTGCACTTTAAAACTAAAGAATCTGTGTGCCATACAGCATCTTTGTTGACTTTACAAGCATGTCATAACTCCTAAGTCAGAATTTAAACTGCGTGTGTTAAAGGAGTCCTTTTTTTGTGTGTCAGAGAGTGAAGGGTGATTGTGCTATTTTCAATGTGCTACCATTTTCAGACAGAGAAATGCAGTACAATATTTCCCATGCTCTATGTTTGCAATCAGAGGACAGAACTAGAAGAATAATACAGGGCTGCTTTTTTTCACAGTATGATTTAAACAATCCTCCTATATTTGCTAGATTTTTCAGCTCAGGCTGGCCTCCAGCACTTCCTACTTCATTTTTCCATTCATCATTCCTGAGAGAACAGAAGGAGGAATAGATACGGTGTTCTGTGCTTGCTTAGGCCATGGCAAATAACAATTCATCAACATCCTAGCTTTAAAAAAGACTGTTATTTGGCTTGGGAAGAGCATTGCAATTTACCTAGTGTCCCTGGTGTCAAGAAAATCACCAGACTAGGTCTAAACCAAAGAGAATCCTGCAGTATTTTCTTGGAGTTATTAATTAAAATAATTGCTGTGTTTAAGAGAAAGTGCATGAAAGCCTTTGTTGTGTGACCTCGGTGTTTTCTGGGTATTTCCTGGAGAAAAATGTTCAATACAATAATCACCCTACTTCACAGTAAAATGAGAAAATTAAGCCCCACAAAATATTGCCGAAGTGTTTTTTTTCCATAGAGGCTCTTTTAATATTGTTATTGTTTCAGAGCTGTTGTTACACTGGGGAAGAGTAATGTAATCAAACCAATTGGCTGCTGGAGATATTTTTTAATGCACTGCTTTGGACACAGTACATATGCTCTGCAAATAAATACAGAATTAGTGTTCCTGTTGGAAGCACTTAGTGAGAATGAGTGATTTGTCTTCGTTATGAAAGGTGCATATATTTCTTCTATTAGCTGTTTATCAGACTGCTGTTTTTCTGCTTATGGATTCTGAGATGGGATTCATCATTTGTCAGCTTGTGAACAGATGTTCCAGAGACAACCAAATTGATCACAAGGATGAATTGAACAGCAGTACCAATGTTGGAGGGCAGCTTTTACAAACTATATCTCTCTCCTGTTCTGGCCCCTCCACTAATTTTCCACTAATTTGCAGTCATTAACTGTCCCAAAATGTTACAGGAGGAAAGAAAAATCAGGTTCCTTCTCTCTCTCTCTCCCTCTGTGTGTGTGTGTGTATGTGAGTGTGGTGTGTTGTGTGTAGGCCAGTTTGTTTTTATTTGAAGAAACGCTATTAAATGCAAGACAAAGAGATGGCAAACACTAAGTCTGTACTGAAATGTCTTTGCTGCAAATCAGTCTATAATGCCATCAGGGAAGGAACATTTAAGGTTGCTGGTAATTTTTTTTTTTTTTTAACAAAACAAAATCCTTACCATGCAGAATTACAACTCTTTAGGAGTATTGCTTGCTGTTTTATCAATCCAATGATATCATGATTGACTTTGTTGTTTGTTTTGTGTGCATACCAATTTTTCAGCAAAGTTAATGGCAGGTCTAGAGATAACATGTTACTTGTCAAAATTGACTTTCCAAAGTTTGATTTGTTAGCTGAAACAGAAGAGAACTTCTGAAGCTGTGTTTATTACACAGCTGTTAAGGCCCTTTCTTGCCAAAAAAACCTTCTTTTTGTGCTTATGAGTTGTTGAAAATTGTGGGCTGCTGCCAGAGATTGAAGAGTAAAACACATGCTCCTGAAGAGCCACCTGTGGCTTTCAAACCACAGGTTTCTGACCCCAGCCTTAAGTAATTAACAATGGCCTTTGGAATGATGCAGTACTCAGTAAGAATTGCTGAGATAAAATACCTGTCCTTCTCCCAAAAAATGGCAGGGCTTGAAAGCAGACATTCTTTTTTATTGAAAGCTAAGAGCAGAAATTTAGTTCTTTGTAAGCTCTGTAAATGGACTGGGGAGGGGATAAGAGGGGTTGTTGTGAAATGTCCTGGTCAGAATGGCAGATGAGGGAGCACACTGTGTTCAGTGCTGTACAAACAAGACTGGTCTAAGAAATGTGCCTAGAAAAAGTTGTATGTTTTTCCTTTAGATACCAGAAATCTCATACATAGTTGTTCATTTAATACAGGCCTGAATATTTTCTACAGTATGGAACTTTTATTTCCATAATCATTTTCTTCTTTATGTCAAAAAGGAAGTTGATCTGCTTAACCTCTTTGATAACAGTTATATTTCATGTTCTACTGAAGAGACACAAAGATGAAGCTTTTGATACAGTAGCTGATGCAATACATATACATGGCTAGCAGCTGAGATTACAAAAGGCATGCATTGTTTGGCTTACCAAGGCCTGATGCCTTGACAGACAGGTAATGTTTGTGGAAGACACGTTTCTGATGCAGTTAGAAACGTGACAGGTTCAATGCATGGTTCTTATTTCCTCATTTACTGGGAAGTGAAAAAGGGGTTTAGATGACAGGGAAGAATGTATGTTCCAAGCCTGGCATTCAGGTTGCTGCACACTGTCAGCTGCCTTTGTTACCCATGTGTTGGGGAGCATTCATTACCAATGATAAGTATCATAGGCAAGCTTGTGTGATGCCACACTTCAAAAATTAAGAGAAGATTTTAATTTTCTGGGTGTGACTTTTAGGAATTTTGTCTGTCCATAGGAAAATAGACTCCTTCAAGAGGTTTGTTTGTGCTGTCTTGATCTGAAGTCCAGTTTTCAGAAGGTTAAAAGAAATTCACAAACCCTCCTGTCTATTCTCTCTTTCAAACACTTGTTTTGCCTGTTTTAAAACCTGGAGTTCTGCAGGTAGTCACAAGAATCTCTAAGGAGTGGATGTTTTCATGTGTCAAGAGGGCTGGGTGTGGTTTGATATCCACACAGGTTGCAAAGGAAGAAGCTCATCTGTGGTCTGACCAGCAGTGGGACTCCAGGACGCTGCTGTGCATGCCAGTTCAGGACCTGTGTACTCCTTACTGCTGTGCTGTAGATGTAGAAAGGCTTCTTGTGTGTACAAGTATTCAGGTTTTCCCCTTGTCCGCGTTTTTAACACAAATACCAGATTCAGTCTGCATTGGATGAACTGGCCAGGACTTAGCCCTCTTAATTTCTCCCTGTACGTCCTCCTCTGTTTCCTACATTGTTTGTCTAGCACAAGTGCTTCATTCAGAGGTTATTTCAATGTTTAGCTGCCTTAATGAATGTATATTAAATTCAGTTTTAAATTATTATCAGGTCCAGCTCTGCCTCAAACTTGTGTGTATTAATAGCAATATCTTCAAAACATGTTTCTAAATTAGAATGCTTTTCTGTTTTTATCACATAGCCAAACTTCAGATATTTTTCTCAGACGCCTTCTTTATGATTAGTGCTGGCTTTCTCAGGAGTTGAGGGTCCTCAGAATATCTTATGTCCTCTATTTCAATGTCTCAAGTTGGGCACTCCAGACTGACACACAGAATTAACGGACATTTTGGAAATGCAGCTTTTAATCTCTGTGCCCTAATTTCCTCTTGTAAAATGCAGGTTTATAATACTTGTCTGCATCAGATGGGAATATGAGGTTGTGAGGATTAATTAGTTAATTTTTAAAAGTAGTTTACACCTGTGAAGCCCCATCTATATGCTGATAGGTATTCTTACTGCTGCTGTTTTTTTCCCTTATGGCTTCTACATTTTGTTAGTTAGTTTGACCTGGTTAAAGAGAGAAGAAATTAGTCATTTAACCAAATTCTCTTTGTCTTCTTTCCCATATGTCTTAGCTATTGCGGTCATTTGCCTTTTTTACTGTTCTTCTTCACCTTACTATCTAAGGACTTTTCTCAAAGGTTAATAGTCATAGCCAAGTGCTTGGGGTTATCTGAAGGATTCTTGGGTCCTTCTCCTTAAAAGTAACAATGCTGCTTTGGTTAGAAATTTTGCTGTTGAATGGTTTATTATTTTACTTGTTTCCTTCAGAAATTAGAATTAGTTGCAGGAGCATCCTCTTGGGCATAAAGTGGCACAGTGATAGGCTACATTATCCCCCAAACCCAATTTCCACCAATGCTCAGGATGCAGTGAGCATAGGAAGAATATGATTTATTGAGTCAAGTCAACTTTTTCAAAAGTTTCTGTGGTGGTTTTAGGCAAATGGCTTAACCAAGATGTTGTGCAGATGATTGTTAACTGCTTGTTCCTAATTTGCTGGGCAGCTTGAGTTGAAATTACAGGGTCTGATCTGCAAAAGTAGTGAATTCTCACAGGTGCAATTGTAGTCAATGGGAACTATGTCTTGAACATGAGTGACAAAGTGCTAAACACCCCAAACCATTGCAAACCAGGAGACCCAAAATGTTGGTCACTCTTGCATTAACCTTTTTCTCCTTCAATTCCATTTCTGTACCATACGGTTAATAATACCCTTCAGCTGACAGAACTCTTAAATGTAAGATTTGTCTATATTTGCAACCTAAATAAATTCCTGAGTAAGCGTAAGAAGCTTCTGACATTTTTTGTTGCAAGACTTTTTTGAATGGGAAAAATACCCTCAGATCTATTAATTGAAATACTTTCTCCTGAAAAAAAAAAAAAGGTAACTGTTCTTTGAACAGACTTTTCTCATTCTGAGTTAATGATGCAGGAGTCCCCTAGGACAAATAGTACCACGATCGCATTGTTATGGACTGTATTGTAGTAGATGCAGATTGAGACCAAGGTGAAATGGCAATTTTTCAGGATTTTGTGACTTTGAAAATTTGACTTTGCAACCTGACAAATATTTTTAACACTCTTCTGAAATGTTCACATGCATCTTCTTTCATAAGAAATCAAAGTGTCAGGGATCATTGGAAATGCTGGCATTTGTAACTCACTCCATAATTCTCTGCTATTTCAGCTAACTGAATAAATGGTAACAGCAGCAGGTTGTCATCTTTTGCATAGTAACACTACGCAGGGAGGGATTTGCTTATGGGCGTTGATATCTTCTGACAGCAGGGTAGTTAGTGGTGGAGCTGGGAGTCTCCATGCCAGGCTCCATAGGGAAGCATTTTCTAATGGGCACGGATTCTGCTATCCCTCCTTCTGCCTTCCCATCTGTGCTGTCCTATGCCAGGGTTTTTTCCCATTTAAAACACCCAACAGAAATGTTCAAGTTGTGGGAAGTTAGACAAATAAGAAAGATATGAAAAATTGGGTTTTATAGATGGGAAATACTGGAAAATCTTAGTAGATGTTGCCTCCAGTGTTACTTTCAATGTAAATGTCTTTGCTGAAAAGTCTGATGTATTTCTCAGTTGCAGTAATTAGTTCTATATGCTACTGTTCAGTCTTGGTGCCAGGATTGTAGTGATAATGAGTAAAAAATGAATAAAGAAATTAATGGTAATCCCAGATACTGTGCTCCCATCTGCAGAATAGGAGCTGACTTCCCACTATAGAAGTAGATTAATCACCCATGCAATTTGGCTTGTGTTGTGGTTTGAATTACTGAGGAGGCAGTGCTCAAAGATCTTTGGTCCTAAATTAAAAAAAAAATAGACAGAATCCAGAGCAATTAATATACCGGAATGCCATGTATATTTTCCTAATAAAATCTATGAAACAGCTGATTAAAATCCCTTCCTTCTGTCTCCTCACCACCATTTAGATGCAGAGATAAAGTGGAGAATAGTGCTATGTGGACACATTAAAATAAATCATAGAATTGCTGATGCTACTTGCAAGAGTGATTGATTTTTTTTCGTGTCTCCTATTTTTATATGTGCAAGGTAGTTTTGTACTAAGGAAGGTGAGAGACGGAGAACACCTGTGTTGAAGAGACACCTTTGCAAGTGAACGCTGATTCTGCTCTTCAGAGCCCCAGCTATTTTCATCTTAGACATCTCCTGAGAAGAAAGAGCCAGATGTCAGCTTGCTTTGAGTTTTTTTCTTTTTTTTTTCTTTTTTTTTCTTTTTTTTTCCTTCTTGTTTTCTTTCTTTCTTTTTTTTTTTTTTCTTTGCCACTTGGCATGCAGTACACAAATGAAAAATTGAATTTGCCCTTTGGTATCCCTTCTATTTGTCTTAAAACTTGGTCCCTCTGGAATCTATGCATGAGATAGACTAATATTTTCTGAATGAGTTACACTGAAGTTTGTTACATGAAAAAACTCGCAACAATCACCCTTTTGTTGATGGGGTGTGAGTGAGGGAAACAGAACGAAGGGAGCAGGGAAGACAATTTGAATTCAAGTCTTCAGTCTGAAATATTGACAGTAAAGATGCTATCTTGCCTCTCCTAAGAGGAAATTATACCTACTTGGGAGTACATATGAATTTGAGATATCTTAGGTATTTTCTAATCTGCTGTACTGTTTCTGAGTCTTGCTGCATTAATATGTTAAGTGTTCTTGAATCATGCTGTCTGGTAACTGAGAGAACATTGGCGTGAATTCTTCTTTGCTTGGTCAAAGAAACATGAAGACTGTTTGTTAGTAGTAGAAAATGTATGTCTTTTGCTATCTGCCTGCAAGAAGTAGGCTTTTGATACACATTTGAGTTTACCCTTCCTATCTTCATTTGGCCAGGTCCTGCAAAACATCTTCCTTTTTTGTTCCACCCTCTTTGGACATGGAGACTTCTGGTTTTCTGCACAGCAAGCTCAGGATGTGCCTAAAGAACTACATAAAGAATAATAATTGATACTCAGTTTTCTTTGTCAGTACCATGATATTATTTTGTCCAAGAATTTTTTTAACTTCCCGAGAGCCTTTGTTTTTGCTGCCTATGGGTTTTCCAGTCATAAAAAAAAACCATTGCTCTTTCAGAAGAAAATTATTAAGAAAATGGAAGAATTGAGATATAAAGTACACTCTCTTACCTTATTTCTTCTTTTATCCTTTCTTTCAGTGATGAGTTGTAGTATAGGGCTCTGACTGATACCTTGTTGAGGCATAGACTTGTGTAGATACTGACTTGTGAATTTCTCTGTGTCTGTGTCACAGAGAACAAGAAGGATTGTAAATAAAAGTGAAAATTTTAACTATGACTACGTTAAAATCACATTAACTTGTACTTTAATATCTACATTATTGAACATCATTTACACCAGTCTTCACACACCCAGTATTGTACTGAGATTTGTGTGATGTAAACCTAAAATAACAGTGCTCAGACTTAGCCTTGAGCTGGGAGTACAACACTGCTTTCTTCAAACTTAAGAATATAATAATAATAAATGGAGCTTCAAGATGATCTGGAGTCTCTCAAGTAAGTCTATTTTAAGATTTATTGTATCATGAGATTTATTATCTCAATCTACTTACAAGACCTCTGAATTCAGGGGTTGTAATTGCAAAGAGTAGTTTGTTAGTAGTGTGTGATTGCAGTTCTGCATATACCCACATGTGCAGGAATTGTTTTATCACAGGCAATAATCTGTAATATGTGTCTAAAATTATAGTGTTCTTTGAAATTCCCTTGTTTCTGTTGTTTCATCTCGGTGTGTGAGGCCATCTGTCCCAACACACAGAAATTCCTAGCCTTCCTAAAATAGTGTGGAACAACTAGTCATGCTCCTAAGATAGCTAATGAGTCCTTCAGTCTGAAATTACATGTAATAGCTGTGGCTGCTACCTGCTCTAAGTGTACTAAGTGACTAAACCTACAGACTAATTTTTTTTAAAGGTTATTTTGAATACTGATGGCATGAAGATGTTCAAATAACAAAACATGAGTAGCACACCCACTGCCTGTAGGAATATACCCATACTTGGTGTGGGTTAGTCTGATTATTTAGGGTATAAATGGTCCAACTCTTTTCAAGATATTTATAAACCCCAGGGGGATTTTTATAAAATATCTCTTGTGTACGGCATAGTTTCTTTGCAAGATGGTGATTTTGAATTAAGAACATTACCAAGAAATTGAACTGAGGTTCACTGCTGCATCTTGCAGCTCTGCCATTAGTGAGAGAGAGACAGGGGTAATCCCTTGTGCATGCAGTGCAACCTATAGCCCCTTGCATTTTCTTTGTAAAGGCTTCAGCTCTCCTAAAAACATAAATTAAATCAGCATGTGTGCACCCTTAAAAAGTCCAGACATGTAAAGCATAATTCTCTTGATGAGAAAATGATCACCACAAACATTGAGAGACCCCAGTGTCTTCCAGCAATCTCCCAAGGACATCTCAATGTAGCACAACCTTTTCAGTAAAAATGGGATTTTAAATTCAGCCTTTTCATTAGCGTCCTCTCTGTGTATTATGTCTTGCAAGTTGGAGAGAGCTTTGAAGCAGTGAGTGTTGTGACAGTGGCAATTGTTTCTGTATGTGCATTGTTAATTGTAATATCAGGAAAAGTGCCAGCTGTATCAAAACAACTGAGAAGGGGGCAGAAAGGGGAGAAGCCAGAAGGGAGGAAACATCAAAGTGAATGTGAGCACTAAAGGTGGAAAACCTGCAGCCTGTAATTATTGTTACAGAGGAGCAGAACTGACAAATTGAGTTGTGTCCCCCCCATTAGAGAGTAATATGGAAGCATTAGCAGCCAAACTATCTTCATTCCTGAAACCCATTTTGCTCTGAAGGGGGTATTTAATTCTCTCAGAAGAGGTGAAGATGGGTGAGCCATTGATCTCAAAAAGATGCCGAGCAATGGCTGAATGCTGAAGAGAGGTAGTACAAATATCTGAAATACTGTGTTGCTCACAGAGTTGCGCTGCATATTTAGTACCAGCCATAATTTTGTAGTTTAATAAGAAAAATTAGAATCATGAAGTAAGTAGTTGGAATAGACCACTAAGACTTTCTGCTTGCCATTTTTTGAGAAAAAAGATAGTGATCCAAAAATTGCTTCACTGATTCAAATGATGCATACCAGAGACATCAAATTCTACCAACTAGGGAGAAATTAAAAGAAAAGCATTTCTGCTGCAGCTCTGTTTTCAAGTGTAGCAGCACCAGAGGATCAAAACAGACTAGAAGAGAAAAACTTGGTGATTTAGGAATTGTACCACTAGAGATAGGAATAATGCTATTATTTTGATTAAGACAAAAGGAGGTGCTTAGGGAAAATGAGGTTTTTTTCCAGAAATGGCCTTAAAATACCTGTAGCAAAGTTGTAGCTCAAATGTGACATGAATTTGTGAATAAGAGAGTTACAGTTTTGTTAAACATTTTTTCTTTTCTCATCTGAGTTTCGATTTCTGTGGACTCAGTGAAGATCCTGATAATGAAAAGGCACAGTGCTTTCTTGAAGGCTAAAAATAAGAAGAGGTGACTGGTATCTTTGAGCAATGTCATCAGTTTTTAGAAACATTCTCATTTGAATTTAAGGCCAGTTATAACATGCTTCTTTCCTCCCCCCATTTTTACTCCCTTTTTGTTTTCTGGGCGAGTTAAGCTTGCAAAGTATCAGGGAGGTATAATAAGAAGGCTGCAGCTGATGTCTGTTTGGGTGGTCTTGGACAAACTTAAACTTTAGTTATAGAAAACAGGTATGTTTGTGGGGGTGGGGAGGGAAGTGTTTCATTTAGATATTTAAGTTGAGGTTTTGCAAGGGTGTGTGTGAAGGGGGAGAAATTGTGCATTCTAATTCTGAAATTGAAACTCTGTCTTGATGATGCTCTACACGATGTCACTTGGAGAATCACTTCAGAAGATTTCAATAACATTATTAAATGGCTAAATCACCATCAAAGAGATACAGTAGTAAAAAAAGGAAATCTTCAGAAAGACATGAAAATGGGAATCTCTGTTCTACTTTACATTCTGGTAGGTACTCCACTTTTCTAGGGAGATCTCACAGTTAAACAAAGATTAGTAGCACCACAAAAATGGTGGATGGATGAATGGATGGATGGATGAATTTTAAATTCTTTCTTTTCCTATTTGTTTTACTGTCTACTGAGTACATTTTCTAGTGACTTACAAATACCTAAATGAATTTTGAGAGAAAATGGGTGGACATGGGAAGATGTTCTAAGCAGGACTATGTTGACTGCAGGTTTCGGCCTTTCTTTGGCTAAAGCTATGTTTTTATTTCCTAGTGTCCATGATTCATCTAACCAGATTCTCCTTATTAACACTAATTTCCAGCAGTTAGTCACAGGTTTGGCCTGTGGGATGCATTAGTTAGATCTGATACCAACCCTCCCATTTTTCTTTATTCCTGTGTATCTGCCTTTTTCTGCCAAATGAACAAAAGTTTATGTGCTTACTAAGAAATTCTTTTTCATGGTCCCTTTTGCATACAGCAACATCTTTGCTGTATTTCTTAGTTGTTGAGTGTGTAAAAATTTAAAGCTTACAGGCTTATCTGGGTGTTTTGGTAGCAACAATAAGAGATAAATCCTGAAGTAGATTAGGGTATGAGTGATACCAGACAGAGATGCTAGCAGAATTGCAGGAATGGAAAGGAGAAGTTGCTCAGATATAAGACAAAAGAAAAATACACGCTCTGCAGTTGTATTGGAATATTCATGCTGGTGGTTGAAGCTGTAAACACCTTCCTAAATCTAAAATTAACCTATGTTTTTTACTGGTATTAGCATTTGCAATCCAGTGTTTATAGTTATTAATAGCTTGTGTTCAGTTTCCCTGACTCAAATTATGCTATTCCATGTGCATGACTCCTTCCAATGCAGAAGGAGGTTAGATCCTAGGCTGTGTTCTTGATATACCAGAGAACACATTGCTTCTTGACACACATATTATGTTCTGTTATGTTCTCTCATTAACTGTTTTTATGGTGAAAGTTAAGGTCTCGATATGTTCACCGTTCTCCATTTTAATTAGTTTTATCCACTGCTATCATAACAGTCTTACCTCTGCAGGCAGTTGCATAGGTAATATTTGCAGATCAGAATTCAAGCTCAGATACCCAGTGTCATCCAGCAATTAAGACTTATTTAATAGTCCTGTCTGTGGCTCAGGTGCCAGGGAACTCTTGCCTCTAGCTGACAGTCTTTCTAGCATCATAAAAAATTTCTCAGGGGATATCTGGGTATGGAAGGCTTTCCAAACAGAAATGTTGAAAAGCCTGGGCAAAGTGCAGTTTGAGCCCTAGTGGAGGTTCAAGTCATTGACTGTTTGCTAATGACTATGCAGTTCAGGTCTGGAAGATTTTTAATTTTTTCTGTTACTGGGCTTAGAGAAGGAATAAAAAAAGCTTCTGTCTCCATGCTTATGTGTACTATGAAGAATAATATTAAATGCTGCAGCATTGCTTTTCTCGTATCTACTCTAACCTTTCATGTGAGAACAGTTTAAAAAACATACTGTCTGTACTGTAATACTGTGCAATTGTAGTCTAACTGTATAAATCAAATTACAGGCAGTTTCATCTCCTCAGGTGATTCGCTGGTTTATTAGGTAAGGTAGTCACTTTTACTTTGTTGGGGTTTTGGCTTTTCTTGCCCACTATGTGTCAAGAGAAACAAAAACATTTCACAAAGAAGCTAAGAAAGGAACATGACACTTTACATAAATAGAGTTTGTAGTGACTGTAGCATTTCTTTATCTCCTCTTTCACAGTAGGACTGCTTCTCAGTTCTGCCTGCCTGTTGTATGGAAAGGTGAGGTGGATATACTAAAAGTTCTGTGTTTAGGTGCTTTAATTGCTTATTTTGCCTAATAGATGGATTAACTATTTTAAAGCCTGATTACTTCCTTCATTTTATCTAGGGTAGTTGAGGGCAGAGACAAAAGAATAACAAATTGGATTGCTAAGTGGAGCACTGATCAATAATGAGTGCTGTCCATTTGGGTAATGGACATCTCTGTCATATCAGCTGTTAAAGAATTCAGTTGAGATGGGTCCCCATAGATCTACAAACCATACACCATCCAATACAACAGCCATTACTCTACACCCCTAATACATGGAGGTAAATCTCAGCAGCTCTCTCTTTGAGATACTCCTGCTCTCATTTGCTAAATTGCTCCTTTTTGCTTTGAACCACCTTTCTTTTGGATGCAGCACTTTTTTCTTGGAAGTAAAGATGCATTCACATACATGTAACAAGATCCTCATGCTGGTTTGTTTAATAGAATTGATAGCTCTGCAGTTTTCTTGTAGCCAAAGAAAGTAAGATTTTCCTTTAAGAAGGCTGGCAAACAGCTTTTTCCTCCCACTCAGCAGTCATGAATAACTAGTATGAGAGAGTCTAGTGACTGTTCAAGAGTCCACTTGTGTCTGAAGGTGGTGGCCTCACCTACCAAGTTTTTTCAGCTGGAATTTCACTGTCACCTTTGGTGAAGTACATAAGCAAATGACAGAGATTGGCTGTCAAATTAATCTTTCCTGATGTTCATCACAGAAATCATTCCCTGCTCATGAATGGTGGTATTTTTTGGAGTGGCACTCTCCATGGCCTCTTTGCACTACACAAAGTACAGGCAGAAGGCTGAATAACACAGTTTTGTCCTGACACTCCCCATCTTGTAGCATTTTCTAAAAGTTCATGCTCCAGTATAGTTAGGTCAGCTCATGAAGATCATACAGGAGAAAGATTTCCCTGGCAGACAGCTGAAGACTTCTGAGGTGAGAAAGCATCTTTGTATCTCCTCATCCTCTAGGTTAATGATTCTGTGGTATTATTGAACCTTAAGCAGCCTAAATAGTTTGATGTCAGCACAATGCCAAAAAGATGTGGGTTTTTTTTGTGTTAATTATAATACATTATTTTAATTTCCTTTGTGCTTCTTGATACATTTTGATGGAGATCATCCAATTTTCTGTGTACTCTTATCAATGATAGGCTGTAAAGACCTCTGGATTGTTCTTGATGAGTTAGTTGGTGTGCATCAGTGTATGAAGAGCAAAACACCTTATGTGGCTTTCTCTGTTCTGCTCTGAGGAGTTGAATCTAAAAGAGCTTGCATGGACTTTACACTTGCTTTTGTGTCCAAATTTTTCCATCTTCCGTGTTACAAATTATGGAATTCCAAAAGATGTAATCTTTTTTTCCTTTTACTCTAATGCTTTCTTGGTAAAATTAGTTATTCTCAAATAATCTACAGTAAAGGATATCTGCTAGATCCATTCTCAAACATAAATATTGTTATGAAGAGCAGATTTCGATTGGGCAGTCAGATGCAGATCATTAATTTTCAGCACTGCTGTTTGACTATTAATGAACTTATTACCCAAATGGCAAGAGTGATTTTACCTATCAAATGTTCCACATATCCCAACAGGCTGCTCAGTTAGGGGTAACAGGCTGCAACAGGGATAATTGTTCCATGTAGTGCTCACATTCTGTTGCATTGGTTTTTAAGTTTACCTTCTAAACACTCCTTTACAGTGCTCCTTTCTACTGTAATTTTTCTTATTATTTCTCATACAATGTTGCATCACCATTGGAACCTGATGAGAATAGTGGAGAGTAGGCCTAGAATGAGGAGTTGAGGGGAATTGTAGTGGAATCATATTGTTAGTCCTGAGGTGGTTAGGACTAATTTGGTGGTTAGGACTTACTAATTTGTTTTAGGGGGTCCAGGACCCTAAAACAAGTCTGTCTGCATACTCCATGCTCCATGTCCCCTGAGCCTACTCAATATACTAAGGGTATACTAAGGATGCCTAGGGACTGCGTGTTTGCCACCGCTGAATTTCTTAGCTGTCCCTTAGTTTGAGGAGCTTCACTCACCATTGTTACTTACCGCATACAAATGTGGCAACACGCTTAAAAAAGCACAATACCGATGTGAACAAAAATAGTGTCCTAGCATAACAAGTTCAGGTTATGGGTGGATGTCTGACAGCTCACAGAACTGTGGAAGTTCTTGCCTCTTTTAGGCAATGCTTTTAAGGTCAGGGGTTGTGTCAAAGCACATTCTGAAAAGACAATCTTCTTGTGATTCTTCTTGCTGATTGTAGTCTCTGTCTCTTTTGCTGCAGCATGCAGTTTTCTGCATTTGATATGCATGGTGCATATTACAGTCTCATTTTTAAAACCGTTTATACTCAAAAGAGAACAGAAGGATGGTGTTGTGTGTCCTTTGGCTAGAATAATGTTGAAAATAATTTCTTTTACTTTGCTCTCTGTAGTAGATTTCATGCATAAGCTTGGACAAGCCACTTATTTTTCTGTTTCTCAATTTCCTGTCTGGCAAAATAGAAATTACACTAATTTATTCCTTCCCCCAACAGTAGGTTGGGACAGTTTATTGATTCTTGTGGTAATTGAATGCTGAAAATGAGACTGGAACTATCCAAATATCCTGATGATTTTAAATCTGATATACTGAAGGGACAGTCCCAGCACAAAAACACTCCTTTCCCAAAGCAGCAAGCAGTATTCTGCAGTACTGAATCAGAGCTTTTGAATCTTAAAATATGAAATGTCTTAATTTAAAAAAAGCCCCAAACATCAAACAAACATCCCTCTCTGCACCCCACCCTGAGACACATTTACCTCCAAACCTCTTGACCAGATAACTCAGACTCAGCTAGTAAAATCTAAACATTTCCTCTTGTAAAAAAATTGAGGGAAGGTAAGGCTTAGGCTAAATTTGTCCTGGAGTAAGAGCCCTGCAATGATTTTATGATAAAGAGATCAATGGTGCTAAAGGCACACTAGAATAGTTACACTGAATTTTCTCATTAAAAAACATGATATCCAGTAAAAACTGCCTTTCCTTATGGTTTAGCATGTGGATTCAGTGGAGTATAAAAAAGGAGTAATAAAAGTGAAATATTTGTGTATATGGTTTTGGCCTGTTTTTCACCTGAACTGGAGTATATTTTTCAGCTGAGTGCAGTGCTGTTCTCCAAGTAATATGCATCTATTTTTGCAGTGCCATTCTAGTCCGTAAGTTTAATAACAGATTGCATATTAAAAAAAAAAAAAACCAACAAAAAACTTCACCATTGTAATCTGGAAAATAAAGAAGCATGCAAGTAATAATTCCAGGTATGAAACCAGGATTTTACTTGTCAACATTATGTCTGTAAGTTTAAATTATTGGGTGTAATACTGTCTTGGGTGATGTTTTAAGCATACACAAAGGGTATTTCTTTTAGTAATTATATGTATGGCAAATATTAAACTTTTTTTTTATATATTACCATGGGAACTATTACTGATCCCTATATATATTACAGAATTTATTTTCATAAAGAGAATTAACAAGTTTAAATGCAATCTCTCTTCTATTACTAGGACCTATTTATATTGGCAAAAACAAATTTATAGCAGAAAAGCAAATAAAAATATGACTATGCATAACATCTCCATATTGGGAATTTAGACTTGAGTTTTCATTGTGAATCTCAAAAGGAATCCTAAAGACAAGTATTTAAAAATTCAATTTAGATTTATATGCCTGCATTCCAGCTTACGTTAACTCAGCTGCAAAATAAAATCATTATTATAGTTTTATTACAGCTAAGCATTTTGGAGGCATTTGTGTGGTGTTCTTCTGCAAGTGCACTTAGAAGAGGCAGCAGATAAATTCACTTAATGATGACTGCAGTGCAAAATCAAAAAGTTTTTTGTTTACCTTGCAGAGCACATTTGCTTCATGCAGCATATAGCATGAAAATTACGACATGTCAGTATTCTTTGCTTTGCTGTGCTGTTCAGTGCATTTCTATAATTTATGGAATGCTGTGGTTATCTGAGGTTTTTTTGTTGTTTGTCAGTGGCTTCCTATACCAAGGAAAGATCTATTTAAAATTCAGGACTTTGTTGTGAGAGACCTTGTGTTATCCTTTTTCAAAGCAGTCTCCCTGTAGTGACGATTTAACATTACATGGGGTGACACTAGCAGATTTGGGTCAACCAGTTTTATTTGCTTATAAGAATATTTTCCAAAATAGAATAAAGTAGCTCTGATCGTGATCCTTGGGAACACACGCCTTTCTCAGGTTAATAAATACTTCAAGTAATCCTGTTTTGATTCCAGTATTTTTATTCTGTTCATGTTGTCCCTTTTCAGCTCTGTTTTCCTGAGAAATTATGTTCCATTTACCTTATTTGGAATTTCAATTGCCATTTTCATTTCTAAAAAATTTTAAAATGAAAACGACTCTTCATGCTTATTTGTGATAATGTGCTGTTATCTGGAGTCAAATTTTGATAAAGTAAGAATGAAAAAAATTGGGAAAAATTACTCAGGAAATTAATCTGGAGGTGTCATCAGTCTCAACTTTTGGATAGATTTTGGAGAACTTAATTGCACCAGTGACTGTGAAGCCTAGACTGTTCTGATGAAAATGGAGGTCACTTGCTGGGGCGTAATATTTTTACTGGTTTTGGAAAGATTATACTCTTCTTGATGGAAGTGAGCAGGTTTTCCTCCAAAATCTGATAAGTGTTTACTTCATCTATTGTGTGCAGGACATTATTAATCATTAGTGATGCTTACAAGTGTTGTTTTGAGGAGCTCCAGTTTAATGTATGTGACATACCAGTTGCATGTGCTAACTTCAGAGTTAACTTCCGTGTCAAGTGCTACTGACTCTTTATCTTCTGAGTGCATAGGACAACACTGTGGAAGAAATAAAAGCAATGGAAAATCTTTAATCTTTTATTTGCTGTAGCTGAGAGCAGTGTTCCACAAAAGGAGGTGACAAAAGCTCCAATGCTCTGAGAGCACAGCCAGCTACAGGAGAACAGAAAAATGTCCAGGGAATTTAAGACTTGCTATTTGTGTGGTAAAGGATGACAAACTGCGCAAAAATGGGTCCAAGAATTTTAGATGACTCCAGGTTTGTAGAAACAGAAAATCTGGTTATTGCCATTTGTGGCCCTAGCACCAAGTGCAGAATAAATATTGTTTTTGCCAGTATTTACTGAGATGGTGGAAATTTCTGCCTCTGTGGCTTTTGGTGGGGGAGAGTGGGTTGAATTTATTGAGTTTCTTTTTTTAATACATCTGCTAACATCCTTTTCTTAACTTTATGATGTTTATTTTAAACTGGACTAAAGCACAGAGATTCTCAGGGTCTCAGCTTCTGGCAGCCTGTGTTTACATTTGCCCTTCATGACTGTGGAAAAGGGTTTGCCTGAGCATTAGTCTCAATGCAGTGGTGTTTGCTGAAGTCTGTAGTTGAGTTGTGAACTGGCCTGTTCCCCTCAGTTATGATACAACAAAAATTGAATGATCTGCTGTGTAGAAGAAGAGTCACTGTTAGAGAAGCAAGCCTGTCAATTGCGAAGATTTTTTTTATCAGTCTTTGCAATACACACTATGAACTTTTGCCTTTTAATATGAGAGACTCCCAAGCACTGCATTTGCAGCTCTCAGGAAGGTTAGCTTGTGATATTTCAGGGGGCCAGAAAATGTTGCTTGATTCACTGTGGAGCAAAAGCATTTCTGTGCCCTTCCACCACCCATGCTGGGAAGGTGGGAGTTTAGTGTGCACTGGGTTTACAGCTTCAGTTACATCCTTCCACCCTTCAGAAGGTTTGCTGTACTGAGAAATTTCATCAGAGTTCAGATTTAAAATACATGTTACCAATTTGTGTCAGTTCAAAGTCTGTTAATATTCGCAAGCGAAAACCTATTATATAGCAACGCAGGCTTGATTGCTTTCATGTCTGAGCTCTTGGAAACTAAAATTTTAGGACAGCCCCAAATATCACATTCTAATGAGATATTTCCAGTCTAGGAGCATATAATAGCCTTTTAAAACACACTCTTTAGTATAAAAAATCATCTGCTACTTTTAAACTGATGGCTATGGGTTTAATTCACCTTCTCTATACAGTCTGAGTTTAATTGAAGACAATGAGTTGAATTCTCACATGTTACTGAATCTATGCATTAGAACACTGTAATTGGGATTATTCACACTAATATGTCATTCTTTGATATCACTGTACCAATTGAAAATGCTGAAAAAATAAATAATTTAATTTTTAAAAAATCATTAGGAAAAAATGCAATGCCTCAATATCTGATTTGACTAGTGGTAGCAAAATTAATTCCTGAAGCAGATTCAGTGGTATTTCATCTGGTGTTTGGTTTATTTTAGAGACATAAATTTTATTGGAATGAATGGTATTTTGTTCTGGTGGATATGTCTACTAATGTTTTTGCAGTATCAGCCATTTTGTTCTAGAGAGAGTGTTTTTTTTCGTGCTGGCTGTTAGATAATTATGCATATGAGTATTTTCATCCAGTCATAATATTTGATCAGAGAGTGAAATGGTCACCGATGTATTTCTCTAAACCTTTTCCAGAAGGAATGTGCTCAATAGTCAAATAGTATAATTGTATCTGTAAGTGCAGATATCAGAATAGAGAACATAAAATATGATTGACCCGAACTTTTATCAGGAATTGCAAGCGTACAGAGGGAAGGAAACACACTAATGCATTAAACTCTAGATAACAGGTATGGAAGGTGGGTTAAATGTGCTGTTCCAACTGCACCTGAGTGAGGTTAATGGGGCTATTTAATCTAATTGTGGTGTTGGCATTTCTGCATGTGTGGCTACACTCCAACCTGCATCTCTGTTTTTTAAGATGCTACTAATTGCATGAACTAACCCAGGTGCTACTGAAGAGTTAGTGGATGCATACTGCTTTAGGCGGAAAGGCTGGAGGAGTTTTCCTGTGGAAGCAGGGACTGAATGACTGACTCAGCTGCGACATCTTATCTTTGGCATAGTCTATTCACAACAACAATATCACTGAAACAATTAGGCAGCTCTAGTTTAGTCACATGAAAGAAGACCATATACAGGAAGGATTAAAGTTGTTGGCTAAAATGTTGTCATTTTACATCTTAAAGTCAACTCTTTTAATTATGATTTTCAGGTAAGAAGAAATATATAGACCCGTCTGGCGCTTCAGCAACATAGTTCCTCTGCTTGCTTTTGCTTACAGTATATTTTTTTAAATTTTTGAATTGTGTTCATAAAATATTATATGCTGTTTTGACTGAGAGGAAATGGGGCCTGGTCTTGAGCACTGTGATCATTATTGAACCAGTTTGCATCTTTTACATTTAGTCTATTGATGTTAAGCTGACAACCCCCGATTTTTTTTACATTAAAAAAAATTAGCAAACAAATAATGGTATGATGTTTTAAGGACTAAATTTATTTCATTTACATGTTGTATTAGAATACACAAAAGGTCGTCTTAAGACTGAATTAAAGTGCTTATTTTTTGTAGATAGATAAATCCTGGTTTCAGAGATACTGGTATACGTAAGATGAACAGCAGTTTCCTTTGGAAATGAGTCCTTCATCCCTGTTAGCCCAGTTTCTGAAGAATTTTTATTTCTTAAGAAAATGGGCTATTCTTCACTGCAAAGGTATAAGTTGTTTGCATCTGTGTCAGCAATCACAGCTCTTGTTAATCAACAGTCTTGCAAGTGAAAAAAAACAGCCTGAAATGACAGAGAAAGTGAAGTTTCTTCCAACTGTGACAAGAAAAAAATCGTTAAATATTTTTAGTGCTTATGACCTGCAGGGAGTAAGGTTGGTACACAGTTGGTACACTGAAGGGCAGTTTAGGAAGTCTACTAAAAAAGTATAGAGAATAAACTAAAACTTTAATGTTTTTATTTCCCATTAATATGATAAAAAGTCAGAGTGATACTGTACAAAAAGAAGGAAATTTGGGTTGATAATCTGCATAAGAATTTATATTAATACTTAATAAATACTCAAAAAAAGGAAAGTGACCCCATGTTTATCTCTCATTTTTGTTTATGCTTTTCTTAATAATGATGCTTTTGAAGCTACTTAATTCTGATCATGCATACACTGTGCAAGAGTGGCTTACTCATTTTGAGTTGTTGATATGCAATACATTATGGCTTTTAAATTGCAGATGAAACTTGTTTTAAAGTGGACAATTCAGCATTTTGGAACTAATTCTTTGTTATCTTTACACATGTCAATGTCTTCTTTATAATCAAGCCTCACGTGGTAGAAATCACATATGTAGTAAAGGCCTGTGTGCCCTTGCCAAATGAAATCTCAGGTTATTTCTGTAGCTAAAAAACTATTTAAAAAATATTCAAATATATTTTTTTAACTTTGCAATTTCTATGTTTACTGAAAAATAATTTATTTATAAATTGCCATCTAAGGAATATGCAAATATATTCAAAAAATATTTTTTTCTATAATAAGCTTTTACTCCTTCTTCCTTTTATTTCTAATAGCTACAATGAACATCTTAAAAGCATTCCTGGGTACCCTGACCTCTGTAAATGACATGCCTTTGACAGCCTATGGCAGGACTGTAGAAATTGGCACTGCTTAAATAATCTGAAAACACTCTCCTCATTCCTTGTTTCTGTTCACTCTCAGTCCAGGCATATATTCTGGAAAATCAAAGTAATGAAAATAGAATTATAGTCACCAAAATTATGTAGAAAGTTGAAACTTTAAACATCTGTTAATTGGAACTACTCTCTTACAATAAGGGTAAAGAACTCAGTGGGAGAAGAGGAGAAACTGGGAGATACATTTAGTTAATTTTGTCTGTAATCCCTAAACAGTCCATGCTACCTCTACAGATTGTCATTCGCCAGCCAAATGTAAAAGCAGCTCTGTCCTTCCTCATCTGCATACAGGCTAAGTAGTAAGTCTCATTTGTTATTACAAAGGGATTTATTTCAATGGAGAAATGAAGCAGGGGGTTGACAGATAAGGGCACTTAAGCCCTTGGAGCATTACAGCAAACTTGTAGAATATGGGCACTGAGCATGATAAGCTTTGCCTGCTTTGTTACCGATAGAGCCTTGCTGAGAAAATATGATGTGGCCTGGCCTGTGGTCTCCCTTCAAGCTTTTCTGGAAGCACAGATTCTTGCAGAAAGCCTGGTCTGCATGTGTACTGCTGAGGTTTCCTTCTGCTTACCTTTGTAAACAAGGACATGATGCTTCCAATGGCATAGTCCGTGGCATATGTTTTGCATTCAAGCATATACATGTAAGCATATACTTGGCTTTTTTTTTTTTTTTTTATGTTGCATCTTGTTTTGGGGCTTGCAGGAGATTTCTTTGTTGCAAAGCTCTCTGTATGGCAGGCAAATTTAAGTGACTGATAAAAACACCCGATGGGTTGATCCTTATGAAAAAGGAAAATTCATGCACCTGCCTTTTGACTTTTCATAGTAGTCTCAGAAACATTGTAGCTGATATAAGTAACTTCCTCTACTATGTGAGAATCAGACATGCTGCAACTGATCTGTGCAATGAGTCTTTACTGTCACTTGTAGTTGTGGGAGGATGAGCATATTTGTAAGAATCGAAATTTCAAGCTCCAAGAAAAATTTAAAATACTGAGCTTATTCTCTTTGCACATCCCTTAAATAGAAAGTAACTTTTTGTTCTGATTGTGGAATGGAAAAAATCCCCAATATTGCTTTTGCGTAGGGGCAATTGGATTAAGTTTTTTGCTTTTGACAAATGGATGAATCTTCTGAGGGGATGTGTTTGGATAATGGCAGTATGAAAGGTAATATTAAGCATGTTGGTACATAAGTTGGCCCAAGCAACTAGGAAATGTACTGGCACAACTTTTACAAAAAGATGTTCAATAGAAGTGCATTGCACAAGCTTAGGGTTGTTACAAAATGAATTCAGACATTTAAGACATTCCCTAGAATTATATGTGTATATGTCCTGTTGTGTTAGCAGTATTTTTTCAGTTTGAAAATGGTAATGGCTGCAGTCAGTTGCTGTTATTTTTAGGTTCAGACCAACATTTGTGAAGTGATCTGGGCAAATTTCTGTAACTGATTGTGTGTCTTTGCAGCCTTACTTTTTCAAAATAGCACTGGTAAATCATCTTCATAGCTGATATGTTGTTATTCTACTTTAGCTAATCCACCTGCTTTACATACTCAATAAAAAACGTGCAAATGTTACTAAGCGTAGAAATAGAATAAAACAATATCCAACCACTTTGTACACCAAGGCAGGAGTCGTTTGGTAATGTCAGAACCATAAGAGGCACTAATACCTAATTCAGTTTGCATCATTTTTTCTTTAATGTACCCTTATTTATTTAATTTTAAACAAGTATGCTTACGTCTACATATGTTCAATAAATATTTTTGTCATGTCTGCCAGTCACACTCCTACCAGAATTTAATAATGTGGCTATGAGGAAGCTCCCGGTAATGGACAAAGTCATGTAGTTTTTAGTTACATTAAATAAATTTTTTATAATTTTAGAGGCTTACTTGGTTTCTCATGAGCTTACTGCAATTAGATTTGTGATAACTGAAAAAAATAATAATAAAAAATCTCCTTTATCTTTAAATTATCCAGGGATTAGAAAGTGATGTTTTTGCTGTGCCATGGAAATTTCTAGCTGCAAAGGGTTACAAGAAATCAATTAAACAATTAAATCTGTTCTTTTTGCATGATGAAGTTAGCCTTGGTTTGACACTAAAGGAATGTGGAATGGATTTTTGTTTTGTTTTGGTGTTTTGTTTTGGTGGTGGTTTTTTTTTGGTTTTTTCTTTTTTTTTTTTTTTTTAATTTGGAAATAAAGAAAAGTTTCCCTAATGGTTTGAAGCTACTCAAAGACTTGAAATGTAGGGAAACATACAAGGGCTTGGATTAATGTACAGGCCAGAAATGAAGTACTCAGAAATAAATGGTGAATCCAATTAACTGCACCAACGTAACCACCACATATGTAAATAAGCAGCAAAGACTTGAAAGACTTGGAGAACAAAAGAAGTATAGCAGAAATAAAAAAGTTAACTAATTAACAAATTTTCAGAAATTGTTGAAGTATTTTGGGTTTTTTAAATGACTTTACCTCAAAATAGTTTAGTCATTTGTTGCTGCAATATGGGAAAAATTTTGGGAAGGGTTTTGTTTTTATCTCAGTTCTTCTTTTGTGCTCTCTCAATATGTCTTGGTAAGTTTTCCTTATAAACTACGACCTTTAAACCAGCTTACCAGCTAAATATAGTTAAATATTTTGACATGTATGCTCCAGTGTGGGCCAGAGAACTGGGAGGAGGGAAACCAAAGTCTGACTCAGAAACTTAAAAGCATTATGATTGCTTGTATAGCTAACCTGCTGCAGCTTATGATTACTCATGCTATGGAACTGGAGTAAAAGTGAATTTTTAGGAGATGTATCACAAACCCCCCCATTCTTTATCAGTGTCAAACTAGATTGGGTGAAATTAGTTTGAAAAAAATGTGCTTTAAACCTCTTAAAAATTAACAGAGTCGGATGGTGACCTTGGCAGGAATGTTCCTGGTAGTGCAGCGGGGCAGGTCCATGGCAGTCAGTGTGGAGTGCACAGAGGGAACAGACCTTTCTACCTTCTTGAGGGAAGGTCTTGTGATTTAAGCCATTATCTTGAACCTGGTAATCAGGGCCAGTAATACCTTATGTGGTCTGTGTCTGTGAAAGCTGTCTGTAACAGTGCATATCAAGAACTGAAGAACAATCTCTTGGTTTATTCCATTTATAGTAGTTAGTGACAAGCCGGCTGTGGAATTTGCAAGCTATATCAACTAACCCATACAGAGACGGATAACCCAGAGTACGTTCCAAGAGAGCAGTTACTGTTGTAATACAGTGACACTATGATTTATGAAATATCTGACAAATGTGCCACTGAAGAAGTCTGTTCTTTGTATCTGTCTTTTGTGCTTACTTGTGTTGTCCTGGTGACATCCTGTCCCACTACCTCCTGAAATACTTCTGTGCCGTGTTGGAAATGAATGGAAGGCACCTCTTTCTTTCCAAGAAGGAAAAAAACAAGCTATGAATGAGAAACAGGGAGAGTCTGAGTAAGTGAGTCACTGTGCTTTGTCACAGTTGCACTCATTTTATCACACCTGACACGAGCTGAGCAGTACTTAAGAGTTCAAAGGAGAAAACCAGTCCTTACTCTGGTATCATTTAGTTTCAGTTCCAGAGCTGCTATATTAGAATGCTTCTCAGGCATGGCCTTTTTTTTGTTTGTTTTTGCTTTCAAAGAAAATATCCAAATGGTTCTGTTTAAGCATGATGATGTTTTTCTTTAACCCCAAGCATTTTCAGCAAGCCTGTGAAATAACTGTGGCACTTACTTAAGATCTTAATTTCACTTTTAAGAGGTATACTCCTATTTTATTCTTTTTTTTCCCCCATGTTACATGCTTTCTCAGGAATTCCCGTGTTTTGCCAAAAAATGATTACCTGGCCAAGTATTCTGACATCTTTTCTTTTTTTTTTTTTTTTTTTTTTTTTTTAAATAAAATTATATTAAAAAACCCCTGAATTTGCTGTCTCTGGCATGAATTTACTCATAGGATCAAATTCATGCTTTCTTTTGTGGAACTTTGTTGCTGCACTTTCCTCTTTTCTGTTTCTATATCACATCTGAACTGCACATAAGTCATTCACAACAGTAGGTGAAATGAATTAGATGAAGCCATACCCACAGAGTCCAGTCACAAAATAGGAGTGCTCCCCTTGTCTCCAGTACTGAACAATGGCCCAGATCCTTTCTGGACTGAAAAGGACACCTGTTGGTGAATGGGAAAAAGATGAAGTAGTTCTTTGGAAGATAAATGTGCCAAGACTCTGTGATTTTAGCAGTTTGGTTTTTTCCCTCAATTTCTCACTTGAAACTTGCATGAAAAAAAAGAAATAAACAGGAGCTCTTTGTGCAGTAAAGGTTCCCTTTACGTAAATGGTGCTGCCACTTCCCTTGTAAAATTCTCTGGAGTTGTATTAGTGAAAGTGTTAAGATCAAAATACTATTTTTATTACAAGTCTAGTGCCTAAGGTGACTTCTGTAAAATAGAATAACTGATTTTTTTCCTTGCAACCTACTGTTGTTGAAACTTTAATCACATTTATATTATTATTGCTGTAGCCTGTGTAGACATTCAGTAAGGCTTGAAAAGTTTAGTCAATATTGTTTGTCAATAGTTCTGTTTGTTGAAGGTATACATTTGAACACTGAATAGGGCTGTTTTTCTTTTGCTAAACAGACACAGCTGTCTTTAAAATACTAGCTGAATTTAGGTGCAGCTTGAGGTGTAATGTAATGAGTTACACCATGCCTTCAATACTGCAAGGAGAAGTTAAAACAGCTGCAGAAGTAGACAGGCACACAGGAGGTCAAATCCATGCAATCACATTGTTACAAGCATGCCTGTGGAAGCAGTTTGCTGTCTTTACCGTATATAGAATCAACCCACTGACTCCACATGGCATGGTTTAGAAAGAGCTAGAAAAAAGGAGAATCATCTGCATCCCCAGTTGTGTTTCTGCTTCTTGCCACCGCCCAGTGTGACTAGGGGCTGAATGGGGAGCCATTGAAAGCTGCTGGTCTTCCAGTGAGGCGCTGGGCTCTGCTTGTGTGAGGCTGCAGTCAGCACACAGGGCGGGATCTGCTTGGAAGGAGCCTTGTCTAGCTTTAGACTATGGTTTCCTGTCTCTGTCACACTTTATGAAACCCCAATTTTAGCACCAAGGTTATGGAAGGATTTAGAAGCCTGTGTACCCTCGCCCAATTTGCTTTTCTCAACAACTTTATTGCTCTGGTAACACGTACAACAAATTCCCACGTGGAAGCCCAGGCATGTATGTGCTGCAGTAAGATGCGTGCTAAGAACTGGCAACAAAGGTAGCTTTATGAAAGGGCCTTGGAAGTGGGGGGAGATCTTTATTTGCATGATATGTCTTACCGTCCTGCTTTCTAATTGGTACTAATTGATGGAGAATGTAATTTGCAGTCTTTCAGCCACCCTGAGTTCGTGAGGGTTTGCTCGTTACATTGTTCTGCCTACTGGCTGGCGTCTCGTATTAGCCATGGTCAGTACTCAGAGATTGCGTCTCCAGTGATGTGTATGCATTAGCAGCTCTCCTACAGGCACCAAAGGCTTGTCAATCACTGTGACCTCTACAGCCCTCTAACAAGCCCAGCAAACAAGGCATTGAGGTCTGCACTGGTTTTTGTGGTTGGTTTTTTTTTTTTTCCCCTTACTTATTTTTCAGTTAGGCTTTCTTGAGTGAGTTTCTCTAATTATTTGAAAGTGTATGCAAACACTGAAGGAGAATTAGGAGCATCAAGTGGGGCCTCTACTTTTATTAGAAGAGTCTTGCTTTTCTAAATAGATGTCAAACATATTCTTTACTCTTTAGACAGTTAACCTTTCATCTCTTCCGTAGCAGAAATTCCACTCTGAGATATGCTAATTTGCTGTTTGCAACATTCTGAAGTAGAGGGAAAATGTCATTTGCAGTGCCCTCATTAAAAATTCCTTTATCCAGATTGTATACTTTTTTGCTTTCTGGTTTGTTACATTTTTTTATTATATAAAACCACCCATCTAGACCCCTTCTCCCAAAAAAACCCGAACAAAAACCACCCACAAAAAAGCCTTTAAGATAATCTCGAAGTAGATGAGTCTTTCCCAGGCTTAAATTCAGCATGAAATGTCCCCTGGCTTAATTTACTAAGATGTATGACACAGAAGTCCCTCACCATCTCCAGTCTTCCTTCAACGCTTACTCCACTCTTGAACTTAAAAAGCCTTTTCCCACAGCTCTGCTACTGCTATTAAATAAATGTCTTTTATGCAAGACAGGATGTTATAAGGGAAGTGGGAGGCACAACAGGGCAAGGCTTGTGTGAAGAAATGCTGCCTGTTTTTAAAGCGACCTTCCTCTTTTTCCTCTTTGGTTGGTCTCTGGGATACAGTAAGATGTTTGAGCCAGCTCTGGCTGCAGAAAAGGAGAGATCCTTGTCCACCTTGATTGGTCTGCTCAGACATACTGCAGTTTGAGCATGTGCATGTTGCTCTGTATGACACTTTGCCACCGGTGGTAGTAGCATCATGTGGTCACTGCAGTATGTTATCGGTGCTGGATTTCTTACAGCATGAGGAAATTTGTGCTGCCTTGTTTTCTCTTTAGTTGAGTTGCAAAAGGAAGGTGAAAGGAGAGTGAAAATCTGCTCTCTGGTCAAAACTGGGCAAATATCAAATTAGCTAGTGTGTGGCCACCACACATATTTTTGCATGTGTGTGCAAGATTACAGCTGCTATAAGAAGAAGGGAGGTGTTTGAAGATGCTGCTATGTGCTTTGAGGATGCTGTAGTTACAAGTTGTGGTCAGGCTAGCGGTGGGGAAGAGACTTGCACTGAGCTGGGGAGATGGACTCTTCAAAGCATGCTGTATTTTGTGGAGGATAATGGCTGTAGGATAACAGTAGCCCTTGCTGCTTTTTTCAGTTTATCAATCGAGACATATATGCAGCAGGATTTGTTAATTTTTTATGCTCTTTCCCTGACATTTTCTGTAAAAAGACTCATGTTCAGAGCAGCTGTGAGCTATTCCAAGTTGTTTAGTGCCCAGGATTTTATCTCGTGGGAGAAAATGATACCAGCTCCCCAAACCACTAGGTAATTTGAATAACTCTTGCTTTCAGTCTCCGCTCACAGCACAGTTATTTTATCCTTAGTACTTCCTTCAATTGTTTTTGGTTTGTTTTGTTTTATAGTAAGTAATGTACAAATTTTTCTACCAGCTTCTGTTGGACAGCTAAGCCAGACTTGTTCTTTTAAAACACTCTTTTGTGGGATTCCTTTCATTTTTTCAGAACAGTCTTTTCATGGCTTTTTTTTAAAATACAGAATTTTAATCCTTATTTGTGAATTTTGTTATTTTCTTAAGCTAATTTCTGAGCTAATTTTTTTCATTTAAAATACATAGTTAAAAATGGCAGTAGCAGCCATATGAGAGGAAAAGTAACAAAAAGTAAAAATTTTAAGCCAGTGTACTTAAAAAAAAGTTCTCAGCATTCAAAGGCTGTCAGTCACTTGGGATACATTATGTTCAGTAAACAGGTTTGAAGAATTTTTAGGATATGTAACTTTTAATTTCATTTCTTAGAGCAAGGAGTTTGTTTTCCTGTCAAGGTAAGAGAATCATTTGCTTATTTCTCTAAGCGCTGAAGGCAGTCATGTTCTTGGGCAAATTAATTTAATTCTTCACATGTGAACGGTCATTCTTCAGTACTTTTGCTTTGTACACAGTTAAGTGAAAAATTAAAGCTTTGTAAATTAATTCAGTTTGCAGTACTGGTATGCGCTTGCCTCTGCTTACTCTGGAAATAGCAAGGATAAAAGAGGGCGGAGAAATAATTATGGGCAAAACAGTAACCTTTTCTTCTTCTTCCAGACGTTCTCATAGGCAAAAATACCCCACACAAATTACTCCTTGCCTATCACGTTCATGGACATTTTGTTAAGATGGATCTTTGTGGATTCCTAGGAGGGGCTCCAGTTTGTATTTAGTCTAAAGCACTCGGCGGCAGGGGGGTGGGGAGAGGTCTGCCAGAAGCCGTGTGCAATGGTCTTCCTTTGTTTAGGTCTGGAATACTGACTGCTGAGGTCTCGACAGGGGAATGTTTTCAAACAGTTTCAGGGAAATCAGAAGGATTATTATTTTCTTTAATGATGCGGCAAAACATACAGCTTAAGCTAGGAAATAAGGAGCTGATCATCCACTGACAGAAAAAACCCTTTTTCTTTTCATTTTTTTTAAAATTTTTTTCTTGCCTTGTTGATTGGTTTGATCCATGCAACGTGAGATGTGTTATTTTCTTTCCTCCCTCCTTGGTACTGGCAGTAGTTTTTTATGTTTGCTGCAGATGTTCAGGAAACTAATTCCAAAGCCTGCACCTGTGTGACACTGACCTAGGTGTACCTTGCCACATCCTGCTTTTATTCTGCTGCACAGATCAATTTGCGGTTTTATTCTTCATGCCTCTCTCCTTTGTCCACAAAACCATCCATCAGCCCCCTCCTGCCTCCCCAGCCGTGCTGGGAGGGGGAGGCACAGCTCGTCTCTCTGTCTCAAGGCTGCCTGGGCTCAGAAACGGAGGCCAAACTTCTGTCAGGTCAAGGTACCCATCTATTAAAACAGTGTTCACATTTTCATTATGAGACCCTATTTGAGGGATTTATAAGTTGGCTGCACAGACTTGCTTCACGCTGAACTTGTCATACTTAGTTTCATCTGGGGTGGTAGTTACTGTTCTTCTCCCACATTATCACCCAAAGCTCGGCTTCCTCGCCACATACCTCACCAGGAGATGGAGTCGGTGGCTTTGCTGGAGAGCATTTTTGATTTTGCTAAGTTTTTGGTTTTAGGCATCGGGGGGTATCTCAGATATGCTAATGCCTTCAGCTAAGATTGTATTTTGGCAGGCACTCACAGGTTTTCTGAAGTCAGGCGGTTGCTGCCGGCTTCCTCCTCTGTTTTTATTGCTTATAACCAGGGCCTAAATTACCTTTATTTCACATTGACGTCAGGATAATAAAGATCACGAGGTAAAGCCCGTGCCTGCTGCTTGCGGCGCGGAGCCGCCGGTGTGCCGGAGCCTGCAGAGCCTCTGCGGGAGCGGGGCGGCCCCGGGGGGCACCGGGCGGGACATCGGCCCCACACGGGGACAGAGGGTCCTCCAGAGCCCGCAGAGCCGCACTTGGATGCGGAGCGGCCTGGGTTTGTGCCGCGCAAAGGAACGGGCGCCAGCCTTGGGGACGGAGGCAGGGCGGGAGAAGCAGGACCTCCGCTCTGCTGCGGCTTTTTTGGGTCCTGTCACCTGTGGGACCTCAGGGAATGCAAATAGGGAGAGATTGACATTGTTCATAAATGCTTCCCACAACTAAGGGAACAAAAGAAGGTTGGTGACTCATTAGGCAATTCCTTATCTTCCCGAACGCCAGCTATCTCAGGGATTTAACGGCTTAAGAACGGACAAAGGGGAACCCCTGCACCCGTAGCACGGGAATGGCCTTTTGAACTTGCCAGAGGCTGCCGTGTGTTGCTGGCAGACCCAGCTACCAGGAACCTAATACAAGGCTAGTGATAATTGTTTTACTTCAGATTGGAAGATTTTCTATTGTCAGCTGCTCGGTGGAGCACCTCAGGTTAAGCATTCTCCTTATCCAAGGCTATGAAGCCAAGCCATACTTCCCAGAGAAAAAGACAGTTTGTTTAATTAATTTCTCAAATGGAAGGCTTTTCAATAAGTCACCTTGCACAATTTTTCTGGCTTCTGTATATTGGTGCATTCTTTAGTCAAAGAGTAAAAACTATTTTTAATGGCTACATAGAATTGCTAACCCTTACAGATTTACGAAGTTGAAAGAGGGAAAATTATTCGACGCCAAATTTAGTAAATACCACAAAGCACACTTTAATTTCCTCTTTGACCTGGGAGCAAAAAAATGACACAAGTTATGGAAAAATCTCTCTAAGAGTCACTTATGAAATAGCTTTATCATCTAGATTTTGTAATCGGGAGAATGGGATGTTAGGTTTTGCATTTACAAATTACACTTTCCCTAGATGGATTTAGTACATGATCTGCAATTTACACACAATACATCTCAGGCTTGTCTGTGCCATCTTGAGGTTATTATTTTATTACTTTTTTTTCCAAATAAGTGGTAAGACTTAGAGCTTGGTGTTTCTACTTTGCGCCATTAGATTTATATGATAATGCTGGTGGTACAGAGAGATATCACTTGCAGAGTCTTCTCAAAAAGTTGGTATTCACCGATTTTGTCCATATTTGCTCTGAAACCAGAACATTAATGCTAATTAAAAATTACCTATGATAGATGTATAAAATCTTATACAGTAATGAATATAGTTCCGAATTGGAAACGTGTATCTTTCAGGGAAAAAAAAAGCTGTTATTGTCAGCTTTATTTTCTATTATTCTGGAATATTTTGGTACTATTTTGAAAAACATTACCATGGCATTCCTACAGTGTCTGTTTACTGGTTCCTTTCCATTCACTTGAGGGGGCTTTGTCCCTGGTTGTTAACATCGTGGTAACTCAATGAATTTTTGGAAATGCATAAAAAACTTGTTGCACAGAGGGGTGTGTTATCTGAAGCTGCAACTGTGTATAACCATGTGTTTTTTGTAATGGACCTGCACGGTACCCTGTCTTGGCCACCAGTGAGGCTCTGGGGTGAGGGATGGTATTAATTGTTGCCCATCTGGGAACTTCTCCTGGTGGCATCTCTTTTTCAGTAGCCTACTTGGAGGTATCAGCTGTGCATCTGGTATTCATGAAGGACCAGAGGCTCTGTGATGGATTTGACTTGCAACTCACCTTTTCTGTCACAATACTTAAGATTTTTCCAGATTTTAAACTGACAAATTTTTATTATCAGTGAAATCGTAGCACTTACATCTCAACTGCTTTTACATATCTGCAGCTACCTTTTTTTGAAGAACTCACTAGAAAAACTTACTAGTAGTACATTTTCAGTACATTTTCAGTACATTTTTGTGTTTGGTTTTAAGAATATTTCTGACACTTGGAAATATTTAGGTCAAAGCTGAAATTTATTATATAACTAAACTCAAGAAGATTGTAGCTCTGTTCTTGGCCAAGATTAAGAAAAGCCACTCAGTTGCTTTAAAAAAAAATCCATAGTTGTAGTGACTTTCAGTGCAAGTATGTATAGCTACTACCTGTAGTAGATTGTAATACGCAGGAGTTTCTGGTCCATAAAGACAGAATTTCTGACCTGTGACTTTACTTGCAGAAATGGTAACTGAGAAGAAGCTTTTCATGGTGATCTCTCAGTGCTAACAAAGGGATCAAGCTGGTGGATGCACAAACGGTGATGTGAACTTCAAGGATGTGATGTATGACCCAGCCTTGCTCTTCCTCAAACCCCAGCTCCACGGTGTGAAGAGTTTTGGCAGATCTTCTGGTTTTAGTCCTAGTTTCTTCCTTCTTGGCTGACTGCTGAGATCTCCCTGTAGTTAGGCATTTGTCATTCTCTGTTGTGATGACAGGTTGGACACTATGAAATGGATCAAGGTGTTATGAACAAAAAGGGGTTGATCAAGGTCTAAACCAACTCTGCTGTGGGCCACCTGGTGTTTATTTAACCAAATCACTACATGCATCAGGATCCATCTCACAGCCCCAAAACCACTTATTTTGGTACATTTAGGCGCAATACACTGCCATGAGTCAGAAATATAGGGGCCCCTTTAGTTAAACAAGTGCTGAAAGTCTTGTGTTGCTGAAGAATTACAGCCTCAAGAGGTTGTTTTCATTAATTTTATAAATGGCCTATATTTTACAAGGTAAAAAAAGATACCTAATTTTTTCAAAGATAGTTTGAAGAAGTGAGCTTTTATTACGCTTTCTCTGTTCAGTTGTATTTTGCCATCTAAAGGTGGTAGGAAAACATAAAATGAAGCAATGCTTCATTTCATATGTGTAGTTTTTAACCTTGGAACAGTACTGGTATGTTATCTTCAACAACAATGCTCCTAACTTTCATATGCTGAGGTTTTTTTGTCACCTGGACAAGAAAGTGATCAAATTGATGCCTAAGATTGTAGTCAGTTTTACTAAGCATGAATCTGACACGCAACTTACATTAGTTTGCATGCAGTCACTGTGTGAAATCTTTCATTGGGGTTAGAGTCACAGTTATACTAGTGCAGCCTGCTAGCATGCTCTGTGTTATTTTATGTGTGTATGTCAGTCTGTGGAATATATTTGATTTTTTTCTGGTACAATTGTATAAATTTTTGTTTAAAAATATGTTACTTGTTTTCTACACAGTAGCTGTAAATTAAAATACTAAATCTTGATACAGAACTTGCATTTTAAATTAATCTTTTTTTTTTTCCTTTGCTTCTGCTTGGACTGCTATTAGTAGATTCTAAGAGGGCATGATTCCAAACTTGAATGTTGCGTTCAACCAAACAACAAATAACTTTGAGGTAAAAGTGCTTTCAAGGCATATACACATCCAATTCTATGTTATAACATTGTTTTCTGCCTTGGTAAATACTTGTTCAATTATAATAGTAGTTTTTATTTTCTTAATGGAGTAAAAAGTTGACAGATGAAATACTCAGGAGGTGAAGGTGATGAAAGTGTAGGTTTTGCATTAAAACATTTTCAGCAGAGTATATCCTAAGGGGAAAAGAAGACTGTAGGAGGTAAATGACTTAATTAGGATGCAGCTAAAAATTCTCTCAAAATAAGCATCTCTTGTTTAAGCTAAGGCACTAAGCAGCATGAGTATAAATATGCAACTTCAGGGCAGAGCTGATTTTGACTCACAACTTTAGATCATCATTTTGGGATGTACTCACAGTAACACTCTTTATACCACCCAAGTTCCCAAACAATTTCAGATTCCACAAAAGCCTGTAATTTTATTTGTTTGGGGTAAATTTAGCAAGCTGCTCCTGATTACACCTTAGCCTGGGACCATCTGTTGATGGTGAGCCTCTCAATGGAGTCGTTCCTGCAGGCAATGAATGGGAAAAGGAGTGGAGCACCAATGCTGTTACTAAGCAGATGCATGCCATCAGTGAATGTCCTTCCCGCCTTTCAAGCTGCCAGCTCTCGGTATTGATGGAGTGTCATATGCCTGCAAGCCATTGGAGCCGACGGCAAGGAGAAGTGCTCTCTTGGGGCCCATTCATCACGTCTTTCTGCTGGGGTCTGATAGAGACAGAGTTCTGAAGGCATAGTTTTGTATATGAACAGAATAGAAGGTCAGATCCTTCTGCGCTCTTATCCAGATTGCACAAGACCATGTGTGTGCTTTGCAGCAGGAGACTGCCAAAAGACTCCCATCACATATAAGAGGGTACAGCTGCTATTCAAAACAAAATAAGTAAACCCCAGTGTCAAGGTTATGTTATTTTAAGTCCATTTCTAATACTGAGGTTGCTGGTGGTTAATTTAAGGTACCAGAAGAAATACACCATATTAGGAAATAATATTTAAGAAATCTGTCCTTGACATGCTGAAGAATTTGTTACTGCTTGTTTTGATAACACTCTAAAGGTGCTCTAAGTTTACTGTTGTGTTGGGTTTTTTTTTGTTTTGATTTAGAGGTTTCTTCAGGCTACTGTGAACAGCAGCCCTCTGCGAGCAGTGAGGTTTGGAAAACAGGTTGTGTAAGACAGCATGACTTGCTTCATCCTATGTCTTGAAACAATTGGAAGGGAGAGGTGGACAGGCAGTGTGATGGACTAGATAATGGGTTGTCTGTTAAACGCTAGGAAGCCTGAGCAAGATCAGTCAAGTGAAATGACTGGTTTACAGTTTGATTGTAAGTGGTGTACAGCTCACTTCAGACAACCAGCAGTGTGCTGCTCATTAGAGTTAGCAGCTTCATTTAAATCGCTTTCTGAGTCAGCGAGGGTGGGAGGAGAATTTACCAGTCCTGCACAGATAACAGTGTGTGCTGTGGCAGCTCCACTTGACCCACAGTTTCTGTAGATGAACCCTGTAGTCTGGTCACTTCCATTAGATCTCAGCTTTTGTGAACCAGGAAAGGCAGGAGAAGGAGACAATGAAGGAATTGCATATCTATCAAAACCCTTCTGTACCATGCCCAGTATATACATTTAAGAACCACGTATCCTTATTTTAGGAAAATATAAGTGATGAGAGTCACTAATTCTTATGCTACTACCAGAAGTTTCTGATATGATAAAATTAATGGATGTGTGTTCAATTTATGTTTATGACAAAAATTTTATACTGCATATTTAATATAAAGTGGGTGACTACAGAGTAAAGTTTGATGATCTGTATTGAGTATCACCTGTCAGTATTGAGTATTTTCCCTTCTTGAAAGTAATAAGAAGTGAAAGTACTTGGTGTTCCTGATTCTGAAGACAGTTCTGTTTCTAATGCTGGAATTTAAAAAATGCAAGATTTAATCTTCAGTGATGATTGGCCTAGTCCAGTAAACTACTGACACAACAGCACTATGCAAGGTGTAATTCTGTGCAGAGACTCCTTAAGTGTATAGTGTCCACAGAAGAAGTGAGTTAAAAGTGTTGGTTGGAGCTGGGTTTTTTTTTTAATATCCTTTTCATTATTTTTAAACAAAATTAAATCTTACATATTGTTATGGCAGCCAGTAATTAAAAAAACCCCAAACAACAACTTATCCTCACAAATTTTAGGACTTATTTGTTTAACAGTGTCCTTTGCTATCATAAACTGGATTGACTTGTGGCTAGTGTGCAGCATTGAAGTGAGAGCTGGCCAATGTACAGAAGAGGCAAAAGACCTGGGGTGAGGAAAACAGAGCATATCATCCAGGGTCGTAGAGCATCTTATCGATCAAATTGGGATTTGAAAAGAAATGACTACACTAAATCTTGAAGCCAGCTTTCTAGATTACCTTCCTTTGCTATCAGGTTGTACTTCAAGCAGATAGAGAAATAATCAAAATATCTGCAAGAGTTCACCTTACTTACTTTGGGGACTAGTCTTGATTGTACTCACTGACTCCAAAACAAGGCATTTATGGATGTGGCTCTTCAGTTTGTATGTCCCCACCAATCCCATTCTGCTTTCATTGATGTCAACATAAAAATTGTCTGATTTTTGAATAGAGCTGGTTGTACTCTTTGTAGATTTAACTGTGGTATTTGAGGTCAGTTCTAGCTAATGATCCTTGTGCCTGGCCAAGCTTGAAATGTCTCTTAGCAAATCAAAAGGAATTGTTTTTTTCCAGGTCATGGCAGCTGTTTTTCTGAGAGAGAGAGATGTTCAGTAGTATTTTGTTCCTCTGGTCTTACTGGGGGATAGAAAACTACAGTTCAATCTTCACTTCTGGCACAGCGATGTCAAGGTTGCATGGTGCAGCATAGCACTTACTTTGACATATTTAAAGATCATGGATGTAGCACAGAACCGCCCCTCAAATTCTCAACTGTTAAGACAGTGTAAAACAATAAACAAACAATGCATGTGTCATTGACCTTAAACAGGGGTAAAAGTCTAGCATATTTGAGTTCAGCTTTTATGCCTGGCAGTATGATATGGAAGAGAAAAGAAAGATACTTTAGCAATGTATGGAGACAACAGCAGCACAAACCCATTTTTGTACATTTTTAAAGATGGTCTGTTGAATGAAATCCTAACATAAAATAAAACATTAGGGCATTTGGTCAGATTGGAAAATACAGATTAATGGCATCCTGATTTCTTCACCATAATGGAAACACATGAAAGAAATGTTAACATTCTGTACCAAGTTATAAATCATAATCTTCCTTTCTTCCCACTATTCCCCTATGTAGCCATTTTTCAAAGAACCCAAACAAAAAAAAGCTCAAAAAGCAGACTACTTGTTTATGGTAAGCTGTTACAATCAGGAGGAGATAATGTCAACATCTGCTGATGGGACCTTGTAGCCTGGCTCAGGTTGCAGAATTATGCCATTTGAATTAGGAAAGGAGAAAAGCTCTAGTCAATAGACTGTCACAGAGCCAGCTCACAGCTGCTTTGGAGCTATTGATCAGGATGATTTCACCAGGCAAATTATCTCTACCAGAATGGCTGTGGAGCACCACAGAACTGAGTCACTGGCCTGGTTTTGTTTATTTAGCTTTCTCCAGGTATTTTTTTTTTGTTTACCTCTTCTGTGATCTGTGTGTCATTCTGTGCTTGAAGATTGATCCATCTGTGTTGGTAATACTTACACCTTAGGGCATTCATATCTTTTCTCCTGTGTTGAAAAAAAGCATTACAAAAAATGACTTACAATGACAGGGAAAAGAGTGTGTCTGTGCAAGAAATAAACTCCCCTTCATGGAATCTGTAATTAAAAGCAGAAAACCCCGAATTTTTTCTGGTGTCAGCATTAGTTGATACCTCTATATTTATCATACATCTGAGCTAAAACTTTTACTAAGTGTTTACTTTAAGTGTAAGGATTTATGGGCTTTTTTGTCATTGCCCATGCCTGTTTCAAAACATGATGATGATCACAGCTTCAGGGTGAAAATATGTCAGGAATTTTACCCCACAAAAGACAAAGTATGGGTGATACGAACATGTGAAGAGAATGCCTCAGAAAAGAGAAGTACAAACTAGTGCTGATAGAAAATAAGCAAAGAGGATTATGTTTTCTTGCTATATATAAACATCTGGTTTCACATATACCACAATTTTTAAAATATGAATTACCCTGGATGCTGGTGAGTGCTTCCTAGTAACATCGTGCTTGACCCTATAAGTGAATCGTTGATGATGAGTGAGAAACAGAATTCTTCAGCACTAACAGCATGTGATTTTTGTCATGGGATTTAGAGAAGTTCTGTATACCATATTGGATCAGTAGATATTCTGAATTATAAAATATACAGTTACTTATTTAAAATAGATCCGGGCATTAGACTGCTACTAAAGAGCCTGCAGGCTGAATTTGTAACCTGGAGAAATTGTTACAAAGCTAGAATGGCTGTTATGTTTGTTTTGTGGAGCAACTGACAAGCCTGAGCTGTTTAGGTCTGTTATGTATGACTTTTACAGTGGTAACATAGTTCATATAGGCCAGCAGAAAAAAAAGGAAAGTTTTTTCTCCTCCAGACAGAGCACCCTGAGGAATAGAGAGAGAAAGAAATATGCCATTAGAAAAGTACCTTATTTCTATTGTAATTGTCACTGTTTCTAGATCTGTTTTGTGACATTGAAACTGGAAATTATATTTTAGTCCCCATGCTGTCTTTTTGGGATATATTTGGAAGTGTCTTCCACTGGCCGCTTTACCTTGTAACGATTGATTATAGTGGTCTATATGAGTAGTCCTGGACTTCAGAAAAGAACCAGTCTAACACCACTTGAGGCTTCTTGGCTGCAGGCACTCAGAGGAGGACATGAATAATCTTGCAGTTTAACGCCTTCTTGAATGTGGAATGCTCTTAGACTGCAGTCACTGTGTCAGTGAGTGGCTGTTTTAGAACAGCCATTGCACTTCAAATTCATAGCCTGTCATATTTGGGAATAATTTTTCCATGTAGACAGGACTCAGGGAGGATAGAAGCAGCTGCTCAGTTTACCCATGCGATCAGAAAGATATTTCTTTGATTTCAGAATTCTTCATGCAGGACAGACACTTTGCAAGTATTGATCCAGGTGCAGACTAGATAACTCCTCGTAAGCTCCAAATGCAATCATCTGAATCAAAGCTTTTTATGAACCAGGGTGTTCTTCTCTCCCCACCAATATCTTCCTCACTTAAAAAACTGGGAGGGGTGAGATGTACAGTTCTTGAACTGAAAAATTCAGTGAGAATTTTAACTGAAGGTTATGGAGTAGTTTTCAGGTTTGGTTCCTACCTGTGAAAATGTAGAAATTTGATTGGGGTTGTTGTAAAAATAAATATGTATCACATCAGTATTACAGCCTGCTAAATATTATCAATTTTACAGTTGGTGCTCTTTACGTTTTTTGTAGTCACTTAAAAACCTGATACAAAGTTTTAACAAAAGAAGTGTTGTAGAGGATTCCTGAGTAATCACAAGATATGTAATGAGATAAACCCCTCTTATTCAGAGTGCATATCAGTGTTACATATATAGAGAAAGATCAATTGACATTGCTAGATTTTGTTTGCAAAGGTATTTTGTTTGCAAGGAATTTTACTATACAAAACATAGTATAAAATGCACCAAATTTAGGCCATTCAGGAAACCTTAGCTGACTTTGCAGGAGAAGTCACACTTCCATTCTGTTAGCTCAGCTGTGAGAATGTCTACAGGGTTTTAGTTTACTAATAAACATTCTTACTGCAGATTAAAAATAACAGAATAAAACACATTAATTTAATTTCCCTGTTCATGTTGTCCTTGAAGAAGTATAAGAAACACCAAAAAATACAAAACCCAAAATATTAATACTGTTCTGAAACTCTTTGTACAGTAATTTCTCGTGATATAAGTATAGTTCTTTGGTTATTCTGTTGCAGTCGCGTGATTTGATATCCTCGTACAGATTAATATGAATGTAATGTTCTTTCTGGATAAATAACTGCTTTTATAACAGTGGCTATCTTGGCAGAGAGATGCTTTTTTAAGCAGTTGCCTTTATCTACTTACCTCTGAGTTGGCACAAATTTTGGGTTTTTTGGGGAAACTAATGTGTATCAGAAGATTTTCATAAACCTATGGTAGAAGGAAAAAGTGAAGTAAGAGAAAATATGCCCTTGCATATACAGTATGGGTTGTGTAGCAGGTGGCTTAGGATTTTTTGTTTCATTGGGGTTTTTTGTTGTTGTTTTTTCGTATGGGTTTTTAAAATTTTATTACTATTACTTCTTTTGTCCAGCAGTGATTTCCAGCCTCAGCTGTGATTGATATTCTGAGTGGGTTGGTTTAGCTGAGAGGCAGAGGAGATTTAGTGAGGAGACAAAGAGGTGTGTGAGCTGGGGTCCAATTACTTAACACATGGTGCTGCTGAGCCCTTTAATTTTTGTTATCAGTTATTCACTTAAGATAAGAATTCTGTAGATAAAGTTGATCTTCAAGGAGAGGAATGGAGGAGAAAGACAGGTTTAATTGGCCTTTGGTACCTTACTCTAAAGAGTGCTTTACTGTAAACCATCTTTTTGTATTCTGTTTTTACTAAATAAACAAAAGCCACAAGTGACAGCAAATACAGATCGAAATGTCTCTTCCTTGGTATCTGGTTCTGCCATGGTTTGTTCCTGTCACTGGGCTTGTCTTAATTTCTAGGAGCCCAATAAAGGGTTACTTAAGCTTAACCAGTTTTTCCCGTTTCAGGATGAGGCCTGAGTACCCACCTTGGTCTTTCTCTCATTTTTGTTAGCTTAATTCTGTTCCCAGCTCTGCTGTCAGATCAGTACTTTGTCTTGGGAGAACAGCGCAGGAGAGCATCATTAAGCAAAGCCAAGAGGTTCCTGTTTTGGACCTGCAATTATAACAACACTTAAGTAGTTGAGGAGAAATTGCAATGCTACATAAAGATTAATTATGATTCTCTGCACATTGATGGCTTCAAATAAGAGTACTTACCTGGCTTTTTTTTTGTCACTGTTGTTGGAAAATAATGATTATAGTGATCATGTAATCTTCCTTTTTCACATGGTAAGATGATGCTTGTGATAGTGCAGGGATACTTGCGTTGATGAGTGGGGAAGAATGTAATTAACTAGCAGTTAGGTAATTTATTAATTTACCACATGGAGAACACTGTTTCTCTCTTGAAGGGTTGAGACATTTTTTTCTTTTGCAGAGCTGTTGGAGTAGTTAGATTCTAGAAAGTGTACAGATTCCTAAGTGTAAGCCAGCCAGCTGGCTCTTTTCACCTACTGTTTTGGATATGATGTGGTGGCTGCTTCTTTTCCATTCTTTTGTCTTTCTTTTTGCCCCCTTCTGAAGTTTTAGAAGCTTTGCAGAGGCAGTTAGAAAGAAAAGCACATCTTTGGTACTGCATTCCACATAAGTGCATCTGCTCCCCAGCCTTTCTTTTGCAAGCACAGGCAGGACCAGAGAAGAGCTGAATAATTTTCTGTCATTGATCAAAGGTAATAAGGTTTCAAAATTTATTTCACAACTGTTTTTCTGCTGTCACAAGCACCTGCGCATTGATGGTAAAAACACATAAGTGCTTCTATGGCTAATTTTCTATCTACCCTCTTGTTTCTTACAACTGAAGCTGGCTGTGGTATAAGGATCAACTCTCCTTTTCTAAATACCGGGCTGGCTTCTGGAAGAAATACCTGTTTAGCATGTGTGCTGCTCAGGCTTTCTCTGAAAGACTTTGAAACACATACAAAATGACAAAATAGTATTTTTTTATACTTAGAGCTAACTGACATACCAGGCAAAAGATTTTTTTGATATCATTAGAGTGTCTTTGGAGTGAGATGATCCAGATAATTAAAGAAGTAACTTTAAAATTGAATTGCCTTGTAAATGTTCTAACTTATTCTAACATACTCATTTGGTATTTTCAAAAGATGAAATTCTTTTGCAGCTGTCTATCATGTGCAGGAGATACCGTTCAGATTCAATCATATGAAATACCATGAGACAGAATATTGGAGTCAAACCGAATCCTTCCAATTCGTGTTGAGATATAAAGAAGGTGAAAGATTAGAATATTTCATTAAATCAAAAGGATCTACAGTAACTGGGAAACCCTGTTCATATACTGATTTTTTTTTCTTTTTAAAATGTTCTCAAGAAGGGGAAAATATGAGAGCAAAGTCTGTAGTTGATAGAGTCAATATGATACAAAATAGATATGCAGAATTACTACTCCAGAATTTTTCTGATCAAATATTTATACACTGAAGTAGCAATTCACAGGGTGCCTGCTATCATAAAACAGGTCACAATAATCTGATTTGGGTCACAAAATAGGTTTTAATTTTTTTAAAACAATAAAATGAGATGGTTTATTACAATCAAACACTAAAAGTGGATACATATCTAAATATATAATGGGCTATTATATTTCATTGGTTATTCAGGTAGAAATACTATTTTTGGACATTACTGTCATTGACTGAAGCCATGGGTAAAGGCCAGTAGAAATACAGCTATCCTTGTGTCTTGCTCACTGGCATAATAAGGAATTATGGCATATTTTTTCTTCACTAGACTCATTAATGCTGTCAAGCATTTCAAGTAAAGAAAATGCCTATTTATTGTCTGTTTCCATTCTTCCAGGTTTAAAATATTTTTTAAACACACTCTTATTCATCATCATACAAAGAAACATAAGGTGTTTGACACATAAATGCTTAATGTGTTTGTTTTAGATAAACTTTTTTTATGTCTCAGTTGTTTTACATTATGGTCCTTTTATGCCTGAGACCTGCAATCTCTTTTTAGCTGCAGCAATTACTACATAATTTGGTAAAAGTAGTCAGGTTCATGCAGTAAGTCCTACACTAGCCACCACTGATACTATGACCTAACAGTATTCACCAAAGTAGGAAAAATACTAGCTGTCACTTTTTTGGAATAGTTTGCAAAAACTCAGATCATCAGCTCAACCAGAAACACAATTCACAGCAGCAACTTCAATTTAATTTGTTATCTTTTGGTCTCTCTGTTTCAAAGAGGAATTGGTCATGTCTGAATAAGTCCTGGTCTTTCCTCTATGGTAATGGTTTTCAATAGAGGGACTTTATGGAAAAGTGAAGAGTGGATTTCATCATGTTTATAAAGATCGAAATACAGCTTTGACAAGCAAAACTTACTGTATAATTGCTGTAAAAACCAAAACTTTTTTGGATACAAAGTGCAAATCTGAAATGAAGCCATACAGATAGGTAGGTAATGAACAGCAGGAGAAGGGAATTTTTTGTTTTCAAATTATGTAAGTGTTTTTAACGCATCTTGCAACACTTTTTGCTTCCATAATTCTTTGGGGAAGGTACATAGCATCAGTTTTTTCTTGCAGCTAAAACTACAACAAGCTAAAGATAATTATGAGTGTGAGATTTTTACTGGTGTTCAACAAGCACCTTTGACTAATAGTTGTGAACCAGCCTGATTAGTAATTAACAATCTGATCCCCACAAACACAGAGTGCAAACCCCAGCGGTGTAGCTTTGTGATAAAGCTGCATCAGGAAATGACAAGTAACAATTCCTTGCAGTCTTTCTCAATTATTTCTCAATTATGCTTTTTATATGTCTGGTTTTTTGGGTTTTTTTATAATGCACCTGAGGAGCTCCATTTACTTGCTTGTGCCACTAGTGACCAGGGATTTACTGATGTGTAGATAGGACTTGAGCTGTGTAGGAAACCATTCAGAGCTGAAATTGGCAGTAGCCTCACCTGCTGATGATGTGCAGAGTGCGAGTGTCCTGCAGTGCTGGGGTGAAGATCTCCTCCGCTGAAGGGCAGGCAGAACTTGTAGTATTTGCCCTTTCAGGCAGAGGTGTGTATGTGTATGAGTGTGAAAAGAAAGTGAGAATTCCTTTGGGAAGGAAGCTATAACACATAATCTGTAATGCGGAGCTGCGTAAAGGATTTCTTAGGGGAAAAACTTGTGCTTTTTTTCCAAGTGTAATCCAGGCTGAAATCGTCCTGTCAGTAAATTATGCTCTACATCATTGAATTTATCTTGTATTTTCTAACTGGCTGTTGGATCAGCGTAGATACAATACCTGTGCGTGGATGCATCTCTTCTACTAACAACTCACTTTGGAATACAATTTCTCCGCTTAATCTGTATTTGTCTTAATCTGTATTTGTAGGTCTTTTAGTAATTACAATTTTGCTGGAATAAGTCTTGAAGCAGACCACTATCAGTCAAGTGAGGAAGTGTTAGCAGTGGCTGTTGCTATCCTGGGAGAGTTCCATGTGCAGTGCATTCACTATGATTTAAACTATGAGAACAGGTGCAGTCAGAGCAAGATGTCATCTGATAAACACTATAAAAAAATCCAAAATTAAAAAAACCAGACAAACAAAAGAACCAAACCAAATAAAATCCAAACCCCGCCCCCCCAAAAAAAAACCCCAAAAAAACCCCCAAAAAAACAAAAAACAAAAAAAAAAAACAAAGCAAAAAAAATTTAAAATTTACCTCCAACTTCAAGGAAAGGTAGTGGGATATCACACACACAGAGAATTGAGCCAGACTTTGGAGAGTGATTAAAAAAAACTTTGGAGAGTGATTAAAACAAAAACTCCACTGAAACTCCACAAAAACATGAAGTGAGCCATATGTGAATTAAATGGTATTTTTGATTGATCACAAAGTAGATGGGTTGAGGGGTTGCATTTAGTAAGAACAGTGTTTGGTAGACTTCTGTCACATGGCCATTTAATAAGAAGTCTCTTCTAGGCTTGAATTGAAAAGGGAGAAGAGCTCTTCTACCTATGCATAGATATTTTCTAGCCAAGTAAATTGTGTAGCTATTTACTCTTAATTCATCAACAATGTGATGGGATGAAGATGAGAAATTAAACGTGAAATGCTGTATAAGAATATTTCCCACTTGAATATGATGCCTCAGTCTTTTGTGAATCTCGATAATAGGTGCAGAAAAATCAGAAAAAACAATCTAAAGACTCATCTGTGAAGATGATCCTATTGACCTTTCTGCTACAGGTAGTATTTTCCTGCTGACCAGAAAAAATTTTTGTCAAATTGTTTTTTACCAGTCTTAGCTGATGCAGCTAATTCTGTTACATAGTATTGCAAATATAAAAATTTTGCCGGTTTCATCAGATTCCATGAGTCACAAAGACTGTTTTGTTGGTGTTTCTTCTGTCCTTGTGAGCTAACGCTTAAAACTTTCTAGAGGATGTTGGGATACACAATGGATATGAATGTGAGTCATTATGAATAACAACAGATCTGCTTCATATATTCCTAAGTATTAGATGTAAATTGAAAAAATAGATGCTTTTTGCTTTAAGTGAGGTAAAGGAAGTGGGAACAATTGGATATATATCATCCCTTTTCATTCATCATTAAATTAGTACAAAACTAGACCATAAAATGAGGATAGAGATTAAGAAGCAAAATCTTCCTATAAATAAAGGGTTAAAAGATTTCTGTGCTTAATGCAACTTTGCAGTTTTTCATCTTTCATTACTCTCAACCACAGTTTGTATTGATTGGAGAGTCTGCATATATTTAACATTAGACAGTTCTGGAATTGCACATGTTCTTAAAAAGAAAATTTTTAAGTGAAACTTCATTTTAATTCAGTAATTTAGGATCAAAGTTGAAGGTTAAAGGAAGTTAATGCAGCATTCATATTTTCATCCTTTTCATTCATTTAGAAGGTTTGTTCTTGTAACATTTCAGGCATTCAGAAATAATGCAAGATCTGCAGCCCCTACTAAATCCCCAATAAGCTGGGAGATTTTGGGTATCTTCAGTTAAGCTGCCAGCTCCCAGAGGAATCGCAGGCATTGACCTTGAGGGAGAAGTTCCTCTAGCTCAGTGGAACAGAGTTCTCAATGGTGTTCACGTGTTCATGAAGCTGCACCAATGTCACCTCTCTGTTCTAATTAAGAGTTGCCGGGAATCTGACAACTAAGGATATCATGAATCATCTTTATTGTGGAATACCATGGGGGGACAGCAGATAGTTCTAAAGCAAGTAAAAATCAGAAGGAAAACAATGCTGACCACGTGGACTTTAGCAATTTGCATGAAATAAATGTCCAAGGAGAGGATTTGATCACTCACAAATGACATCTCCTTGTGAAAGAGCAATATCAAAGAAAAAGTTTAGGCACTTAACAGCTAAAAATGGAAGTATCTGACAAATTGCTTAGAGATAAAAGCTTTAAAGGTACAGAAGAATATAATTTCTCTCTCACCTTGTGGCTGAAGTATTGGTTTATTTTTTCCAGAATTGTTTGTGCATTTTAAATGCCTTTGTATAAAACAAGAAATAATACCAAAGAAATTATTCCAGTAATATGTATGTTGGTGGTAGAACATGCCTTTAAATTACTGGATAAATGACATGTACCCAGCCTCCCTTTTCATATTTTAAAAAGACAGTGGATATGACTGTTTGTTGCAGAAAGTCCAATACTGTCTGTAATTGTTGGACATAAAAGCCAATACTCCCATGTCCCTGGTAGAGGTAATTAAAAAAGCTGCTGTCCCCAGTTGTCCATTAACACACTTTAGCATACACTTTGACTTGAACATCCTTGAAAATATAACTAGCTGTCTAAGAAAATCTAAGCTTTATGTATGGATTTACTTAACCCAGCTTCAATATTGAAGCTGGTTGAAGTTAGTGTCACTAGCTTGATTCAGATGCAGTTCAGTGTGCATCTGGCTGGTTTTTGCTGATAATAACTAAAGGAAGATTCACCAGTTGGGGACAGCGATGTCCTGTCCTCCAGCAGGTTTCATGTTTTCCTGCTGGGTCAAACATTCCAAAGGACTTGCTTCCAAAGGAGTTTGGGCCCCAGTGGGAAATAGGGAGATTGGTGATCCACACTACTGTGCTCTAATTTGACATCAGCAAAGACACTTTTAATGACACAGACATGCTGCCAGGCTCATGAATAGAGGTTATTTATTTAGTTTTATTTTTTCTTCTGATTCAAACCAATCACTGTTGATGAAAGTAAAAGATGGATCTGTTTCAGATTTAAAAGTTTGCTTGGTTCATTTTTAACTAATTATTATCCAATACTTTTAAAAATAAGGCCTGCAAAGATTGTAAGCTATAGACACTATGGTTACTTGGACCCATGAGAGAAGGGAGCAGTCATCTGATTTTCACAGGAAGGTAAACAGAACTGTTTTCTGAGAAATAGCTAAAAATAAGAAATTAAACTGGCTAGATAAGATTAAGAAAACCCCAGACATATAGAGAGCATAATCTTGAAGGTTTATGAAAAACATTAGGAGTTGCTTATGTTGTTCTGTCCAAAAAGAAAAGAAAGTAAGGGAGGGTAGGGTAGTTTGGGGTCTAAATGATGCAATCTCCAAGGGAAAAAAAATATCATATTTGTTAAACTATTTAGGAAAAAAATCAGAAGATAATATGGCTTTGTTCACAGTATTACATAAAGAAGATTAAGGATGGGAAACAAGCTGCTTAAATACTGTAAACTAATTAGTTCAATGAATTGTTTTCCCGAGGTTCATGAGATATGAAACATTGGCATCAGTGCGTGAAATACACCCTTCCTCAGTGCTCTTTTCAATTTATTTTTCTGTTAGTGTCATATGTGTATATAAAATAGAGCAGCTAAAAAGAAGGAGGTTATAGAGAGAGACCAAAGCCTGTCAGATGATTGAAGTTGACATTTTGTCATCTTAAGCCTGATACGGGAGGGCCCCTTCTAGTGCTGTGTATAAATACCAGCTTCATTTTCTGCTATCATAGGCTCCACTGCCGAAATGATGCTGTGACAAGGCCCAGAGGGATTCCTGTTGTTGCCCTGTGCCCGACTCCACGCTAAACTATGTGCAAGCAAGCTGACAAGTTGCTAATTAGTTCAGCCAGCATTGGGGTGACTGGGGGGAGGCAGGCAAATGGGGACAGCGCTGGAGCTGTGACTGTATGCGTGGCGGGAAGGTGGCTGGACAGGGGAATAGCAGTGACAGGTGTTAGGCATGGTAAGTGTTTCAGCAGCTCTGGATTTCTGTCTTTGTCAGTTTGCACATGAATGGGGTAACAGACCAGATTGTGCAAGTGCTCCTGGTACGTTTTGGAACTCCCATTGGTCTGTGTGCTGAAGTGGCTTTACAATAGGAAGGTTGTAGTTTTAATAAATGCGATTATTTATCATTATAATTTGATAAATGTAACATGAGATTTCTTATTTAGTTTGTTAAATCTTTTTTGTTGTGCACCATACCTAAACACTTAATCAGAGGTGTCCAGTATTGTCATGTTTGTTAGAAGATATTTCTAGATACTGAGCACGCTACCCAGAAATACAGCAATATAGATTTGTCTTTTTTGAGGAATGTAGGATTCTGTGGGATATGACCATATGGAACTCTGTATAAACTGTAATATCAGATGAGAATGTCAGAGAGTACTGCTTGGAGGTGGCTGCACAAGTATAAAAATAGTTTTGCTTAGAGAAAATGAGGAGGGAGAAATACCTTTGTGATTATATGTTGTATTTTTAATAGTACTAAAATATGAAGGACAATGAACAATTCAATTTAGACAATAGCCCAAGGGATTTTAAGTAATACCTTAGGGGCATTGAATATATAGCGGAGATAACATAATAAGGACATAGTGGATACATCATTTAGATGAGGCTTCATAATCTGGAGATGAAGGCAGGAGGAGATATGACCTTTTCCTGTGGGTTTTGTAATGATTTTTGTGTTCCATGGGACACATGTGAAATTCTGTTTTATGTAACCAGTGCAGAATTTGGAAGCTATTCACATTTATATTATTACTTATGAAAAGAAATCTTGTCTAATTATCTGGGTTGTTTGGGGTTTTTTTGGGTTTTGTTTGTTTTTGGGGGTTTTGTTTCTTTGTTTGTTTGGGTTTTTTAATTTTGTTTTTTTGTATGTTTTGTATGTATGAATAAAATTTTTCTTGCAAATGCTATGTATGTCTTAGGTGGCAATTGCATTATGTGCTTGAGGTTGAATATCTTAACTATGGTTCAACGAAACAGGGGTTTGTTTGAAAAACATAGCGATGGGTTTGGAAGAGGAAAAAAGGAACCAGGGAAAGGAAGGGAGGAGGGAGACTCTCAAAATCAATTACTGTGTCATGTCCTACTTTCTAAAGCTCCATGGTAATGTCCTGTTTGGCATCAGAGGTACCTAGCAAGTTCTGCAGTAGCATCTGCAGCAAAGAAGCATGTCACTTGAACACACTTCTCTTCTTGGAAAAATAACAGAGGGCAGGGGTGTGTTTATGTTTCAGACCTCTTATTCCCACTCACTCCTTTGTTTTTTAGCTGTTGGGGTCAGTACATTTACTCCCAAAAAGTAAAACAAGCCTGGGAATCTTGGTAGCATGAGTTCTACTCAATCATGGCTTTTAGATAGCAAATCTGATTCTAATTAGCACCACAGTCAGAATAAAGTGCTATTTTTATTGTCCACTACATTGTATTTCCTTATATATATACCCTGCAGTTACAGATGCATTATATATTGGTTTTGTTGATCACAAAGGTACCTTTTGTTGCTTATGATTTCTGAAGCTGCCAGCCTAAAAAATGTTATAAAATCATTGTTTACAAAAACATGAACAAGAAGCACTTATCATTTTTGTTAGACTCAACGAACTAAGTATCTGCCTAGCAAGAAGCACAATTGCCTCCCTGTAAAGGTGACAATATAACACCATCTTTGCCCTGGAAACGTGATAGAAAAGATATATTTGTAGATGGCAGTAAAGAAGAAATATAGGAGTGAAAGCTCTTGGTCTTAATCTGACATTTTCTTCAAAATCTGGAGCTACCGTATGGCCCAATGCCATGAATGATTTTGTTGTGTGCTTCTAAGAAACACATTTTGTGTTCCTTCCATTAGGATGTAGTGTTTAATATTAGTTAGTAATACTCCCTTGGAAGAACATATGGTACATAGTATTCTATCATGTCAATAAGAAACAAACCATAGCTTCTTAAAAGGAATATATTTCAGTTTAAAATGGTATCTGATGAAGAATGAGCTAATCTACTGAGGAATAGAAGGGAATAAAACCTCAGGCTTTTTTTCAGATATAATTAGATACTTAGGGACCTTTATGGGTTCCAGAAGTAAACCCGTGTGACCCTGTCCTATTTATTAAGACTGATGATCCCTTGTTAGTGTGTTTACCATTTCCCTCTTGCATTACCACTGTTCTACAAGCTGGCTAAAAGTTTGCATTTTTTGTGCTATATATTTTTTACCATCTGACTTCCATTACTCTTTCCACAAAATGTATTTGTTGTGGGAACCTCAAAAATTTTAAACTATTTGATTGCTCTGGCTTCATCTATTATATTGTCATTATTATTATTATTATTAGTAGTAGTAGTAATTAATTAATTTTAAAAGTTGTTTTCCATGCACGTTTTTCACTAATTTCAAAGGCTGACCTGCACACTAAAACCATACTAGTGTTTGTTGCTGCTAAGTATTCTGGGTAAACCTCTGGGAATCAGGGCCTTTCTTAATTACTTTGAAAAAGCAACTAAAAAGTTTAGTTCCCTCCCAAGAATACTACTTACTTCATCTTTGTGACTCCAGTTTAGGGTAAAACTTGTATTCTGCATAGAGGTTGTGTCCACAAAACTGCTAGTTTAATTTTGTTCTTTGTTAATTTGAAGTGAGGAAGAAGGAAAGAGGGAGGGGGCTGTATTTGGCACTGCATTGTAGCAAAACCAGCTGTGTAGTGTGGTACGAGTGGGTTATTAGATATGACATAATGTGTAGTATTTCTACCATGGCATTATATATCTGTCAGGCTTTTAGCAGTCAATTTTTTCTGCATTTGAAGTCCTTCTCATGTACTTTCAGTGGGTATCAGTTAAAATGTCCAGAAATCCCTCTGCAACCAATCACTTTTGCTTCCTCTAAGTATCCGCCTTTAATTGATGGCTTGTTAAACTGAGTTAGGAAGCCACCGGGATCTCAGCCTATACTGTGTGGACACAGCCCTAATTTGACATGAAGAGAATGGATTTAGAAATGTTTAGGCACCATGGCTACATTTAGATAATTTCTTTTTACAATTAGAAGGGTGTGTAATTGAATACATGACAAAATTCTCGTTCCTCTTTTGGTCAGGAGTGTGTCCTGTATTGCATGTTTTGAAAATGTTATATATGCCTATTTTCTAATTATTGTTAAAGAAGAGACACATAAACACTAGGTTTGATTTTTTTAAATAATTCCACAGAGACAGGTTTTGAAAGAAGTTGAATCATGCAACAGTCTAAGGTGGTGTGAGAGAAAAGATATTTTCCTTCCACAGGGAACATGTTTTTGACAAAAGAAACCTCCCTAGCCTTCCTCTCAAAAAACTGCAAACACAAAAAAGTCCACCAAACAACAAACCCCTTAAAAATCTGTTGCTGCTTTTCCGCACCTTTGCTTACAGTAGCCTATGTATCAACAAGTGTTTTGTTCAGATACCCTGTTAAGTAACACACTGATATCATTGCTAGTTTAAGTCTGTCTGGAATGTTATATGACACAGACATTTCAGATCAGAAAAAAATATGTGGAAAAAGAGAGCTTTATGGCATTTCAGCATGTGCTATTGGATTCCTTCACGATGTGCTTTGCCTATAACAGAATATACAATAAGTGTCCAAAGACTAAGGTACTTTTTGACTCCCTGCCAGGGATTTTAGGACCATAGACTCCCAAGTTTGAATAAACTAGTGAAATTTTACCCATAGAAAACTGCTGGTGCCATTTTTTGGAATGAAAATGAAACACTAGAAGTCAAAATCTTTGAATTCTGTTCAACCCTCTGCAATTTTGTGTTGCTGCAGGCTGTGCTTCAGAACTCAGTAACATTCACACTTGGACTTCTCAGTAACCAAAGCAGGTAAACCTTTGCAGTCCTGAGTTATTAGCTCCCCAGCTTTACCAAGGTCTGACATGGCTACTTTCAGCTGTTATTTCATGCAGCTCTGTATATTGCTCTTAGATGCTCAGAGCTTTTCTTTTACTAAAAACAAAACAAACAAGAAATAGCTCCTTTTTTTAGCATATACATGTCAAAATCAGAGAATTAGTTTTTTAATTACCATTAATATAAATTGTCCCTTGGGGCAATACAAACCTTCTGAATTTCTAAGTACTATAATACAAGAAATTTGGATTGAAAGGCATAAAAAGAGCAGTGGAAAGAGTAAGTGCAAGTGGACTTAGGAAGATCTGGAACTTAGCTTTGAAACAGAAGACTCTGAAGTAGGACTGCTGGACACAAAGGAGTGAGGAGGACTACAATCAGCAAGAAAGCATTTCTCTGGAACTTTGGGAACTATCACCTTTTCACAAAATTTCGCAGGGAAATCAGTATTTCTAAAAAATCACCTTCAATGAACACAGCCTTGAGAATTTGAGGTGTTTCTGTGCAATGCTGGCTGTTACACCCTTCTGCCAGCCCTGATGCAGCAGTGGGGATGACGGAAGGTGTCCATGCACTCCATGCTTTGCTGAATTCATTGGGCAGCCCCGGCTCTGCCTCAAGTGTGGAGCTTTGGCTCATGGGGAAGTGTTTCCATGTGCCACCACTTGCACTGTAGCAGGCAGTTTGTGATGGTGAGGCATTCTGGGGCTACAGCAGCATAAACAACTGCAGCTGTTTGCTTGGGCACAATCTGCTGGGGGCCCCAGGCTCAGCATAGTGTTGAATTAAAAGTAAGGAGAGCACAGTTGCTTCAGAAAATGCCTGACAAATACTGTTTACTGATTTATATTTCAATCATGTGGTCTGCTTATACAAATCCTTACATATATATGTATTGAGGATTCCCCATCCACTTTTTCTTTAATTATGTGTCCTGATTAAAAGAAAGTGATTTTTTTTTTGTTTTCCACTTTGTTTTCTCTGACAAGTTTTGATGTGCACAGGCATGAAAAAAACCTCTGTAGTTGAAAAGAGGAGGGATCAGCCTCAATATCTGCAGCAATTCTGTACTAATTTATTAAAAGCTCTTTATTTTTAATGGGAAAGTGGGAGGATGGAGTTGTAGGAATGTGGAGTTTTCTGAGATGTATTTGTGCACGTGCACAACTCTGCCAAGTTCTCTTCCACCCATAAATTTATTTTACCACTTGAATTTATTGAATTCTGTTTTTTGTATAATATTTATTCATACTGACCCAAATTGTGGTACGTTATCATAGACTGAAAGATCTGGAGAATGGGAATACTAAAAAATTGTAGTTTCATCTTTAACAGAACTTTTCCAAAGTACATCTCATTTTGGGAGAAGGAAGGAATCATAGTTAAAGGAACTAGCTTGCCATAAAGTGCAGCACAAACTCTGATTAAGCAAATTGCAATTTTTAGCTTTTCATAAGATCCTTAGCAAAAACATAAGGTGAAGGTAATGTAGTTCATTTTTCAGAGGAACAAGTGGAGCAGACACGTAATGGCTGAATAGATAAATTGTGCTTTGCATGTTGGTGGAGAGACTTCAGTGTAAAGATTCCAGTCAGTCAGTCAGTCAGTCAGTTTGCCAGTGTTGCAGTTAAGGCTTTTCATCAGTCTTGCATTTGCATTACTTGGGTAGTTTCATTTCAGAAGTGCATATATCTCAGATAACCGATCAGTTTCATGTAACTGATCTGTATCTGTTTGTGATTCCAGGTTTTTTACCTCCCACGAGTTGTACCTTTCTTGTGCAAATAAGCTGCCTCCCATGCCTCTGCTTGATCTCTATACTACAGATGTTTCTAATTAACTCTGCTGTGACAGGCCAGAGGATATAGTTACCGAGGCTGACAGGTCCCAGGGTCCTTGGAGGCACTGGTGTGTCACCTGACGCATTCCTTGTGTTAACATCCTTTTGGCAAGCTTTCCTAATTATTACAGCCAACCAGTGCCTCTGTGTTTAGTATGGAGCGTGTGGAGTGATAGTATATAAAAGTCAGCAAAGAATGAAGGCTTATGAGGATGGAAAGGTTTCAGTGTCTGTTTGGTGGTTAGAGATAGTGATGATGTCATTATGCCCAATTTAATTTTTTTTTTGCATTGTTTTGCTTGGCACCAACAATGCACTTAGGTTTGCTTTGCTGTTTAGAGTCAGAAATAGATAAATAAGATTTCGTGCATTTTTCTTCCCCGAGTAATTTATCAAAGCTTCATTATCCCATGGAAAAAAAACTGTGATATTCTTTGTTTCTTGAAAGATTCACATTGAAAAGATAATTGACAGTCATATTAGCATGCAAGTTAATATGGGCCAACTTCTTTGTAAAGCAGGTTTTAGGTGATAACTGTGCTATGTCATGTACATCTTCTCACTTAAGTTTTTTTCTCAGACTAGGTCAGAGAACCATCAGTTGGGTGTATTTGCATACACATGAGAAATCTCTTGTGCTATATGAGCATGACTGCTCCTTGATTCTGGGTGAACTTTGCATTTAAAGGAACCTGGAAGAGGTGAACAGTATTGATTAGAAGGATATTGCACCTAGAGATGGATATCTCCTGAAAATGTCTTCGGTTTGTTGCTTGATATTATCAAAAAGACATGAAGGTGCATGCACACTTCAGTAATGAAAGATAGGAGATACCTTTCCAATAAAGAAAGGCTGGTTCTTTCTTACACTTGGAAATGAGAACTGCCCATCTAATGAATTAAAGATTGGGAATCTCATTCTCTTAGATCTATCACTTGAGAATAAGAGTAATTATTTCCTATTGCTCTTCATGGAATACAGTTATAATTGCCTTAATGTAACAATATTCACTTTAACACTTAATTGTTAATGTCCTCCTAATTTGAGGAAATCATCATCTCTTCATATTTCATCACTAGAGAATGTTCTTACATTGAAATAGCATTTGGAATCACTATATAAGGGAAGAACTGCATATGACATCTTTTGCTGGGAGGGTATAATTTAGATATATGCTTCTTTTTCTCCTTGAAATTTGTTTCTACTGTATTTTGGTTAGTCAGACTTTTTTTGGAGGCTAAATTGCACTGACAAAATTGTTTATTGTATGGAAATATATAATGGCATTCACTGGCAGAGAAGGGATGTGGCTTTCTTTGTCTCATTTGTGCATTCTCTTTTGTGCTGGAAGACATATTAGGAAGGATGGAAAAATTACACAGGAGAAACATCAAGCTGACAGTTGTGGTCTGCAGTGTTCCCATCCCAGATTACTTGATTGCACCTTGTTCCTTTTTACCAAACTCAAGCTCTTTATGAAAACAAAAAACCCTTAGTCTGTCTTAGACTGTCCACTGAGCACCAACATTTATGCATTCAGATGTATTGTAGAAGGAAAGAATGGTCACAACAATAGTCTCTTCACGTCATCACAAACAAATACTTGCATTGAAAGTATTGAAGGATTAGTGTCTTTTGCCATTAAAAGCAGTGAGATCATCTCATCAACCTTAGTAATAACCCTGAGGATGGCTCAAGTGCCATTTTGTCTGGTGAGACTGAGCAAAAAAGGAAAATGTCTGTAAGTGTAAGTAGGGGCACAGGAAAGCAACACACATTTTACACTACAGTATACTCTCAGTACAGTAGAGAGAATGTTCATGAATATGGCAGTGGAGTAGCATATTCCACATGTTTCTGTACCACTCTGTGGACAGTGCATTGCTGTTTGGACCAGCTAAGGTGGAAATTTTTTGCCAAATTCTCGTACCAAGTACAATTGTGTGACAACTCACTGGTGTTTCCCTCTTCAATTTGCTATTTCAAAAGAAAATTTATCAAAAATAAAATTTGAGTCTTTCTGTGCATCCTGATGGTGGGTCTTGAGAAGGCTGGAAAGGTAAATAGAAAGAAGGACAGGAGGGATTTCTTGACTGGAAAAACTCATTCCTTCTGCTTCAAGTTGCCCTACCCTGTTGGTTCAAGAGGTTTTTTGAACGGAATGCTGTTCTGTTGTGCAGGTTCTTATTTCCCTCACTAGGAGATTCTCCCATAACTGTCTAAGATATGGAAACTGCAAAAGGAGAAGGGCTTTCCAAGGCAGGGCAGAACAAGAAAGAAAAAGAAAGAGAGAGGAACAAAACGTTCTTGCTTTTGTTCACTTCCATTGTCAGCTGGAGATTAGCAGATGTTGTATTGTGAGGATACTAGTGTTATATAAAAGGAAGGTTTTGTCCGCTAGCTGTCCAGAGCCAATGTCCTGTAATGCAGTGCATACTAATGTTGAATTTTATTTCAATGATATCCTTTAGGTCCATTTTCACTAAATCACTAAAGCACACCACATCTGTGTTCAGTTTTGCTGGGGTACAAAGGGTTAATCTTGGCTTTTAACATATTAGTTCAGTTATTTGGTCTGTCGGAGTTGCTGATTCAAAGTTGGTTCCAGAAAACAAAATACCTGTGTGTGCAAAAGGAAGGAGGAGGTGGAGGAGGGCTTTTATTGTAGGACCCCAGGGAACTCCTTGAAACATAGGAGTGTGGTGGTTGAGCACTGGAGTATTTCAAAAACACCTTTGGAATGTGAGCCCACTCCTCTAAATATTGTTGATTGGCATGCTTATGATTCTGGAATGTCTGTGAAAGGATTGCTTCTAGCGTGAGCTGAAATCTTACAAAGTCATTTACTTACAAGTGAGAGACTATAGAATTGCATTTTCTTCTGTCATCCTTATAATATAACCATTAGTTTGTTTTCTCAAAAACACCTTCTTCCCTCTTTTTTCTTGAAAGTACATGAAGTACATGCTAAAAACTCTCTGCCTAAGGAAGAGTTTGAAATTAAATTCTAATTTTTTTTCATATATGTCTTGCCTGTTTATGTCTTTGTTATAATCCCTTGTTTTTTGTTTGTTTGTTTGTTTGTTTGATTGGTTTTTTGTTATTAACTGGTTTTCAACTTTTCAACTTTCGCGCTTTGGGAAAAGCATTTTCAAGAGTTCTCCTGCTTAAATAAATAAGCATCTGTGTTTTAATGTTCCTTTAAATACCATTCAAGATGATTTTATGTAGATATATTTGTTCCATCTAATATATGCTAGCTGTGCACCTGACACGCATATTAGTTTTCTCTTTCAAGGCAAGCACAACTGCAATTCTGCAGAGACCAGAAGAGAAATAGTGAAACGCATCCTTTTCATCTAAAAGCCAGGCAAGGCAAATAATCCCATATCAACAACCTAGCAAACATGTTTCTTACAGAATATAGATATGGTAGATGCTAACCATGTGAGATGAAATGAGAATTTAAGTGACAAGCACCATAAATTTTTCCATCTTTAGTAAGTGCTTGTCTACTCTGCAGTCTGGAAAAAAATCTGTACCTGTAAAACAAGCATTAATTTCCTTTTCCTTCTAATTTTTTATTGTTTGTGCAGTACTGCATCTGATGAAACACTCTCTTCCAACATCCATGCAAATTATAATTTCTGCTGGCTTCACAATTGTTCAGGTAGTTGCCTCAGCAAGTCCTAGAAGAATGTCCTCTATGTGCCTCTGTGTGTGTGTGTGAGTGCAACATATCCTAATGGACAAAAAAGATAAATAATCCCTGCTAAGAAATGCTTAAAAAGAATTATCAGTGCAAACACATTTTGGCTTTCCTTATTTGAATTAACACATCTAAGTGGGATATTAAATTTTACTTTGGCTATACTTAGGCTTGTTCAAAGGCCCTGACTAGAAATTTATGCGCCCTTAAACAGCTGTGTGAGTATGAGGTTCCCTACTGTAGTGTGAATGCCAGTACGTGTGGGTGCTCATTCATTCATTCCCTACTTCTCTTTCTGGGCCCCAGTTACAATTTTGTAACTGTTGTTGTAGTCACAAGATAAATGATATGGTCTTTGCGACTTTGTCCTGCAGACTGTGTAGGAGGTAGGGAGTGTAAAGAGCATGGCTGTGCATTCCCTTCCCTGGAATCTGGGAGGACTGTTTTGCCATGACCTTGCTCTGGTTTTTCTCTACATTCTTTGCTGTCCCCAAGCTGTGAGGCTGATGTGTTTGGACAAAATAATTTTGTTAAGTGGAAGTCCCTTTAGAAAAACAGTAATAAAAATTGATAGGAACTCTGCATTATTAAGTGTCCAGTGATTTTTTCTGAACCTATGATGAATTTACTTAGGAGCCGATTGTAATAAGTATTTTGATTATCTGCTTCATGTGCTCTCAACTGGAGAGGTCTGAATTCTCTCTGTAGTTACTATGACATGAGAACAATCTGGGCTTGGCCAAAATGTTAAACCATGTTTGCAGAAAGAATAGATCAATGAATTTTTTCTCCGCAAGGTTTATTTTCAATTTTAAATAGCTATTATAAGAGAATCTTAAATCTGTTGTGTTCATTGAGCTCTCTTTTTCAAGAAAGAAGCTGAAGAAATTTTCAAGGAAATAAGAAGCAGGATAGAAAGAAGTGCCACTTCATTTCTGAGTACTTCTTAAGTCAATGTAAGACCATGCTAAACACTAGAAGGAATGCAAGAAAAAACAAGGAACCGTATTTTTAAAAATCAACAGATTCAACAACATTCCTTTGTTTACGACAGGATACATGTAGTCACCTGCTTGTTGTGTGAAAATACCAGCTGGTGGAAAAAGCAAAAATGTGTATTATAAGATGGTCATTCAAGAAAACACGAGTTGCTTATGTTTGGTCACACATATAAATTTTTGGTGCTGTTTTGCCCACAGCTCCATGAACTGACATGAAAGATGGAAAAAAAAAAAGCTTTACAAATGCTATCCCTGAGGTTTGGGGACACAGGTGGCCATGAAATGCAGCTCATCCCTTAAACAAAAAAACTTGGAAAAAAAGCTCTTTGGTGTACATTTTTTTGTGTGTATTATTTTATTTGATTTCAGGTTCTGTTGGAGAAAGCAATAATTGAGATGTTGAAACAAATTTATTTCAGCTGAAGTTTATTTCAGTTTGGTTGAGGAGATACAATCTGCAGCAAGTTTTCTTTCCAAATTTAATGCAGTTTTGAGTGTGGTGGAGACCTGAATTGTATCACTCTATTATCTCAATCAAGAAGTCAAATTACATACCAGGCAGGGAATGGAAAGCTGCAGCATTTTATGGGCAAAGCCAGGGCCAAAATACTTTGCAGTAACTTGCTTCAGAGCAAGAGTGCCTCTTATTTGTCTCTCAGTGAAATTGCATGTAATAAATTTCCTCCTGATGCTGTATCAGCAAGTAATTGCTTTTACTGTATCTTAAAAGCTTTTCATACTTGAAGTTCTTCAGTGCTCTTTAAATTTTATGTATTGCTTTGAGTGACTTTCCTTTACAGTTAAATCCCCTCCTGCTTTACTGAAAGTGAACCCTGCATAAGAAAATTACCGCTGTTTTTAGAAGAGGTTTGCCAGATAAACATTTCATTCCCAGATATATAGGTTAATAACTGCACCTTTATACCTTTAAAATAGATCGTGAGTTCAGCACAATTGTAGCATTTTCAGATTAGAGCCTCTAACCCTTTTTCTCTCCATGTTGCTTCCCTCCCCCATCCTCAAAAGAAGGAAAAAAATGGGATGAGGAGAGGTTTGTGAATTTATATAAAACTATGTAAAGCATCTATTCAGCTGTTGTGTGTAAAGCATATATTCAACCTATCCAGCTATATCACTTGTAGATAAATTCTGGTAGGAGTTTTCTCAGCCATATTATCTAAATCTAGTAATTCCGTTGGTTACAGTTCTGAATTATATCAATATTACATTTTTACTGTGTCTGCAGTGTTAAGCCCTAGTGATTATATTTCTGAATGCTTTTTTAGAAAACATATTTTTAGTTTAATCTATTTCCTTGCCACATAGTGACTTAAGAGGTATTCTATCCATTTCTGAAATTTTTGGCTGGGAAGAGGCTTTTGGGATTATTCAGAGAAAGGTCATACAGTTAAAAGCAACATTATGTCTCAAACATACAGATAGGGGACCACTCCTTAAGGGAAACAATTCAATGTTAATACTTCCTCATATTTATTTAAGAAAACCATGTTTCTTTCAGGCAGTGTTAGTATTCAGCTGTTTTGAATTGATTTCTTAGGTTATATTGGTTTTCTGTTTTCCTTTTCTTGATGTTGTCATAGTAGAAACAGAAGTTTTCTGTTGTAAACAGAAGTTTTTCTGTTTTGTAAGGTGAGCAGAGACTAATCTGAACCTGGAAAAAGAAGAGAGCTTTTTAAAGCACATGAGAGACTCATCAGAAGAATCACAACTGAAAGCCTAGCTCTGGTGATGATTTTTAAAAAAAATTATTTTATTTCTAAATCTGCAGGCACGAAGCAAGACGTTTCGTGAAATCTAGTTTAAGATAGTGATAAAATTCCCAGTGATATTAATGGAAACAGGTTCAGACTTTGTATATTAAATTGTTTCTTATACAGCCGTGTGGGTGGCATACTTGGAACAGAGTTTGCAGTTGAATTTACAGTACTAACACTAACTTGTCAGTGGAACAGATGTTTTGTTTTCTCTTTATTTGATAGATTCTTTAATGCAAGACTTGATGCTTCAGCCCAAAGCTTATTGTGTGACTCTTAAATGCTTGTCTTTGTCTTGTCAAATAACTACATGCAGTTAAGATCTTCAGCATGAAGTACCATTACTGTAGTTTCATTGATCACCTGATATACCCAAAGTATATTAAGGCAAACATAAAATAGAATGTTTTGAAAGGAAATATTGCAAGAAGTAGTTGATCAAGAAGTTACAGCCTGTAGGACGCTGGAATTTGTGTCCTCTGAAGCAGAAAGTTCCTTCTCAATTTCTAAGCTTTTTTCAAACCTCTAACTATTTAGTGAGAAATTCAGAAATCAGTCTAATTTTCTGTTTTACAATATTGCAGGAGCCATTAAATAAGTCAGATGGTTATTTAAAGGTATTGCTTGTATTAGATAATTGACTTTTTTAAAAATCAGCTTGATTAAATCAGTTAATCGGCTTATTGCTGTACTTGTTTAATGTCTGGTGTGCTTCAAATTGATTGTTACTGTTGTCTGCTGCCTAAGAAGGCAGCCTGGATTGTATTGTCACTACACTTTTCAACTGCATGATGAGCAAGGGGTCAATATGGGGCTGCCCAGATGCAGACATGGCCACAATGTTCAGAATGATACAATTTCTTACCATTTTCATTTTGAGTAATGACTTGTCTAACTTGTCTGAGTTTCCAAATAGCTGTGGAGAATCTAGATAACTGGAATTTTAAAAGCTGAGGATATTCAGGTGGATATGCTGCTTTTTCTGGAGTGTTTTGTACCAACAAACTATCTCTTTTTTATAAGTAGTTGGACTTAGCTGATAAAGATTACATGGGCAAGAAGCTCCCAGTTTTACATTTTATGTGATCAGTGTTAATTGTAGGGGGAATATGATTCAATGTGACTTCAATTACTGTTTTCCCCAGCAAATAGTGTATTAAAAATGCAAAGGAATGTTATATCAAGGGTAGATGTTCTCTTGTATTTTTCCTTTGCTGAATTATATCGTACTCAGTCACCTTTTCAAAAAATCAGTTATGCTGATTTGCTTTCTGTGTGTCAGGCTGCAACTGAACCTCATTATTCATCCAACTCATCTGTGTGGTGTTACCAAATCTATTTGTGCTGTATCCAGTTTGCACTTAGGGATAGTTTGCATACTCTTATGAGCAAAAATAGTCAGCTTGCAGTAGTAGAAGGCATGGCAAAAAATGGATGGAGTCCACAACTTCTTTGCTGGGGGGGCCTTCTTTGATCCAGTTTCAGGTTTTTCCTTGTCTCATCAATATGTACAAAGCAAGAGTTAAGTCAAAAAGCCGATACGCTCTGAGTTCTTTATAAATCACTCCTTTTGCTTTGTAACAGGCAAAAAGTTAAGTGAGGGTAGGACAAGGTCCCTGTCATGACTGATTGGCAGAAAATGGCCCCGCCTAGCTGTAATTGCTTATTGGATGTAATTCTGTTACACTGACTTGGCAAGCCAGCATGCCAGACCTCGGGCTCCATTGTATTCCTTGTGGTGCTGAGGTGCAGTTTATGGCGTGAATGAAGGAACAGTATGTTGTTACAAGTCTAGTAAATATGGAGAAGAAGAAATCTAGAATATCTTGCTGGTGTATTACATGTGTTTAGGAATGCATGCTCTGTGGTAATTTTGCATTCTTAATGTCCAGCTCTGTTTCCTAAATGGTCCCTGGAACATTTTATCCACAAATTGGAACTAAGATGGCAGGTTAAAAGATCAGGATATGAAATCACTCAGAAAAGGACATCAGAATTTGCTTACCTTGTAATGTACACAGGTGCACTCATTGGGCTTTGGCAGCTGATGGTATAAATGTATCCACTGAGGGCAAATTCCAGTATATTCCTGCACTGACAGTTGTTACCCACCTCTGATGCATTTATTCTCTGGCATGGACTTCGCTGTCCCTTCTTTTTTGTTTTTCCCTTCACAATCTGATGAAACTTACTCTCTGAAACTTAGTTTGATTTTATTTCTAATTCCCAAATGTGTGAAATGCACTGGGAATTAAATTACAAAGCTGGTGTTACCTCATGTACTGCAAACTAGCTCCCTGAGGCATTTCATCACTGTGCACACTTGAGACTTTACAGGGTGGCAGTAGGTCTGTAAAGTGCCTAAACAAAACATTATGCTGTTATTAAAAACAAAATAAAGTTATAGTAATAAAATAGTTTAAAGGAGGACTAAACTCTTCCAGCCAGGTTTCTAGTGAGAGCTGCCAGGTGTGCGTATGCCTGGTGACATGCATTTGGCAAGCATGTCCTTGAGAGCTGATACAGCGAGCAGGGAGGCAGCAAGGATTCGCCGTCATTCATCCTGCCCACCAAGCAGTGCCGTTCTGCCAGCTGGATCCCAGACACTGGGCTGAAGCCACAGTCGGGAATATGGAGGGAATGGAAGAGAGACATGGAAGAGAGGGCTGCTGCCTCCTGGAGCGGTCCCTAGCTGTGAGGCAGGAAGGCAGCTGGGGCAGAGGTAAGCCCCAGGAATCACTTCTGGTGTGAAACACAGTGTGGAGAAGGAGGAGGGGGAGGATGCTTTGGACTCCTTTTGACCTCTGAACCCTTGCCCAGCTGAAACTGATCTCTGTGACAGCAAGTTCTAGTCCTTTGTTAACATAATCTTATGCTCCATCTTCTCATTTCTCCTTTTATGTATTATGTTCGCACACTAATATGCATCCCAAACACTAGTTTGTTGTTTCTCATATTGTCACTCATTCTCCATTTGAATGAGGGGACTACTGCCTCTTGTGAAAGGAGCTGACTTGTATTATATTTGCTCCTGAAATGTCTGTTTAGTCTTTATTGAGAGGCAGAAAATCAAATTGCTTCACAGAGTTCTATTTTTCAGCTGTTTTTGTTTGCATGAAAATCATAATTAAAATTTAGATTCAGGTGAACTAAAGATATCCATAAAATTGTGTTCAGTTCATTGAGTAGTTTTAGAGACAGCAACTGCAGAAGGTGAAACAGTTATTTCAGCATATAAAAAGGAAATCTAAATTTTAGAAAATATTAATTAAATTAAAAGAATTAAATGCCTCTCATGCTTAAAACCAAAAGTAAGCTGCACAGCCATAATGCTTACACATTTATTCGTCCTACAGACTACAGCTAGCTCTTCCCAGCTGATGCCTGTGGTGACTGCTTCAGCAAGGAAATGGTCTTATGTGAGAGCCTCTATCTTCTGACTGTATGAAGAGATTTGGGTGAAGTTCAGGTGGCAGAAACTACTCCTGATGCTGGCAAGTCTCCTGTCTGTGCAGCTGTTCAAACTGCATTGCAGAAAACAAAACTGAATGTTGAAATTGTAGAAATAGATAAATCTGAAAGTTGGCTGTACTGCTCCTCTCATCTTCCTAATTGGATATTTATGTGTCCTCATAGTGTTCAAATGGCTCAGTCATCTGTGCTTATTTTCCCACAGCAGTGATATACTGCTGTTTTTACCAGAGAAAATCCAAGGTAGGACTGCATACAGGAAGTTTGTTATGTAGCTAACGCTGGACCATATTTGTTCAGGTCTTTCTCTACCACTTGGGGCTTTGTCTTCCCTCCAGGAGGCTACCTGCCTTTTTGTTGTCAGTCATATCAGACAAGGAAGGTGAATAGTCAATGCATATTAATGCATTCTTCTTTTCCAGTAACTCAAAATGCCTTGATGAGCTTCTTTATGATAGCATTGTGCAGAAATTAGGGCTTTTTTAGGAGAAGGCAGAGAGCCCATGTGGTAGCAACCCCACCATTGTACTGTGACATTTGCTGCTCATCACCTGATGGGTCTAAGTCCGAATAATACCTAGTCAGGTACTAAGTGGCTGAGGTGTGCAATCCTCTGGGTATTCAAGGTCCTGCTGACAGTCTGTAGGTGTGATGAAAGGCTTCTTTTCACTTTTCCAGTTGGTAAGTTAGATGGGTGAAGCCTTTAAAGTTGTCTGCTGTGGCTTACCTCTCCTGCTGCGTTTAAGTCAAAAGACCCCTGCTCTGGAGAATGTTATCTGGATGGAAAATAACAGCCTTGATTTGTCACAGCTTTAGCCCAAAACAGACAAGAGTGTAGAACTATTGTCTCTATCCTAACATTAGGAACATTGTATCTTACAGCTCTTCACTGCAAATAGTGAAGAACGCAGCACAGTTATTCTACTGTCAAGGAATATGTTTGATGTTGATCTGCAAAATCCATCAGGCCAGGCTGTAAACAAAAATGTGAGAGTTTTGTAGATACTGGATGTAACCCAGCCAGCCCAATCCACATCACCTCTGCTGAACATTTATTGGTGATGTAAATCTTAGCCTTACTGACAAGGGGGATTTAGAGTGCAAAAACCCAAGTTGTTTCCTGAAGCTGTAATAAGTCAGTGAGTAAGGAAACTCTTCTGCATTGACCCTTGTATGAGACTACTTATGGGTCATCAGTGGTTTGGTTAAGCTCATAGGAACATTTGTTTACACTGAGACTTTTACTATTTGTACCAAGAGGATGTTTAAATTTTCTGCAGTCTTAATGGGTACTGAAAGGTCTGGGATGTGTCTTTCAGCTGAAACAGACATTGAGTACTACAAACCTTGAAAGTAGTGCAGCTTCATGCTCTACTTGTTCAGGCAAACCTTGCCTGGCTATATTGCAGTTCTGAGAGCAGCTTGCTCTTCTGCTCTTTGTGGTGTTGCTGTGCACTCCTAATACTGCACACTGCTTTTGGGAGCAGGAGAAAGCCTTTAGCCTAGAGACCAATTTTTGGAGTTGAGGAGAGGGTTACAAACAGTTTTGTGTAACTAGTACCTCTCTGGAGACTGGGATCGAGGTGGTAAACAGAGGAGCACAGTCTGGCTCTCCAAGGCTGGCTCACATTCTGACAGTGACCAGGTTTTGTAGGAGAACAGGCCATGCCCTTGACTTCTGCTATCAGTCATATCAATGTAAGCCAGCAGGCATCGACAGGGTTAATAAGTGAAAAAAGTAATGCAATCAAAACTTTATTCAATTATCTATTAGTTCTAAGTACAGTATTGTTGAGTGGTTTTACTGGATTTCATATCAGAAGAGTGCTTGGAGTAATACATATAAATATATATTTGTTTACCCCAAGGTAAGGTGTAGGAGGTGCATGTATGTATATATGCATTAAAAATGGACTGAAAATCCTGCTAGCAAAACAAAATAATGCAGGTGGAACTTAGACACTGAAGAGTCAAGACCAGAGGTTCTGCTTCAGTAAGCCAGGGCTGTCATATATTATGGGAGCTGGAATGCCAGTGTTAATTGGACCAAAATGATGATTTTACAGTTCATTAGAAGTCCTGATGAAATGAGCAGCTCACACTGAGCCATCTGAAAAAGTTTTTGTTTCTAGAATACTTTGAGTCCCAACTACAATGTTGAGGAAATATAGCTGGAGGGAGTTTGGGTTGGGAAAAAATACCCTTTTTTCTCTTTTGGTGCTTGCACAGAATTTTGAGAGCTGGGAACAGTCGCCTTTCAAGAAAATTTCTATTTGGCAAAGGCATATGGTCTCCTGACACATCCAGGATCTATAAACTGTGCCTGCAGTAAGCTCTTTCACACATTTACTCATTCCTTCTTTGGTTAAATGATTTCCGGCCACACTCTTGACAGCTGCAAATGTGAGGGTTCTGCACATCTCCCCCCAGACCAGACCCGTGAGCCATGCGAGCAGGTCTGGGCAGAGATACACACAGCTAGATGATTCTTGTTTATCCTAACTAGAAGAATGTGAAAAATGTGCTGGCTTTCAAGGGTCAGAGGCTAAAATATGGATGTGTTTATTGCATATTTTGGTTGTCCTTTTAATAGACAGTTTGATACATTCTTTCAGTGAACGTTCCAGAAGACAGATAGCTCAAAATGGGAAGAGGAGAAATCACTGCTGTCAGGATTCCCATACATGTAATTACCTTCAGGTGTCACATGTACTTAGTGACTATTGATTTTAATTTTTTCTGCTGTTCAGACATTATGACTTATTGTCAATGAGGTATTTAATTTTATTAATGTGGACATTTTTAAAAGGAGGACATGAAAGATCAGTTGTTTCAGACTTTGCTTTTCCTTATGAAATGGCCAGTATCACATTGTAGATAATTGTTTTGTAGACATGCTTTTGATCCACTTTTTCAGTCAGCTCTATGGAGGGATGCCTAGGTCTTCTTGCATAACTGAAACACTGAAAGCTGCTTTTAAGGCTTTCCTTCTCTGTGTGTTATAGCTAGTTATAGCTAGATCATTATGAAAAGCTCTTTTGAGATCCTTTGTTCTTTTGCTTTTAAGCTCTTTGTATATGATATGCTTAACTGTTTTAGAGTTTAATTAATCAGCTAATGTACCAGGGTGCAAAAATAGTGGCAAAATGTGCATCTGTATTGAGAATATAATTGTCAATACATATTACTTTGCATTCAAATGAATACTCACATTTTTTTACAGCAGCAACTAATGGAAGGGTGAAATTATTGTAGCCAGAAAGCAAAAGTCCCGTAATACAGAAGAGAGCAGGATTGAGAAAATATAGTACAAAATCTATTTTTAATATATCTGGCTTTAAGTTTTCCTGATGATTGGGAATGTAAATCATGTACTGAAAAAAATGATAGAGATGATGTAGTTAAAGAAAGGAAAGTAGGTGTTTTATTATGGATGGACATATTTAGATAGAATCACTCAAAACAACAGTAAAAAAAAATTCAAAATATTTTTTGCGTCATATAAGCCAACTCTTAATAATTTCATTAAGCCTTAAATATCCTTTTGATGGTCCAGGACTGCTGAAGTGATACAGCTCTTCTTTTTCAGTCATTAAGTGTGACTGCTTCTCCATATCCAAGAAAAACTGGAGGTCAGCATTTTTTTAGCCGGTATGAATGCAGTCTCAACATGACAGAGGGAGAATGTTCAAGCTAATTACAACAGGAATTATTGGTTTTGTTCATATAGGGAACTCTTTAATATTTGGAAGAGTGGTTTAATGATGTGATCTGGCTTTCATTCTGCAGTGCACCATCATCAGACAGGAAAAAAAACCTCAGTTGGCATTTTTGCCTAAGGGCTGCTGAGAGCTGATTATTCTTCTAATCAGAACCATCACAATCAAGGCAGACAATTAGCTAGGTTAGGTCTCTGCTGATTTCTCCTGTGGCCCTAAGCATCAGATGGCCTTGAGCACTCTTGAATCCTATCAACAAGTATTTGAGTAATACCTGTTTTGCTCCACCTGTTGTCATTAAGACCCTCTTTTCTTCTATTGAAGTGATAGGTTGTGTTCATGCTTATTTATATTACTCTGATCCGGGAAGACAAGAACTATTGTTCGGAAGAGAAAGCTTATCAGCCTAGACAACAAATATAATTTTAGTTCCTAGTGTGTACCATGAAATTGTAGACATTATTTTGGTATACCATGCATGTGTTGTGAATGTGTACCTAATTCTGTATTTCCATTTAAACAGTCAGTTATGTAATCACAGCATCAGCTGTTCGGCTTAGTTGGAGTTTGTCTGTCCAAGTGGTCTACTTGATATCTAAATTATTACTAATAATGTAAATTTCTTAATATTTCTGTAGCATAAAAAATAGTATGGATTAACAAAAAAGGTTTAAGTTTTTTTTATTTCAGAAGACAGATTCTTTCCATTATTAATGAATATAAGCATTCATTATTGAACAGTCTGAGAGATTTACACCATATTTAATCTATTTTTAAAAGTAAATTACTCTTGTCAAGATGATTTTTTCTATACTTGTTGATGGAAGGCCTCAGATTACTAAGTGGCTGTTTTGTAGCTAAGTGAAGTCGCTAAGACTTCAATTTAATAAAATTTTGGAAACAGTGGCTGTTTTTTCACTGTTAGCAGAATGAAGACCCTTGAGTTTTACATTGAAGAATTTAAATAACTATGTTCATCAGATTTAAAAAAAAAATCTAATTTTAAGACTATGGAATTGAGAAAACAATGTTTAGCCAATCAACCCCAACATATTAAGAAGTCATCTCTGCTGTGCTGCACTGGAAAATGATCTCTGTGTTTCAGGTTGAGAAGTTTAAAATAATTGATTTTAAAAAGAAGAACAGGTTTCAATTAGCCTTTACACAAATTTACCCATTTGTAGTGCATTAACAAGAGAGGATATTCTGTACCCCGTGTGTTACCAGCACCCTCATTTGAATAGACTGTGTTTCTTCACAGCACAAGCATACACAGCTGATACTAACCAATGGAGCCAGTATAGTAGTGTTTTTAGTCCTTTGCTGTCTGAGTATTTAATCAAGGGTGTCATCTCAGCGTATAAAAGTGAGAAAATTACATGGCTGAAGTGAATTAAGCTTTAATGTTTAAACACACAGGAATTATGTGCTGCCACCTATATTCAGATTAGTGGTAAAGATCAATGATAGTGTATTGATAAAGTCTCAGGTCATTTGTTATCTTGCTTAGTGTAGAGATAGTGCTGGTAATGTCATGACCTTCTAATGGGCCGAAGAACCATATTTAAAATGTTAATCCCAGTAAGAATTTTTTTTTGTGCTATAAAAGGTGCCCACTCATTAAAGTAAAAGCTTTTTAACCCTTTCCCTCTGTGGATTAAGAGTCAAGTATTGACCACTAAGTTATCTGTAGCTCAGTTTCCCGGAGATAGAGTAATTAATGGAAAGGCATAAGAGGAATTACTGTAATAATATTGGTAATAAATAATTCTCAGTATGAAGTTCTTCATTATCATGTTTCATATCACAAAATGCTGTGTTCACACATTCTTCTTTGGCTGGGGTAGTTTTCCTCTGACATCAGCACAATAATGAACAATCTTACATTTAGTCCATGCAGATACACTGCTTAGTTGAGTGCCTTCTGTACAGTTAGGCCTCATTTCAGGAAAGTATTTAACCATTTACCTAAGTCCTTTGGCTTTGTGTGTGCTTAATTCTAAAGCATCAGCTTAATTGCTCTCTTGAACAGTGCAGCTTATTACAATAGAGGGCCTAATAGTCACGTCTGTAACCTTTTAGGAACTTTGTAGTTACTGTGTCAGGATGTATTTTTTGCATCAGTCATGGCCACGATTTAAATGAAGAATAAATTTTAATGTGTTGTTACTCAGACCATTCTGTAACCTAACAAAAGACCTCTTAGCATATATTTAAGGGCATTCAAATGCCAGAGTTAAAAAATGCCAAGATGTGAATAAGGGGGAAAATGCAGTAAAAAGCTCAGATTGCTTGATAATTAGCAGAACTCATTTATGAACAAAGGCAAAATGACTCAAATGAAATGGCAAAAAAACCAGCTAAACAACTTGTTTCAACAACTCATCAAAACCAGTATAGTAGTTTACCAAAAGGCAGTAATTTTTTTGTTGGCTTATTTATTTTTGTAGTTCAAGGAACAGTTAACCTTATTTAGAAGGATTTCAAAGGTTCAGGCTGCTTTATTTCTTTGAGAGAAAAGCTAATGTAGAGAGATGCGTTGTTATACTTAAGTTAGAGTCTTAAGAAATTAAAACTTCTGTAGCATGCATTTAAAATAGTGGTTTTTATTTAATTTGACATCTTTAATGTACAAACCTTATGATTTTTCCCCCCACTTAACCTATGAAGAGAAAAGTTTGGAAACAAAAGCAAATGACTGCCATCTGCAGCATGTTTGCAAGTTTGCTGAAGTCCAAAGATTTCAATTGCCTTTGGCTCCTGGGAGCATGGAAGACATGATTTAGAAGATTTTTTTGAGGGAAGGAATTGGGGTTCTCTACATATGGTTCTTGCCATGTGGTGAAAAAAGCAGGTGGAAACCAAGTTGGGTTATGTTTGCTTCACAGTAAACATTCTTATAATACATCTTTGGGCATAGATAACCTCTCAGGAACCTTAAAAAGAGCACTCTTAAAGAGAAAGTTTGAACAAAAGAGGAATTCTTTCCTAAAGAAATGGATTATGAGGTGCGCATCCTTAAAAGCACAGGACAAGTTGGACAATGTGAAAGTCTAAGATGTCTTTGAAATGTGGTACATGATTTTTCAATTGCTCTTTTATAGTGAGTCAGAATGTACAAGAAAAAAAGACAAATCTTGGGGTCTGAATTCAGTTTCAGTCAATCTTTAGCTACTTTGCACTTACTATATTGCAGACAGTAGAAAATTACTTCATTGTCTAGGAGTTTTTTTAATATGGAAGACTCCCTGGAGACCTGCTGAGATGCATTTGAACAGAGGTTTTAACATATTCTTTTACATAAGCTGTTTATTTTGATTAAAATAGTGATCTGGATGGTTTGGGGTAACAGAAAACAAGATTCGTATTTTCTCTAATGATTAAATTTCTCTTCAAAAAGGAATCTTATCTTTGAGGAGTTCAGGAGGAAAACTCTTGCCTCTGACTGTTGCAGGTAGCAAAGGTGAAAATGTTCAAATGTTGAGCATTTGAGTAATGATTACCAATTGCTCTTCAACAGTGCACTATCACAGATTATAGTTTACTTTTTTACTCTGAGAATTATGGTATGATTTGAATGTCTGGTGGACATTGTCTCAGGCCAAGAAATGCACAAGAGCAGACATTTTTCTGTTTGGCAGCCAAGCTGTACCACTCAAGTATTCACTGACTGTAGTTTAGTGATGTTTAAGATATTCAGACCAACTGATGAAAAAATTCCATCATTCTTGTTAAGCAAGAAGAGCCCAAACCTCTGACTATGCAAAAGATTACTATTGTGAGACTATGCTAAAGACATATGATTTATTTATATTTTATATTTTATATTTTCTGTTGGCCAGTGTTGGGAGAACTTTGTTGGTCTAGATGTGAGGTTCTTTGGCCCAGCATGACTGCTCTCTAGCTTTTCCCATTGATGTGCTCTAACTGCAATTTTGCTCACACAAGTGGTCTAAATTCTATTCTATTATGTCTTTATGCCCCAAGTATCAGATTGCACTATGAACAGTTGATTCTTGAGATTTTTTTCTTTAATGCTGAACCAGTATTTTAGAGTAAGAATGAAAGGAAGAAATAGTTTGTGTGCACAGTAATTAATTTTTGACATATAATGAAAAACTAAAGGCTTCCCAGTAGACAGGAATGGGTTTTGCCATACCTGTGCATTCCCCTCTTCACACCTGCCTCCTGATGCCTTTATAACAAACAGGATGAAGAAGCGGGGTGCAGGAAAAGAAAATATAATTTTTCTGTGATATTCTGCTTTTCATCCTAATCCTGTCTGTGATTTGAAAAATAGTTACAATGTTTCAGGCAGACAAGATCATAATTCAGTTGTGAATGAGGCAATTTCACTGCAGGTTGAAGATTGGAATTAATTTGATTAATTTGGAAATATTTTTGAGAAATATGCAACAGGAAAATTAAGAAAATAGCGTCAGTTTTATCTCTCTGAAATGTATCTGAGACTAGTGAATTTTTTTTTCTTCTGTGTCAGTAACTTACACACATAAAAAAGTAAATGAGTGGGTTTTGCACATTTTGTCAGTTCAGTCTTTACTTATATATATTGAAATACTGTTTCTTTCACTCTTGAAGGAATGAGAATCCCGAAACTCTGTAAAATAGGAACCGTGGGAGCTCCATAATTTGAAAAGGGATGGGAGGAATAATATAGTCTGTGTTGAATTCCATGGTTTGTCTGTCTTATTCAGTTAAAAAAAATGTTGCACATTAGATCATAATCTTTGCAATCTCTTGGGTGTTTTTAAAGACCAGGTGGCATTGTATGGTACAAAGCTTTTCAGATCATATTTGTAAGCAGAGAAACTGATTTAGATCAGGACCTATCTTGTCCATATGATGTACAAAGATAAATATCTCTGGGTGAAAAATTTTTTTGTCTTTTTATTCAGAGACAGTATGTAGCAAGAGTAAGCCTGATGGAGAATTCTGTAGTCCCTGTACTGTCTTTAGAAGAAATTATAAGAAGGAAAAGAAAAAGTTCTACCATTAATAATAGTTGTTCTACTTGGTGATCCTGCAGTCTTTCATTTGCATCTCCAGTTCTTCCTTTGCTAGTTTGCTCAGCATTAGGGAGAGACTAATATGGAAGGGTGAAAGGAACAAGGTTAAATTACTATATTTCTCTGTAGAACTTCCTCTAAAATGTTGTTTCCATGTCAGGAAAGAATATACTTTCCCCATGGGTCTCTTAAATAGACACAAGACAATTATACAGCAAAAAAAACTTCATTGATTGAAGCCCACTTTCTGGATAGCAAATTGTTTGCTAATAATTTTATGTATTCATTAGCTATTCTAACTTGGGTTTTATGTCAGTAAGTTCAAATTACTTTTGTTAATGTATTTGATTGGATAGTTTATTCATGTTAATAGCAAGCTGTGGTTTCATACTAAAATATCATATGTTCCTGGGTTTGTTTGTGGAGATCTGTGATGTTTCAGGGGATTTTTTCTCCTCTATATTTTGCTCATGCTATTTTATATTATGTCTGAATTCATTCACTTTAGCTGAAGGGTGAGGATTACGACCAGAGCTTGTTAAAATATACACAGTTTATTAAATATAAAAATACTGTGGAATATTTCAGGGGTTAGTTTCATTTTACACTCTTGCATATTGGGAAACTAAATAGTAGATTTTATTCAATTATGCAAATTATTAGGGTGTCTCAGTCACCAAAATCTAATTTGATCACCAAATATTCTAAAATTAATTTTGTTTACAGATTGCAAGATTAATAATAAACAGCTATAACTTAATGTCAGAGAAAAGCATGCACTACTTTCTGTAGTACAGTAAGTGTGGGTATGTGCAATAGACAAGTAGTTTTATCAAAATGTATGTTTCTTCTAAAATTATGCCTATATATATTGACTGGCAGAAATTGCTGCAGTTTTTTTTCCCTGGCAGTATGAAAGAGATGGAGATTTCAGTTTATAAAAGTTAACCATGACTCTGCTTTTTATATATTAGTGAGAAAGACAATTCGTGAAGCTGACTTGCAGTACTTGCAGTCCTTGTGGAAGCTGACTGCCGTTTATCTCAATTATTCAGTGTGCAGGTCAACATGCTTGTTGGGCAAATGTTCTTTTCTTTCATTTTGTGAGTGTGAGAAGCAAGACCTTTCTGCAGATAGGGCACTGTTCTCCATATCCATTAACAGATGTCAGCACATGCCTCAGGCAGGGTTAGCAAATACCACTCACAGAATCACATTCCATCAAGGCTGATAGACTCTGTCTTCTGGGTTAGACACATGGTCAACACATGTTGCTAGAGTCCAGTTCAGACACTTTGGTAGTATTCCTGTCTGTGGGGGTTTTCTTTTCTTTCTTTCCCCTTTTTTAAAAAAAATTTAAACTATAAAAATGTTGTTTTCTCCCAAATGTGACTGATAGTAGAGTATGTGTCAGCACAGCAGAGCACAGATAAACCTTGTTTGCTTTTTTAAGAAAGGCATGTAAACAAATGAATTAGCAAACCATAATGTATCTGGTATAGGCAAGGAGTGGCTGAGATAGGTTTTGTATTTTCAAGCAAAATCGTGGAATAAAAGATGACGCTGACATCTTGTATGTTGTTAGTGCTTAAAGCAGATGAATGTAGAGTCATGTGTACAGGATATTGATGACCACATTTAAAAATACGTGAGCAGTAATTACCAGATCTCCTCATTATACCTCAGATAAAGTGGGATAAATGTTGCTGGTGAACTCCAGAGTAGTACTAATGCAAACACAAGTAATGAGCTTGTGTCCATAAATCTATTTAACAAAGAGACTGGCTTTAAGCCAGGTATGGCTTGGATTGGATAAAATGTGGTGATAGGCTCCAAACAAAAATCTTGGGCTGCTTTTAATATCTTGTTGGGTGTGGTACCTTGCAGCCAATGTTACTAGGCTTCAGCACTGAAATTTGTCTTGTACATCTGAGTGATGCCTTTGACAGAACAGTAGCTCTTTTACCTTTGCCTCCCTTCTCTCTTCATCCATCTTTGCAAGTTAAATGCCCACAGCAATGGAAAATAAATAGTCAGGTAGAGACAGTACGCAGGGGCTTTAAAGCTATCAGAGGAGGGACAGCTGGGAAACGAGAGCTTGACCTCATTGAGAGCAGTGCTGTGACATGTTGCACCACATTATAACCCTTATCATGAACAACATGACTGCTGTGCCCCCCAGATGCAATGAGTTCTTCACAAATTGCAGCAAAAGAGAAATTCATAGAGACCAGGTGAAAGTCATGTGTGCCAGCATTGATGGAATTTTACAAAAGCAGAGTCTGAGGAAACAGTTTTAATAAACTGCATGAAGAATGTCCAGCTCTTTGTTTAGGAGATGCAGAATGATATGAAGTGGGTGAGACTGCTGCAGTACTTGAGAATCTCTGGAGTACTCAGATTTGCAGATGGGAAATAAAGGTTGATTTGTTAATTCTCTTCCTCATACCTTCTCATGGAAGAGCAATTAGTTTCTATTTTTTAATGTCTGCATTATCATTGAACATATATCTTTCTGCAGTGCTAGGTATAAAAAGTCAATACAGGACCCAACTCTACAAACATAGTTATGAGCATAAGGGGCAATTATTCATTATAAGGTGGAATAAACATGTTTTTGTAGAATTTATTTCTTAAAGAGCCTGTAAATCATGAAAATGAATAAAATATGTGTCTCTTCATTAAACTAATTGTCACTGTTAACCATTATGATGCAAGTGAAATTTCTGTTAATCAATAGAACCAGAAAAAAGGCATTTCAAGTCTATCAGTTTAATGGAGTTAACACAAGATATGTAATTCAAAGAACTATTACATTTTAAATAGGACATTTCCCTTCCTCAGTAAAATGTACTCCTTTCCTCCAGTGTTTTGCATTCTTTTTTTGCCATAATTCTAATAGAGGACTCTTGGCTTTCTTCGTAGGCTTTCTTCGTTTTGCAAACAACATGTTTCAGCCAAGGCACTTTAGGAAGTTTTCAACAATCAGGCCTTATTAAAGAGAAAAAAAGAATAGGTTTGGGTTTTTTGGTTGTTTTTTTTTTTTTTGTTTTGTTTTTGGTTTTGGTTTTTTTTGTTTTTTAATATCCAGAACCATAAAGACTTTTATCATACTGTTTTTGAGGAGGTTTCTTGGTTCTGGAAATAAAGAGAATTAAAAGTTCATAAGTGGTCACCTGCAGCATATCCGTGAACTTAATAGTATGTGAGAAATGAAGTTCAAGAAAGTGAAGCTTGATCAGTTATTTTACCAGTGTTGTAAGCCTGGCTTATCCAGGAAGTTTCCAGATCAATTGCTGATGTAGAAGTAGGTGCTTTTGACATTTCAAAAGGTCTAGTTTTTTAATCAGCACAGAATAAAAATAATTTTCATGAATTTAGTTTTTTTTTTTTTTGTATTTCTTTAGTTCTGAACATTCTGTAACACTTCTGAGTCAGTGCTTAACAGGTTGTTTTGTTTAAAAACCTGAATGCTAGGTTAAACAGTTTTGTTTCATGTTTTTTCCCATGTTCTAGTCCCTATAGTAAATCAGTTGTTTTTCTCTATTAAATAGGCAGCATGAAGTACCAGGTACAATGGTAGCTGATGAGAACCCTGTTTTTTAACAAAAAAAGCCTCTAGCCTTACATCTGGAAGGCACAATGTCTCTCTTGTACTGGTGGCTGGTAAAGAAGGGGTAAAGGCAGGAGATTCTGCAGGGGGACAAGCCACATAAACCTGATACTTTTTCTCGTGAAGTTCATCTTAATGCAGCTCCTTTCTTTCTGATTTTTGCTTTTGAACACACCCAAGTAATGTGGAAAATCTCCCAGATGGGAGGAACATAGCAAGATTAAAAGGGGAAGGTTGATCTCCCGCAGATGCCTGTGAAGTGAAATGCAGGGAGATCACCTGCCTCTTTTAAGAAATGTGATAGATGCTTGCAGCCGGTTGTGAAACAGTGATCTGAAGTCTGATGAACCCTTTCAAGAGCGGGAGCCTGATTCTCCTCAGCTGTGTAATTATGATGGAAGGGAGCCAGACGAAGGCAGAGACCAGGGCGCAACCTTTTGAGAGGCTTGTTCCGGCAGAGTGGGTGGGAGAGAAGAAGGAAGGGTACAAATAATAAGTTTCTCTGCCTGATTGATAATGAACTAGTAATAAGTGGCCTTATTATAGTAATAAATTTCCCATGGAAGCCTGATGATTGCAGAGAAGCTTTAGCCGAGTGCATGTGACCACATCTTATTTTGATCAGCTGTAGCACAGCAAAGCTGTGTAATTATCATAATCTAACAATTAGCCTGGCATCCTTTCCCAGTATTTAATTACTCCAATAAATGCTAATTGAATAGAGGACTTAATGACAAGAGAATAAGTTTCTTTGTGCATTGTGTATTTAGCTTGCAGTCTTTTCTAGGAATAATTTTGAAAACTGTTTTATTGAACAGTAGCCTTGATTTTGTGTCCTACATAGTGTTTTTTCATGGTGTCTTGAACTTGTTTTAACTTGTGAAATGGTAACCTGAGGACTGAAAGGTCATGGACTGCTTCTTTATATTAGAGGGTTTTTTTGTTTGCTTGCTCAGGGTAGCAATATCCTGCTAGAGATCTAAAATGTCAATGGCTTGCTACTGTTAGCAAACATTTCTCTTAGCATCTGGAAAATGTTGAATTTTCTTTTGGTTTGAATAGACTAAAATTAAAATAGCTCTTTGATTGCTTCCTTGTTTGTGCATCAGAATCATTGTTGATGTCAGCAGAGCTATGGGAACAGAGTTTATGAAATGTTGTGACAAAAGCCAGTAAAAAGAGCAGAAAAGCATTAAAGAAGTTATTTTTCCATAGCACAGAAATAGCATCTTTAAAATTATCTGCAATAAAATGGTACATGTAATCCCACAACCCCTCAGATAATTAACAACCACAAGATTTCCCCCTTCACACTTAAAGCTGTTAAGTTGGTTGAAATGACGGGGCTTGAAGAGTGTAAAAGACTAACAAGGCATAATTATGCTGCTATGTTCCAGTCACAGCGTGCGAGGAGAGCTTGGAATAGTCCTAATGCACTACACTTTCCAACTAAACACAGACAACAGCTATGGGCAAGCTCAGCGCCATGGAACGGTGAATCAAGACATCCTGAGAGCAACTAAAATGTTGTCCTTTTAAATGATGTTAACATTTTCCAGCAGATGTTTGGGTTTTGGTATTGTGTGTACAAATAACTACCAATACTCATCTCTCTGTTAATAATAATTTAAGCAAATAGTTTCATAACCAATTGACAAAAAATTTTCAATCTGTTTCTATATTTTTTCAGTTCAAATTCTTCCTGTGCATAGAGTATTTGTAAGTGGTGTTTCTGTAGTCTAATAACATTAAACTTACTGGAGATTCAGCCTTCGTTTGGACACCCATAGAATCTTCTCACTTGGCTTGCTTTTTTCATGGTATTTTTATGAATGGCCTTCTCTCTGAAACCTCACTGTCTCCATTAAATTTAATTTAAAAGTGGCTTAGCCTTCATGAAAGTAAAAAAGGAGTTGAGTGACTAGCATTTGTAGCAGTATGTGTGTGCTGCTCACAGAAATCTTTTTTCCTTAGGAAGTGGAACAATTAATGTTTTGCTGTGCTGTTCTGAATAATTGTGGGTAACTGTAGTTTGTATTTACACCAAGAATAAATCAGTTGGGTGAATTTTGTTGATGTTATTTTACATTTCAGGTTATCATTTGAGAAAAAGGTGATGGGGCAAGGCATTTGACAGTGGCAATGTCCTCTGTATGTTGGTGTTAACAGGCTGTGTAGGCTCCAGGTGTCAGAATAGGGGACATTTGCATCTGATCATTTCCAATACCTGACTGAAGACCAGAATTTCATAATTTATTGTCAGAGCAGTTATTTGGAGTATTTTCTGGTTCACAGTGAAGCCTTGCTTCATACATTTGACAGAACAGATTCTGAATAAAGAAAGGTTGACACAGTAAAAGGCAAATTTTCCACTACACTTATCTTGAAGTAGAGCATCTGGTGTGTCAATTTTACAGGAAGGGCAATAGAATATAACTAATAGGATTTGTAGCGGAAGTAACAAGCAGAGCTATTGGAATTTTTTATCTGTCTAAATGAACAATTAGTGTTATTTGTGCTGTTCTTAAACTAGATTTTTGTAGTGTTTATTCAAAGAAAGAAAGAAAGAAAGAGAGGAACCCAACAAAATTGTTATTGTGTTTTAAATATCTGTTTCAATAAATTGTAACTTTTCTCCAATGACCAGCAAAGACATTAAGTTCAAGATGAGTTGCTTAGGCTTCAGAATGTAAAATTATGAAGAGAAGCATGCACACAGACCATGTGCTTTCCCTTTGTTAATTGATAAACAGAATACAGGAGGCACTAATTATTTACTAAATGTTTTGCTAGTTTTTTTTTTCTGTGGTTAACATAACCATGAAGTTTTCTCTCTGCATCCTGAATACCTGGATATTTCATGAGTGGCACTTTAGCACAGAAATATTCCTGTAACAGGCTTTGCTGGAAGCAGTGTTCAAGTTTTGTGTAGGAAGCTGATGTTTGTTGGTTATGGAAATATTTAGGTATAGAAACTACTTAAATATCGGTCTCTCTCTTCAAAATGGCTTTTATAATGCTGCTGCCTAATAGCTGGCTTTGTAGTATGCAACTTCCAAGACAGTGTTTGAATGTCATCTGACAAAAACCAAAGGTTAATTATGTTTGAGGAATAGCAGTGTTTTGCTGTGTGTAAGCTGGAGTGCATGGAGACCAATGAGATTATTTGCAAAAAGGTGTGTCAATTCGGTCAGATTTTTGGAGAAGCCTTTTTGTTTGCTTTCTTCCACAACACCATGCTCTATCATGCAAAATCTAGATACAGCGGGTTTCTTCCTATATTAAAGTTCCTGTAAACTACATGGTTCCAAAAGGTGTGGGAGGCTGGGTGAGGACCTGCCAGAACAGGATGAAGACCTAACTGGGAAAAGAGAAAGTATAGCAGTAACATAATAGCAAGTTTTCTGTTTGGAATGGGACTGGAAAAAAGGGACAGGACATCTGCTATTCCTGTCATATCTGCAAATGTCTGTTAATGGACTCCATCTTCCCTTTAGAGGTTTCACTCCTCCGTGTATGTAGATGGGTAAATGTTGATCAGTCCTTTATTTGAAATGGTACTTCTGTTTCACTGTAATATCTGGCATTACACTATTAATAAGAGGTTTTCAGCCTCTTGTGTGTAAATTTGAGTGTTTTCCACCCAAATGGGGTGTTAAATTCTTGGAAGTGTGTTTGTGAAGTGTTTCCTTTAATAGCTTTGAGGACTAAAATTATGAATTTTTTTGTGAGTTACTCATGGCTATCCCTTCATTTTCTGTTCTGATTAGAAGACTTTACCGTTCTTCTTTGTGGAGGTAAATACAACATGCTGCTTGTAGCTCGAGAAAGAGGAATGGTCTCAGTTCACTATTACAGAAAAGTTGGAGATGTTTTAATCTCTTTGGAAACATAAAATTAGTTCTACATCTCTTTACATGCCTGCTGAGTTTATGATTACTGACTTCTTTAGGATATTGCAAGACAGGAAATAAATACCTGCTCTGTGATTCATAGTTGGTTAATAACCTGGAGTAAAGAGACTTCACTCAGAGCTGCTTGATAAAATACCTTGGTATGTATTTTCCCTGGAGGAGGTTCACTCCCGTGCCAGCAACATTGGCTCGAGCCCAGTTTAGATTGCTTAAAATATTCACAATCTCCTTCCCTTTCTCCACTCATGAATGTAAACACTACCTACCTATGGTGGATGACTGACTAAAGAAATTGTTGTGAGATCAGGGGAATGGGAGGAAAAGACACTGGGATGAAAAGGACTTGGTTGTGTGCTTCATCCTCAGATCTGCTTTGCAGGGAGCACCTCAGAGTCTGGGATGTGCTGGAATGAATGGAGACACTCAACTGTTTAAACACTTAGGAAAAAAGAAAGAAGATGGAATCTACTAAAATACCAGCGATCAAAGAGGATGGTTACATTGTGGTTTTGTTTATTTTGCAAGAATACAGAGGGAAACTTTGCCAAAAGGGAGACAGATGAGGTTTGATTTTGCTTTTTTTGCATCATCTCACTGGTGCAGATTACAAGTTTGATTTCACTGCTAAATTGGAATTAAGGTGTGATCACACATTTATGTCACATTGTATGTCTCCTTGTTCTTATAATCATCATTATCATGGGCTGTGCAGTTGGATTCTTCCCTTCAAATTCAGCTATTTACAGTACAGACACTGTCTGGAAAGTGTCTCTCCAGACTCTGCTTTTGGTTAAAGGAGAGAATTAGCTTCTTCTGGAAGTGTGATCCATCTCATTACAATGTACTAAAGACACTGGATGAATTGAACATCAGAACAACAGCAGTTCCTATTGCTCTCCATTGACTTTTAAAATAATATGGAAAAGCAGTTCACATAAGGTTATTTGTGTTGTAAAAGTCTAATGGTAGAGAGGGTCAGTGTGATCTTGAATGTATTACATAAGTATAATTCTGGAAGCATATAGTTTGTATTACAGAACTGTAGTTGGGCATTATGGTGAAGGCAGGCTGATAAAAGAGGTAATCTTGAGAAAACAAAATAGTTTATCACCTGCATGGTAAAACAGACAAATAAGAATTCTGTCCGCACACAAACACACTTGTATTATGTATCAATTTTTACTTACTAAAACTGTAATTGAAAAAATAGAGATATTCTTGCCTGAATGTGTCTTTTCTAGTTGTATCTTACACTCTTTTTCATTACCAGTAAGAAAAGCATACTGTTAACTGATTCAGAGAACAGATGTCAATTTGAAGACAATACATTTTTGCAAAAGTGTTAAGACATTATCTGTTCAGGTGACAGGTTTTGGAAGCACTGGGGTACAAAAATATGTATCTTGACCAGCAGTTTTGTTAAATGTAAATTCTCCTGGAAGAACTGTGGTTCTAAAAGGCTTTTCCATGTTATAGGGTGGAACTGTGATGCTGTGCACTGGCTGAAATTATACAGATCTATCATGCCTTGATGCGTATTCAGTTTTTCCCCTTTAAAAAGCTATTTTATTGAAGTTAAATTATTGTAGGGGTATGAAAAGGTTTAGTTTGCTCTGAATTTATCCTTGGAGGGCCAGCAAATCATTGCTTTTTCTCTGAAATTAGATAGAAGGATCCAGATGGCAGATTTCAAGCCCATCAGGTGTTTAAAATATGCCCCTCAGCTAAAAAGAAGTATTATAGTTAAATCTGTCATGGCCTTTTTATTGCTCTGTGGTACACTTGACAACTGCTGCTGTGAAAGAGAGAAGCTACAAGTAGCCCAGTCAGGCTGAAGTGGAGTAGGTCAGTGGTTGGTTTCTTTAGCTGCCCCAGGGAGTTTAATGAACGCACAGACCTGGTTTATGGAATCGTTAAATCTATAATGGTTTAAGCTCCCATGAAGGCAGGGAATTTGCCCCCTTACTTCCTACATACATAGGAGGCATTAGAAAAGTAACATAAGTAAAACATGCAGGAGAGGAACAAGGAAATCCTCCCTGCCCCCAACAAACAAGAATCCCACATCTCTAAGGAGTCGTCAGTAATAATAACAGCAATAATAAAATGCATCTGGGCTGGTGCCTTGCACTGCATTTCTCAGCTGGCACTCATTCAGATCTGTCACATTAGGCTGAGTGCTGATAATTTGTATCCCAGAATCCTTTTATTTGAACAGAGCAATATCTTCAATGTGTACTTTTGGCAAAGGGGAAGCACTGCTTTTCAAATCTCTTTAAAAACAATACAGACTTTTCTTTGCATCTTGACAAACTATTGCTTATTATGACGAAAAAGTAACCTATTTTCTTGCAGTGTTCTTGCAGTAACTATAAGTACTTGCAGTCAAATCAGCTTTCAGCACAGGAGTGATTACTGAGTGATGCAGAGAAAAGGATATGTTTGGGTTATTTATTTGCATGCATATGCAGATGTTTATATAGACACTGATTTGGGAAGGCTGGTACAGTTTTGGCTTTTTTGCTGCTTCATTTTTCTTTCTTCAATTAAAAAAAACCCCAGCCAAATAAGACGGACACTTTCTTTGTTTATTTTTCAATAAACCATAGAAAGATAGCCTATAACTGGGTGGGTAATGGCAACAGACTTATTTTGTAAGAGCAAAACCTTTATCCAAAAGGTTGTATGATCATATATAAGCATAATAAGTCTCTGATAGCTCTGGTGAATTGTAAGGGATATTTTTGAGAGTGAATGCGCATGGCTGGGGTGGAATGAAGTGCCATTAGTGATGCCCTTTCATATGAGAATGTCACCCTACAACAAGGTCATCCTGAGATAACTGTGCTTATGTTTGAACTCTTCCTGTGATTTCAGATTCCAGCGAGGCGACTACCACATCGATGTCTGCATCAACGACTACCTGGATGTGTTCTGCCCTCACTATGAAGACTCGGTGCCGGAAGATAAGACCGAACGCTATGTTCTGTACATGGTGAACTTTGATGGCTACAGCTCCTGTGATCACACTTCCAAAGGGTTCAAGAGGTGGGAGTGTAATCGGCCGCATTCCCCAAATGGACCATTGAAATTCTCGGAAAAGTTCCAGCTCTTCACGCCCTTCTCACTGGGATTTGAGTTCAGGCCAGGCCGGGAGTATTTCTACATCTGTGAGTATGGAGAGGTTTGCCGTTGATGCACAGCAGGTATAAGAAACACAGCTATTTTTTCACCTATACTCTGTGAAAATACAGAGGGGAAAATGGTATATAACACAAATGCCTTATAGTGAACACAGGCTTAAACTATCCCCAGATACATTAGCTAGGAATCTAGCTAGTGAAAATGACATTAAATCATAGCTTCTTTTCTCTCATGAAATAGCAGGGCAGCCTGTTCACTGAACTACAGCTGACTTTTAAAGCAAAATGCACCATTACATTTATTTCTGCATTCTGAGTGGGGGCAGGAAGGGGAGGATATAAATTGTCCCCAAATATGAAGAAAAATAATTAATCCTTTGTATGTGGAATGCCTCAATTTCTTTACTTTGATGAAATACTGTTGTCTCTCATATTTATCACCCAAGGAAAGTGAGGTCTGTGTAGTTCTTAAGTGATTATTATGCTGCTGGTGTCAGTAGGCCAGTGGTATTTAAAACTATAATTTCTTAGGCCAAATTATCCTAGTATTTAGCCAAGTGGCTTCTTTCTTCTACCTTTCTTTCCCCTACACATTTTTCATGGGTGAGCTGTTTTTGTCAGCATGGCAATAGGAGTGCTCTGGGAGCAGGAGGCAAGCAGGTGAGGAGATCTGCGTCAGGACTGCTCCAGGCACCAGATGCAGGAGACATCACATGGGTCTAAGGAAGTGAAAACACCAGTAGGTTAAAACCCAGTGGGTTAGGCAAACTGATTCCCTGACTCCACTGTGCAAGCCATATAATTTCAACTATCTCGTGTCTTTAATACTCCCAACAAAGATCTTATTTAATCAACTGATTTTTGTACCTGTGGCTTTCACTCCTAACAGGTTTTTACTGCTCCAGCTTTATTTTTTTTCCTGTTTTAGTTTTAGATAACTGACTTGAAAGCTTTACATAGACTGCAGATCCCAGTAAATATTGCTTTCATATGTGTAGCTGGTCTTTCTACTGTGGAACAGCCATTCCACCTCATTTCACCAGAGAAACTGAGTGTGTATGATCCCTGTTTTCAGCCTCATTTCTTCAACATTGAGATTTTTGTTTTCCTTTCCATAATCTACAGGGAAATAACAGTCTTAGTGGATAGTTTCTTATTAATTTCCTTTTCTTCCAGCAAGTAAAAACCTCTAGTGAGTGGTGCCTTTTCATCAGAAAAACTGTGCCTTGTTCTTGTGCTGAAACACAATAATAAAAATAATACTAAGAATAATATTTAAAATAATGTAATTTAAAACTGAGGTTTGAGATGAAAAATAGTATAAAGCTATCAGAGTTAAGTAGATAATGTTCAGTAATAAGCAAATCTTGTGTAGGCCCAGTCCTATTTGTGTCACTTCAGCAAGAGTACTGTGTAATTCAAAATTCTGATATCAGGCTCCCTTGGAATTGTGCAATTTTTTTGTGGAATTTTGCTTTGTTTTGTTAGTTTTTTAAAATTCAGTTCCAGAGCATCATCAGTCAAATAAGCAGGAACAGTTAAGCTAAGGAATGCAGTCTGTCATCACAAGGTGCAATAAAGTGTAGCACTGGAATGGTGTCATTAGCTGCAAGCCTGAAAACGGCCCTAGTTTTCTAAATTTTTTAGAAATAAAAAAAGATAAACGTTTAATAAAGATGAAAACCAAAGATGAAAGTGAAGGAAAAAAAAAGGAATTCTCAGCTTGAGCTGTCTAATAGTGTCAATGTCAGAACATACAAAATCCATCGAACTCTCAATCAAGATACTATGACTTAAACATACCCAGGTTGCATGTGCCTGGTTTTCCTCATTTGTGCTCAAATTCAATAAGTCACTAAAAATCATATAACTTTCATTAAAAATCTATAAGCCTCCTGCCAAGGGCTCCCTCCAAAATAATTGTTCTCAAGAGCTTTAAAATTTGAAGAGCTTTATGATATTCAACTGCATTCATATGCAATTTTTTTTTTAATGAAAGGTAAAATAGCAAAAAATTAGCAATGAGATGAAAAATACTAGTTTAAGATAAGCTTAGCTGAAATTCAATTTTTGATTGTGTTTTAGCAACACAAAAACATTTTTCCTTCTTTTCTGTAGCTTCTTCCCTTCTGAAGCTTTTTTCCTTCACCCTTTGCTTTGCTGAGGGAATTAACAAGGGTATTCACATTGCAGAAGTTTCAGAGAAGCACTGTACAATAAGTTAACTATAATATGCTGACCTTCTCAGGGCATAGTTGTCCATCCTGTAATGTTTTTCTCTTAGTCTGTGCTGAAAAAAGAAGATAGTGAAATGTTGTTGCTTATTTCCTCATCAAAATTGTAAGCAGGTGCTAGTTCAGGCTCTTTGTTACCTTTCTGCATCTACATGTTAAAGAAATTAGTGCTTTGCCATGAAAGGTGTCCTTTGCATAGTAGATCTGAAGCCTTTGCCCTTTCTGAAGGCGAGAGAGAAAAATGACTATATAGGATCAGTCTGGCATGTTCTCTTAAAGGGTTACAAAATATGCTGTGTAGTCAATCCCTCTGAAAAGACAGAAATATGAAGTGGCTGGTTAGCTTTATTACTGACTGGTGTTCTGTCAAAAATATTCACAGTTTACCTTTTAAGGACATGGCTTTCTTCTCTTTCTTCCATTATTTTCAGAAAATGAAATAATTTGTGAACAATCACTGTCTTTATGTCTGAACTGTTCATTTGGAAAATACCACCATTCTTTGTTATGCCATTGCCGTCACATATTGCTCAGATGAACTTGGATCTCCATTCTTTGCATGTTCATTCTAGGATAATGCAAGGAAAAAAGTCGTACCTATCTTATATCAAATTTACATTGAGCAAGTGAATTCAACATTACAGTCATGCAATCAAAAGTACTGATTGAGTTTGCTTTTGAAAGAAGAAAAGGTTATTAAATATTTACAGAGAAATTAACTTTTATTTAGTTAGGGTGTGCACATTGTGGGGCTGGGGAAAGCAAATAATAGATCATGACCTGAAGTCTCAATTTTTACTTAGTTCTTATCAGGTGCTCATCTCAGGTTCGTGTACGCCAGCCTGTGAACAAACAAAATAGTATTACTACTGATACAGAAGCAAATGAAATGTGGAGAAAGCAGAAACAAAATAATGTCATGACATTGATTTTAATGTGCTTTGGAAGTTTCAGTATACAGGTTAAGGTAAAGTACTGTGCAAGGTGAGATGAACTCAAAAGCTAGGGAGAGAAAAAATCCTAACATGTAGAATGTTACATAGTTGTATGTTCAAAAATGATAATATAATTTTCATTATTTTAACTTAATTGCAGATAAGTTTGTAATGTGTTAAGTAAAAGTATAAGTGACAATTTGGCAAGTATACATCAGGGCTGTTGAAATAAAAAGGAGGATGTGTCTAGAGACAGGCTGGTACAGATTTCTGCAGAATCTTGACCTAAGTTTCCAAACCAAGCCGTTTTGTTGATTTCAGCTAGAGCTTAAAAGTGTTCTTTTCTTGAAAGCACCTGTGTAGTATCAAAAGTTTTACTAATGTGAGGGTGTGGTACATGCTTTTTTCTGAGTCATCAGTCCAGTTATTACAGAGAAGAATTCAGTAATTTGTACTTATCTATGGGTAAATTATCTATGGTGTTTTTATCATATCCTCAAAGATTTTATGTATATTGTTTATTTTTTAATTTGATCACTGTGAATCTTTTCATTTATATACACTTATACCTTTTTCCTAGAATGACAAGGTAGGTTTGCTCTTATTCTCAGTTCTCTAGCTTCTTTTCTGTTCTCCACAAGATTCTGACAATTTTTGCTAACAGTAAGCAGGCTTTACTTTTTATATATCTAGACATAACTTGTGTTTTTTTCCCTCCATTCTTCTTGAGAAGGGAGCCCCTTTCATCTTTTAAAAATCCTTATGAAGAGTTTAAAACCTGTGATTTATTTGTATATTTTTTTTGCTGCTGTTTCTTTCTAGTTATATCTCTTGCATGTGTCTTAGTTTATTTCAAAATGCTTATGCTGTTTCTTTGTCTCCCCTTTAATGTCACTATCACTGTGCCTTTGTTAGCACCATTTATTTGCATGAAGCTTCTGATTGTCAATTGAGAAAGCTTTGGTGAAATTGTATTGCTTGTGATCACGTCAGGATAGTGTCCTTTTACTATTAATTTCATTATAGTTAAAAATAATATTTTTAAATAGTTCATGTGTTAATGGGTAAATTAAGAAGCAGTTTGTAAAATTGTTCTTTCAGCTGTGCTTATGCTTCTTAATAACATATAACCATCCCATACCCCTTTTTCTCATAGAATATATTCTCAAGAGACCTGATGTTACCTGTTCCCTTTATATTTTTTGTGTTTGGGTTTATTCTGCATTACCCTTTTTTCTCTGACTTAAAAATAAAGAAATTTCCTTCTTTTCCTGAAATTTCTGATTCTGAAAGTTTTTATTCAAATGATATTCCATCCTGACAGTCTTAGCTGCTCCCTCTCTAGGAAGGCATGTGATTTGCTCTATTTCTAATGCAAAAATAGTGTCTTCTGTTAGCTGGTTCCACCTCTGTTTCTGGGTCCTCACAATGTTCCAAAAACCGTGAGACAATCTTGAGTCCTGGAATCATTTTTCTCTAATAGCTGCCAGGTTGTTGGACAATCATTCTGCAGATATCTGGAGGCTTCTCTGATTATAAGGATTTTAAGGAAAGAACAGTAGTAGAAAAAAGTGTTTGAATACCTACATCCCCTACTTCTGTCTATTAATTAAGTTGTTAGCTTGTTATTTTAGTACGGTCTCTATCTGAGCTCTTGTTGAGCCAGCAGCAGTTCTTGATGACAATTAAGCTAAACTTGCTCACTTTACTCCCTTCTACTATGTTTTGTGAGTGGTTAAGAGTTTAGTGTTTGTTTGTGCTATTATTTTTCTTTAGTCTCTGCTACAATTCTCTATCAATTTTTCTTTATCCTATGCAATTCCACATTTTGTGATCAGGCTGACTTATGAGAGGGTTACTATCTTTTTATCTCAATATGTAAGCTTAATTCATATTGCCCTGTGCTTGTTCACTACTTTCCACCTGAAATGTTTGTGGTAGAACCATACTGAAATTCTCTCTCCAAGTGTCTTAGTCACTGAATTGCTGGGGATGGGACAGGACTCAAAGCTACCACTGCTTGCTGCTGCTGCTGGTCCTTTATGTATTTTTGATTTTTAATAAAGAATTATTTGCACAATTTTGAAGTCCTCACAGACTGTACATATCCCTCTGTAAATCAGCAGCTAGCATAGGAAGTGAAGTGGAAATCTTTTCCACTTCCATGAAATTCACTTTTCATGGAAATTAGCACAGACCTGACAATATGAGGAAGATCCTGGAAGCTTCCAGACTGCCAGCTTCGATATTGTTCTTTCGGAATTGGATCCAGTATAGCGGGAATTAAGAAGGGTGACTTTGCAGAGGCAAGGTCAAATAGCCTGTGATACTATACAGGAGAAAACTACTGAGAAATCTTCACTGCAATTAATTGTAATAGTTCTATAACAGGTATTTTTCATGTGCTAAGAAAAAAAATTATATTAAACAGCTGCATACATCTCATTGCTCTTGCTCAAGCACCAGCTTAATATTAGTGGATATCAATGTTTTGCATGAGCAGGCATGACTGACTGTAAGATGGTTATTTGATTTAGGGATCTCCATGTTTGCTAGAGGTTTAGCTTGATGTAGTGGGAGCAAGAGCAGGAAGACTGTGAACTGTAATTTTGTCTTATCAGAAAATGTAAATGTGAGCCCCTCAAAAAAACTACACTTCTTGTTTTTTTTAAAAAATCCTGCTATAAACCTGGAGATCTTGCATTATCAAAGCCAGTTGCTGCATTCAGCACAGCAGTTTATGCTGCTGACTACAGGTCTGTTGGTAGGAGGTACTGTCTGGGGGCATAAGTACACTCTCAGATTTTGAACCTGACTTACCTGAGGAAATTTCTGCTGGACAAGGAGATAATTTAAAGAAAATGGTGAGACTTTTCATGTGCATCCTGAAGAGTGTGAGAATCAATCAAAGGTTACTATTGGCAATTTGGCTAACAGTTTGGTTAGATTACTTACAATACTTACATTTTTAGAGAAAGTCAGTGCTTTTGTTGTCATATCCCAGCTGGGGTAGCACAGTAAAATTTAATTAGTATTGCTTTAGAAATTGTGTGGTTTTTTCTTTTTTTTTTTTAAATCATCCAGCACTTATAATATGCGGTTTCTTAATAAGCAGTCATCTTTTCACTGCATAGTTGTATGAAAAAATCTTTCAGAAAACCTCACTATGGGTGTTTTATGTCCTCTCATATCAATGACTTAAATGCTCTAAAAAGGTCTAGTCTGGATATTTTTCTGTCTTGAATCTGTAAATACTGGGACGCAAAATCAAAGATTTGACTTGGGACAAAGTTTAGCTTTAGAGAGCTTTAGAGGAATGAATAGGGCAGGATGATGGTAATCTTGTCATACAATACTTAGCTTATAGCAGGAAAAGTGAAGTCAGTTTATTTAATCGTAGGCTAAACTTCTATTAAAAATTGGTTTTAGTTGCAAAATGATTGATCTAAATAGCATATATTTTGCTTTGAAGGAGAAGATGGGATTTGTCTTCCAGCAAGTGAAAAAAGGCAGCCTGTCTTCAACAGGTGTTAGTTAATTCACAGTCTGCTGATGATTACATTTCCTCATTGATTTTTAAAAACACAAAGATGACTTTTGGAACTCTCTCTTTGGTTATCCTGGTTTGTACCAAAAACTGAAAAATGAAGGTTTACTAAAGAACATTATTGAAGGATGCTGAGGGAATCACAAACATTTTAGCATGTTAATTGCACTTCTCTTTTAGACAAACATTGCTTATTGCCAGGTTCCCCATTAACTTTTCAATCAAGACCCGATCATCATAAACAATGATTCTTCTTTAACAGCAGCGGGATCAGACATGCCAGTCTACTACAAATCCTGCTTTGATAGCTGGTTTACTAGAATCACTTGAGATGTTCTGAATGAAATCAAAGCAATTGAAAGGGTTTGATAAATGTGTACTTTAAAAAATATTTTTTGTGATAACATTAAACAGACAAGGAAGGTGACCTTTAAAGGGGATTCATGCTTAGCTTAGTGTGTAGATTAAAGGACCGGTTTCTGTTAGAAAGCATCAAAAAAAGATTAAGTACTGGTCCTACTTGAAAGAAAGCAGAAATAATCACCAGTGTCTAATAGATTTTGACATTGGTTGTGTTTCTGGAATCCTCAAAGGGAACATTAAAAGCTGTTGAATAATTTGGGACTTGGGAGAGATCCATGTAAGAAAATGAAGAGAGAACCCATGGAAGCACTGGTCTCTATTGCCTGAGTTTTTCAAAGAGAATGAATGTCTTTCAGAAAGCAAGTTTAATAAAGAGGGTTTGGATTCACATGCTTAAAAATTGAAGTGCCATTAAGGTCCTGACAGCAACAGAAAAATAAGAGGGGAGGTTATACTCCCTTGCATCTCTGAATATTGTCTATAGCATATTTTATAAGGTCTTCACCCTCATGTGAAGATCAGTGACCTGTTACTTTCTACTGAAGTACCGATCTGGGTCTTTAGGAAGGGTAAAAGAGTGACGACAGAAAAGGGAATGAAGAGTTTTCTTTTCTCTGCCTTTTTTTCTTTCTCATCTAAGCTGCTTGACAAAGGCCCGTTCATTGTGTAGAAACATAAAGCATATATTGACTGTTATCTGATCATCCAATCACAAGCATTACAAATGCGTGTTAGACCTTGTATAAAAGGCTTTTAGGGAGCATTAGGAATTTGATGAATCTGTATGTGAGGCACCTGCCTTAAGACTAAATGTTTCCTACTGGTGACTGTACTTTTTTACATTTGTGATTCTTGTAAAAATCCCATTGCAATTTTCTTAAAAGTAGGTGTTTAAATTTTAGTGTTGTCCTGGAACAGTACAATTGAATGAATTGCTCACAGCTCTTTAAATCCTGATGGACCGTCCATCATTTCTTACTTTATATCAGTTTTGATGTTCAGCAGCTACAACTTAACATCTCAGAGGCTGCTGCACTTAGTCGGTGGGTGAAACTTATTGCAGTGATACTTCACTGGAATGTTAGGAGATTAATAAACTGAAGCACGTGGATTCTGTGGATGAAAGGATTCACAGAAGAGGAGAGTAATATTAATAATTATGTGAGGACTTGTAATTCTGTAGCAGTATTCTAATTTGATTTCTGAGCAAACTGAAACCTGTTTAATGAGCTGTTGTATTGGAAGTGTGCATTTTGTAACATGGAGTAGATGCCAACAGAAATGAAAATAGCATAGCATGACATTTGGAATAACAGTGTTGTACTTCGTTGCCTTCATGTCATCAGCATGTTAAGCCTCTCTGTTCCTCAGACTAAATCACCAAGGCAGCACTTTCTTGGGTGATACTGTATGTGTCATGGTACAAACTTGATTATATATGCATGCCTGCAACCACTAGACCAAAAATAAACTCCCTCAATGAAAAAATACTTCCACATGCTGAGTGATTGGCTGACGATCTTATTTCATAAGTTAATATGCAACATTCAACTCCGTATTTTTTTAAATACTTGAATTAAAAAAAAAAGGAAATTTGTTTTTAATCTACCTAACCCTCTGATATTAGAGGAGTCTCTGAAAAAGGAAAACATTACAGACTTCTCAATAACTTTCTTGTTTCCAAGCAATGTGCTCTCTTCAGACAGAATGTCCAGGACTCTGGGCTCAAAATGGCACATGCAGTTAATACTTCTATCTCCAAGATCCTTGGCAAGTCAGTATAAATCATGTAGAATATTTTTTTTCCACATGAGTATTCAGAAGTACATGGAAATGCTTTATTCTGAAAAATGACAAAAAAATTTCATCATTTCTAATGTTTTCACTTTCCCTCAGAAAAACAGTAGGTCATCCATATTATTGGCCAAATGAGATTTTTACTGCCTCTAAAATCTCCCTGGTCTTCCTCTTACATCATGCATATTTAATAATTAAAGTATCAAGAGGTATAGCCAGCTAGATACAGCGCTACTGTAGGGAATTAAGAATGGCTTGAAGGTGTATCAAAATCTCACTTGTATCATACCTCTATGCACAAATGTAACCAAGCTCCTTTTTATAGTTATGGGGAATAAAATGGCTGTTGCGGATCTTCTGGGGGTGAAATGATCTTAATTATTTGAAAGATAATCAGAATGGAGATATATTAATCAATTTGAAGAGCCCTGACAATTCAGTCATAGTGGTGTTCAAAATGCATTCAGGCAAAAATAAACCAGAACAGCTCAACTCACATACATTATGTCTTAAGAGCTGTAGGTGAAGATATTGTGAAGATATGATGTTGGATTTCTTTTCAAGTAGGTTTTTTTGTTTTTTTTTTGCACATCTGCTTTTGGTAATACTGGGTCATCTTCCTTTATCTCAATACCTGTAGTTGCATCTGGACTGCTTCTAATATTTTGATATTTTGCATAAGATGTTCAGGTGTGAGGCATTGAAGACTACGCTGTTATCCTACAGCACAGAGCCCTGTGTTGGGACTGAAGCCAGGATCTGTAACAGCAGCTGCATCAGGACTTGCTGTCTGCCTCAAATGTAGTGCCTTTCTTGAGGATCTTCAGGACTGTGAAGGAATGCAGCCTGTCCTCTTGAAGAGGGCTTAATAACAACACCTCTTTGCTTCTGGCTAGTGATGCACAGATAAGTCATGAATTTTTTTTTTGCCCCATTGGCATGAAGTTATTCATGCAGTTCCTGTTAATAATTAATAAAATAATTATTTTATTAGCAGTTCAATATAAGTAGGTAAATTATAATGCTACTGGTGTTTGAAATGAATGACTCTGTAAGAATACATTTTAAACACATTTATTAAAAGACAAAGATAGTTATTTTTGAACCAGTTGTCTGAAGCCTTGAAATATGGATATTATTTATTTTTCATGAGTCGCAGTGTGAAACCTCTCTTACATGGTTCTTACTTGAACAATGTGAGCAAGGCTGCCTCTGAGGAAGGAAGCATCTCCTTGGCAACTGTTTGGAGGTGTTCTGCAAAGTACCCATATTCCAGCTCATATGCTTTGTTGCAGTGATGAGTTTCAAAATTAAATTAGAAGGAGCCTAGCAGTCTCTCATTGTGCCACTGAAAATTTCTGCCAACTAGGTACCAAAACCAACAGCTCCCTTGCAGTTTGTTTTAACAGACTTCCATACGAAATGTGCCGCTTCCAGCTTATAGTGTTGGGTAGGTTTCACTGCTGGCTCTGTCTCCCTGGCCCAAGCAGAACAGTCAACCAGTATGTTTGGAAGTTATTGCCAGAGATAGGATTCTGTAGAGCTTGCACCTGCAGTAGCTTTGCTTAGAAACATACAACAGTGCAACAGCATTTTTTTTTGTTCACAGTCACACTTGAAATATTCAGTGGCAGCTTAAGCAAAACTGTGTAAATTAGTCACTGTCACATTTAGGCATTAAAAGAGGAATTAGTAATTTATATTAATCACAAATGTTTCTCCAGGTTTTATTAACAAGCAGCTTGGCTGCCAGAATGAGTTTTGGAAGACTTTTTTTTTCTCTCAACTGTCACAGGGAACAAAACAGTTATTATGGGCATTTAGATAAAGATTAACAGTTTTGGCAATTTGTTTGAAGAAAATTGTATTTTACTATGCATTCTACTTCAATGTGGACTATCACTGCCACTATGATTTGTCGCCTTCTTGATAAAATTATACTGTGGAGACACAAGATGGTGTAATTCATTTTAAGAACAGAAACAGCTTAGTCAACAAAGCAGAATGAAGTTAACAAACAAACCAGGCCCACATTTCTTAATTGATTGGGAAGTCCAGATTCCAATAAGAGAAGTGAGAAGTCTGTCTGCCTGTGGTTTTAGCAGATTTTTGTTCATGCTTTCTTTGTTCTTTGTGTTTTTTCCTTAAGATAGCTTTATAAGTCCTATATGGATCTCCAGGAAAAAGTAGTACCAGTGACCCCTTCATATTCTGCAAGTAGTTCTCTGGAGCACTGCAGGAGCAGCCCATGAACCTGGCCCAGGATAAGAAATTACTAGAATGATAAGAAAGAGGACAAAATTATTATTGTAGGATTTAACAGCAATGCAGGACGAACCACCAACATGACCTGCAGACTTTCACGTGTTTCAAACAGACAAAATCAATTTCCTATCATACTACTTTTTGACGTTATCATATTCCAAGGTGCTAAAAAAAAGACGTATTATATTTTATTCTGTCATGGTATCTCCATTTTTGCTTCCACTTTCTCATTTTAGCATTGTGTAAAATTGAGGAAATCAAAACATAAATGAAAATTCTTTTGTTTGCCACAAAGGAGACAAACAAGGGTTGAAGGAGAAACACTTATTACAAGAGATTAGAAAATTAATTGGTTGGTAGTTCTGACAGTTCCCATTGCATGTCTAGGGATCTGGTGAAAAAAATGAACAGTCTCAAACAGAACATTTCTTCCTATTATTTCTTTCTTTTATGTAGAGACTCCTCTGAAGCATCATTAGGTTCCAATTATTTTCAGTGAAATATTTCACAAGAAAAGGGCATGATAAAATTGGTAGAGGTAGTGTTATTCCCCTGAGAAACTTTCTGTGACTAATAGTCAAATGTAATAGGGAATGCTTCTGTTCAACCTCAAACATAAAGAGATTTCTGCAGGGACAATTCTCATCTGTGGAGGTTTTTGAAATCTTGTGTCATGACATTAATGCCCCCTCTCTTTCCCCAAAATCAGTATGGGGCAGCTGATGAATACAGTACATCTGAACACTTGATAATTTTCCTGGCTTAATATAAGCATAAAATCTATTATTACATATTTTTCGTAAGGATGAGTGTTGTCATAGGGATACTGTTCTTCTAAAAAGATGAAATATTTGGAACAATGTTTTCTTCTCAACTGACTAACCTTTTTTCCTATATTTACCATTAATTCAACATCTATATGTATGTGTGTATGGATATAGATACATGTATGTATATATACCTTGTAAATTTATAAAATAATAATATGAAAGAGTCTCATATTATAGAACCAGAGAATCACAGAAAGGATAAGGTTGGAAGGGACCACAGTGATTCATCTGGTCTGACCTCTCTCTTCTGCAGGGTCATCCCAGAGCACAGGGTGGAATCCAGTTGGTTCTTGAATATCTCTGGCAAAGGAGACTCCACAATTTCTCTGGGAGATATTGGTTAGATCTCTAAAAAAAAAAAAAAGAGGTAAAGTTGTAGCTGTTGTGATTATCAAAATGCTAATTTTCACAAACTAAGATGTTCTAATAAGGGTGAGATATTTGTAATATTAAGTGCCAGTGAAGATTATTATAGATTATTGTTCTCCTCTATGGGCTGATCTGGCCAGCTATTGTTTCTTGTCTTGTGGCTTAATCATAATCACTACACATTTTCACAAAATAAAAATGAGATTAAAGATAAATTTAGCTCTAGTTTAAGTAGGAGACTGACACTTCTTGGGGTAGAGCTGTGTCTGTCTTTAACTTTACTTCCTCTCTGTGCTTAGTTCCCTTTCTCTTCTTGGTAACAAATGTGGTAACCAATGTGTCTTAGAGAGAGACATTCCTGCTGAAATCTGTCCTGTTGAAGATAATAGCAGAAGGAGTCATTCTCTGCAAAATGTGATCAGCTTCCTTAAGGAAATATGTCAACTTCTAGAAAAGCTTAAAACCCAGATCTTTGGGATGCAAAATACAAAATGTTCATTTTCCCTGGAGTTTTCTCAACTACCTATCATACCATACTATGTCTGCCTTCTTAATTGAAGGATAAAGTGAATTCACCAGTGTCTTTGCAGTTACCTAGTTGGTCAGTGTCTGTGGTGATTTAAGAGTCCCATACCTGTGAGCCAGTACCTGCTTGGAAATCCCAGCTGCTTGTTCTTATCAGAGGTAATAGCACTGCTTCTAACCAAATTATGGATTAATTTGAAAAGATGTAAGTTAAGAGTTAGCTTGGAGAAAACCCTTGTAAAGGGCTGCCTAGGGAAAGTATTTCTTATTATGTTAATCTAGCTGAGAAGAGTTATTTCTGCCTATGACGTTTCCATTTTATACTATAGAATATTTTGAATGAAATATAATCTTAATCCAAAATTAATCTTTTGGTAAACCTCTGCTGCCTAATTAAAGTTGTAGGAAGAAAAGGAAGGGAAATTTTTTTGAACTGTATTGACTAGGAGAATGAGAAACACTGTGCTTTAGAAATGTAAATTGTAATTAATACTCTTAGTATTTGTGTGAATACAGCTGAATTTTCACAAAGTTGTATTCCTTTCCTCAGAGTGCTTGTGAACAGCGTATATATATATATATATCTGTAAAATAAAACAGCAACAGAAAGTCTCATGGAATTGTCTTAGCTCTTAATCAAATGTATGTTAGGCCAAAAAAGCAGACTCTGAAATTATACCTTTCTGTAAGGGAAGGAGGTACAAAAGATTAAAGAGTAGATTTTTATTTTTTTTTCTGTGCTCTTTCATGAAGAAACAGCTTTTTGAATTTCTAGGCATAAATTCTTACTCATAGGTTTACATCAGATGGGAAAAGTAAATACATGCATGCAAAAAAAATTATTTTTATTCACTTTTACTGGACTTCTGAAAAAAAAGTTCTGACAACTGTGTATACAGATGTCTTGATATTCATGGTCTATTTTGACTTGAGCCAGAGAAAATGACATTGGTTTTGGTGCATCTGTATTTAAGTGGACTCCGTCTAAGCTTTAGGACACTGATCTGAAATATACCTGAACACACAATGAAAAGAAAAGAACAACAACAAAATAACCAGGGTAAAACAAACAAACAAAAAAAGCCCAAACCAAAAAACCACCACCTAAACCCAGGGTAAATGCAGTTTCTGTGTCCTCTACTCCACTCTTTCTTGATCCCAGTCCAAAGTAGGTAAAATAAATAGTGTTCATTACAGGCCATATGTCTGAAGTGTTTAGCATTGCCAATTTGAGTCATAATTTTAGAAGTACTTAGCTGTCACTTAGGTATCTAAATAGTTGGCCTGATTTCTAAAATGCTTTGCACATGAAGCACAGAGTTGTTCTGAAAATGTGATGTCTGTTGTGGATAAGTAAACATCCTGAAAGCTTTTTCAGTAGGTTAATTTGAATTATATGTTTGTATTTTTAACAGATTTTTGTGTTGTTTGTGTGTTTTAAGTGGAAATACAAATATTATCATCAACTTGAGCCCCATTTCTGATCTGCCATAATCAAGGACTAAGATTGTCTTGTATTGTTAGCTGTTCCTTCATTTCAACACAAAATGCTTCTCTTACCTTAGAAAAACAATCGAGTCATTGTAGTTTTGATGTGGATAGAAACTGACTTGAAAGCACAAGGTTTCTTTTAAGAAGAAAAAAGTCTTAAAACAGGATTTTAAATATCAATCTTTTCATAGTAAGGGTCTCTAGATAGGTAATACCTTAATTAGATGGAAATATTTAGATGGAGGGACCAGTAACAGAGGGAGGTGGAATACTGCCCTGCTCTCAGTCTTTTGTTCAAGAGGTGCAAAACCTCCACAGAGGTGGTGATAGCACGGCTTGAACCCTCTTCTGGTGCCGAGGTACCCCACTGCTTTAACAACAAGATTTTCTCTAGGTCTTTTGTTGTGAATTGTTCAGCAATTTTTGTGAATTGTTCACCTGAATTGACAGCAAGCTGATGGGATTTTTTTTTTTTGTGAGGCTGAAGATGGATACTTTGTCAGCTCACGTTTCTTAGGTGCAAAATTTTTTAAGAAAAGTAATTTAAAAACCCACATTTTTTGTGAGCCACTAATGACCATGAGCTGTGGCACAGCCATATGAAACTCCTTCTCCCCCAAGCAAGTGCACACAATTTCTATAATTGGACCTGATTGAAACTTGTCTTTACAAGAACCTTTCTTTGGATGGCCCATGTGTCACTGTTCACACTTCGGCTGAAAAATAGAGCTAATGAAGGAGTTTTCCAGCCCTTGGTGCATCTGTGGCACTTGCTTTCCCTGCTGTGCTGTGTAGTACGCTGGCCGCTTGTTGGCAACTTCATATTTCACGCTGCAGGGAATTGAAATGACTGAACAGACAGGAGAAGAGTTTTATTTGCAGTAGCCTGTGTATCCCTAGACTCTGATTTGGCATAAAACATCTGCTTCATGATCTGTTTCAAGGCAACAAAGGTTATGACTTCAGGCAAGCTGTGCCTTTGCTGGTGGGGGGGAGATTTGCCTGAAGACTTGATTTAGTCAGAATCAAAGCATTCTGCAACAGAAATCTTTATTTTAATTATTCTGAAAAAGCAGCCAAATGGTAAATGCATTAACATATTAACCTGTGAGTAAAGGAGGCCTCTGACTTTTGTTGTATGGGATTTTATGAGAATGTGAACTTGTCGCATGTGTGGCTAGCTTTTGTTATTGTTCTGATGGTAAGAGAAGTGACAGATTCTCTACGTATGCTTGCTTAATGAGCAGGGTCAGTAAATCTGTGCATATTTGTGCATGTTTTCAATTTGCAAAGTTAATTGTGATATTGATACAGTTTCTGTTAAAGCCTTAGGAAATAGGTCCTGCACTATGCAATATTTATAGATAAATGATGTATTAAATCTTTTCTTGTATTCATAGGGACCTAATTTCAGGGGGTTTTGTCTCCTGCCAAAAAAGGTCAGTTTTTCAAAGAATGATACACGTTTATTTGTGGAAATGTCATCTTGATCCACAGTTACATGTCTACAAAAAGAACCCATGTTATTATTTCTTGCAATAACTTAGATAGATTCAACCTTTATTAGAGTAAGTAGTCTATTGCTGTCTATGTACTTCGCTTCTATGTCATTGATGCACAATCTCTGCAACATATGGCTGGCTTTCCTCCTCAGAAAAAATCCTTTTCATAGCTTTAAAAAAATAGTAATTGAATATTTGCATATCTCCAAGGAGCCATGCAGGTTAAACACAGCATTCGTCTTCTACTGTTCTTAGGCTGCTTTTGGTTTCGAACTAAGAACTATTGCTTTTATGAAGCGCCTTTTTCTATAAAGTCAAAACCTCACAGCAGTGCACAGAAAGCCAGTGCTATAAAGGAACTAAGTAGAGTCTTTAATAGAGAGAGCTAGGTTGTAACTGTTTTTGTTCCTATGGAGCAGATAGATTTGGTTCCATCTGTTCCATATTCATAACAAAGGAGCTTACTTGCAGGAGGACTGACTTCCTGGGACTAGCATGGTAATGATCTTTTCACCACAGATTGAAAGGATTTGAAAATGGTCACTTCAGCTTGGCAGAAAGCAGCTAGCACCCGTAGCACTTCAGACCTGCTATTTTTCCTTCAGCTTAGTTTCAAGAGCCCTGATGACGAGGTGGAGACCAGGGCCAAGCAGCATTCCTTGGGGCTTAGTGTTGGAACTGGGGCTGTTTAACATCTTTGTCAGTGATACAGAGAGTGGGATCAGAGCACCCTCAGCAAGTTTGCAGATGACACCTGCAGCTGATGGTCTTGAGGGAAAGGATGCTGTCCAGAGGGACTTTGACAGGCCTAAAGTGGGCTTATGCCAACTTCATGGGTTTCAGCAAGGCCAAGTGCAAGGTCCTGCATCTGTGTCAGAAAAATTCCAAGCACAAATACAGGCGTGGATTTGAAAGCATCCCTGAGTAGAAGGGCTTGGTTGTACTGGTTAATGAGAAGTTCAACATGGCCCAGCAATGTATGCTTGCAGCCCAACAAGCCAATTGTTTCCTGAGTTCAGCACAAGAAGCAGGGCCTGCAGGTTTAGGAAAGTGATTCTCCTCTTCTCCATGCTGGTAAGATGTAGAGTACTCTATCCTTGGGACCCGCAGCATGAGAAGAATGTGTTGGAGTAATTCCAGAGGAGGCCACAAAAATGATCAAGGAGGCTGGAGCACCTCAGCTTGAGAGAGAGCTGGAGTTGTTCAGCCTGGAGAAGGGTCAAGGGAGCCTTTAGAGCAGCGTTCCAGTACCTAGTGAGGGCCTGTAGCAAAAGTGAAAGGGACTTTCTACGAGTGCATGTAGTGCTAGCACAAGAGGAAACAGTTTTAAACTAAAGAGAGTAAGTTTAGATTAGATGTTAGGAGAAAACTATTTACTCAGAGAGATTTTACTGGAGAAACAAGTAGTGGATGCTCCATTGCTGGAGGTTGGATGGGGTTTTGAGTAGCCTGGTCTAGTAAGAGATATCCCTGCCCATGGAGGGGTGGTGCTGAGAGAGGAGCCAGATTATCTTTAAAGAGCCTTTCCAACCTAAAGCATTCTATGATTTTATGAAGATGCATGTTTTTTCTGAACAAAACAAATATGAGCTCTCCTCCTTTTGACATTCATTGTCCCCCACCCCCACCTCATCAGTAATTTCTACACCTGAGGAGTTCAGGATGTTTTGTCAAAAAAAGGTGTTACAAATACAGGATTAGTTTTTCTTAATTTGACCATAGTATTAAAGGCAGAAGTGAAAAATTATTTGCTGACAGTCTGGGTTCTGTTTACTGATTTTTTTTCATGGCCTCTTCTTTCTCAGCAAGAATATTCTGTGAACAAGAAATCTGAAGTCCACAAAATGTGTGTGAAAGTGCCTTGCTGGGTTTCATAATTAGGATGCTCCAGTGCCAGCTTTGATTACACACCTCATGGGCTTTCAGGAAAAAAAAAATTCCATTTTGATCCAAGAAAAAAATATTCTTGTCTCTGCAGGATATTTCACAAGGGCAGAAGAGAAAAATGCAGGAGCATACATAAGCACTTTTACTTGGCTAAGGAACAAGTTATTCAGTGACCCCTAAGAGGTGAACTGGAAGTTTATCCAGATCTTACAAATTAACTAGGAACACAGAACAAGAACAGTCCTTCTGTGTCATTGGTTCTGGGTGTGCAGTCTCTGGAAGAAGCCTTGAGTCCCCCAGGTTTATGATTGTCCTGGCTGGGTGTTGTGCTGGACTCCGCACCTCTCTGTGGTCCAGGCGCCTGGTGCCTGAGGCAGCTGTCAGAGTGGGATGGGCAAGCAGCAGGCATGCCTGGCCTGCCTTGGCTGGTACTGCAGCATCTGTGTAGGCATACTCAGGGGTGTGTTTGGCCTTCAAGCCAACAATACCATATTGTATAATTCATAGATATGTATGAAAGCATCTGCTACCCTTGCTGCTGAAGACTCCAGATCAGATGGTACACACATATTTGCAGCTATGATGCTTCCCCACATCCCAAAGTGAGATGTGATCTCAAATGTGGAAATTTGTTTGTTTGTTTGGTTGTCAGTTTGTGAATTCTGAAAGTTTTGCTGCAGCAACTCAGGGAGAAAATCCATTAATTTCAGTGACTCTTCCTAACTAAGGTAAATGAAGTGTGTCCAGATTTCTTTGAAGAAACTCAAAGCGTGGAACTCTTTTTTAAACATGAGAGGAAAGAAGCATCTCTTGCACACTGTCATGAAACTCTTCCAAGCTACCAGAACTATATCCAGTGCAAATGTTTGTTGTTGTAGATTAGCTTGGAGCTGAGACAAAAATTAAAGGGGATATTCATGATTGCAGAAAGTGGGATGAGGGCTGGCAGGGCTACTCTAAAAACATGAGGCTTGATTTTTGTCCATCACTTTTGAAGTTAGTAAGTGTCAGCAAGGTTTCCCAGTAATTTATTTTGTGTTGTCCTCTATTGTTTTCCATATGTATGTTCTTATATATTAGAAACACCATTAGAAACTGCTCACAGCATAGGTATACTGATTCTTTCATTCATTAACATGCAAAGAGTAGAGAAATAAGTTTTCTGTGCAGTGGTGTTTGCTTGGATCAAGAAGTAGCAGATAGAAAATAGAGATAAGAATTTCCCAATCTGCTTAGTCTGGTTATTAGTGTGAAACAGGGCTTTTTCTAGTAGTGAGGTAGAGTTCTGTCTTCATTTCTGAGAACAGTTATTAGAGCATTCAGGAGGAGAAAAGCTCAAGAGGTACCCATGTGTTTCAAGTCTGATGCAGTATTCATTGCTTTTAAAATAATTTCCAAACCACCAGGGCTTTTAAGTCCCAGTTATGGAAAAGTGTACACATATATGTCTAATTTTGAGTTCATCTGGGAATGATCCCTAGGAATAGGGCTAAACATCCTGTGGTATACATTATTCTTAAAAAATAAAAAGAAGACTCAGAAGGAAATAATTTGTGGCTGAAGATAATGAAAGGTTAGCTCTCCCATGGGTGTCTTAGACTTTCCCACAGTCACAGTTACAACAGACTATAGTCCTTTTCTGGCATAGATGGGACATGTCAAATTCCTAACAAGTTCTCCTTGATGAGCCTATGGTTATTCTCAGATAGGTTGGCTTTTTAAAATATGAATTTCAAAACATGAGTAAGACCTGTGGCATTGAACACAGGCAAGATAAGTGAAAGAAAATAGAAGTTTAAATAAAAGTGCTATTACCCCATACACTGGACAAATTTTGACTAAGGAGAAAACTTCAGCCTAGTATGTTCCTGAATTTTTCATGGTAGAGGTCACAAATTGAAGGGTTATATCCGTTCTAAGGACTGGGTATTAATTTCTGACTTGTATGATGGAATGATTCAGTATGCCTTCTGCAGGACCTGAACAAACTGGGAATTCCCATGATAAAGGTGTACTGTTGTTACTACAGTGCTGGCATATGTTGTGTCTGTCCTCAGTTGTGGCCTAGGACTGTAGGAGCTGTAAGGAAGTAAAAGGTCTCTGCCCTGAGAATCCTGACCTGTCATAATAAGTGCTTCAATTACAATGGACTATGATGTGTTTTCCAAACTTTAGCTTTCCTCATACATACCTGGTTTCCATCCTGCAGAATTTTGGGTTTATCTGTGTGTGGGCTGTGCCAAGGTGCTATTAGGACTTTTCCAAGAGATAAACCTTCTGAAATTTTTGAGTGAAGTTATTATCTGTAAGCAGCATGTTTGCAAACTCTTGTACCTGCATGTGCACTCAAAATTCAAAATGGCATTATTCTCACATTTTTTGAACCCCCTAAAACTCCTATTTTTTTGCTTTTGTTCCTAAATTTCTCCTGAAACTTCTTGAAGACTTTTTTGTAGCTTTACAGCTTCCCCCTCTTCCCCAGGACATAAACACACTTAGTTGCCTTGCATAGGTGAATAGCAAAACTAACATTTCATGTCTATGTACATTTTCACAACCCTAAAAATTGCATGTAAAATTACTTATTTGTTTTTGTAAACAGACAGAATTTACAAGTATTTACAAGTATAGCATGGAAAGATAGAACTTTTTCTAAATATTTTGAAGATAGTGTCAAACCCATAAAGATGGACTAGAATAGAACCCTTCCCTCTTCTTTAATTATAGAGTCAGCCATGGCAAAGCTAGTGATGGATAATATGAAGTGCAATAAAGTATATGAGTTTAGTAACATGATACAATACCCACAAATTCCATGTGGGTGAACATGTTGCTTTAAAGATCACAAAGATATTTACTTTAGTAACAAGACTATAATGTCTCTTCAAAAGATTTTCTTATGTCTGGTTCTTAGAGATGAAAATTAGCAAACTGGATAGCCAGCTTGAAGAAAACCATTTTATTTCTAGTGATACCAGGGGAAAATCAAAGTATAAAAGAGCTTATGGAAAGTAGGAGGATATATTTTTCTCTAAGTGCTTTATTTGATAGTATTAACTTGTTTTATTAGCAATTTGCTCTAATACAGTCCTAATGTAGTACAATAACTGTGTTTGGTTTTGTGAATGCCACTGAAATCAGTAATGAGATCTGAGGGTTTTATTTCATTCTAGTTAATAAGTGTTGGTTTGTTGCAATAGAAAATATGACATCAGTCATTTATATTGGGCTAATGCAGAAATGTTAGCACTTATTTTAAGGTATGCAACACAGTTTGAATTTGTGAAAGAGGAACCTTGTATGTGAGAAATGCCTGCAGATATTTCATGTGGAAGTAACTATATGGTCCATATTTCATTCCTACATCCTTATATTTCACAGAAACTTATATGGAACTAAAAGTCCGTTCAAAGTAAGATATGCTTTTGTTTTATTTCCAGCAGAGCTTTCTTTGTTCTTTAATGAGAAGAAGCACCACAGTAGCAAACTGATTGTCTGAGAAGCTCAAGTTAGTTGCAGTTACTTGACAGCTTCACTCTAAACATAAATGTTCTTGCTTTTATAAAAAGAAACAAAAGTCTTTGCCGAGAACTTTGAGCTTTGTTTTCTTACTGGTTCAAGGCACAGTTGGATCTTCCAGCATCTGTAATATGTGTTTTGCCAGACTCTTCGAGGTGTAAAGGGTACAGGCTGCCCTGTTCTGAGGCGTTGCTGAACTCAACTGGACTCAGTGACTTGGAAGCACAGATGATAAAAGTATGACTGCAGAAAGCTTCTGCACTGGATTCAGAGTGTTGCCTCGTATGCCTCAGCTGCTGTTCACCTCTGGTGGTGTCCTGCACTGAAGAACTTCGGGTTGCTTTGATGTTCTGCACTAAAAAAGTCTGACTCCAGTACACCAGCCAGGCCAGCAACAGACAAAGCTTGTCATTAAATTCCCCCTTAGAGGAAAAACAGGACCTTCCTGAAAGAGACATAGGGCTAGACCATGCTAAGAGGAAATACTAAACAAATGGCTTAATAAAATTGGAGGTCCATGGTTTACATCTCCCAACACACATGGATGGATTTTTTTGTGTTACTTTGATGCAAAACATGTTTTCAGTCTCTACAGTCTTCAACCAGATATATAAGCTGCAATGGATTAGAAATGCAAGAAAAATTATATTCTTCCTGGCCAAGCAGTTGCAATGGGACAATTAATTCAGCATTAAGTGCAGAAACAGTAACTCTGTATTGCTTTCTTCCAAGAACTCTTGCTAAAATAGCATTTGTCTGACAACTCATTTCCGTTTACTAGGTTATTTTTAGTAGATCTGAGAAATGTAGTCACTTGTAAGATAGGCCATAATAATGCAGTGCGTTTACACAGTGCAATGCCAGTCCAAATTATGTATAAGACATTAGGAAATAAAGGTAGGGTTTCCCAATCTGTTTGTCATGGACATGCCTTTTAAAAAATCTTTTCCTCCATGCTGTGCACTCCGTCATTTATATTTTGAATGAAACACAGTGTATAAGTCTGTGTTTGTGTGTAGGCATGTACCTATATACATACCGAGATCAGTGCAAAAATTAAATACAGATGTAGTTGAGCATGCAAGTGTAGTGCAAAATATGCACTTGTATTATGTGCCCTATTAATAGCGTGGAGTTTAAAATATGCGATTGGACATGCTAGTATCCACACTGCTTTTGCTTGTATTAAGCCATGAGCAGTATTAGCTGTCACCTTTCATGTTTATTTGTTCATGTATTTATTTATTTTGTTTCCATTTCTGGTCATTTTTTCTTTTCTTCTTTAGAAGCTTATGAGTCTTGTTAGCAGCCCTGGGTCAAGTGGGTTTTCAGTTTAGATTGTCTCTCTGCTGACTTGAGATTTCTGAACCTTTAAGTTGCTCAGTAATTTTTTCATGTTCTCATCTTGGTTATTACTACATACAGAGATGATAGAATTGGCTAGAACAAAGCTACCAGAAATTTTAGTCATGATTTATTGAGGAATTGTGCTTAATTATTAGGTCTGAAGAATGACTTAGTCGTAATCATTCAATATTTTAATTTTCTCAGAATGGAGTAATGCGTATGCTACCAGAACAAATCTTTTGCTGATGGGTTGGAATGGAAGAGCAGGCATGCAAAGACTTCTAATTTAAATTCAAGTATTGGTGAAAGAAGTGGTTTCTGTAGGACAAATATTTATATATTTTAAATTCTTTTTGTTTCAATAGGTACAAGAGAAAATTTTCTATAAATGTTTTAAATTAACTTATTTTTTGATAAATAATTTTCAAAAATCCTGCATTGTTCTTAGATATGGGTCTTCATGTATGCACACGGAGGAGTGCTTTATTGGTTGATTTAATTCTAGCTGACTTTTTCTGTTGTACCATTTATGCAAATTCATAACTTTTTTTCAATCTAAACTGTGAGAAGAATATTAATAACTGATTCTGCATTTACCTGGCTAATTTGCATACATTTATGTTGTATGGTAAATCATATGAAAACCTACAGGGGAAAGGCTGAGCTCTTCTAACAACTAATAGGCTATTTTTTTTCTTCTGACTTGCACAAATTGAGAAATATTGCCTGTGGCAACCATAATGGAAAACTGCATTTTTAATGCTCTCATTTCTGTACAACGAAAAAAGCAGATGACTCTTAAAACTTTCTAAAGCTCTGTAGCTGAACAAGAATATTGGGTGTTAGAGTACCTCATGTTGGTGGAGTTATGATTTGCAGGTTGTATAAGGTTACGGGGGTATTGGATTTGACTAATGGGAGTGCTACTGTGCCTGAAAGGGCTGGCGGCAAATCACAGCTATAAGTATTTTCTCCTGAAGAGATTGTCTGTAAACTACAGATCTAAGAGAGTGCAAGGACTGCCTACACATAGGTTTCTGATCTCCAACATCCAGCATCCTGTGTACTAGGTTGCTTACAGAATTTATATATACAACCCTTTTTGTCTGAGCAGTAAATGCTAAATATTTACTCAAGCTGTATGCATGTGGCATCTCGATTTATTGTGTTGGAAAGTTCAGAATTGATGCTCTATTGGCTTCTGATACAATACTTGGCAGTCTGAAACAGTACTTCTGTTCAGTGGTTGTTGTTGGGAAGCACTTATCAGAGACAGAATTTGTGTAACAGAGGGTGCTAGTAGTAGTACATCTGCAATGAACTGAGGTGAGATTTCTCAGGCATGATTTCTCATTTCTTGCCTACAAGGAGACACTGTTTGCTGCATTTCCTAGCAGACAGAAGAAAACATAGATCACATTTTTCAAAAATGCAATGAGAACATTGCCTTGTCTCCTGCGTTTCACAAACAGTGCTTTATAATCCCTTCAGAGAATACTCCAAGTGAACTGGTGATAGAAATTGAAATACGAAATAGTAAGAGAATTGCCATCTGCAGAGTATCTGCAGAGGCATGGTGTTTCTGCATAGGGAAAGGATGTTCTTTACCAGTGTCCCCATGTTCTAAACAAAGGTGCTGTTGGAGAGCCTCAGATAAACGGAATGCTGTTTCCAACTGAACTAGTTTCGCTTTCTAATAAGGCCCACAGTGGCTTGTGCCATGAATGTTAAATGTCTTTGTAGTGCTAAAGAGGGATTTGAACTGCATTTGTGATCCCTTTTTTTTTCTGTTATCTGGACTTGTATTTTAGGGAAAAGTGCAGTCCTGTAATTAGAAAGTCAAGAATGAGTGAGGAGGCAAGCAGAGGTAACGACTGATTACATGTGAATATCAGTAAATAGGATGGTTGAGACACTTTAAATGGGACATCCTGATAACTTGATTTTAGGTTAGAAACTTGGCCTCAGGTATTTGCCAGTGGAACTGTTGCCTCTCAGGAAAGGAAATAATTGCTGCTTTTGTCACATCAATAGCAGGTCCTGATACCTACGTTACTTTTGAAATTTTAATTTATTTTTTTTTACATTTACTTTTTAATTAGCTTATTTTGTAGGCTGATTTGTTCATATCTTGATGACTCCTTTAATGAGTTTTGGGGATTTATCATAGTAATTGAACTGCATAACTGTTTTCTATATATGCTACTTTTTTGTTCTCTATCTGCAGCTTTCTGGAGTCATTGAATAACTCTGATAATTGTTACCAGGCTGAGGAAGGACCTAACCTGTTATTTATGTCTAATATATTAATAATGCACCATGTGTTTTCTAGCCGAGAACTACTTAGGAGGGAGATGAGGGAATTGTATATATATTTTTTTTTAAATTTAAATATAGCTAGCGATACGGAAATATTTATGGCTTGGCTGTAGATGAGGAGAGAATAATTTTTATCACTCTCTTTCCTTTCCTTACAGGGTATAAAAATGGTAACCAGAAGCAGTTCAGAGACAAGATGTTTTCCCATCTAATTTGTCATTATAGGTTGTTTTCAGATCCAGCTTGGACCTAGTCCTTTGTGCAATAGTTCATTGTGCTTTTTTTTTTCCTAGTTCAACGAGTGCAGATGGAATTCTCATCTGAAGAACTCATGATTTAAATTTCTTCTTAATTGTGGAATTTCCTATTTAAAAAAATTAATGAAGATATCAAACCAGTTATTTTTATGATCTTTGAGATGTTTTAATGTATCTTGTGATTTCAGAGGGATTTTAGTGTTCACTTTCTTTTCACCCAAGTCTTTGTGTAATCATGAGGTCTAAAATATTTTTTAAGCGTGGGACCCAGGAGATTTTCATGAAGTTGCTGGCAAAGGTGAGGTAGGGCAGGGGAAGTGGGAAGTATGATAGAAATTGTAATAACATATAGGAAATAACATTTCAGAGCTCCTCATCTGTTTTCAATTGTGTTTCTTCTTGACACAAACTAAAGCAGTGAGATCTTTTCTAGTCTAATATCATTAATGAAAAAATAACGTATTTTGCTCCTTATAGGGGAGTTTTTTCAAAGGTTTCTTTTTTGTTTTGCAGCGAGGAATCAATTGCCTTTTTTTTTTCCATGGGAATTCTGGCATTTGAAATGGAAAGTGTTACTTCAGACAGGTTCCATTAGCATCAGAGGCTCCTTGCTCTCAGAACTGGCCTGTATTTTATAGCTAATATCACCTTTAAAATGGGCAGATAGAAAAGTCTTGTAGCAAAGCCTTAGGGTCCAACCTGATTTCATTCGGGAAGGAGAAAGAAATTTCTCATTCTACCACCTAGAAAGGACAATGTTTCTTATACTGTAGCTAATTTCAGTGGAATGTAGCAACTGCAGCAACCTGAGAAGCAGCTTTAATAGATCCCAGCTGACAAGGAGCAGTTCTCTTTCTCCTTCCCTGACGCTATCCAATGCGTGATACATCTGGTCTAAAATCAAAAACTTAAAACATTGGTGTATTTTTTTTCCTTTAAGATGTGAGGGAGAAAGGAAGAGGAGGGAGCTGGAAGTAAAAGAAAGGAAGTAAAATAATTGATTGCAGTCATGCATCTTGGCAAACAGCATTTAATTTCTCCAGAAGGCCAAAGAAGTTGTAATGTATCCCTTCATCACCTTGGTCTTGGTTGTTAAGGAAGATGGAATTGCTGAAAAATGATACTTGATTTTTTTGGATAGACATTATTATTCCTTCTGAAGGTGCAAAACACTGATTAAAGAGGAATCTTTCTGAGTTTACAGCAAACATTGAAAATACATAGTTTCTCTGTAAAGAAGAAAAGCACTATTTCAAATTTCTTGTTAAGACTGTGCCAGTTTCTGGAATGATGATTTAAGTGCAACTGTTATGGTTGCAATTGGACAGTTCTTTATGATATACTCTACAGTTGCAAGAGAGTGTAAAATAATGGAAAATATCTCAACAGTGAATAGATTTTAATATTTTTCTTCACAAGAATATGGCAAATCACTAGCTGTTATTTGCTCCTATGTGTGTGTGGATATTATGTGAACATATGACCTTCAGTGTACTAAGCATTAATTTTCTGTTTTCCCAGAAAGAATAGATTTTATTTCCAGATGGGATATTATTAGCTTCTAGCTCTCCTAGCTAGTCAGGTATTCTAGTTAGTCACTGGCTAACAGAGTAGTCTAATAAACGGCAGCTTAAATAAGCAAAACATGCTTACTTTATGGACATAAGCAAGAGCATGTAAGCATCAAAGCAAAAATTTGCCTTTAAATAAAGGTGTGCCAAAATGCACCTCTGAAATAATTTCTGGGCATAAAAAAATCTGTCACTGATAAATTTACTGTAGGCATTCAGTTTTGTTTCATATTGGAAATGTGATTTTTACTTCTATCCTAGTAATTTGGTAATGATTATAGTATTCTTATCTTTTGAGAAATTTACAATTGCCTGTTTAGTCTTAATAAAGTAATTAGCCAGTTGCATATATTCAATGAGGGCTGCCTAAATGACATAATTTCCTGAAGATAGCCACAGAGTGCAATATTGTGCCCCAAGTAACACACCAGTTACTGCAAACTCAACAGAGGGAATTTTTCTGACTTGATAAGATGCTGTAGTCAAAGGCAGCTGTTAACTCTTAGCTGGTTGGCATTGTGGTAGGAGACCATCATTTCTGCATGATTTTTGTTTTGCTAAAAGAGGGGAGCAACTTTCTAGATGCAGAATCACAACATGAACTGTATTAGATTCTTTACTTTGCTCCTTTTCTGTGTTTGTGCTGAATTTGCTAGTTCTTGGTAAGTTCTAGGAAAAATTGGATGCCTTTCCTGCAAGCACATTATCGAAGACTTAGGGAATTTATTTCAAATTATTTGAGGAGCCATTCTATTGTAAGCTTAACATGAAGACAAAGAGTTTATATGTCTGTGTATAAATTGTTTTAGTTGTTTTTCACATGCAAGGACATGAATGAAATAAGGGTTAACAGAGGAAACTAACATCTTGTCAGGCCAATAATCTTTCCCAGGAGTGGCCATTTAATGCAAAATGCAATTCATTCTGCCCTAGTACATAGATTTTGAATGCAATGAAAGGTCCTCTGCAGTGCTTTGGGTAATATTTTTAGCAATAGCTCTTGAGATGTTTTCAAGAAAATAAATGTGAATGGTTTTTCACAAGTGAAGATCTTCATGCCCAAGTCAAGTTACTTGGTTGCCTATGTTGAATTGTGGGCAAGTGTACAATATCAGAATTGCAGATATTGAAGAAATTTACTGGCGTGTAAATATTGGCAGACAGTGCCCTAGTGGTGAGACGCAGGCATATTTCCCTATTTTGTTGTATTTTGGGGCAAGAATGGTTATAGAAAGGAAGTTATCACAACAGCACTTTTTCTGTGAAATAAGCAGGTGCTGCCACTAAATCTTTGTGGGTGACCTTTTGCATTAGGGCTACACATATTTCCATCTATTTTTTTCTTCTAATACAGTAAATATTCTTAAAAATTAAATACTTTGTGTGGGAAACTATGAGGGAGAGCAGAAAGTAGGAATAAACTGATTTTGTTTTGTTAGCTGTATAGCATGAGAGATAGTGTTTTGACTGAAGCAAGATGAGTATTTTCTCAATAAAGACCGATGCATGTGGAGACTGAGTTTGCTGTAACATTTAATGGTGTGTATTTCTACTTTGCTGGAAGTATATAGATAGTTCCATTTTTACCACTGTAATTTTGATTTTTCATCCCTTTTTGGGTTGTTGAAGTCTATGGCCTAGAATTTCAAGGTTAGCTTTTCTCTGAGTATTCTGTATTCTGAGGTATTTTTTCAGTGTGGACACATGCATTGTAACAAAAACCATATTAAAAAAGTGTTCAAGAAGAATGTGTGGGAAGGTGAAAGGAGGTAATGAAACATTGAAAGTAGCATGTGCTTCACTTCTTCCATGTAAAATAATAAAGAAATTAATTTGAATAAAATCTTCAGTTATTATATGCTTTTGGATAATCAAGCTACTTTGTGCACTTGAAGTCCTTATGTTCAGGGATTGAAGTGTGGCCAGTCCTTCAGATGAAGGAAAGAGAAAGAATATTTTATTTCAGCCCAAAAGATATTTTGAATTTTCACTCTCTTGCTCTTCCACTTATTTTTCCTTTTTCTTCATTTCACAGCTTCTGCAATCCCAGATAATGGAAGGAGATCCTGCCTAAAGCTTAAGGTGTTTGTGCGACCAGCAAGTAAGTTCTTCAGATTAAGATTTTGAGGGTGGCTTTCTAGCACCTACTTTACTGTGTGGTCTAGTAAACAATTATTTTTTTTTTAATGGTTAAATCTTGTATCTGTTCTCTACATGCAGAAATGTTTGCATTACGATTTTCATTGTATGTTCTTATCATTTTTCGTAAAGCTTTGTTTGAATTACTTGGCACTTGCTAACTTGTTGTTTCTTGAACTTTGTGCAAATGGAAGACTTATACTGGCATTTGGACAAGTGCCACAGACTTTAAAATATCAATAAGCCTAATTATGTACAGTAAATAGAGAGAAAAAAAGAGAGGAAAAAAGGAAAGTGGGGAATGTAAGGGTGTTTGACTAACATATTTGGCTGTTATATCTCTATTTTTGTTATAGACAGCTGTATGAAAACTATAGGTGTTCATGATCGTGTTTTCGATGTTAACGACAAAGTAGAAAATTCATTAGAACCAGCAGGTTAGTATGCTTAGAGAATCTCTTTTAACAAATGCGTGTATCCCTCTGGTGCTTCAGTACTTTTTTTCCTCTTCTCTCTGCATGCTTTGCATGGTACAACTACCCCGCTTTTGCACATTTCTAGCAGGGCTAATACAGCTTGTGGTATACTTCCTGCATCCTTGTTTAATTCAGGGAAGTAAAAGTGTTGCTTTATTTGGTTTTTTTGGAGTGACATGATTTAGTGAAATTTGGTGTGTGCCAGTGTAAAATTTCTGCCGGTATCCTGGAGCCACTGGCCCATCCAAGCCAAACACTCAGCATATTGGCAACACACTCTATTTACTAACTGGGCCCAGAGTTTTAGAAATAAAGTCAATGGGCACACTTCATTTGTTAGGTGGTTTCAAAAGACCTTCAGAAAAACAGGACCACTTCTTGTATGCCAGTGCATGACAAAGGTGTGCAACTAACTGAGTTTTTGTTTTAAAAGAAACTAGTCCTTTAAATTCTATATATTTGTATATTTACTTTGTTAGGCAAAGTATCATTTTACATATGTGCACGTACACACACTAACACACACCGATATTTAGGTAAATATATACATACAAATTTCTCTCCTGTTTTTATTGAAGCCAGCTGAAGTTTTGGGGGCTTTTCTTGCAAAATACTGCCTTAGGAATAAAGATTTTCTTCATCTGCTCAGGGCAAAGTTACATTAACCTCTACATCAATCAAGCTACTGTTCTCCATGTGGGAAGTGCATCTGTGTTGTTTGTGTGGCCAAAGCTTGTGACAGATAGAAATGTATATAATTCTAGGGGTATGAATAACCCAGACGACTTAAAAGGAGTTAAAATTAGGTAGGTATGTAGGAAAAATATTTGCAGTAGTGGTAGACATGTTCATATAATGTGCACCTACACCATACTTACATGTTGTATTAAAACTTCAAAATAAACAGTCAAATACATAAATAATATCAGAAAATATTATATACGTATAATTTATTACATACCCTAAAGAACAGATTACTGAGAATTTTTTCTTTTATGTTATTTGAATGTGAATCAACATTCTCTTTGCATATTATTTTTTCTCTTCTTTATAGGCAAATCCTTTAATTAAAATTCATTAGTTACACATAAGTATAATAAGGCTTTTACAATTTAGCTGATCTAAATGATTTATGTATAGATAAGCAATAGAATTTATTATTTTTCTTTAAAATATTTTTCAGATATTTCCTAAAAATTTGGAGTTTGCGAATCAAAGATGCTCTCTAAGAAAATTTAAATGCATGCATAGTGCACTTGCATTGGCTATGTTTATACATTTATTAGCAACATTCTTCTACAGAAGACACTAGGATGTTTTCTTACTGTCTCTACCTATGAGTTTGAAATTCAGTGCACTTTTTTACACTTTGTGATTTGGTGAACATGGTCTAATTAATGCGCCTGATACTGCTTGCAAAAGAGATCATCTGAGTAATACACGCCTGATTTTGGTAAACTTGATGAATTTTTGTTTCAGCAGTGTTTCTCACTTCTTACTGATTGGCTATAACTAGCTAACATCGTCACAAAGTCATTAGAAAGCAGCAGGAAAACCAGGCAAGCAAAATCAAACAAAGAGCATCCTGCAGTCTGAGATGAAATACTGTTTGTGTTACCAGGGGGAAATAATAGCTTTAATGAGAAGGTTTGGTACCACAAAATTCCCACTCCTGATATCAACGCACATTTGTATTATTAATTGGGCCAGTCACCATTAGATAATCAGTCACTCTGAGATGTGCCAACTGCTGTCACATTTCTCTGTTGTTGGCCTGTTAGGGTTGCTACTGCCTTGGTGGATCTTGTTGCATGTGTTCTGTGTCGTGTACTAATTTACGTGTCTCTGATGAGCATCTTCTGCTTCTGTGCTCTCCCCTAGCCTGCCACGGTCTTCTTCCACAGTAGACACAAGAATTGGAAGGCAGGAGGGTCATGTTCAGCAGATTACTCACTGTCATGTTTCTTTTAAAAATCACCATTTGTGTGATTTTTGAACCCTTGTAATATCACTGGTTTTGTTCAGAAATTTGTAGGAATCCACAGTGATTGCATTTTCACAAGTGGTAGAAGTAATTGTCTCTATTCCTATTCTTTCCTTTCTCTTTCTCCTTAATAATAAAAAAATCCTTAAACAAAAATTGCAGCTGTGCATATCTGAAAGTTACACCTGCAGCGTGTGATGTAAGGCTGTGTGATCTGAAAAATTCATGGCTGTCAAAATCTTTTTTTCTGTATTGATGGTATTCCCAGTGTTTAGTAGTGACCTTCTGGATTTTGCTAAGTAATCTTTTTCTCTTCATGAATTGTCTTCAGTGTTTCAAATGAAGCAAACCCTTTTCCCCAAGCCTTAAAGACTGTGCAGTTATGACTCTGCACCTCCAAGGAAAATCATATTTGTAAAGTGATTTTCATAACTCCAGATGAATTGTGTTCTGATATATGAGTGCAGAAACCTTGCAACATCACTGAGAGAAACCCGGATGATTTCTCAAAATGAATCCCTTAATGTTATATGGAAATTAATTCTTCTGTGAAGAATGGCTTTATAAAAATGGCATCATAGAATATCTCCATATTTTTCATTTAAGAGAAGTAATCTTTTTAGCTTAGTGCTTTTTCATTGAGTTTTTCAGCAGTAGTCAGTGTTCCAGTTGTGCAGTATCTGATAGTCAGTCAGTGAATGAGGATTTATTACTGCTATACACTGGTTCTGCCCTATTGTGTTTTAGTGCTGACTCACTGATGTAATTAGGCCAAAATTGTTGACATTCAGTGTTGAAAATTCAAACTTATTTGCAATTCTAGAGGTAGAAAGTAGTACAAATCATTCTCCTCTGTAGTTTTAGTTCATCAGCAGTGAGTAAATGTTTCTAAATTGGGAAGAGCTAACTTTAAATATATGAAAGGAGGTAGAACTGGCAAATCAGGGTTATTTTTTCCCTGTAAGTTCTTAAATATGTTTAGCTGAGAAGCAAGCTTTTGTGAAGTATTCTATTGTCATTGCAGTGTCACCATAGCACAAGGCTGTAACTCAGAAGTGAAAAGTGAAACAGCTTTTCTTGTTGATGATTACTGAAAGTACCATTTTCAGAAGCCAGCATTCAGTGATATTTTTAGATTCCTTTGGAATAATTCTGGAAGAAAAGACTAGGGCCTCGTTTGGGCCCAATATGCCTGGGAGGGTCTCCTTGCCGTACATGGTGCGGAGCTTCAACTTAAACCATTCTAGCCAGACTTTCCCACTGTTGCCACAGAATCACAGAATGGGTGATGTTGGAAGGGGCCACTGGAGGTCATCTAACCCAACCTCTGTACAAAAGCAGATCCCCTAGAGTATTGTACTAAGGGTTATATCCAAATGGCTTTTGAGTACCTCCAATGAAGAAGACTTCACACGCTCTTTGGACACTCTGTTCAATGTGTACTCACACAGTGAAGTTCCTGCTCTTCAGGTGTAACTTTCTGTGCATCAGTTTCTGCCCTTTGCCTCTTATGCTATTGTTTGGCATCACCAAAAAGAGATGTCTCTTTCATGAACATGTTTACAGCTAATCAGTGCTTGCTTTTCATACTTTTGCCTCGAGCAGCACTGAAACTTGTTGATAAGCCTTATGTGATTATAGCATCAATTAATGCTGGAGAAAGTACATGTGATAAATTGCTAATTCAGTTTACTGTGCTCCTTGCTGTGTAACTGAGCTGGGGCTGAAGAGCCTATTAACCTAAATTATGCTAAGTGCTCTCCTGATTTTGTGCTAGGTGTCAAGGATATGAAAGGGAGGGAGCTTGCCTGTGGCTAAAGCCAAGTAACATGAAAGGCTCCATGACAAAGCAGCATGGTGATCCCAGTGTCCTGATTCCTGCTTCCCTTAGTGCCTCTAGCTGGAACTGCTCGGGTCTCACCCAGTGTGATCCTGGCAGTGGAATTTTTTGAGATGAGATTTGAGACAGGAACATCATAGACATATTGACTTCTCTTATAAAATAGGGAGCTCATTTCATTAGTAGATGAGATACTATGCTGGAAACTTTGGTGTTCTAAAATAAACTTAGAGATACATTTTGAGGCCGCTTCACACTTCCTAAAAAGGTTTGACGTTTTCTTTTCATTTAGTAATGAAAAACAAGAGCTGATTTTTTATGACAAGCCATTGATTGATTGCTTTTTGAATAGCTAAATTAGGTAGTTTTGGATATAGAGGGCTTTGCAGGGAAAAATACCACTGCTATAACAACACCAAACTTGATTTTGACTTTGCCTACCTTTTCTATTTTATAAGCTCTGGCTTTTAGGCTGATCCTAAGTTTACAAAAACTAAACAGGGCTTTCTTTATTATGTGTCATATATTTAGTATTTGCTACCTTGTTTTCTTCTGCCACTAATGCATAAGCATGTTTTCCTAACTCAGCTGGTTCTTTTTTCATTAGTTCTAGCAGCATATATGTAAATCTCCATTTTGTGTACCATGAAAGGTTGTGAGATTTTCCAGATTGAGTGTGTATTCTATACACTCATTGGTGACTGTCATGTGTTAGCCTTTAAAATTTTATTTCAAGGAAAAAGGAATGATCTCACATCTCCTGCTCACCCCTAGATGCAGCATACTTCAGAGGAAATTTTGTGCATGGAAGGGGGGTCTGTGCTTGAGCTTAAAGGCTGTAATTTCAAATTCAGAAGCCAAAATCTGTAACCGAAGAAGGGCATTAAATGCAAAATTAATTCTGGGCCTGTGCAACACTTGAAAATCAGATGTTTTTATTTAGCTGCCTCCCAACTGATGTTGCTATCTAATAGGACATCCAAAGCTAGAACGACAGTGTTTTACTGAAGAGGAATCTTTCATTCCTCAATCTGCTGAAATCCGACTTACTTTCTGTTCCTCTGGTCTTCAGTGGGAGTTTTGCCAGTAAGAAATGCAGGACTTGGCCCCAAGTTGGTTACATAATGAGGTATTACACGCTTGTGAAAGTCAATGACAGCACAAGGTTCATTGCCCTATTTCATAAAGGCACTGAAATCTACTTATAGTTGTCGGCTCAGTGAGAGTTTATTAAGGATGCAAAATCTCATTGGAATGTATGCTTTCTGTTTGAACAGATGATACCGTACATGAGTCAGCCGAGCCATCCCGTGGTGAGAACGCGGCACAGACACCGAGGATACCCAGCCGGCTTTTGGCAACTCTATTGTTCCTCCTGGCAGTGCTTTTGATATTATAGCACACTGTGCTCCGGCGACCTGTCACAGAAAATACCAGGGTCTTGGAACATCAAAGATCCACCTAACTGCTCATCCCAGGAAAGGGACTTTATTGTTTTTGCAGATGTCAAATTGTTATTTTTCCCTTTTCTTCTCCCTTTTAGCCTGAACTCAGCAAAAATTTGAAGGGGATAACTAGCTTCAGCACCCACCCCTACCTACCCTGTGACTTTCTTAACCCCTCCATATAAATAAAAGGACTCCAAATGAAAATGCCAAACTATAATAGTGACACTAGTGATTCTTATTTTCTTCTGCATTCTCCTTTAAGAAGTCACCTCTGTTAGCTCACTATGTCATCCGTATGTGGACAAGAAAGTGTAGTGGCAAATGCAGTCAGTGAGGGATAAGGAAAGTGAATGAAAACCTGGGAGAGTCTTTCTCTATGATACAATATTTATGCCTTCTCGTTCAGCACTGTAAGATGGTCATGCAAGGCATTGTGTCACCATGTCAGGACTGGAGGGGAGATATTAAGAATAGACATAACACCATTTCCTCCAGAAGTTTCTAAATGAACCGGCTTCTGAAAGGGGAAGATGATGTTTCTTATGGGACTCTTGAAACATCTTTGACAGTAACATTTTTGCTCCCAAGTAGAAATGCTGTCTTTGGTGAGAGAAAAAAGATAGTTTTTAGGAATGTTAACACACAGCAGGCAAGGTCAGATTTAGGAAACTTCACTGGGGGTGTGAGTGCCTCTGTTATTTCGTTTTAAGGGGATAATGCACACCGGCTTATTTTATTTTAAAACAAATCACCGTGGTGCTAAAATTTTTTTCTTGAAATGCAGAGGCACTTTTGAGAATAAAGTGACCTTCCCCAGCGCTGACTCAGTAGCTGATAGCCTTGGATGCTGCTCTGGGTGTTAATACATGCTAAAAGAGGACATCGGTTGTCAGACGAAACATGTTTGGGACACAGGATCTCCAGTGTTCTCTTGATTTGTCTCTCCTGTAAGTTCCTCAATCATGGGAATAAATCACATGTAGAAGAAGCCAGGGCTGTCTAATAGCATTGTTTGGTGGGGGAAAAGAAAAGAAGTGTGGAATATTAATTCAATGTTGATTTTTTATCTTTTCCCCTTCCAGCACAGTTTGAAGAGTAGAGGAAACGTGTTTATCAGCTGGAGATAAACTAGATGGGCTCCCAAAGACTTAACAAAATATTTTTTTAAAAATCCACTAGAATAGAAAATACATTATTTAGATATACTTTATGCTGAGAGTGAGTATATATGCTTGTCCTATTTAAACATGAGAGAAGCAGTAACCCTTGATGCAATTAGGAAATGGGACTGTCTTGTTTGATGGAATTAGGAGTGACCCTGTTTAAGGTATCTGAGCCTTGGCTAACAAAACTTTGAGAAGTAATTTGCCAGGAAGTGCAAGCCTTGGGGTATTTTTTGGCTAGGCTGCCATGAAATTCGGACTGCTAAACATAATCAGTGAAATTTCAGACCCAGACTGAAACAGAGCTTTTCTGACAAAACTGTGGTAATTAAGTTAAAGTTGAAACAAAACATGGGGCATATTCAAGCAAAACAAGATTTTTCTATATTAATTATGAAGACAATTTCTGCAGTAATAAAATGGACTGATGCCTTTAGTGGATACCACTTCATAGACTTTATATTTTTAAATTAAGAAAAGCCTTCCAGATGTTGAGGCAGGAGAGGGGAAAATAAATTTGGTATGTAAAGGGAGATTTTTTGCATGCTGAGCTATGACCTGGGCTTGCCTGATATCATACATGTTCATGAATACAGGACCTATACTTATAGGAGGAATGCAGGAAGTTCACTCTAGTGTGAAATGCAGAGAATAAAGATACAGTCCAAACAGTGAGGGAAGTCCTCATCTCATTATAGGCTGTACGGTACTTTGCTCTCTTTAAGGTGTATATACTTGATACACATACACTAATACTTTCTGTAGGTAGGAATTAAAAAGCCTTGGATGAGGTGAGCTTAATCTGAATGCACCTTATCAAATGGATTATTAACCACAGTACAGATAATATTGCATGATGTGTAACTATATTAAAGTGATTTGCAGTAATTGCAGGCAGTCACACAAGTAGTGCAAATTTGATGTAGAAATGGTGACATTTGTTGTCCTTTGTCTCTGAATGATGTTGAAGACGTCCATTTACCCACAGCAGAGGACTGTAACTAACGTTACTCTTGGTGAAACTCGCCCCTTCATATTGTCCCAGAGCCTTGCTGCATATGTGAGGGACAACACAAGCGATGATCCCCAGGCTGCCCAGCATTCCAGCCACTGCCAGTTTCATACTTGATGGCATTAGGCAATCCCAGTCATACTAAGTACATAAATGTTGGTGGGTTTTTGTTGTGTTGCAAACCTCTGGATGCTTTAAATGCAGATGTTGCTGAAAATTAAGGAGTCTGTTGCTCCCTTACCCTTCATCTGCCCCTGCTCAAGTCTGAGGTACTGATTCTCCCCAGCCTTAGTGGGTTACTTACACCCATGACCTGCACTCCTGGCTGCCAAGGACATTGCAACGTGAAGCAGGAAAATAGGGATCAGTCAGTTTAGTGGATACTGTGTATCCTTCAATAGACAAGGTAACATTTCGTGTTAGTTTAGAATATTGTTTTGTACTGTACTTACCTGGATGGCGAAGGAAAGACAAGTAAAACTTAAAGCTATGTTCTTTAAATTCTGTATTATTAGCAACCTCTGTTGTATATAGTGTTTGATAATAAAGTATTAATTTGATTCTTATGTCTTTTGTAAGTGAGAACAATAGACTTTCAGGATATTAAAATCACGTGTTGATTACAAGACAGAGCTTTGAAGCATCAAGTGTGATCATGGCTGAGAACTGAGAGACAAGTGGCCATGACACTGCAGCATACAGGACTCATCTTCGAAAATCGTTCATCTGTTGCAAGACTTCACAATGTCAAGACCTGGAACAACATGACTTTTGATGATCAATGTTTTATCCTCGGTGTTTAAAGGTCTTATGTTGGAGCCCTGTGGTTTCTGTGTTAGTTTTATTCTTTTGTATCATGTTTGTTTCTAAAAAGGCTTTGGGGATATAACAGTTTTTCTGTTATTTTGTTTGTTTCTTTCTTTTTAATTTTTTTTCCCTCCTCTTTTCCTTCTGAATTTGTTCCCATTAATAGTTTTTTTCCAGAAGGGATCTTGCCAGTGACATGTGCGATATATGTATGTACTTGGTTCCAAAAGAACTAGAAACAAATTTGGGAGGTACTGAGAGTAGTTGAGTAGATTGTTTCCTTTCCTCTATAATTATGGAAGGAAAATGGTTGTATTTGTACCTGTTGATTCCCACCCCTAGCCCTCAAAACTGGACTTAATTCATTGCCTTATGAGTGCAATGGTTCAGCCACTTTCAGAGGTTTAGAGTATTAACTCTTCCCCTCTTTTCATTACACTTGGATTTTGTAATCACCAGTTTTAATGTACAACCCTCCACACTTCTCTTCCCTCTTCCTGCCCTGCCTCCTCTCCCACCCTCCTCCTTTTTTAATTTGGAGCTGTGAATGGGCAGATCTGTTTCTGGTCTGGCATCACTGAGTTTTTCCCATGCATTCGCCCTCGAGCTTCTCAGATGTGAGACAAATCTCCCTACAATAGGCTTGCTGCCATTGTCTGTACAGTTTAATAGATGCTGGCATGTTGGAGGTTACCCATGAGTCTGCGAAATCCGCTTACCATGCTTACTCTTGACACCCCATTGAAGACACTCATTGTGTATGCATCTGGGTATGAAAGTCCAGCTCAGTGTGGTCCTGTGCTTGTACTGCCCTGCTTTGCAGTTTCTTTGCACTTATTCATTGAGTGCTGTTTTTGAAATGCTTACATTATATAAACTTAAAAGAAAATGTTAAAAAAAAACCCGAAACACCCAAACGCCCTGCCCCATAAGATCTGTATTTGTATATACACGTGTCCGTACAATTATACTTAAATAAAATTAAAGATTTTCATCATTTTAATTGGTTCTTTTAGACTGCCTTTTTGTTTAATTAAATGCAGTTTCGTTTGTGGGCTCTTTGTACCTACCTTACCCAGAATCATAGAGTGGTTGGAGTTGGAAGGGACCATCAAAGGTTTTCTAGTCCAATGCCCTTGCAATGAGCAGTGATATCTTCCACTAGATCAGGTTCCACAGAGCCCCATCCAAACTGACCTTGAGTGTTTCCAGGGGCAGGACAGGAATTGAGAGGAGTATGAATGGGAATGGGCGAAAAATCCACATTACAGGCACAACAACTGACTACCTAGAGATGTCACTACCAATGCCCTGGCAGATCTCTGCTCTTCACCCTTTTTAATGTGTTTAAAGCTCTTCCAAATACTTAAGAGGGTAAGAAGTTGTATCAGCCAAGTGCTGGTGCATTACATCATCACTTTGCCCTGCTCTGGGCCTTGCAAGTGATCTTCCTCCCCTGCGTAACAAGTGGCTTTAAGGTGCAACTCTTACTTCCTGAAGAGTAGAGCCAGCTCCAGAGCTGTGCAAATAGGCCAGGTGCAGTCCCCCTCTTCCCAGGATGTCTCTCAGACTGGCAAATCTGAGAAGTGGTTTTGAAATGTTAGCCATATCTTCCTTTACCAAAAAGGCTCAGAGCAGCCAAGCCTAATGAATGGGAGAATTCATTAGGGAACCTTATAGTACCAAGGTTTCCTCCTGAAGGGAAGGGGTAGAAAAGTGGAAGCAAAGAACTGGACGGTTTTCGCTTTCTTCTTTCTTCCACCCTGCTCCCAAAGGCTGATACAGTAGTGCCTTTCCAAAAGTACATGACTGCATTGGTGTTGGCTTGTGTTTAGGTCTGAAATAGTTGTCTTTGGCAGTGTCTGCTTACTACTCCTATGATAGATTGAACATGAGAATTTAGGTCATAAAAGGTGGGGAGCACATACCAAAACCTGTAGTACATGCAATGTACATTCAAAACTGCTGTAATTACATTGTGTTAGCATTAAGCTTACAGAAAGCTTTTTATTATATTTAATTAGTTGACAGGGCAGCAAATACTAATTATAACTTGCTCTAACCTTCTTTTAAAATGAGAAATGACAGCGTGGTGAGAAGGAAAGCTGTGTGTCTGAGTATTTGATACAAAGAATTGATGCACCATTTTTTTTCTCTGGAGCTGTGATGTTAGTAGGAGGAGAGGGTTATAAGTGACACGTGTTTAGTATGTTTTAACATAATAACCATGTCCAGAAAATATCGTGCAGTCTGACACACTTAATAGCCTTTGCTCAGAAGACACTGCTTTTGCTGAGAATGGTATTTGATTTCATTTTTCTGCATTAGTGTGCACAATGGGCCTTTATACTCCCTCATATTCCCTTCTGCAGAATATTTCTGCTCACAGAGTACCTCTGAGGGCATTCTCAGGAATATTCAGGCATGCATCATACTGCTATAATATGGTTGTGTGCCAAAGTGGTTTTATTCATTTAGAACAAAGCTTTGATTTATACAGGTTAGAGATGTGGTAATCAACTGTGATGGTTAAATTTTTTACAGGCATTAACACTGCAGGAATCAAAAATACCTCCTTCCTTATAACTCTTATTTTTGTTAGCATTTGCCTTTACTTGGAAGTTTAGTTTAAAGCCTGATTCAACTTCCTATTGCAGTTGTATACATAAGAGCCCAAAACAAGACTGAATCTTCACTGTAAATGCTGCAGTGCAGGCAGCTCTTATATGTGGCTATTTGTGTTTGCTTTCAGCACATTTGATTTGCTCCTGCTAATCAAGCAACCTGAAATATCACCGATTTGAATTTTTGTTGAAATTTTCCCTAGACCACATAGAAGATTTTAAAGCAATGTCTTTGTTGGATGAAAAAATAGACTCTAAGAAATATTCAAAAAGAGATATAAAATTTTTGTGCTAAATAGGTTTTCTGTTGGTTCCCTCCCCCCAAATAAATATGTTAGCTGACTAATAGTGTCAGTCATATTTCATTTAGAAGAATTCAAACCACAAGATAACTCTTGCAGCCACCAGCACATCTTGAAACACTCATTTTTCCTATGATGGTTCTTCAAGCAAATTCTCATGTCATTTGATTACGCAAGGAGGAGTATAAATATGAGAAATTGCAGGGTGGTAAGCTAGATGTGTGTTTGGAGGGAAAGAAGAAGAATTTTCTGTTTTCCTAGCACTTTGTGAATGCATACAGTGCATTCAAGATCAAGAGTATAGAGTGATTTCTAGACTCTTCTCTACCTTGTAATGTGACTCTGAAGGATGGAAGGTACCTCCTGCTGTAGATACAATCTCAAGTCTCATAGTTCTTGGAAACAAGAATTTATGTTCAAAGCCTGCTTTCCCTAAGTGCTATTTTGTGGGACTTGCCCACTTACCAATATATACTTTCCAGTACTAATTTTAGCATTGAAACACATTTATCTATCCACATTTATCTGCTGCTGAGAATACTGAAGTTTTTGTCTGGAGCGTATTTGTGAAAGGAAAGGTCAAGTAAATCAATAAGATACAGAAGGTATGTCTCACTCTGATCCTTGTTGTGCTGAGAACCAATTGTGAACTTTGTTCTCATGTACTGTAAGTTAGGGTGTCTCAACTAATTGCTTGACTAATCACTGACCACTAGTCCAAGAAGTTTATGAGGCTTTGTTTTTTTCTCTCCTCACTGCCACTTTACCTATAGCTGAACAAAACAGGAAGTGTAGAAACAGCACAGCAGAAGGAAAGCATCTTGAGGCCTAACTGGCAGCCCCGATGAGATACTGAAGTCTCAACCCATTTACACTTGGGTATTGGGAATAAGTGGAGTGTTACATATTGCAGATGACAAGCTGTGATCCTGCAGCAACTATTGTTGTCTGAGGAGGGTCAGAAGAATGAAGCCCTTAGCTGGGTGTGAATGCTTCAGTGGAAACTTGGCATGCTGTGCATTACATAGCACTGCGTGTATCCCAGTGCTTCTGTTGACTACAATGAGGGTGGAGAAGGGGTGGGGAGGAGAGAGCTCATTCAGTCACAGATGGCTGAGCAGCAGTGGGAAGTGTATAGCAGACTCTAAGCCCAGGAGTAGTTACTGGTGTAAATTGCCTGTGAGTAGGCTTGCTTGTTTGTGCAAATTCATAAAAACATGAAATAGAAAACCTGGAAAGTGCCTGATTGTGTTCTCTGGTCTGTGCTTGCAGAAATCAAGGAAAGATTTCACATTGACTCAGGCCTACCCTGCTCCTTTTTGAAAACTCACTAGCATTTAAAAATACACACTTCACCTTGCTATTCTAAAACAGGAATAACTTGGGATTAGTCTTGCACTCTGCAGGGCTTCTCCTGGGGCTGTTGCATGTGGAGGTGGCAGCTCAGGATTTTGATGAACCAGGCCCTTTTGAGAGGTCTTCCCCAGCTGCTGAGTGCTCTCTGCAGCAGATGTTTTACAGGTAATTTTTAGAATTTGTTTTGGGAAGAAATTTTTGTTTTATCTCTGCCATCAAAAAGATCTTGAAGCTGGAGCACGTGAAGAGTGTAGATATAGTGGCTTTCACAGGGAGGAATAGAGCAACATTTTGATTTAGCACAGCTGCAGAGAGAAGAATGTCAGTTCTACTTTAAGAAAAGATTGAACAGGAGTGTGGACTATGCACAATGTTAATGGTTAGACTTTAAATGTGAGGCAAAGCCGATAAACCCATGCAGTGATGCTTATCATGCTTTCTACTTTAGTTTCACAATATCCTGGTTCTTGCATTTAATTGCATTACAAAAAGCCTTGTATTCCCATTGGCACAGAAGCCAAAGCAAGTGTGCATATCATCCTGCCTGGTGAATTCTTGCCCTTTTTGTTTTTGTTTATTTCATTAGTTATTCTGCATTTATTTGCAGGTGAAAAGGAAAACTCATGCATACTTCCTATGCTCTGGTCTCATTAGCCAGATTTCCTCAAAACTCTTGTACTCCAGAGAAGTTTTGCCAAGTAGCTAAATGAAATGCACATGGTATGAATATTTATGCTGCTTTAATGATCAGATTTTTGCATCCATGAATAATAAAGGTTTTAACAAGAACAGATAACAAGATTGGCACAAAACAGTGAAGTGGTTAATATAGCAACCTCTCTGTTGCAGGATTCCCCTGAGAGCAGTAGACTGAACAATCTTCCTCTCCTTCCTCTTCCTCTAGTACCAAAATTAGTCTGATGGGACATGCAGATCCTCAACATAGCTTTGCAGAAAGCAGGTGTTTTATCTACTACTGGTTCTATAGCCACCTCTTTCATGCTTCCTTTGAGGAAGTTCAAGGTTTTTTGACTGAAAAGGACCTTCAACTTTTGAACACGATTTTTATTTCAGATGCTCTCCAGGAACATTTGCATTTGAATCTGAAGCTGCTACTTTGCTTTGTCTTTTCAGCAGCAACTAGCTGACAAGTGTTTGCATGATTCAGAAGTTTGGGGGCTGCAAATCAAAGCAGCACGGTTTCTATGAGCTGAGGTAGGAAAGGGTAATCCTCTCAACTCCCTGTGCTAGCTCAGCGATGCTGAAGGGCAACGCTTTAAGGTCTGTCTTTGGTGAGAAACAGGGAAGCTGCAAGATGCTGAGGACCACAGACCTCATTTTACTGGCCTATATCCGAAGCTGCTGAAAGCCTTGTCTCTTCAGCGTTAAAGTGATGTGCTCTAAGTTCATGATAGCATTGTGCTTAGAGGGGACACAGAGCTTTTTTCCCTCTGATGCTTTTTAGAGCAAGGGTTTATTGCATGTTTACTATTCCCTGGTGTGCAGCTGCCTGGTGTGGGAGCAGGTGCCAGGTGATGCACGTGTAGATAAGCAAGGTCAGACCAGCAAGCTCCCACTCAGAGGATATGCTCACCCTTTCTCTCTCAGCTCCTCCCTGTGCTGTGAAGTTTGCCTTGCTGCCATCCCAGCTCAATGCAGGTGTTGGTGGGGATCCAGGGTAAATACTCTGCACTCTGTATTTTTGCCACTTGAAGATACCAAAAACCTTTTGCCTGAACTTTGATCTTTGGCCAAGCCTGTCCTTCAAGGATGACATTTAGGGCTGATAGTCAAGGTTGCCTGCCACATTTTACTACATATCTTGTGAATATGGCCACTGATGGCAACCTTGCCCTCTGAGTAGGAGCTAAAAGAGCCTTCAGGGAAGAGCTGGCCTGTAAATCTGCCTAGGCTAGGTACTGCAGCCTATATAAGTCCAGCAGAGGATATTTGACAGAAAAAAATGAATTAAATGAATTTGTTTTTTTTAAAAGAAGGAAATAAAATTTAAAGCAAAAGAGTGACTTGAAGTCACAGATTAATGTTTTCAGAAAAGTTTACTTATTTACTTACATCCATTGAGTTAATGGATGAACAATCAGGGAAATAAAATAAGATTTTAATCTTAAATGCAGATTAAAATAAATAACCATATTGCCATCTTCTGCATGTACAGGTTTATTTGGTGTTACATACAGCCTACTGAAAGAAAAAGAAGTCCTTCAGATTTTTAACAGTTTTTAAAGTTTTTTTAGGACTTCCATCAAGGGGCAATAAGCTTGCTATGAACAAGCAAATCCTTTTTTGCTGTGTGTGTATACATGACACACAACCAGTACCATGGAGAAAATTATCACTGACAGTATTTTCTGGATGTCTTGTCACTGCTTTTGTCAACTGTTTGCTCTTTTTGCATCCTTTCAGTGAAAACTTGTCCCAGAAACCACCATGGAAGCTATTTACTCTATTTCAAACATAATTAAAAGAAGAAAATTGCAAAGCAATAAATTAAAGTCTCAGGCACTACCCTAGTTTCGGGCTTCTTAGGTAACAGATAACTGTCTTAAACCAGGTTTAATATAGTGAAGAATAATAACCTAATAAATCTTCTGTTTTGAGATGTAGTGCAGTTTGCTATCTGCTTCTGCTTCAGAAGGCTGAATACTTTACCAAGTCTCTGTATTTCCCCTTTTCTCCCTAATAAAATATGAAGTCTGAAGAAATTTCTGTGGGCAAGACTAGAATGAAAACACACATCTCTGCCATGTGAAGCACCTGTTGTATTTGCAGGAGCAGGGACATATGTAACCCAGGGCAAGTCCCCATAATATATATCCCAGCACTAAATCTGTGATTGAGGAATTGGAAAATTGTTTTGGTAATGTGAAAAGAAAATACGTGAAGACTTGCAATAAAACTGGGAGGGGTAGGGGTGGGGGAGATGGGAAGCAAAAGAATGTCCTAATTGGACATCCTACAGAGAAATGAAACAAGAGAACCATTCTTGTGGTGGAGCATCAGGGCATGGAGATTCCCAAGAAGAGTCATGTGGAGGAGGAAGAAAATACACAGTGACTCATTGGACAAGTAGTTTCCATTTGGAAAAATTGGGCAAGAAACATTAGCATGCCAGATTTGGGAGCTGTTTATATCAACAGAGTACGCTGCTAATTGCATATACAGAATGAGTGATACCAAGTCTGGAAACTATCATGCCTCATCTAACCTCACAGTATTCACTGTTTGGCAAAAAGGGCAAGAGAAAAATAATGCAAATGCTTGAAATCTAGCAATAAACAGAGGGGAACTTTCTGAACTGGTCACCTGATGCTGTGCTGTGATCCCTGGCTTTTAACTTCTCATGTGTCTTCAACCAAATTAGGAGAGATGATAGTGTATCCAGTAGAAATTCTGTCTAGAGGGCATGCTGGAAAGAATCAAATTTAAGCACTGTATCAAACAAAGTGTGTCTTGTAAACAGTCCTGGTCCAGCTACTAACAAACACACTCACACCCCACTGCGCTGTATGTACCCAGCTGTGTGATTTGCCTATCTATTTATTTTCAGGGAATTGTTAATCCTGCCAGTAAGAGGTAAACTAGAAACTTAGGGCCAGAGTTTGAATATTTTGAAACACAGTTGTTGAATGGACTGGGATCAAGAATAGATAGGAAACCACAGCAGAATAAAGGAAATACCTTGTTTATTCGTTGTGAGCCAGCGTATTCTCCCCTTTTGCCCAGCTCCAGCCACCAGCCTTTCTTAGTAAACAAGCTAGGGAGAATTCCTGTCAGTAATATCATGCTGCAGAAGAGGTGGCCAGACGAGATTCTGTGACAAACTTGTTTGGGCAGGGCATGAGGTGTGGATACAAACTTGTGTTTGAAAAGCCTTTGCAGAAGCAAACTCATATGATGTTTTCAATACAGGAATGTGACCACGGCTGTGGCAAAGTACATATTTATCAGTTAGAGTGCTCCAGGCTCTAAGGAACACTGTAAACACACTGTGCCAATCCTGGCTAGTGATCATGGGAAACAGAGTCAATTTTTTGCAGAAAAGTTGACTGCAACAGGATGAGGGGACACTGGGGATGTGCAGGTGAAGACAGAGGCTGTAGCCATTCCATGGGCTGCCAAGTTTCCAGTTCATCTCAATCTGAGGTTTTCCCATATGAAGTTGGCCTGGCGATCCACACAGAAACAGAGAGACAGGAAAACCCCCTAAGACAAACATATTTTAGCTTTATTATCAGAGGTTGGAATTGCTCCCTGGCTGGTTCCCACAAAGGTTCAACATACTATTTTTCCTTCCCCTCTCCCCACCCAGCTTGTTTCTTTGAAACTCTTGGTACACTGTAATTAACTTTTCTTTGGCCCCATTTTTGTAATGGTGAAGGGAGGGTGGAGCATTTTGTCCAATCAGTAGATATCCCCCAAATCAGAAAACTCTCCTTCTAAGATGTATGTTACATGAGTAGAGGACAGCCACAGCCAGAAAAGGGCTGTGACAAATAGTGTGGTCTCTTTAAATGGTTCCTAGACGCTGTCTCTTGCCAATCCAAAGATCTGGGGTTTTTTTAACTTAACCAGAATACATTGACCTCTCACTGAATTTGTTTACTCAGTGTGATTTCCATCAGATGGACAGTGACCTTGCTTTCTTCTTCAAGCCTTTTCTTTAAGTATTGTTCCAAGCTTGATTCTGTGCTGTCACATCACACGCAGTTTTTGCGAAACACAGCTGGGAGGCTAAAAGCATTTGTGATGCCTTGCACTCAACAAACACTCATAACAAATCTCTCTAAAATATCGTGCCAAATGGCATCTTTGTAAATCTCACTGTCTAACATCAGCGGAGGGAGCAGATGCCCAGTGTGCAGAATAAGTAGCAATCACCAGTTACACACCCGAAGCAAACAAGTGACTCAGAGTGCTTTGCAGATCTCTCCACTTCTTTTTTTACATGGCACTATAAATCCTTTGCAATGGCCATTAGAACTTAAAATTTGGAATAATAGGAATGGCTGGAAGGCGTAAAAAATTAACTAAGAGTTTGAACAACACAATATAATTCTACACTCTGTAGGCAGTCAGATTGGGCTATTTTAAAATTAGCTGCAATTTGCATGACATATTTTACTGTTATAATTTAATGTCTTTATTTATAGCCATGTCATAACAATGTAGGGTTTTCTTTTTATTTTTCCCTTCAGCTGGAGTTTATGATGTCTATGAAAACTGAGTCTAAGTCATGCACTGTTTGTTTCAAAAACATGAACCAGATGAAGAGACACTGGGATGTCCCAAGTTTAGAACAGTGTTTGATATGATAATTCCAGCCTCCAAGAATTAGTGTCACCAAATCATTTTTTTTGCCTCTTAACTAAACAAAGAAAATCTTTTGGAGTAGACTGATAGTTTGAAGTAGCCAACTATGTGCACACACTCCAGTTCTAAATTAAGGCTGGCCAGAAATCTGTTCAAACAACATGACACTTTTGTTTTTTACATATTCATGCAGAAACAAAGAAGGCAGTGAATGCCAATGTCCTTCAGAAACAGTCAGCTACAAGGTCTGAAAATCACTACATGAACATATTGCTGCAACAGAACAAACAGAAGAAAAGGTCATTTCATTGCATTTTTTATTTTGGGAGGATTTAAGCTCTCCCAGCACAGATACATCTTTGCTTTCCAGGAGAATTGCCACTTAACAACACTTCTGAACCTCACATCCTGCAGACATGTCTGGACAGGAATTGCTGGAATAAAATTCTCAGAGGCCATCATGTGGAGGCTTCAAATTCCAAAAGCTGTACCAGAGAAAACATCTCAGCCTGTCAGGATTTGGTACATAAGCATATTGAAGTGAGACAGATGAAAATAATTTCTGATTGATTTGTGTGAAACATTTACTTTGTCCAGCATGAGCCCAGCTATAAATAGGTATTTCAAATGAATATATTTGTTTGCAACTCTGTAGCTTGGTGTTCTTCAGCACTATTCTGTCTGACTACAAACAAAAAAAATCAAATCAACAAACAAAAAGTACCCCAAAACCAACCAAACAAAAAAGTTATGAAAATGTTTCTAAGAAATTTTGTTGTGTCTCTTCTCCATTTTTCTGAGAAGTAAAGTTGAGAAAATGTTAGTGGCACAAATGTGAAGCTGGCAGGTTGATCTGCCCAATGGCACGCGTAGATGTCAGGGTTGCTTCCTATGAGAGCAACAAGTCTTTGCAAAGACTTTGAGTCTCTCATCCTTCTTTGTTCAACGTCATCTTCATCATTCATGGGATGAAGAGAGAATATGTAATGAAAGCAGACAGAACATCAGTGAGAAACAGAGAGGGTGTACATTTTTTTTCAGGTTTAAATTTCAGCATCTGAGCAATTTTCACTGATTCCTATGATATATTCACATGATATAATACTGGGCTCTGTGGCATCTGGCTGCATGGGCTAATGGCAGCAGCGCTGTGCTAGAGCAGCAAAAAAAAAAGATCTGAACAAACCTTCCCAATGTCTTGGGAGTCCCATATGTTAGATGCACTGTGTCCACATAGTCATACTAGTGCCTAAACTGTCCTGTTCACAGCTATATCCCTATGCTCTATTCCTGTGAAGGAATGTTCTTTCTTTTCTACAGTCTTTTTTCATTGGAGCAAGCTGGTTTTGTTCTAGCAGAAAAGCCTCTGGAAATGAGATGAACAAGGTTGTCTGCAGGTCATTAAACTGCTGTGTTAGGTGATCATTTACATGTAGTAAGGTTGTGGAGGCAGTCAAGCAGAGGAGGCAATAGCCGCCTCTACTTCCTGTTTCAGTGCTATTTTCTTAGCTAATGAGGTATGTGGGGAGAGAAATCAAGTAATTTCTAATGTACGATTCAAATATTGGGCCAAAGTCCCTCCCTCCTTCCCTCCCTCCTTCCTTCCTTCCTTCCTTCCTTCCTGACAAAATGAAAAAAAACAACTCTGCACCCTGCCAAGTTTGAAGTAGCGCAGCTGGAGATTAGTCACCGGAATACAGTGCAGCAAGCACCACACCTTTCTAAGAACCTGGTGTTTCCAATGATCTCATTAACTTGCTCTAAACTTCCTTGGGATGACCAGCTGTGGTGCTTTGACACTATGTGGACACCAAGTGCTTCTGAAAGCCCCTCAATGCCCTCCTCAGCTGGACAGGGAGAGAAAAATACAACAAAAGGGTTATGGGTTGAAGTCAGGGCAGGGAGAGAGATCAGTCACAAATTGCAATCAGGCAAAGCAGACTCAGTGAGATTAACTGAATTCATTGCAAAAAAAAAAATCAGATTAAAATAATAAGAAATAAACCCAAATTATAAAATTCCTTCCCACACCCCTCTCTTCTTCCCGGGCTTACCTTAGCTCCCAAATCCTTTATCTCCTGCCCACCAATAGCACAAGGAGATGGAAATGAGGTCTACAGTCAGTTCACCATGCATTGATGGTCTTTCCCCCTGACTCTATTCCTCTGCTCCAGCATGAGGTCCCTCCCATAAGAGATGATTCTCCATGAACTTCAACATATGCTCTTCCCATGTGCTATGGTTCTTCAAGAACTGCTCCAGTGTGGGTCCCTTCCACAGTGTGCAGTCCTTCCAGAGCAGCTTGCTCCACCTTAGGACCCCACAGGGTCATAAGAAACCTGCTCCAGTGTGGGCTTCTCTCTCTATGAGTCTTCTCTCTCCTGCCAGGAGCCTACTCCACCATGGGCTTCTCCAGGATCTACAGCCTCCTTTGGGCATCCCTCTGCTCCAGTGGGGGGTGTCCCTGGGCTGCCGGTGGCTCTCTGCTCCCCATTAATGTCCCATGACAGGGGCTTGGTGGATTCCCCTGCACCACAGGCTGCAGGGGAATCTCAGATCTGGCACCTGAGGCACTTCCTGTCCCTCCTTCCTCCCTGACCTTGGGATCTGTGGACCTGTTTCTCTCATATATTCTCACTTGTTTCTCCCAGCTGCTTCTACACAGTAATGTTTTCCCCTTCTTAAATTTGTTATCCCAGAGCAGCTCCCTACCATCACTGATGGCCTCAGTCATGGCCATCAGTGGTTCCACCCAGGTGCGAGCTGCGATTGGTATCAATGGACAGGGGAGGTTTGTGACAGCTTCTCACAAAAGCCATCCCTGTAGGCCTCTTCTCTCCTGCTGTGACAACCTTGCCACACAAACCATCATTCACCCCTGCAAGGGAAGGATATGGAAATTTCAAGGCATACTGTGACAGGGTACTGAGAATGCTGTCCACAGATTCCGCCTAAAGTTCCGAACAGATGTTCCTGCCTGACCCTTTACAATATGGCATTTCTTATGATAAAAATTACAGTTTGAATGTCCAAGGAGGAACCTGTTACACCAAACTGCTGAATACAGTCTGGTTCTTCTTCCTTACCTTCCTCTAAGACAGGATTCTGTGACTTTTTATTGTGCACATGCTGAACACTGAATGTGTTCTAAGTATTTTCTGAAACCACCACTATGGCACCAACTGAAATGTCTTTTGCTTGCCTTGAAACTATTTCAGGTGAGGAATAGATGCAAGGGAAGGAAGTGTACTTTTTTATTCAGCTCGTGCTTGAAAAAGTTGTCCTATAATGTACCTGCCCAGTGTCAGCTAGTGTAAAAAATCCAAATATGAATGGTAATCTAAGAACTGCAGCTTGGTGTAAATCTATGTGCCAATGGGGTTCTGTCAATTTGCCTTGATAAATTTAGGCAATTCTTCTACTTCTTTGTCTTCTGCTAGCACTATAACTCTCAGATAGTCTGAATGACCTTGATGTTGTGGTAGGAGAGCTATTGAGGACAAACTTCCTCAGATCTACCAGAAAATCCTAAGAATTTTTATGTTATCTCTGAGACACAATCATACTCAGGGTGTCTTCTAGTCATCAGTGTATCTGAGGTAACACAAGATAAAGCCTTCCCTCTGCAACTATGTTCATGAGCTTGTAAAATTCAGTTGTTTTAGGGATGGAACCCTCTGTGAAATATAGTGCCAGGAGCACTAAACTGGTAACACAGATCGTCTTGCAGACAAGAATTTTGAATTTTTTCAGCTCATTACTCCTGAACAGCCAGGTGACATTAAGCCATCATTAATGGTGCAACAGGTGACATTAAGGCAAATATAACCACTTTTTCACAGTTTAGGATAGCAAACACACTAACTGGGTAAGATATTCAGAAACTGGGGGTGGTTGGGAGTAGGAGCTTCAATACAATATGTCAATTCTGCATTGTTATGTGGGACACACTAAAAGATCTAAGGAGGTCATGTTTAAAAATAGAGTAATAAAATTAGTACAGTGCTGTCTACCCTGCAGGGCTGGCATGACCTGACTTGATGAAGCTGCACATACAGAATAGCTTTTATTTTTAGGGCACTCTATCTGGGATAACAATGACTTTGCTGATAGTGAAGCAGTGGGTATAGTTTGTCTTGATGGCTGGCACTTATTCTGAAAAGAACAGAAGAGCGTATTTAAGCTGTCAGACCTTAATTGTTTCATTAAGTAGTGGTACCTTTTGTACAAAAGGAGCAAGGGAGCTGCTGAAAGAAAGAATGATGAGCAGCAATTCTAGAAGGGCACAAAGGTGCAGCAGGAGTTACTTCTCTTCCTTTGTTTCTCCCAGTTCATCTTTGACACCAGGAGAAGTTTCAATTTTTAACATAATGACTGTTATTAAAACCAGCTTGAACAATTTCAGTAGCACTGTAGTGTGTATCTCCCATATTTTTAAATATAAATGAAACTAAATAATATCCATGCCTCTGAATCTGGCTTTTGTGTTTCAGCATCTAATTTATTGATGACAAAGATGACTTGCATTACTAAGTATGCCTTTTGTCCTGTAGGATGCCAAAGTCTTTTTAGACTTTGAATCACTCCACCTACCCTGTGAAGTTTAACCACCACTGGGGTGTAAGGTGTTTGACTCTGCAAAATAACACAAGAAATCATCTTGAACTAGAAACTAAAGAACATTAATCATATTAAAATGAATTTATTACAGAACACCCACACATCTGAGAGCCCTAATAACACATCCTCTAATTGGGTAGTGGCACCAGTGCTGACCACCAAAGGTCTGAATTTGCATACTGTCTGAAAGGACAGCTTTGGAGTATACTTATGCTGCAAGAAGTACATATTTTCCCCTTCCTTGCTGGAAAGTATCCTGAGACAGAGAGAAATCTTTCCCATCATAAAATTGAAACACAGCTAACTTGCCACTTACACAGACCCAGGAATTCAGAACCTCTCCAACAAATTGCTGGTTATATTTCATTACAAAATCTGATCCGAAAGGTAGGTGGCTTTTTTCAGCCATATAATTCCACACCCCAGTTTTTTCCTCATATGCAAAGGGTGGAATGTGATTAATGTCTACCCAACTCCTGCACTTGCTACTCTGGAGAAACTGAAGGGAGAACTTTTCACAGTTGTCCTCCTTTATCCTCTGGAGAAGAGATGTCTGTAGCTTGGCTCTTTCTCCTGCATGGGCTGTGCTTCTCTGCCTTCTAAGATGAATTATCTCATTCGTTTCACTTTCCATTTTTAACTAGTTCTTTTTAAGTAGAGAAGCATTTTCTTAGTCCACTTTTCTTCTTTTCTTCATGCATGCAGATATAACTGCAGCTGAGTTACAAGACTGAGAGACCCTGGGTCTGATTCACATCTATAATGAAGGTTTGAACATACAGTTTTGACAGTGTAAATTGGTTAAAACCATCCCTAGCATTTTTCCTGCACATGCCAGAGTACTGGAAAAGGCCTGATTGCAAACAAGGGTTTGGCTTTCTGGTACTTGAAGAAAAACTAGAAAATCAGCTGTTTCTTCTGGATGGTATGGTGTGTCTGCTGCCTATTTTCAGTAATGCGTCTCCAAAAAAACATAGGGGGAGAAAAGTTTGTTCTTCATCTGCTTTGGAGAGCAATTAGAAGAGCTGAGTGCAAGAGAGAAGGAGGAACCCTGCAGCTTTCCACCGAGTGCCCGCTTCTCACATACTCAAACTCAGGGCATCTATTGAATTTTAGTTCAATTCTCACAATTTAAAATCAGGAGAGGTCTGAAAAGAGCAAGAAGAACAGGAATATCGTGGAGGACATTGGTCAAATAACATGAGAATTCTTTTGAAACGCTCCTCTGGGACTGCTGTGCCTGAAAACAGGATTTTTAGAAAGCTGCTGCAGAGAGTAAAGTAAGTAAAAAGGGGAAAGACTATTGCAGAGGGACAAAATATGTTCATATACTACAGTGGTATTACCTGTTGCATTTGCAATGAAAGAGCCTAGGAAAAGAAGGTGAGTTGCAAGAAGAGTCCTTAAATTAGTAATACAAGGTACTGGGCAGGGTTAGCTTTCTCTAATGAGCTTGCTACATAAAAAAGCTGATGTTAGTGTTTTATAGCTCCCTCCACCCAGAGGTCCAAGCCACTAACTTTTGCTTTGAAGCTGAGTTGCAGTTTCTGCCAGGTGATTCACAATGATTCATTGTGTTGCCTAGACCAGTGTGATGCTTACTAGGTAATTTAAAATCTTCGCAGTTCCTTAGATGTACAATTTAAATGCTTAAAGTGTTGCAGCTTATTAATGTCTTAGGTTTCTGTCTAAATAGGTGTGAGCATTATTTGGTAGTCAGCTTTCTCTTAGTTATCAAAATGGTTCATGTTGTGCCATGATTAGGAAATACTATTGTTCCATATCCTACACAGCTAGTGTGAGAATCAATGTATAGGTAGTCCTAAGCAGCTGATAAATATGCAAATTTATTGAAGTTCAAGTACTGCAGAGGGTGGAGAGAATGATGAGAACTTGGTATATATCAGATTGAGCATTTTTTTCTTGTATTTTCTCATTTTACGGAATAGATCATAACACATCTCTTCTGTTTACTTTGTTGATTTTGACCACCTACAGTTTTTGCATTGGAAACTATTCAATTGGTCTTGAATTTACTCTTCTGTTTTGTGCTCTTAATTCTTAGAGTTAATTTCAGAGATTTCTGACTGTTCCTGTGCATTAGCTCCTACTGTCCTTGTATCCTTTTCTTAGGATACATAGCATGGGATTGATGACCAGACTAAAATATCTTAGTTTAGCTGTCAGCAATAGCTTTTGAACAGTAAACTTAATGTAGGTGCCTACTATAAAGTCCATGTGGCTTTCTAGATCCCATTGACCAGATTCTCATTGACTATAAGGGGATTTTGGACAGTAAGCCTTCTGCATAGCCATGACTCACAGTATTTACCACTTTATGCTTTGTGGTTTTGAGCCAAATTGCATTCTTAGGAAGCCAGTTGAAGGCCTGGGAGTTGATTTTGTTGAATTGCATAAATATTTAGATGTTTTAAAGTACCTAAGACATCTGCCTGAAGTGGTAGATGCAGCACATGAGGAGGCCTGCAGCCTTCTGGAGAGACAGATGGAGGCCAAGTGGGATACAGCATCACATCTGACGTGGCACCAGACGTCTAAGGGATGGGAACTGAGTCAGGGCCTTGGAGCCCATTCAAATAGCATCACTCAGCTGGCACTCCTCCTAGAACTAAATGCCCTTGGTCTTCACATTTTCACCCTTTTAAAAAAATTAATCCAATGGTTGCTGTAAGGACATTATTATTTTTGAAATCTTTATTCTAAGACTAAAGGTGGTTGGGATAGTGAAGCACTTTGCTAAGGACATTGCATAGACAATACTTCTTGAACTAAAATAATTTCATTTGAATTTTGGCAATTCCTGAGCACAGCGCAACTCACAGCTGAATCACCCGATGGAACTTGTCAAAATTTGAGGGCAAAAGACTGTAAACAGATAGCTAATTAGCAATCAGCCTTGAGCCTTATCTAGAGACACAAATCATAGAAATAATTTATTATTACGCAGAGTGAAATCACAGAAACATGTAAACTACTCACTTCAGGTAAGATTTATTCTCTTGTGACTTGTTACAATAATAATATCTTTCTTGGTGTACTCTCTCATACATATGTAAAATATAAGTGCATGGGAGTAAATGGGTTTTGGTCACTCTCCACCCGAGTCACTTGCCAAGGCACATGACACCATTCCACCATGATGCAATCTTCTTTCTTGTGTCTGGGTTACAACTGCCTTTCTGTAAACCCTGCCAGACTGATCCCAGACAGTTTAAACAACACTGTTAGCTTTATGACCAAGATGTCTAACAAGATGACGCTGTTGTACAAGACAGAGAATACCCTCTCTAAAAAGACTTAAGTCTTTTAAATAGTTTGAGATTGGCAACCTGTCCCAGGAGCCACTCCACTGGGCCTTCTCCCCTCATTCTATAGTCAGTTTTCTCTTCTCTTGTTAAGACTATCTCCTAATTTACAGATCCTTATATACTGCTCTTAGAAATTGCATCTTTGTTCACTTCCTCACTTTCAATTTGTTATAACTTTTCTTTCCTGTCTAGTCCAAAAGTCTTTTTCTCACTCTTGACTTCTTCAACATGGACGTGCTGCAGCGGAAAAAAGTACTACAGCATTTCTGCATGTTTCAAAAGCCCAAGATGCTAATTTTTCTAATTTCTCTAAGTTTTTTGTGTCTGATCTCCATTTCACCTAATTGTAAATCATCGTTGTTTGGGCTTCTTAGCAACTAAATTTGACTCATGATTTTCATAACCTTGACAGATATGTATTGTTTAATGTGTACTTAGCATTGTCTTTCCTCTGACAGCTTCATTCTACTTCTAAAGCAAATTTCAAAACAACAGGAGGACATAAAAATTTTAAATGGATGACAAAGACCAATAAGTATTTTAAATATTTGAAGACATGTCCCTGTAGTTCGAAAGTAAAAGCTGGCAAATACGAAGGTAAACACTTTGAGTGACAGTTGCAGGAGCACTGTGATTTTTAGAAACAACAAATATCATGGAACTTAAATGTGATAAAGTTAACTACATTATGGAGATGATCTTACACCTCACCAACTGCTTATATATGCAGAAGAGAACTGCTGTACACCTGTCCTTTCCTTCTTGGAAGTCAGCAGAAAATAACTGCTAAGAAGGAAGGAAGGAAGTGGCGGAAGTGGCGGAAGGAAGTGGCGGAAGGAAGTGGCGGAAGGAAGTGGCGGAAGGAAGTGGCGGAAGGAAGGAAGGAAGGAAGTGGCGGAAGGAAGGAAGGAAGTGGCGGAAGGAAGGAAGGAAGGAAGGAAGTGGCGGAAGGAAGGAAGGAAGTGGCGGAAGGAAGGAAGGAAGTGGCGGAAGGAAGGAAGGAAGTGGCGGAAGGAAGGAAGGAAGTGGCGGAAGGAAGGAAGGAAGGAAGGAAGGAAGGAAGGAAGGAAGGAAGGAAGGAAGGAAGGAAGGAAGGAAGTGGCGGAAGGAAGGAAGGAAGTGGCGGAAGGAAGGAAGGAAGTGGCGGAAGGAAGGAAGGAAGGAAGGAAGGAAGGAAGGAAGGAAGGAAGGAAGGAAGGAAGGAAGGAAGGAAGGAAGGAAGGAAGGAAGGAAGGAAGGAAGGAAGGAAGGAAGGAAGGAAGGAAGGAAGGAAGGAAGGAAGTGGCGGAAGGAAGGAAGGAAGTGGCGGAAGGAAGGAAGTGGCGGAAGGAAGTGGCGGAAGGAAGTGGCGGAAGGAAGTGGCGGAAGGAAGTGGCGGAAGGAAGGAAGGAAGGAAGGAAGGAAGGAAGGAAGGAAGTGGCGGAAGGAAGGAAGGAAGGAAGGAAGGAAGGAAGGAAGGAAGGAAGGAAGGAAGGAAGGAAGGAAGGAAGGAAGGAAGGAAGGAAGGAAGGAAGGAAGGAAGGAAGGAAGGAAGTGGCGGAAGGAAGGAAGGAAGTGGCGGAAGGAAGGAAGGAAGGAAGTGGCGGAAGGAAGGAAGGAAGTGGCGGAAGGAAGGAAGGAAGGAAGGAAGTGGCGGAAGGAAGGAAGGAAGGAAGGAAGGAAGGAAGGAAGGAAGGAAGGAAGGAAGGAAGGAAGGAAGGAAGGAAGGAAGGAAGGAAGGAAGGAAGTGGCGGAAGGAAGGAAGGAAGTGGCGGAAGGAAGTGGCGGAAGGAAGTGGCGGAAGGAAGTGGCGGAAGGAAGTGGCGGAAGGAAGGAAGGAAGGAAGGAAGGAAGGAAGGAAGGAAGGAAGGAAGGAAGGAAGGAAGGAAGGAAGGAAGGAAGTGGCGGAAGGAAGGAAGGAAGGAAGGAAGGAAGGAAGGAAGTGGCGGAAGGAAGGAAGGAAGTGGCGGAAGGAAGGAAGGAAGTGGCGGAAATGGCGGAAGTGGCGGAAGTGGCGGAAGTGGCGGAAGGAAGTGGCGGAAGGAAGGAAGTGGCGGAAGGAAGGAAGTGGCGGAAGGAAGGAAGTGGCGGAAGGAAGTGGCGGAAGGAAGGAAGGAAGTGGCGGAAGGAAGGAAGGAAGGAAGGAAGGAAGTGGCGGAAGGAAGGAAGGAAGGAAGGAAGGAAGGAAGGAAGGAAGGAAGGAAGGAAGGAAGGAAGGAAGGAAGGAAGGAAGGAAGGAAGGAAGGAAGGAAGGAAGGAAGGAAGGAAGGGGAAGGGGAAGGGGAAGGGGAAGGGGAAGGGGAAGGGGAAGGGGAAGGGGAAGGGGAAGGGGAAAGGGAAGGGGAAGGGGAAGGGGAAGGGGAAGGGGAAGGGGAAGGGGAAGGTGAGGGAGAGGTGGAGGCGAAGGGGAAGGAGAGGGAGAGGGAGAGGGAGAGGGAAGGAAAAAGGAAGGAAAAAGGAAGGAAAAAGAAAGAAAAAGAAAGAAAAAGGAAGAAAAAGGAAGAGAACTGCTTCCAGCTTAAGATTTTGGAGGAGCCAGCATGCTGCAATGGAATTTTCGTTGTGGTTGCTCAATATGAGTCTGTACATGCATAATATATACATACTTTTCTAATCACACAGTGTGCCGCAGTCATGCAATATTAAATTGCAAATGGTTAGAGTTGAACAAAACAAAGACTGTTGCTTAACTATACATATAAATTACTATGTTCAATGCACTTTTAAAGTCATCAAAGTCATCTCTCACAATTGCTGATTTGATAAATTTTATGAAGCATGGTTTGAACTAGAATTTCAAAGGGAATTTAGAAGTAAACAACCATACAACTTCGTACAGGATTCTGGATGTGTTAGAAATCTAAGATTTTTTGTTAATAGATTTATTGATCTTCTAAATTCTTGTATATTTTCTGCTTCTATGAGGGAACTACTGATTAGTAGAGGTATACTTTCTCATTTTATAAAAGAAAATTGAATGGAAATATCAGATTTCCTCTAGATCTATGGTACTGGGAAATGAGCGGCAGGAGGACATATTTTATGGCGTCCAGAGAACTGCAAGACACAGAAAAAATGGATTCTGGGATCATTTACATGCTCCATCTCTGCCTCACATGGCAGTGAATGCTTGCCTTTTCCCAGCTGTTGTGGTATCACTGACTGCCTTGAAGCATCCAGCAGGATTCCAAGACTGAATAATTGAAGCTAATGGCTATGTCTTTTCATATTATCTTCTGATGGATTTGCCAAAGCTAATAGCCAGATACTTTTTTCCCCCTCTATTTGGTCATAGTTTTCTATAGCTCTTCATTTAATATTTTCTGTGGGCAAGCTACTCATGGTCTACTGGACACTTTGACTCCAGAAGATTCAAAATTTAAAATAGCTTAATGATGCAAAGAAACTTCTCAGCCAGTATATATTGTGCATTGCTCTTTTGTTTTAGTCTAGATTTCATACCATCTCTCTTGTCGGATAAAACTAGTCTGCAAATAGCTGGATGGTATCAAGATTCATTGCATTTTTAGTCTGCAAGGGTTTGTCTGAAAGGCTGAAACCACAACATGCCAAATTGAAATCCTTCCCTAGTACTTGAGCAAATAAAATTCCTTAGTTACCTGAGTGGATTTTTGTCTTAATGAGAGTCACATTAAGATCTTGAGATTTGGCTCTGCATCAATTCAGAGAATTACAGGTACCATAAATGAAGTTTCTGGCTGTCTGAGTTTAATTAATTTGTGATATCCAGTCGCCTCGCTCTCCCAATGACTCAAAATGGGAAAGAATAACCTGCTCTCTCAATACTAAAAACTGCAAATATAAGTTAATTTCCTGTAAGATCTATTTTCAATTGTGAAGAGAAACGATAAGCTGAGAATTTAAATGCACCTAGCAGTAGACTTATTGAAAGACACCTACAAAATAAACTGCAGTAACAAAGGTAATGTTACTGAAGAAATATTTGTGTTAATTCCAATAGTAGTTCTTCCTCAAGTAGCAAACTCAATAGCAAAATTTTGTTTTCTTCATGGTTCATACATGCTTTTTTAATGTTATCTCCCTAACAGTAAATGAAAACTGAACAAGGTGCTTGAAAGTCTTCCTGTCTGTAAACTCAGTGAGCTACCAACCAGCTTATGGAAACATTCCGCTGTGGAACACCCCCTCAGGAACCTATCATGTGGATGTGATATACATCTCCACAATAGCTTAGATGAGCTTGAGATTTTTTCCTTGATTCTTAAAATTAAAGCGATTATGCTGAAATAAAGAATGCAAAAACACACCAAAAGAAAAGTAACAAAAAACCAGTCCAAGATAAAAGATCTTGATTGGCCCATGCTAGGCATGTTCTTTGACCAGCTTTTATTCTTTGTGTTTGTGCAAGTACTTCTCAAACATATTGACCAAGGAAGATCCAGCACTATCTCTTCAGAAGAAGAGGTAAGCAAATATATACAAAAGGTGCTGTTTGATTGGCTTCTTCCATACTATGTTGCTGAGGAGTACTTTCAGTGTATTGCTGTAAAACCTAAAACTATCTTAAAATTGCAAATAAGAAGAAGAAGAAGAAAAAAAAAAGCGTGTAGAACACAAGGAGAATTCCACACACAAAAACCTGCCAAAATATAATCTATCCCAGACAAGGCCCTGGGGTAAGCATGTCAGGCATGGTCCTTTTTTCTGGAGCAGTCTAATATCTAGCCTCAGGTAGACCCCGGTTTTCTCTCCTTCCTATTCAGTCATGCACTCTGAAATTCTTTAGTATTCTAGCATCATCACCCCTTTTAAAAGGTTCTTGTGGTTGAATGTTTAAGTGCACTAAGAGCTGAATGGTATTTAAATATTATGATGATTCTTTAGAATTAGATTTACTCTTTTTAATCAAGAATGCAAAACAGTATTTTGAGGTCTCAATGAAGCTTCTGTTGAGGCAAAACCAGTGCAAAACCAGCTGAATCTGCTTTTACATATCAGAATAGTTCTTTCTTTTTCTAATGTCCTTCTTGGTGAACAATTATTTTTTAAGAATGGATACATACTGACATATACAAACATCTCCTAACAGAATTTTCAGCTAAGGAGGATGTCAGCCTGGCAGCAATGCTGCTGTGCACCATGAAGAGAATGATCTTTGGGCAGGCAGAGGCAGTGAGAATACTGGCAGGGAGAACAGGAGAAACTTGGAGCTTCTGAGAAACTTGGAGCTCCTTCCAGCCACTGCATTTGCAAGATTCAGCACCTGTCACAGGGAAGCCAACTAAAGTAGGATAATAGAACACAGAATTCTTGTTTCTTTTAGAGCTGCTATGGACTCAGTAAAGATCTTTTTCCTAAAGCATTCATTTATCTAAGATGAATTTGTCAGTTTCAGAAAGCAGTTTCCAGCTAGCTCCAGATGAAAAATAATCTTGTTTTGATTTATGTATTTAATATTTCACACTGAAAATGTAAAACTACAGCAGTTATTTTATAGTGACTGAGATCAGAAAATATAAAACTAATTTATTATATTTATTATTTTGCTTTATAAAACAATAAATCAACATTATTGAAAATTAAATGTATGTTAGACTGTGAGGAAGGTTTGATGTATAATAATGTTTTACATATGACCTTTGAAGATATGGTGTTAATCTGAATTATTCATGGAAACTTTGGATTTTCCTTTGACTTAATCAAATTAATAAAAGAATTTAACTTCCAAAACCTATTAATTCTCTGCAGGAGGAAAGTAACAGTAATGAATTTATCTTCAGTGTGGGTATTTGGGTTTTATTTTGTGTAGGACTGTAAGCAAACAAAGGAAAATGCAGTAATTCTAGGGGCTTCTATACTTTTCTTTGTAGTAGAACCTGATCATAGTTTAGGATCTGAGACTGGTCTTGTTATGAACTCTATAGTTCAGGAAGTATATTAGCTGTAAAAATGGATCTGGACAGAAACAGAGGTGTCTGACCAAGGGCAATTTTTATTTTTTTTAATTTTAAAATTTTTAAAATCAATTATTAAAACCTCAGGGTCATTTACAAAGGACAATATCTATTTACTAGAGTAGCTTGGCTGTTTCAAGTGTTCCATTGTTCTTTTTTCCTCCTTTTTAATATTTTAATTTTTTTAAATTAAATTCTGTCTTTGTACACAAATGATGCTAGTTACAAAACCAGTTCACCCTGTGCTGCCCCAGATTTATGTACAATATTGCAAAAATGTTTCCAAATCTTTCTTGTAACACTCACTCTGTTCCACTGATGTTACTTGTTCTATTATTTTTCTTACCTTTACACCCTACATTAAAGCCAGACCAAATTTCAACTTCCTAAAATGAACCTTTATAAGATTCTGCACATACAATCTCCCTGTAGAACATTCTAATCTGCATCATGTGTTACCGTGAAGAAAAATAAAAAGAAAAATGCATGTCCAGGAATACAACACACACCATTTCTACCCTATTTTAAATGTCAAAAGATGGTTTTTATTAGGGTATTCTGCATTTTTAAAATTACTAAAATAAGGAAAATTGTCACAAGTATTGCTACAGGCAAGATTTCTTTCAATATAAGTCTACTGTTAAATTTCAAAATTTACATAAGGATCCATATTTATCTAAATATGAGAGCTATTATGGATTTAAATACTTATTAAAATAGTCCGTTTAGATGCTTGAATATAGATTTAAGATTATATAATGGGACTGTGGAAATCAATGGGAATCTGTCAGAGATTGAAATAGATCTGGGATTTTAGTCTTGGTCTTTAAGAAACAGAATTTAAAAGTACTTAGCAGCTAAAAAATACAGACAGACAGTCAATAAGATTTTCTCCTACTTATATCCATGTAGCATCAAGGGGTAATGAATCCACATGTGTATTTGAAAATCTCCCCTCACCTCTATCCATAGTATCAAAAAGCTCAATATTGTGAATAAGTCTGCTCAGCTAATTGCCCTATTGATAACATGATTATGGAAATATGAGTAATAACCACTTATTAAAAAAAACCCAAGACCTGTTTGTGTAGAATATGAACTATATCATCATCAGAAGGGTTTCTCCTATTACGCCTGTCCCCTTCCTGGTCAGAAGATGAGCCTGGGTAGGCTCGCTGACAGAGAGGCCGGTGAGGGGTCTCCTCTGCGCTGGACAGAAGGGATGCTGCCACAGGATGGATGTATGCCCAGAAGAGACACATCCCTCCCTCACAGCGGCACAAATTGCCTGTGAGGGACACCTGCCCTCAGAGGAAAGTGGCATCTGTACACCAGCTTTTACACTGAGCAGAGGCCTGTGCGGCCTGGTGGAGCAGGGTGGGCTGACTTGCACCCACAGCTGGGGAGTACAGCTGCTGGGCGAGGGGTCTGCACCAGCAGCTGCAGAACCCTGGCATGGGGAGTTTGCACTAAGTGCTCTCAGTATGCTGGGAGCTCTGCCTTTCCTGTCACAATATATTCAGAACTTGAGCTGTCTTTCATTAGAGCGTGTGGGAAACTCCCTCTGGATCTTGGCTAGGACACAGTTAGATACAGTTTTGCTGTGATTTGAGCTTTCTGCTTAAGTCAGGTTTGGGTGCATTGTTTTGTTTTGGGGACTTCATGGAAAAATCTCTCTAATAGTCTATCTTCCTGAGTGCTTTGTGTTTTCTTTCCTGCAAAAGGCAGTAGCACCTATCTGTGTGGGGCAATTTAGTGCCAAACCATTCCTGGTACTCCCAGAAGTGATGTACCAGAGTCCAAAAGGGACCAGTGCTCCCTACCCTAAGGGCCCGATCTGCAGGTTTTGGGCTTCAAAACGACAGCGTGAGCTTAGTTTTGTGGCTACATAAAGAAAACTGGACTGAGCATGGAGCAGATTCTCCAAATGCTTACCTATGCCCTAACCAGCTTCAGTAGAAGAGAAATTGTTCTCTAGAGGTGATTTGTCAGCTATCCTTCATCACATCATCAGTTGCACTTGAATGGAAGGTTCCTTTTGGCACAGGCTCTTTACTGCAATCTCTTACCTGATAATTAATGTTGCATTTCCAAAAAGTTTCAACCAGTTACAACATGTTTTCTAGTTTTAAGTGACTTATCTCAGCTTCTGACTTGGGCATGGTTGCTGGAAAACATAAGGAAATGGATGATTCTCTACTGTGTTCCCAGTAATTTAAAAAAATTGTTGAATAGCTCAAATTGTAGGGACTACTGGCAGAAGAGTAATATATTGAATATATTGAATATGTTCAATATATGCTGCTTTCAATGCAAATTAGAAAACTAATATATCTTTTAGGCTAACCATTATATTTCTTTTTAGATAAATCACGTTTCTAATATTTGAAAGAGTTTTTATAAGAGAAGGTAGTGTGGAGACCTCATAGTATCTTTCTTCTTCATAGTATCTTCCAATGTCTGAAAGGAGGGCTACAGAGAAACTGGGAGAGAGAAACCAGGGATTAGGGAGAGGAAAAGGAGGAAACAGGGAAGGGGACCCTTCACTGGGAACTGTAGCAGTGGAAAAAGGAATAATGGGTACAAATTGAAAGAAGGGAAAAATATACTTGATATTAGGAAGAAATTTTTTACCTTGAGGGTAGTGAGATAGGAACAGGCTGCCCAGAGAGGCTGGGGATGCCCCATCCCTGGCAGTGTTCAAGACCAGGTTGGATAAAGCCTTGAGCAACCTGGTCTAGTGGAGGTATCCCTGCACATGGCAGGGGGGTTGAGACTAGATATTTGAAGTGCATTCCAACCCCTTAATATTCTATAATTTTTGTGGGGAGGAAAGAAATAATTTGTATTACTATATTTAGACCAGCCTGTGTCATCCATCTCTTCAATTACCATAGAAAGTCTTGAAATGGGAACACAGATGCGCAGAATTTAATCTGGGATTGCTGTGATATGGGCAAAACTGAGTGCTGAAAAGGTACAATATGTAAGGGTCAGTCTCTGCTAGAAGAACACATGGTCCTAGGGTCAAACCATCTGGCTTTGTCTCTTCTGATTTTTTCTTTCCAGTTATAGATGGCGCCCTGCATGCTGACTCAACTGAGCTGTCTAGGACAAATAACACTTCCATTTCCTCTCATTCCTACCTCCTCTGTCAGCACAAGTGAAGCAGGAAAGAATCCATGCTTAAACAGAATTACCTCCCCTTTGCTGTCAATATGGTTCCTAAACAACTTGGTTTTCCTCCAGTTTTGAATGTTTCATCCTTCACTATTTAGTGTCATCTTAGTTGTAATGTCATTCGACTACTTCTGATGCAGTAAGTAACAAGTTACTCCTGTTTTTTCTTCTTGCAGCTCACTAGGCCCCTGAGCATTAACCATGCTGCTAAACCTGTCATTTGGTTCTGACTCTGAAATATTTGGACAAAATTGTTGGGGAAATAACCAAGTCTGAAAGGGCCAGAAAAAATTACAAACTGAGACACCACTCAATGTCCCCCAAAGATGGCAAATTTCAACACAGAAAAAGAAATACTTCCCCTATCTTGCAATTAGCTCTCCTTAAAATGAGCTATTGTTGGCACCTAGAAAGCAGAGACAATTTGGGATTAAACAACTACAATTGATACGGACATAAACCGCAATTCAAAACCTGGAAACTTGTATATTAACAGAAAATCTTATGTTTCAGTGTTTGTCTTTGGGTAATAAGGTAGAATACAGCCTTAATTGGTGGGAGAGGGTGAAGTAGATATTGTGTCATGGGCAGAGATATTCTAACAGCTGCCTCCCTCAGAAGCTTCTGATGCTGGCCACTGAAGACAGAATAAAGGGATAGATGGACCACACTTCTGTGTTTTGTATGAAAGTTCCAAGGTTATTGTGATATGATAGATGAAAATTTGAATAAATGCAGCTGTGTCTAAATAATTAAATCATTGACATAAAAGAAATATTCACTTTCATGCAGTTCTTTGAAAAACGTTTTTCTCCTTTTTCTTCCTCCAAACACAATAAGAAAAATAGAACTTTTTGGTTTGCCATTGCAAGTAGTCACTGTTACACTTGAAAGAATTATGTGTTAGTGCCATACCCTGAAGTAAGATCACGGGTGGAGTCACTCATGCTTACTGTCATAATGGTATTATCATAGTAGCAATGTAATAGAATATTATCCTATCAAAGAGTTTCAGACAAATTTTCTGCATGTTCCAAAGCTGATTCTTTGCCTTCCCCCCACTCCCCCGCATCAAAACCAGGAGATTGGATGACATTTGTGAATGGCTTCTGGAATCAGTCAACATTTTTTTAAATGAGAGCGTTGCACATTTTCATTCTGCAGGGAAAAAAAAAAAAACAACAAAAATGAAAAAGTCCTCAATTCCTTTAAAGGGCTTGATGAAGCAATGAAGTGAGGAAACTCCTAATTGCTTTTCTCAGCTAGTCCAAGCATGCTTTGGTATTTCAGCACGCAGATTGCATTAAGCACAATTCCAGGATTTCAGACAACATGGAGGGATTCTCAGGCTCTTTGTGTGTACACATGTTTTACAAGCAAATACTGAGCACCTTAGTTGTGGTTTCATGCCCTTCCACAGCAAGGAAATTTTTGAGTACACATTGAAATAGAGTGACTAGTTGTAAAAAACTACCAGCGGCTTGTTTTATCATTTTGCCCACAGAATAGTCTTTGCCTAGCTCCTTTTTTAAATGTAGGTGGAGGAGCAATAAGGTTTGCATGACTGTGCTGCATTAAGGCTTATGGAAGAAGAAATTCCAAGCTGGCTAGGGAGGCTGAGATTGTGCTGTAGGTCTTGTTCACTGAGGCTCCTGAAATGCTATTTCTGGAGAGAGTACTGGTGAGTGTCTCCTGCAATCACATGGCAGTTCTTCTGATAGAAGGTGTCCTTGCTGTGTGCTGACCTGTGCCAGCTACTCAAATATGCAATGCAAATGAATGGAGGATCTCATTCCTGATCTCAGGCTTTACCCCAGGTTATGCAGTTCAGGTGAGACAGAACTTTCTACCGACTTTCTGCACCCGCTAATTTTAACTCATTAAATGTCTGAAGAGGAAAATTACCACACATTTCTCAACAGGCTTTTCTTTTTGACTGAAACTCCAGAGTAAACTAGTGGAAGTGCCACTGAGAGAGCAATATGAGGCAGGCAGATCTGACTGCAGCCTAGATGAGATACACAGGGACTGAAGACCTTTGCCTGGCAAATAACACTATGCTTATGTTAGCAATTGCTCCATTTATTTTTTCTTTATTTATATTACATGCCACAGTCTCATTGCAGTGGGATAATGAAATCCTTATATTGGATTGACTGGTGCAAGGGAAGCATGAAACAGCATCTAAAATTCTCTTCCCCACAGCCTCATGACAGAAAACAGAGGCTTGCTCCTACTGCTTCCCTTCAGACTCCCTGTTGGCAGAGCATTAGAAGGAAATCTGTTCACTAGAATGTGTCTGGTGCAGAGCAGTGCCTTTTACCATTAGGTGGATTTTGCTGAATTTGGCCTGATGCATCAATATAATTATCTTCCTGCCTTTGTATGAATCAGATAGATATAGTTTAGCAGGTCTGGAACACCTCTCTCTCCCTCAGTCAGAGATGTGCATTTTTTTTTAAGGAAAATGCTAAAACATGGAGAAATTTATCTCAAACTGTGACAATCAATGTTTTACCACAAACCAATATGAAGAAGAAAAATGTGAGATCAGCTATCATATAAAGTACTGGACAATGACTTCTTTCATGTTACTCTCCATTTAATCCAGTTATCTCCATTTCCTATTCTCGTGGTGCTGAACTTTTGGGACTGATCTTCAGCTGTCAGGGTGGTGAGGCACTAGCACAATCTGCCTAGCCAACTGGATGCCCCACCCCTGGAAGTGGTATTGTATGGAGCTTGGGGCAACTCACTCTAGTAGAGGGTGTCCCTGTCCATAACAGGGAGCAGGAATTAGCTGATTTTACAACCCAAACCATCCTATGATTCTGTGATTCAATTGCTTGTCATCAGTCCATGGTGATTTAAGCCAGAGCATTGGGTCATGGTGTGTGTCATTTAGCCAGCAAATAACTTATATCTAGCCATCTTTCCTAAGAAATCAATGGATGTAGAAAAGGGCAGAGTGGCCTGGCAGGTCTTAGAAAACTGTTTCTAAGACAGACAGGAATGGTTTGCTAACCTACAGCTTCAGAAAAGAACATGCAGTGTTATTGATTAAAATCCAAGTATAATATACTTGACTAGAGCTTTTGTAAATTTCACTACTCTTTTGTTTCACTATAACCTTAAGAGGCTATACACAAAATGCTATTTTTAGCACACTGTTTGTTCCTTAAGGGAACAAAGAGAAAGTTTTCTACTTTGACCTGATGCTATGTTTCCAGAGGGATATAGTGTCATCTGAGCTGCCAGATTAAATTACTGATAATCCATTAATACTATTAAGTAAATAAACAAATACCTCACGTAAAAATCCTGATTGTGTTTATTGCCTCCAGGGCTCAGGTTTGTTTATATCATGTACAAAAATATTTGGCCAATGAGGAAACGCTGCTAAATAATTACTTAGGAACAAGTAACATCTCAAGTTGTTTGTTATTCAAAGCCATGCTATTCTACTTACTTGCAGAATTAGTGCCAAGAAAGACAGGCACATCTGGAGAATGGGTGCCTGTCACTAGCTGTAACAAAGATGCTGCCAGAAAAGATTCATATTTGTAAAACTTCTTCATGTAGGGCAAAGTGCTGGTATTGTGTCTGATAATGCATATTCTTCCTTTTCCTTTGTTGTCTTGAAAGTAGGTTTTTTTGTCTTATTTATTTATTTATTTGAAAATTTGAGCCTTATGGATGGCTGCAGTGGACTGGCAGGGCAGACACTATTTTGCAGCCTGTAAGATTCAGTGCAGCTGAAGAAGGAGAAGGACTAGGGAGGATCCATTCTGGCATTTTTTCTATTTAGATTTGTTGCCTGTTTACCAAGGTGAAAGGATTAGTGCCTTGGAGATCATTTGCTTTCATAAGCTTTAAACTAGAGTAGAAAAAGTTTCATGTCTTGATTCTTTTCCAACAGCTCTCTCTCTTCTCAGCAAGGCACATAAGAGCAAGCTGAGACATATTGATTGCCAGCAGATTCTTCCAACAAAATTGCCCTGTCTGAATCAGTTAAACTGGGTGGGAAGAGATAACTTCTGCCAGTTTTCTACCATCATCTCTCCTAGCATGTGGTGAAACACCCAGGGCATTCCTCAGGGTTTTATAACCAAGACTAAATGCTCCAGATTTCTTTATTCAAATAATGTCAAAACTTTTAGCTGAAATGTAGCCATACTTCTCATAGCTTGTAGCTTTTTGGTGTTTTATATAGACTTGCTGTGAAATATTGATTGTCTTCATGTTTCACAGGGGGAAAAGAAGTTTTAAAACAGTTGGGAAATAGAAGTGAATTTTGAATTAATATTGTCTTTATTTAAATCCAATGTGAAGGGTAAGTAATGATGTCTAAATCTTGCACTTCTGAAAAATACTTCTGGAGGGATGTGGGTTTGATAGCAATGAAAAAAACCCAACAAACGCAAATAATTAAAAAAAAAAACTGATTCACAGAAAAATAATTCCACCTAGAACACACTAAGTCCCAGAACAGCAAACCTGAAACTAGTTAAATTTAACCAGATTGCTCTCTATAACCAAGAGTGTCAGAAAAACACCAGAATGATTTTCATGATGATTGTTTTAAAGTAATAGTCAGTAATGAAGATTTATTTACTGTTTTGGAAAAAAATATTGTGGAGGTACTCAAAGAGAGGAATCCTCTTGGTTTAGTAAAAATATTCCAATTTCCAATTCCCAAGTCAATGAACAACCAGTCTGAAGGTCAGATATTTTGCCTTAGCAAGGTTACCTGATCACCCCTGAAGATCAGGTTAGCGCTTTTGGCACTGTGTAAGAGGTCAAGTTCTTCTCATTGAAAGTGAAATTAAGATTTCTTTCAACCAGCTTGTCCACTTAATTTTTAAATGCTCAGTAAGAAAGCTAATTTTTTTTCTTTTCCCTACTGTGGCAGAGAGAAAACCTTAAAACAAGGTATCTGGAGCAAGGAGAAAGCAACCTTATGAATGCAAACCAGTGCAGAGTGCTGTTCCTTAGGCTGTTTGGTCTTGGCAGCAGGGCTATAGGAACTTCCAAGTCCTGAATACAATTTCACCACTGACTTGTTGGGTGCCCTGGGCAAATCCTTCCTGTCTCCTGCTCCTTGTGTCTCTCTAGACTAGCAATAACAATGTCTAACAGTCCCTCAGTAATGTTTAACAGATTAATGAAATGCCTTGTTAATCTGTTGCCATAACTCAATCTGAACAGTTTTTTCCTATATCAATATTCCCTATTCACTACCTGATTGAATCCTGGAGCAGTGCACTGAAAAAATCATTGATCTCTATGATCTGTTATAAACCATCTGGTGGCTTCTCAGGGGGATGTAGGATGTCTGCCTCTTACTTTCTAGAGGCAAAAAAGGGAAAGAGTGTTGTAGAAATTAATGAGTATTATTTTTCTCCTTCTATAGTAATGATGAAGCATTTTTTCCTATGAGGAAATTAGTGAGCCACACATGGCTCAAAGCCAGAATTTGAGTGGTGTACTATTTCCGTTTTGTTCCTTATTTGCTTTTTAGTGCACTCTGGTTTAAATGTCATCATGGAGAGATTCCACAGTTTACCAGGTCAAAGAGTCTTGACTTTTTTGTCTGGTATGTACTTTAGCTTCCTTGTTAGTGCAGAAAATCCAGAATTAGCCTAATGTATAAAGACTGTTCCAAAAGCCCATGTAAATTACATTTCTGCTGAGTAAGACTAATATAGCTGAGCTAGGACAATTGCTGTAGACACAATATGGTTTTATTTACAATTACTCATTGTGACGAACACTTGCCACCCACCCTCATACTTAATTCTAACTAGATTTTCTGTATCAGTGTTGCATTCTGAAAAGAGAAATACAATAGGGACTACATTATTGTTTTATGAATAAGAATAAATACCTGAGTCAGCAGATATTGAAGTTAGATGCTTCACATACTTATTTATTTTCTCTAAGAGAATGTTAAATGGAAACTTCGTGATCACAATTATTTGCGTCATAGTGCAAACTGTGTTAGACTCATTATTGGTTTAAATGTCATTACCCCATTACTAAGGTGACAATGTCTCTACAGGTATTGAAATTTAAGGGTAGTTGATTACCCAGAGTTATTAATCAAATAATGAAGCACAGTCTTGTATTTAAATCTCCATATTTTTTCCTTCAATGACTGCTAAGGCAGCCTTTATTCTGCAAATCAATATGCTGCGGTTTTGTTGGTTCCACAGTCAGGAGACTGAAACAAAAGATAGGAAGTTACCCCATTCATCCTAATGGGGTGTTAATGACTTCAAAGGCTGGTTGTGACCTTTTAAATGTGAATGCCATTAGTCAGAGGGAGAAAAAGCACTAACACACATCTTGAGTTGTAGAAATGTAATTGCATAGGGCAGAGGGGACCAATTTTGGTTTTGGAATGAAGATGCATGTTTTGAAACAGAAAAAAGGGACTGGAAATCCCTTCTTCTCTGCTTTAACAAAATTAAAGGGAAAATAACTCCTAGCTTCACTGCAGTTCTAGAAATGTATTGCTACCACAATCACAAATTAGACAGTCTGCAGGAAATTAGTAACTCTCAGCAGTGCTGTCATTTTGATTATTGCTACAAGACAGCAACTTAAAAAATTAAATTTCCTTCCAAACAGTTCTCATGTGTACTTTGATTGCAAAGCTCAATTTAATAGTTGACTTCTCTGCAGCCCCTCCATTGGGATTGGTGGGGAAGATTTTACTAGCCATTTTTCTGCGTGGTAATTTTTTGTGCTACACAAGTTCAGTCACTCCAACCTGTCCTACATTTGCAACATCATGTGATTTGGGGAGGGTTGATAGATGATGCTGACGCTGTCTCTTTATGGTTTTGGATAACCAGAGTGTACCTGAACTTATATTCCAAGAGCAACAGCTTTTGAAAGGTTTTGAGGAAGGCAGTAGGATTCAGCAACTATTCTGATGGTTCAGTGCATTTATTGTAATTATTCCACTTTATTTTCACATCATCACAGAATAAATAGGGTTGGAAGGGACCTCTGGAGGTCATCTAATTCAAACCCATCCATTTTGTTTTACTCTTATCTGATGCTATTTCTGGGGCTTTCTATGCTGGAAAAGGGCCCACTCCTCTGTGGTTTGGCACAGGGAGGAGGGAATTGACAGGTCACTATGAACTCCACAGTTGTGTCACTAACAAAATATATGTATTTCATCCTTTTTCATCCCTTCTCCTCTTATGTGTATTCTTGGTTGAATCATTGAACTTCACTGGGTGCCCTCTTAATCCCACTCAGTCCCCTGTCCTGGCTTTTCCTCAACCTCTGGATGAAGTATCTAGCATCACAACTTCAGTTTCTCTTGCCAATGTACCTACCATTCCTGTATAAACACTTGGGCTGGAGGCAGGTGTATGGCATAAAAGATTTGCCTGAGGACTCTGATGTCACATTCTTCTTGCCAGATTTCTGCCACTATCCAACAATGTGGAGGTCTAAAATCTATTCAAATGCTTTTTTCTTTTCTATAAACTAAATCTCATTTTCAATCTCATAAAAGATTATACTAATCTGTCCATTTTCCATCAATGCTTCCTACATTGTTGTATTGATCTGCATGAAATTGGCAGGAAGTCCTTCCTTTAAATGATTTGTTGAGTCCATTAGATGTTTCTGTGGGGTGTATTAAGCATAAGCAGCATGGCTGTCAATCCACAGCAGGGTAACTGGAGAACAGATACTATAAATTCAAGTTCAGGGGTTGTATGTAAGCAATTTTTTGACTGACCTTTGGAAGTAGGAGAGGTTATAAGAAAATGATCTCTTTTGTGAAACAACAACAGCAATAACAACCAAACGGAAAAATGATTGAGTGAATGCAGAAGTTATCCATATAAATGAACCTCTGGAGTGCTTTAATGGGAGGGCAAAATAATCTGCAGTTCAGCTCCAGAATTCATCTAGATTCTGAACTTCTGGGTTTGGGGTATACAGCAGAGCAACTTCCTTAGGCTTTTCTTCGGCTTAAACTCCCTCTAGAGCCTGCCAGCCTTAAATGGTGGTGCTCCACTGCAGAAAACTCTTAAAAGAAGAGTAGTATGGCACTAAGTGCATCCATGTTAGATCTTATCAGGCTGGTAAAGTTAAAATGTTGTACCTTCACGAGGCTCTGGTGTCCTTTCAGCCTAGCACCACACGACCTCTCCTCACCCACATGCTCATTTGCCTCCCCCTCTCAGACCCCTGAAATGTTTTTGAAAGGGTGGAGTAAGAATATGGTTACCTGTTCTACTTGAGCTTGGGCTGTGGAGCAGGAGGCTGCCCTGACATTCCAGGGAGATTAGTCAGCCCAGCCCCAAAGCCTTTGAACTAAAGCTCCTCTACATGTTATTTCTGAATTTGGCCTTATGGTATTGTCAGGTAGCCTTAAGGTAAAGGACAGTCAAGCTGGTACAAGCTCTTATTGAATTATAATCAGATGGAATTTATTATTACTGTGTTTTTGGCATTGCTGATGCATCAGCTTTGTGCAACTTAAAAACATCAAAGCTGACAAACGGGCAAGAAACAGCAATGCCGACAGCACCACAGAAAGGAACAGGAAAAGGCCAAATTAAAGAAATCATGAAGAAACTGGTACCAGCAAGCGAGTCAGCAAAACCCATTGTATACCACAGGTTTCCTGCTTCAACATTGTTCTGGAGATCTTCCTGCTTCTTGCCAGGCAGGGAATAGGGCAATTCAATGGTGCTGCACACTGCTGTCTCTCCCATCTCTATCATAGTTTCTTGTTACTACCTTGCAGTTGGGCAGCCTAAAGCTGTCAATGAAAGCAACACATTTTCAAAAGGAAAGACAGAAGGAATTTAAAAATATTTTTATCCACTATTTTGAGATTATGTGTTACAAGTTCAGGTAGAAGGTGAGCACATGGAAAAGCAGCTCAGCAGCTCTGTTGTGGGCCCAAACAACAGGAAAAAAGTAATGCATAGTAAGTAGAATGATAAAATAAATAAGGAAGGCATTAATTGTAAATACATTTCCCCAAGAGGAACATTTATTTACTTTTACAAGAAAGTTCTAGAAAAACAGGTTTTAATTTCCGTGTCAGTCAGGCAGGCATCAGAAAATTGTAGCAGAGGTTGAACAGTGAGTCACTTTGGCGACTGGTCTTGTGAGAGTTGCCATAAACAGAGCTAAGACCATCAATCAGTATTATAAAATACCATCTAAACATCATGCACATTTATTGGAGCAGAGAAAATGAAACAGGACATTGAAGCTACAGATGCTCACCGAAGTGCACAGGCATAAATGTCAGACCCTGACCTGTTTGGCAGAAGCAACTGAGAACTCAGAATCTGGACTTTAGATGATCATGTGAAATAAGAATGCTTCTAGTATTCAAGTTATCAGTATTTTAAGATGGATGTTAGCAATATTTTAAGTAATTAAAATATTAACATTTGTTAGAGTTTAGGGAGTTGTATGTAGCTTGTCCACAAAATGTCCTGTATTACAGTGAAAGCAGACAATCTATGTAGAAATCATCAGTCTTCTCTGGTAAAAGCTGACCTTTTTTTGACACTCATTCACTCTCACACTTTAAATGTGTAGAGTCCTGAGTTTACATGCAGTGAGTTCATTGTGCCTTCCTATGTCTGATTCAGTGAGTTGGCAGCAAGAGTGAATCTGTGTCCGGTGCCTCAGCTGGCACCTCCTGGAGTCTGGTGTGTAAGTATAAACCACCTGCACCTTCAGTGTAAGTTGATATACTGAGTTGTAAGCCACAGCTGCTGAGAGTTTGGCTTATACCTGCTTCTTGTAATTTCAGCAGAGGAGCAGGACAAGCAGTTGGTGTAGGATACTACATAAATCCAGTTCCTATGGAAAGACTTGCCTGTCAGTTCCTTCAGATGTGAAACGGGAAAAAATATAAAGAACAAAACCTGTTCATACTTAGCTTTTTCCTCTTAGTTGGTATAAAAATAGCAAATTAACTAACAACTTTGAGAAAGGAGTGCCTGGATTGAAAAGAAGGCAGATACTAAATTCTAAAGTTCCAATGAGAGTCAAACATACTCAGTGGCAGCCACTAGGTTTCTTCTTCTTCTCTTTCATTTCTATAACCAATTTTTCACATTAGAGCTGAAAGAAAGTGCAAAATCAATGAACTAATGTATTTAATAAATTTATTATGAAATCATGAGTATATTGGATCAAATTCAAGGTCCCATGATTATTGTTCAAGACCAGTGATGAACACGATTCAGAATTTCCCTGAGAAGGCCTCTCCCTTGCTGACATCCTTTAGCAACCATGTTCTTTCAGAAACTATGAGCTTGTCAACCTCAAGGGTGAAGCTTGTGGGAGTTGGAGATGGGACATCCTTGGCATCAAGGCAAGTGGTTTGGATCTCATTATCAGAGGAAATAAGAAAGACCACAAATCTCACTGCCTTCAGAACAATGTCTAAGGCTCACTTTTTCAACTTTGATTTTCCAAAGCTGCTGCTAAAAATACCCAGGAAAAAAGGACAAAGGAAAAAGACAAAAGAAAAAGGAAGATCTATAAAGGGAGAGAAGAGAAAACAACATGATTTTTGTCCCCAGCTGCTTGCACAGAGTAGGAAGAGAATTGCATGCCTGTTGTTTATTACTGTGAATTTAGTGATGAGCTATTTTAACAGTTGGCATGGATAATTTTGTAAAACTCTAAATAGGAAATCATATATAGTACAATAGTGATTTTTGTCTTGCTTTCAGTTCCAGTGTTAAACACCCTAATCATCCAGGTAATCAGAAGACTGATTGTCAGATTAAATATCTGAGAAATTAGAATTTATGTGTTTATCAATGGAGACGGATCAATGGCACCTTTCATTGCTGGATACTTCATAATTTTTCACTGTACTGACAAATTTGTGCTACTAAAGGAGCATGAGCATGACAAACCATGAGATGGGTTCCTGAGCACTGTTAATACTATCATTCTGTTCATAGTCTTTTTTTTAAGTATTCCAAAGAATTGGCTTTGGTTGCTGTTTTAGGGATATGATTCACCTTCCATCTCTCAGATGGAGAAATTAGTTGAGTTCCTGATCACACCTGACTCAATATTCACTGGACTTAGTTACAAAGCATCTGTAGTTGCTTGGAACATATTTCACAGTGGAGCCTGGTCAGCCACACCCAAGTAAACATGATTAAACTAGTACTGCATCCAAAAGCAATGCAGACCCCCACCAGGGTGGGATGGCACTAATGGTAATTAAACCCGTTCTGCAGCAGAGTTAATGAGTCTGGACATGATACCACTTAGTTTGTACAGATTCATGCCCTCAAAGGCCATCCCTGCAAGGCCACGTACCCTGCCTCTGCACGTGTCTGCTGACATCTCCAAATATATGGGCATCCTCCCATCCAACCCAACAGGTTCCTGAACTCCTTTACATGTAACTTGCTACCTGTTGGCATGTAGGCATGAGAAACACCCATGTCTCAGGTCCTTATCTTTGCTTGCTCAGTCATCATTTCTCCTCATGGCATTTCCTTCTGTTCAGGAAGAGATGATTCAGATTTCAGACATCTGTGAACCCCATTCACCCGGGTTAGACCCAAAGATTAAAGATTCCCAAAGCAAGAAGACAGTTAGAAAAATTGTGATGACACAATTTTTAAACTGATCTATTCCATCATGGAGATAAGTTTTCTTTCTTTTTGCACATCATAGACTTTCTGGAACAAACACATATCTACAGCTAGATGGACCAGATTTAATTTTAGACACATATGTATGTTGCCTTGAGTACATAGAGTTGAATATAGCTCTTAGGCCTTGTTTTATGTGAATACAGAATCATGATTACAGTTAATAGCTATTGGCTTCTATGCTACTTCTCTCCCATAGGGGAAGGCTGAGAAGTTAAGGCCATTCATCCTGAAGAAGAGAAGGCTCAGGAAACTCTCATCATGAAAACACACATAAAAAAAGTGTACACAAAAACACGAAGTGAGAGTGACAAGAGGATGGGTCCAGGACCAGGGGTGAAGTACACACACTGAAACCCAGGAGATTCCCTCTGAATATCAGCAAACACTTTCCCTGCAAAAGCAGCTGAACACAGGTTACCCAGGAAGGTGGAGGATTCTCCATCTTTGGAGGTGTTGGAGAGCTATCTTGATGTGATCCTGGATATCTGACTCTGGCTGACCCTGCCTGAGCTGGGTGACCTCAAGAGGACCCTTACAATCTCACTCCGTGTGTACCTGAATCTCACCTTAAAGTCAGTCAATGAATTTCCCAAGGGCTCATAGGAAAATGAACTAACGAAAACCTCTCAAGGACCATCTAAGTGGCAAAAATTATGTGATTTGCCTTGGAAGAGTAATATGTTTGTCAAGCTCTTGGCACCTTTTACCATCTTTAACCTACTTTTTCTGAACATAACTAACTAGTATTTCTGCATTTGTAACATGATTCCTCTAAATGGATAGTTGTCTCTGCCAAGAATCAAGCCTTTGATGTAAAAATCTGTAGCCTTTGGAAATATGGTGTTGGTTCTGATATAAATTGCTACTGTAAGATGCAGGTAAATATGTGATGAAAACAAGGCGTCTTGCCACAACCTGATTTTGTTTGATAGTGCTATAAGCTGCTTAGGGCAATATCTCTTATTTGCAAGCAAGCTTAGGAGAGAAGTATTATTTTTACTGTGGTGAATTTCAGGAAGTTTATATGGATGTTTTTAAAAGCTTCAGTCCTAGAATTGTTTACCTGGTGTTTAAAAGATACATAATTTCATGTCTTGTTTTGTTTGTCTTCATCTGAAACAGAAATCTTTGGCTACTTGTGAACCAGTGTGTTGTATTTCCTCTTGAGAAGAAGACATTAGCAGAGCAAAGAGATACTCTTGTGTTCTATCATTGTATCTGACTTGGAAAAATGGATGTGTCTGACATTCATGGGATGGATCCATGCACAATTCCTTTTGGGAAATGTTACCAAACAAGCAGGGTGGGAATCAGTGAGCTCTTTTCTCTAAACACAGAACTTAGCTGCCACCTCGTGCCGAGGTGGTTTCCCTAGGAGCCCAGTAGACCAAATAAGTTTTAGTAATGTAGTTAAAATTGTCTGCAAATTTTGTAGTTAAAATTGTCTGCAAATTTTGTCTGCACTGACAGTAAACTTAACATTAATATTTATCTGATTCAACATAAAGAATATTTTTCCATCTTTAAATAAGAACGTGTTTTGGCATGGAAAATATTTCTTTTATTTTAATATGGACCAGAAAAAAATATTCTTTCTTCATTTCTAGGTATTATGTATGTAGAAATTCTCTTCTGAGGTAGTAACAATACTAATACTGCATTAACAAAGACATGAAACACAATTCAACACTAAATATGTCATCCTAGATGCAGGGACACTAGCTGAAAATTGTCTCAGAACACCTAAATTCCTTCTGTTGCTACAGCTGTAGAAATAGTAAAAGCACACTGCTAAGACTACCTCTGTTATTGAGGTAGTCTTAACATTAATAAGTAAATCTAAAGTTATCAATGACAATACAAATTCATACAACTCTTACCCTTCACAATTCAGGATTATAAATATTAACAAATGCCCTCTGTTCTCATAAGTATAAGTATTTCTAAGCATATGTATATATTCAAAGCTTCTATCCCTTTGGAAAGATAAAATAAGGCAAAATATACGTCTTTCCCATTCCATTTAAGGAGACCTTACATCAGCTTAGTGTGCAGAGTTTTAGGCATATCACCTAAGTTATTGATAAGCTTTCAACTTTATATATATATATATATAATTAAAATATACTAATATCTTGATGTTGTATTAATGTTGTTAAAACCTTAATTCTCTTTCTGTACACAGCACTATGATCTTTGTTGACTTCTGTTCTTTTTCTCTGTACTTATAGAAGAGGGAAAAAGAAAGGATGTTAATATTAAAGACCTTGGAAATCAAAACAGTATTAGAAAAACAAAATATTTAATGGTTTAATGTGGTTATAATGTGGTAGATGAATGTAAACTGTATGCTGATATTACAAATTGATATAGTGTTATGTTCATAATATATTGTAGTGCCATACAAATTGAAAGCAATCTAGTTTATAAATATCAATTGAATATCTGTGCTATTAAAATCAGCCTAAATGACCTATGCTTAAACTTACTAGCTCAAACTAAAATGAGTGCTCACTTAACAGCTATTTCAGACCACTGGATTTGATGACGTGGGGTTTTTAAACAGCACTAGCTGAAGGGCTAGTTTTAATCCTGTTTTCTGTCTGTGTAAGAGCTTATGTATCAGAAAAGAGAGGAGAATTTCTATTTTCAAAAGAGTGCAGTCTCAGTCTAGTTCTGGTGTTGCTCAAGTCATTAATGACTTCTCTTCCAAAGGTATTTTGATATTTTTCTTCTGTTATCAATTTCAGACTTTCTCAAAACTATGTTCTTATTTTAAAGTAGGCATCTGGCTGATAATTTCATTGCAAATGACCATTTATTTCGCTGTCTTTCAATATTCCTTTCCAAAAAACCCTAATTTTTCATCTGCTATTTACTCTTCTACTTTCTGCACTCTTGATTTTCCCTGCTTTTGTCAAGGTCAGCACTCAAAATGTCTTCTCTCTTAACTCCTAATTCCCCTAAACATTGCAAAAGATGGTAGTTTAGTTCTCAGGATCAGCAGCTTTGCCCTGAGAATGCTGAGCAAGATAATGCAGTAGGACATACATGATTACTTCTTGATAATTTTATTGAAGTGAGAGAAAGCAATATATTCTACTGCAAAATGACAAGGTTATTATGGGTATTTTTTCTTCCCCTGAGCTTTTAAGACCATAAATAGTTTTAAATTACAGCTTTTCCTAACCTCTGCAGAAAAAAAAAAACTTGATGCCTAGATGGAGATTGAAAGATATTGTGAGGACTGTCAGGCGGTGTTTGATATCCTCAGACCACCACTCACATATACCATCCATCTGCAAAAGTCTGAGAAAGCTCAAAAGCATACAGATGTACACATAAACTATTTCAATCATTTTCTTTCACTGTCTTTATTTCTGCTGGGGTTGTTTAAGCTGCACACCAGCAGCACTGAATCAGGAAAGAGCAAAGGGGAAACCAGTAATGAGATACAGAAAGAAAACCCACAATCAGCACCAGCTGTTGCCCAATTAAATTCAACAGTTCACAGGTGTTCACAAGAGGATACACAGTTTTGTCTGTGCCAAAGTACCGTTCCAAATAACCCTTATGAGAACAATACAAAATGAATTTTATTTTATTGGCCACTTTACATATTTTTGAAGCTTTATTTTTTTTTTTATGTCAATAGTAACATTTTTGTAAACTAAAAATTTCTCTCTCTCTGTTTTTGACACTTTAATCAAAAGCAAAAAATGTCAGAGCTAATAGTTGAAGTGTCTTGGCCCTTGTCAACTATGTTCTGTTTTCTGCATGCATTCTGAGTTAAAACCTTTCTAAGCAGACTTTATGACCATTGCCTTGTACTTATAGGCCTAAATCCTAAAAGCTGAAAATCTAGATGGATATAAGGGCATTGGATGAATATGACTTAAATTGATATGACTACCTATGTCCAGATACAGTTTGATTTTTGAAACAGGAAAATCATGAACAGTACAATCCTGTCAGACCTCTGCATATGGGCACTACTGATGATTTAGCAAGTATACACTGATGCTGCTTTGTGATATGCTTATTTTGTGATTACACAAGGTCTCCAGGGCTGGCACTTTAATAGTCCTAGTTGGCTTCTTAAAACATGAAAACCAACAGCAAGAATCAGAAAGAAATCTCATAGCTGTGTTGTACTCTATTAATTCCTTTTCAGCAAAATCTTTAATGTATTATAATTTGTCTTTGGGTAGACACTGATTTGAGGGTCATACTATAAAGTTATGGGGTTTAAAATTATGAGGTTTACACTTGATCCACATGGTTGTGTGTTCACTATTGTGCATTTTTAAAGCAAAGCTAATTTAAACATGAAATGATGACTTGTTTCCTTTTGTAGTCCAAAATTACCTTACAAAGTTCTCTGTCAATTACAGTATTTTGGCTGTCAGCTGGGTGTTTAGGCCATGTCTGGGATGTTGGAAAGCCCAGGGGAGCCTTATCTCAGTGGTGTAAATGAGATGCGTGTGATGTTGGTGCTCTAAAGGTTAAACTTGAGCTACAATGCAACAGAGACCAGTTCTCAGATTTAACCTACAGGGAAATATTTATGATGTTCTCTGCCTCCAATTTATTTAATAACACTTAATAATACTGGTTTGCTCTTAACCAAAGCAATGACTTTCATGCAAAGATCTTAAAGCACTTTCTGCATGGGAATTAATTTTCACCGCACCCTAATGAGAAAGACAAGCAATAATTTATCTGTTTGGAATTTCTCTTTATTAAACTTACATTTAGTCTAATATTAAGAGCTTTAAAAGAGGATGAGAGTTTGCATTTTTATATTCTATGTTTCACTAGCTCTTAACTGGGAATACTCCTGATGTGCCTTTGCATCTGGAAATTAGGGTTAGTCTTTTCTAGGAATAACCAGAAAAAAAAAACTATAGGGCAACACTGACAGAAAGAAAAAAAGAAACAGTAATGAAATACATTATAAAAATGAACAGAAGCATTTGGGGCTTAGATGCTTGTAGCTTCTTTTTCTATTTTATTTTTTTTTTTAACTTCCAGAAGAAATGCTTTTTGAAGTCTTTTCATGCTGAGCTTCAGAAGTAGCTCAGTAGTAAATATGCTTTTCAGAAAAAATATTCATGTAATTCAAAACATTTCCAAAAGACAGTACTGGATATTTAAAATCCTGGTGTGATACATGCAGACCACAGAGTAGTAACAGTAGGCTAGCAAAAGCGCAACCTATTTGCGAAGGTGAAAGAATAACCTTCACAGCTTAGGGAAAATTATTGTGACTTCTTGTCACTTTTTCTTTCTTTTTTTTTCCCTCTCATTTTTTGCCTCTAGTCACAGCAGGATATCATCAGTCCTCAGATCGGAGACAGAAATTTGGCCTGTATTACATATATATAAAATCCAGTCATGTAAGGGTTTGCTACTCCCAGGTGAAATACTTTTCCTTGAGCAGAAAGTCAGAGTGCTTACTGCCATTGTGAGGTAGACCCATCTGTGGGGTTTTGAGGTAAAATGCTAATTCCTGAAACAACTGCTATGCAGCTCCTCAGAGGGATTATTGTACCCTCTTTCTGGAGTGATACCAGTTACTGCTCCTCTGCTCAGCCAGGAAGAAAACAGGACCCAGTAGGCATAATTTTTTAAATTCTATTCCTGCTTATGAGCAGACTTATCCCTTGTCTGTTGTGTATTTCATCAGTCTATCCAGAGCTCTTCTGTAGCTGTACACATTACAGATGAATCACAGGTTATGGTTATAGCTGTGATTGTTATTCTTGGAATTAAAGGAGATTTAAGAAAGGCTCTGTTGCCAAGAAAGGGGAAAGGAAGGGTTCCATGTTGAAACAAGGAAGCAAAATGTTGAGACTTGTTGTTTATTCAAGCTAAAGAAAAATTCCCACATCTCTGGATTCTAGTTCACCAATGATTCATGGTATTATAACAAAGGAATTTGTTATATATGTCCATTTCACAAACTGCACCAGCAGAAGTGTGGTAACCCCCTCTTGGCTTTTCTGCTGATGAAAAAGGAGGTTGGTGTACAAGGCAATGTACAAGGCAAGTTTGCTGAGAATCCTGACCAGACAACCTACAAAGGACTTACAGGGCAAAAAGAGCTGGCGGTAGGAAAATATCTCACCCAGCAACAGAAGCAAATTGTGCTACAGTGTCAGTTGTGCTACTGGTTACACAATTTTCTCTATTTGCTAGCTCTTCCCATCCATGATTTGGAGTAGTAATTACTTCTGTTCTTTCATGTTCAGCACTTTTTGTTTCGCTTTGTTTTCTTATGTTTATATGTGAATTAAGTCCATCAATGACTAGTGAAATGCTTTGCTGGCTTCCATGTGGATTACTGTTCTTAATGCGAATATTCATTGGAATTGCATAAAATTCATGCCAGAAGAGAGCCTGACTACTTCTCACATTCCATCCAAGCTTCATGTTTCTCTTCAGGTACCCTGCATGGGAGAGAATTTCTCCTGGTGGTCCTGTGATGAACATAGTTAAAATGTCCATGAGAGCCTACATAGCTGGGCATGACCTAAGGATTTATGTGAAAATTGGCTGTGCCCTAAAAGATGTTCTCCTGCTTCATGAGGTTTTATTCAGACCTCATTGGCAGAAACTCTTTATAGCTGTGGTAGATGACCACTGATGATCATAACTAATGATCCCTCAGGGCTTTAAAAATCTATGAATTGACAATAATACACTAAGGTTGGATACACCTGAACAGATCCTTTAGCATGATCCAGGTCCCAAGAAGCATCAATTACAGCTAAGTGCTTTCTCTTGCTTTTGGTTTTATTCTTTCTTCCTCGTAATTATTTCTTAGAAGTCTGGAAAAAAACATTTAATTCCCTGCTGTTTATTTCTTTTTCAGTTTGGCACAAATTCAGTATTTTCTTCCATTTGTTTGCATAAGTGCATGCAGAGCTGCAAGCGCCCACACAAACTACGGCCACTTAAAATGGTGATACAAGATTTCCATAAGTAATACAGTTGCTCTTTCTTAATACAAATGTAGATGAAAGATTGCTAAACTGAAGTGTCAAATGCAGGAGTTACACACCATTTGAAGTCCAAATCAAATTTTTGCTTGTTTTATTTTATTTTTCTCATGGACAACATACAGATGGTGATCAAATGAGTCTCCCTGACATGACTAAAAGTGTCAGTCAATCGCAGGGAGTTAGTCCACCCTTTGCTGTCAGGTTAGAAACGTGGTGATTATCCAAGTGTCATCTCTGCATGCTCTGAGTAGCTGGAGGCATAGAAATCTTCTAAACTGGATGGCTGTTTGATGCAAGACTGATGAAAAGCTTTTGGTCTCTTTTGTGCTCAGCTGCAAGATCTTGCATTTTCCTATCACTTCTCGTGAGCCTCAAATTGTAGGAGTGAGACTGTACTTTGTGCATTCAAAATAGAATGAAAATGTGGTGGTTTTTTCCTTTTCTTTTTTGTTTCCTTTTTATATTCCAGTCCTTCAGTTCTCACAGTGGCGCTGCACTCATTTACTTTAATATGAGCAGTGCTGTAGACTACAGATCCCCAGATCTGTAGTCCTTAGTTGTGAAAGACTTGTGCTTTCATGTGGGAAATAGTTAATTCAATTGCATTGCTTTTCAGTCTTCTTTTTTATTTTGTTTGTGAGTGTGTTTACTGTGAAAAATATATGAAACTTACTGTGTGATCCAGGGCATAAAGAGCAAAGTGTTTTTCCTTCCTCTTTGCTTGTAGTTAAATGAATTTTGCAATATCCAATTCAGAAACTGGAGCATGGATGAACTTTTCGTAGCTGCATATAAAGGCAGTGGTTCTAGGCTATTCTGAGCGCTATAATAAATCTCTCTTCTCTGTTGACAATTCTTAAGATTTTAGATACTTTTAGAGTATCTAAAGTAGATACTTTTAGAGTATCCAATGACCAAAACTATCCTCATCTCCTAGCCCATTCTGCTCCTTGGTGTTCGTGGGATAATTGGATGACTCATTTAAATAAGAATCAGATACTATTAGCTTGTTGCTCTAATGGAACCCCTTGCACAGGAAAGGTTAAGCTGTGGAACTTTTCTATGTTTGAGGATTTCATGATTTTTACAAAGGGAATAATGGTGCCCTTGATGCCTCTTTTCATCTTCTTGGCTAAAAGCAATTGAACCCATCTGCAAATTAACTATAATTTAAGAATTTTGTGCAGCTCTTTCTTTATGTAGCTTTGTTGTCTCCGCAGGCCCCCAGCTGGGTAATAATTAGCATTGACTCCATGATTGCTTTATTGTACTATATCATACTGTATTATACTTATTAAGAAGCTCATAAACCCTTGCAGACAGTCCAATACAGCTTTGACCTGGTCAATCAATCCAAACATCTTCCAGTGTCCAATTAACAAATCACCCTTTGGTAAACAATCTCCATAGCACATTCCACATGTGCATAACAACAGGAGCAGCAAGTGGAGGTAAGATTTATTTCTCATTCTTTTCTCTGATCTTTTCACAGCCTTCCTCAGGAAAATGCCTGGGAAGGTAATCTGTTGCCATCTGTGGCCTCAGAGCTGATGCCACACTTTATGGCTTGTGCTGAGGAAAAAGGCAAAACACACATAATAATGCATATGTATATGTATGTTTAAAATTAGTTTTAAGGGAAGCTCAGGGGCCGTGTTTCTTAGCATTTTGTAGGATTTTCTGCTGTCATAGGCTCCAACACTGATGGACCAGAACTAGAGACAGACATATATGACAGAGCACCTGACTGTGATTTACAGTTTTGAGAAAAAGTATCTTGATGTTGTTATTGTTTTCTACATCTCAGATAAGTTCTTTAAGTATATTTGGGGGTTTTGTGTTTAATTTGATGCATTAGCAGCAAAAATAGCAAATGTGAGATGCATGATCTTTATTTATGCTACAAGAGCTTTCAGAAAGCACCTATAGACACAGCTGTAATGCGGACAGGATGATAAAGATAATATTGTGGGAAAACTTGGTGATTTCTGAACTCTGCCAAAAGATGCCAGCTAACCTCAACTAGTTTTTCCTCAGTAAATTAAGTTTTTTAGATCACTTACACTGACTAACTCACAGAAGCACACTTCACTAAGACATTTATCTGGGCTTGTAGTTATAGTTCCTTATGAATAACAAAGGTTTCACACCACTGTAATAGTGGGATAAGAACTCCAGACCTCTGAAATGCTTATAAGAAGCAGGAAATGCAAGCTCACTTGGCTTATCATTTTATGACAAATTCTGACCAGATTTTAACCAAGATTCACACAGATTCATGACTTCTTCCAATGAAGAAGTTCTATGGTTTGTGTTTCTGCATCAAAACTGAAGATAATTGAGTTGCAAGAACATCTGAATAACGATTTTTTTTTGTGTTCTTAAGCTGAGCTTCATTTTTGTTCCATCATGCAGTCATGGATTAACTGCAAATATGAGATTTTGAACTTTATCTGTGTAAATCGGATGAGTAGAAGTGCTTCTAATGCCATACAGCATACTGTTAGTGACTTGCATAAATATATTTGAATTTAGATTTATGAATTAAAATCATACATTACGAATTAAAATTTGGTAATACCTATGGGAAAAATATTGCTTTAAAAAAGAACAAAATTGAAGTTAAAAAATGCAATTTAAAATTTCAAATTAAGTTATTCAACATTCTGGTGAATTTTTAAAGTCCGAAAAATATAATTTTATATAACACAGTAGGTGTGTCACAGCTCACATACTGACGAATGCTTTCCATCAATTATAGAAATTAAGTTTTGCCTACTAATTTCTCTCTTTTTTTTTTTTTTCCCCTATTGGTTGAATAGGTCCCTAAAACTTTACAGTCTTCTTTATTCATTCTTCTCTGAGTGAAAGGATTAATGTGTCAACACTACTTATGTAAGTACAAGGAAGACTGGGCCTCTATTACCTTTTTTTTCTTTATACAGTAGCAGGGGATTGTAATGACTTCATATACTTGAACATGTGTCTATTTGTATTTAATGCTTGTAAACAAATTGCTTCTCTGTGAAGAAAAGACAGCAAAGGTTCAAGGATGACTTTTAATCACTGGATTATTCTGTTTGTAGAAATGCATATAACCAAAATCCTTACAGCGTGCTGCAAGTGTAAAATGCTGATGTCTCTGTGGTAACTGGTGCACTTGTGTTTTGTAATTTGTGCCTCTGTCACAGACTGTAGGTGGAGCATGGTGCTGCACTGGTCATTAGAGTGGCCAGCCCGTTGTAGTTCACTGCATACTGAATATCTGCCTTTCATTTATTATTTTCCCTCCAAAGCATGAGGACACCAAGTAGCAGAACCCCTCAGACGTGTCAATGTAGTGTAGAGCAGTACCTGACAATAACACCCTGAATGAGCTGGCGGGGATCTGGCAGCCTGGCCCTCCTGTAGTGCCCTGCCTTGGGATGTAGATCCCACCCCTGGGAGGTCATGAACACTCACAAACCCCAGATAATGTGGCTGGACCTCTGCCAGCCTCCAGAGCACATCCTTAGGGCTGGCAAGAGTAATCTGAACTGGCACTGCAATTTGTTACATAGACATATCCCAACCAAGAAATCATAATGCATTTCTGATCAGTCTCGCTGCTAGAAGGTAAAATCTCTTGTACCAAATCATAGCACTATTTTTGGAAGTGTCTGAGACACAACTATATCTGTGATTACCCATTTTTCCCTGTGTTTATTTTTAGAAAATCTCAGGAGCCCAGTCAGCCAAGTCCTCCCACCCCTCTGAAAAGCATAACACCCAAGAAAAGGGGAGACAAAACACTGTAGAGAACCAACCCTCTTGTTCTGACGTATTGATAATCTTTTAAGTTTTGTGCTACAAAATATATGTGTACTTTTAAGAATTGAATAATTTTGACTTTATGCTAATCTTGTTGTCATGAAATATGATTTATTAAAAGAAAAAAAAGTAACTAGGGACAGTTACCTTTTAGTAAAAACACGTAACTAGAGAGAGTTACAGTGAGAGCTGCTGACCTTGCCAGAAACTACTGTAACAATATGTCCCCTAAAAACCTGTCCTTCCTGACTCAGACTGTGAAGACTGTGAAAAGAGAAGGTGAGGAAGGTGAAGAAGTATGAGGACAGGGAAAAACAAGGGAAGAAGAGAAATTTGAGCTTAATATCTGTAAGGTCCCAGATTTAAAAAAAAATCTCCATTTACTATACAGCACTTACATTTACACACAGCACTTCTATTGTGGTTAAAAACACTGATAAAAATGTCCAGCAGACCCCCTGGTATTGGCTGGGCTGGGCACAGATCTGTGGTATCCTTGGCCCATGGGGAGAAATAACAGCAGTAATACACTTTCAGGACTTGTACCCTACCTATTTCTTTGGTTGGCTGGAGAGATTCAGAAGATAAGTGAGAGAGGAGTCAATCAAGAAAAATTATTTGTGGCAACCCCACCAAAAAGCCAAAACAATCTGCTTTAGATGAGTGGATTAACTGTTTTTACTGCTGATGGAGTGTATGTGCAAGGTTGAACAAATGTTTAAATGTGATACTGGGACCTGAGGGAAAGTGTTACTAACTTTATGTGAGTGAAATTGGAGAGTGAGGCAGAGGAGATGAGAAGCTGTGGAAGGCTGAGCTGCAAGCACTGTAAGAGGCACCTGAGGCAAGGAAGAGCAGAAGGTAGGTACTTGTCACTGCAAGCATAACCTTATTCGTCTTTCCTCCTGTTCCCAGCTGCTTTGTCCTTCCTTTCTACCTGTCATATTGGATCATGCATGAGCTGGGAACAAAAAAAAATTGTTTTTGAAATGCCTAGAAGATACATTAAGAGCAGATACTGGCAACATGATGCCATTCTCCCCTGCCATGCTCTGAATCTTCCAAGGGGCCATCTAGGCAGTGAGGAAGAACTTACAAATCACTTAGTCAAATTTTAGAATACTCCGAAAGCCTGATAGCATAAAAGCATGCAAGTAGATTTTATTATTAAAAAAAAAAATCATTCTAACAAACTTCTGAGCATTGAAATGAAAAAATAACTAACTGCCTAAACTACATGACTTTGCAGAAGTAATTTAAGTAAATTTATTGGAAAAATATTTTCTCACATTGCAAATACAATTTGTTAAAAAGTGGAAAATTTGTCAGACTTAGGAAGCTTCAGTTGGAATACGTAATCTAACTAACTACAAAGCATAATTCAAGAGAAGCTTCTGGTTTATCTTAGCACAATGATCCCTTACCTCCTGTTAATTTCGGTTCTATGTCAAACAAGTCTGTTGTGATTTTTTAATCTGGAGAAAACAAGCTCAGTTTTATTTTACTGGAGAAGATGGTGCTTTTGAATAAGGTCTGAGAATAATATCACTGTGAAAGAACTGCTAATATGTGATCCTACTGTCTCAGAAAACACAGCTATGTCAGTCTTCCTATGCTCTTTGAGTGCATTGCCACTCTACCCATATGTCCCCTTGTATATATCATTCACTGATAGAGAAGTTTATCTAGCTGCCTAATTAATAACTTCATCCCAGGTACAAAAGAATATATAAATACATTCTAATAACCTCTCCATGGACACAATAGTCAAAGTCTCACATATTACAGCAATTACATTTTATCACTTCAGTTTTTTGTGGCTTTCCCGTCTGTCTGAAAAAATGAGGGACCAGTCTTGCTTGTGCAGTAGGTTATATCAGTGCACAAATCCTAATGCAGATGCAAATATGTTAGAATGAAGAAGATTTTATGACTTAAAGGAAGTGCAATGCAAATCCCACTAAAAGGGCATTACATCTTTTAGAAGCAAGTAAGAATGAGGAAAATGGTAAAATCCTCTTTTGTACCTGGAGAAGAAAGGTAAGAAGTGGAAAGTTTGGTGAAAAAAGTAACAGCCTAGGGGAAAAAGAAGACCTTAAGAGGATAGAAAAGTCAAACATCTTCTAAAAATTCCCTGCAGGCCCAGTCCAACAGTTCCTACTGCTCTGATTCCTCTTCCCATTGGAAAACAGCTGCTCTTCTACTGCTGCAGGTTTGCATTTCCCCTCTAAATTTGGGGGTAGTAGCTGCCCAAGGATGGTTCTGTTGAGAGGAACTCTGGAATGGTTGCTATGCACAAGGGATTCAATTAAATCTAAGAAAGTGTTTGTTCCAAATGCAGTGGGGCACTAATGGACAATCAAACCAGGTACTGCTCAGGTTTTGGAAAACTGGTAAAATGTGGAAGCAATGGTTTGCATATGAGGCAGCATGTGGAACCTATTTAAAAGTGTTGCAAATTTGCAACACTTGGTCAGACAGTTTAAATATTTGTAGGAAGTGAGCATCAACATGCAGTATAAACACAAGGCAAGATGCTTGACTTTCCCTTATGTGAGTATTTCTGCATTTTTTAAAGTGTTTCTCCAATTACAGTAACAGTGCACTGGATTTATTAATGTAAATGCAAGGGAAAGGCTACCATAAACTATCTATAGGCTTCTGTAGGTCTGAAGAGTTTATGGGGTGTAACTCCATGACCACATAATGATAATTTATTTAGACTACTCTACAGAGAGTATGGGTCACAATTGTGGTCTTTCTTTTACTAAGTATCTCCAAGGTGAGAGCTGCAAATGCAAAATGCAGTAAAATGATGGAAATATAAGATTGAAACTGCAGTTTTACCAATCAGTGAATCAATCCACCTTTTATTCTCAGAAAATACTACACCAGCTGCTGTCTGAAATAGGAGTGGTTATTACCGAGATCTAGATTTTCCCTCCCCGCCTAGGGATTCCAAATGAAATCTTGTAAAGAGAAAAAAATTTATATTCAATGCGCAGTCAACTTTGAGTATTTGAAGACAAGAATATCTCTCATTGCTTAAAACTACTTTGAAAACAAAACTAACACCCAGCAGGAAAGAGATGGAGTATTTTGGCTTCCTTACCTATGTATTACTGTGTCTGGTTTGTAACTCACCATGAGATCTTTTGGCCAGGTCATTGAATAGTACCTGCATTCTCTACTTTCAAAGACATTGCAGTAAAAACACATCTTCTTTATCACGTATTCTGATTTACAAGGGGATTGGATCTGCCAATTAGCCCCTTCACATTGCCCACAGTTTTATCATTACTGATTAGGTGCAGACACGTGGCTGTTTATCTTCACATCAGTTCTGCTTTACTCTCTGGCATATAGTAAATTTCATGCAGTGCTGATCTGGCAATGTAGGCAACAAACTGGGCATGGCAGCTGGGCAAGTCCATGAAGTTGACCAGGAGAGATGCCAAGAAGAGAATATTTTACTGCTTAAGATCAACCTCTTCATTTCAGAGCTCCTGAAAAAATAATGTTTGAAGTATTTTCTTTTATCTTATTAGATTTAGGAAGTTGATTTTTCTGTTGTGTTCACATTATCAGAAAACTACTGGCAGCAAAGAGTAAAGAATCATTAACACCCCTTTTGGCAGGGAAGTGGTATGGAAACAAGAAACGGGGTTTGCCCTCTGTATGTTGGTCTGCAAAAATCTCAAATGCTATATGAAATTACTGTGCTTGAGTTCAAAATGGCCACTGCATGTCATTTTGTATCTGGCCCAGTACATAATCCTTTCATTCTTCAGCCTTTTGTTGCTTTTGCTGAGCTGGATTACTGCTAATGGTTTCCTTGGGCGTTGCTAATTGCAGACTCCACATTTGCCTCTTTTGATTTACTCCTACCCTTGACTCTGGCTGGCATTGGTTAAATAGGGATGGAGCCACGCTGCTGGGTGTGCTCAGTGGACAACCTTTCAAGCCTGTAAGCACCTGCTTGGCAGCTGCTGGTACTCCAGGTAAAAGATACAGGATCACAACAAGTTCTGTGGTGGTCTTTCTGAGAAAATAGACTGCATATGCTGGTGGAAGGGAAGGCAGTAGGAGGACAGATAAACAAAGAACACATTTACTATTAAATAACAGCTTTAATTATTATTATAACTTTATTTGACATAATAAAAATTCCAAAATCTTTTTAAAAAATGTCTGAAGGTGAAGCTCAGTGCTGTTGACCTCATGCCATGAAACTATCAATCAACTAGAAAAAGACATTCACCCATCATAGAAAAAGAAGATTGAAACAATACCTGGATTTTTAAAATAAATCATCTTAAATTTCTGTCTTCTTGTAACTTGAAGATGGATTGCAGAGAAGCAGTATGTTGTTGGTAAGATTGTTTTTTCTGTAATTCAAGAAGAAATACACTCAGCTTTGAATAAGACACAACCATACTAACTAAGGACTTATATAAACATCCTTAAAGAAAGCTCTTCCTGTACTTCCCACTTACAGCAGGTGGAGAGGGGTGAAAACAGGTCATCCAATCTGGAAGTTATTTATTTTGTTTTAAAACCTAATACATTCTGATCTGATGCACTGAAAGGACCTAAAAGCTGATTTGATATATGGATTTTTTTTAATGTGAAAAGTCTAGACATAAAATGGGATTATAGTAAAAATTTATACTCACACAGCTGTGGTTTTACGAAATAGTGGAGTACAAAAGCTCATGACAGACATATAGTTTTGCAGCACTGGATTCACATTTAATCTGCTTTTCACATATGTTAAAAAAATCTTCAATTATCTGCAAAAAAAATCTGCTTTCATAAACTCCATTATTTATCAGGGATTAAAAGAACAATGTTTTGACAACATAGCTGCTTTAAGTGCAACTCATTTTTTGTACATCATTAATCCAGATTGAATAGCTCCCAAGTTTTCTGACCCTGGTAAATGTATCCTTGCTGTTTACATTTGTGCAAATGATACTTTTACTTTTCAGGTTGAATTTCAGGGCTGTCTTATGTCAAGCAAGTATGTTTTGGAAACTGCTTTTTTCTGTGTTTTGTAAGAGTCAACATTTCATTGCTTTTCAGAACAATTACATTTGAGTGCAAATCAATCAGTGTGATGCAACATATTTTTGAAATCAAAAGCAAACCTACTGAGAAATGAAGTGGCTGCTTATCCTAGAATTACAGGTCTCTAGAAGTGATATGACATTATTTACTCAAATGGCTTACTAAATAAAAGATGGTGGGGGGAAAAATTCCTTCTAGATAATTGTTGTTTTCTTTGAACTTGAAACTAAGAGGTAGAAAGTGGCTTTTCCAAGTTCAAGCTTTTGCCAGTTACCATTTTCAAAAATTCCTTACTAAAGAGATTTTCGCCAGGAAGATTAGCAAGATAAACTCTTGAAGAATTGCTTACGATTTCAGCATTCTAAATTTTATAGTTTTGATTTAAGGGTCCAGAAAAGCTCGTCAAAGTTAAGTTTTCAACAATCATGGAATGTTATTTAGTACCTTGAGTTGACATAAAGAAACTGAAGAATTAGAACTAAGTAGTTATATTTGCCCATACAACTCACTTCTAATTTATATTTATGTGGTGTTTATTGCCTTTTATTTATTCTGTCAGGAAATAAGTGCAGCAGATGTGCTGTTTTATCACATGAGGTGTTAGTGTAAAATACGCTAAGAAAATTGTGTCAATTAATCCTCAGTCTCACCTGACAGATGGTTTCTGCACTGCTTCATCTTTCAACAATTTTACTGTGAATCCAAATAGATAATGTAGTTTGAGACAACAATTTTGTTGGATACTAGGAAGATAGAGTTATTTCTATTATACTTGAAAGTGTTATAGTTTCCAATGAAAAATAGAGACCTAAGCAATATTCCATATAACTTCTGGTTACCAAACCCCCTGAAATCCACTGTTCTCCAAATTGGCAATATCATCCACAAAGGTTTATGCAGCAGGGATCCAATTTTATAGTATCTATTTTCCCTGGGTATTCATTTAGTTGCCCTATTCTTTCCTAATGTTTCCTACAGAGCTCTCTGTGGTTTTCAATATCCTGCTGGCACTATTTCTTCATCTATGGCATACAAAATTTTAGATACTAAACCATTTCCAAAATATCAAATCAACTTGTCTAACATATCATACCTGCTATTGCTTTTAGTATGAGTGATGTGTCTGTGTTTCGTGATTTTAGAAACATTTATAAGTGTGCTTTTTGGCTCTGGGCATCCCAAAGACTATATGCTGACAGCAACACAAAGGCTAGATGGAAGGCAATTAAGAGTGCTGAGCTGTAAGTTGTCATCTTTATCATTTCTTGTGTGATTTGGAGAAATGAAAATATATTCCCACTTATTATGAGTAATAATGGGCTACAAGCAAGGATTAAAGCTCTCCTTTCCTCTTGTGAGAGAAAAAAACCCCTGCTGAAACATGGTGTATAGGACCCTCTCTGTTGATGGACAGCCAGGCAACTCTTCTATCACAAATGTGTTGAGCTAACTGAGGCAGGAGTGGGGGTGTCTGGAGGATGGTGTTCTGTCTGTCACCAGCTGCCATAGAAGAGGCAGCCACAGAGGACATGGAACCAAAGAACTATAAAAGGGCTCAGGCTGGAAAAGGTGCCCCAGTATCAACTCCAAACTTTGACTAACAACCAACCACCATACTGACTAACTTTTTTGACTAACTTTGTCAATCACCTCCACTTTGTTGAACACCTCCAAGGATGGTGACTCTACCACCTCTCTGGGCAGGTTGTTCCAATGCTTGACAACCCTTTTAGGGGAAAAGTTCTTTCTGGTGTCTAACTTGAACCAGCCCTGGGACATTCTAGGGCTTTTTGTTCTTGTCCTGTTACCACAAGAGAAGAGGTCAATCCTCACTTCATTCCAACCTTCTCTCAGGTAGTTGTAGAGAGTAACAAGGTCTCCCTTGAGCTTCAGGCTGAGCAACCCCAGCTTCTCATCAGATCTGTGCACCAGGTCCTTCCCCAGCCCTGCTGCCCTTCTCTGGATGCTTTTTTAGGATCTCAATGTCTTCCTTGCAGTGAGGGGCTTGGAACCGGACACAGGATTTGAGGTGTGGCCTCACCAGGGCCAGGTATAAGGGGACAGTTGCTGCCCTGGTCCTGCTGCCACACTATTGTTCTCCCAGGCCTGGCTTTTTGCCACTCAGGCACATCTGGCTCAGGTTCAGTGTCTGTTGACTGGCATGCCCAGGTCCTTTTCTACGATGAAGCCTCTCTGCCCCAGCCCATAGCACTGCAGAGGGTGCTGTGACCCAAGGGCAGGACCCAGCACTTCACCTTACATAACTCATAGTTATGTTCAGCCCATCAATCCAGCCTGTCCAAGTAGCTCTGCAGAGCCTTCCTGCCCTACAGCAGATCAACACTCCCACCAAACTTGGTGTCATCAAGTGACTGAGTGGCACTCACATATTTAGATCATAGAGAATGATACTGAACAGATTCAGTGGCCTGCATATCAGAATTTTGTGTCTCCCTCAGCTCAGCTCAGTTCTAGTTTTATGTTTTAGAGAAATTACTAGATTAAACATTAATAACACTGATATTCTAACTTAGCATACTTGCAACATGAAGGGCAAAGTATTAAATTCTCTAAATATATTCCTTGCTCTCAAAAAATCCCACTGTTTCAGTGATATAGCTGTAACATTTATTTAGAACATTTTACATTGTGGTTGAAAAGAAAGATGGAAAGGAAGCTAAGAAGTAAAGAGAGGGGAAAAATAGTAATACAAAGTAGCTTGATAGTTACAATGATGCAAAGCACAATTAAAAAAAAAAGGTCTCTTCCATGGTGTATAATCTTTAAGTTATTGTTAATAGGGTAGATTCCCTGGGAAGTTGCAGTATCATGAAAAAGACTACACAACAAAGTCCTTGGAAAAGTACTGAATAGTCTTGTGGAAGAAACAAGATGCTGAAAGGTTTCAACTGTGTATTTATAGTAAGCAGAAACACAAGAATTATCAATAATCATCCATTTTTTCTGGTGACGTGGTACTGATGGGAGTCAGTGACATGATAGACTGAGGTGTCAGACCTGGTATACATCACTGTGAGATAAATGGAAATTTCCGCTGAGGCCAGGCTATCTGACCTTCACTCTAACCTTATCAAGCTATATTTAAATATGAAGAATTAAGTTCCATTTGTTTGGCAAAGGAAGTTATGACTCACAGAAAAAAAGAATGCAAATGGAAAGATCTGTGCCTTAAGACATGCCTATGGGAAAACAGGCTGGATAGTGACATTCACAAAAGGTATTTGGCAGTGTGGAGGTTTCTGTCATCTAATATTAAGCTCTGAATGGCAGGTCCTTCTGGTTAACCAAAAGCAGGGCTGCTCCTGCAAAGTCTCTCCTTTAAGGCCCAGGTGGCAGACAAAATACAACTTCTGGCAAACTTGAAAGCACTGGGAAAGCAATTGGGACTCTTCCAATGCACTCCTTTCAGTCACTGTGGAACTGTGCAGAGATCTTTAGAGAGCTCCTTCCACTGTTTCAGGTGACATAGTTTGGCTTTCAGCATCTGCCACAGTCTACACTGAAGGCACACATGGTTTCTGTACCCTTAAAAGTGCAAACATGTAACCTAAACCAAGGCTTGTCTGTTACTTACTGAGATCATTAACCATTTCTATAAAAAAATGAAGTGCCATCAGGATAATGATGATGGAAATAGTGCCTTTATCAGAAGTGTAAGGCCAGTCTGCCAGGGAAACAGTATCAGCAGTGAAGGAGAAATTCAATATGTCTTTAATAAAAAGTCAAAGATTCTGTTAGTTTTATCTTTTGACACTCTTTTGTGTGATTGCAACCAGTAAGGTCACTGAATTCTCACATCTCTTCTTAAAACATTCAAAAATGTGTTTTGAAGAAGGTTTCTATTATCTATATTATCTGTACTCTGCTGAGTCTGCTTGATGTTATCTACTTGCCCTTTTCTGTGAGCTGCTTGGGGTAGAGAGCCTTTTTCCTCTGTGTTTATTCAGAGAATAGAATAAAAAATTCACATTCACTGTCAGGATCCATATCTACTCCAGCAAAATAGACTATATAATTCTTCATATTACTTTTTATAGTTTGCCTTATTTTGCTGTATAAATCCTGCAAGTCAGGTACAGGATGGTATAGATCTCATTCGTTTAGTTCTACTGTATTAAAAAACCAGAAGAAATATTAAAAAAATAATGCTGCAGAGAAATTGTCACAGCTGGGGAATCTGTACCTGGGATATGTGAATGTGAGAATTACAATCACTGCTCCATCATTTCCCCAAGTCCACAGGACCTGGAGACCAAGCATAACTGTGCCTCTCTATCCACATGGGGAAATACGGAGATCATCATTCCTGGTATCCTTCTAGTATATGGAAACTTGAATATCTATATACTTAAAATCAGTTAAAATTTTTAAATCCCTTGAAGTTTGTTGTAGTTTCTCAGGACAGCTAAATACATGTTCACACCCTAGAAATGGAGTTTCTCCTACCCCTGGTGGGAATTTCTGAAAAAACTAGCTGTTGCAGAGAACTTAAAACAATGACACAATCCATGTCCCTGCATTACCTAGTGATTCCCATTCACTTTGGTAAAGAAAGCAATGTAGCCACAAATACTGCAGTAGGAAAACAGAAACAGTTTTTTAGTTTTCTCTCACATACGTATTCTAAAAATCAGATCAGGTGGGTCCCAACAGTGGGACCATTTTCACAAATTATGAAAGATGGACTGGTCCAATTTTTTTTTCTTAATGATGAAACTAATGAATTAAGAACTGCAGGAGTTCATGGTGTCTGAAAGCATGGGCTTTTAAAGGCTTGAAAGGTGTGAACAGTTTTGTTGCTTAGATAAACCTGTTGCTTGACAGATAGAAGCACAGGAATTTTGCTCTGCTATGCATCAGCCTGAATTTGATCTCTATTGATGTTTCAGTGAGATATCTTGCTGGACTCACTCCTTTTCCATCAATTTTTCTTCCCAAAAGGTCTCTCAAGAGTGCTTTAAAATTTACACATTAACGTTCCTCAGAACAAATAAGAGAGATGCTACACATTGTCCTTTAATGTAATAGGGCCGAGGTATATCTTTAAGAAGAGAAAAATCTTATTATTATTTCACTCATAGCAGTGAATATATAATTAAACTGCACACAATCACCTTTGTAATGTTCCCAGCTGTATTTTATTAGCAGGCCCTTAAGGATTTGGTGAACAAAGCATTTTAATTCATTCCCTTGCTCTTAAAATGGTCCAACAGCTATTAAATATATTTCGGCCAGTCCTCTGCTTTTGTTGTGAAATCCCTTGTCTGAAACCAAAACCAGGGGCAGTTCCTCCTCCTGGCTCCCTTGTACTACATTATCATTGTGATGGTGATGATGATCTCCTTGAGTTTCACTGAGTGTGATGCAAATGAGACTATACCCAAGATCACTCTGTCCTAATGTCTTAATCAATATATTTTATGCAGCCCTAAGAGTGAATATCATGTCTCTTGAGAAAGAAGGGCAGTCTCTGCATGATTAAACAATAGATGGATGACCAGAGCATGCTGGAACACTAGACGGTGACTCCCAGCTGTGCAGCAAAATTGATGCACTGAAATTGTGCATGCATTCTTGCTCACATAATATGTAACAAATCAGCATAAACAGGTTTTTCTTTTGCTATATCACAAATTTGAAATTTGGGGATCAATCTCACTGTAAAAAAATATGGGAACTGCAAAACTTTTGAAGTGCGCTAACCTTTTCTTATAAAGGGAATTTCTCAATACAGTGTTTTTTCTTGAAGGTATTGTTCCACATACATATTTTACATTTTCTCTTAACAACAACCTTTGCTTCTCATTAGTGTAGTGAGACCATCTGTGTTCTGAGGAATAGCTATGTCATGCTTATTTTGAATCTCCATGATCCTTATAGGTGGATCAGAAGAAACCTTGACACCTTGGAATATTTACCTGACAAAGCAGTGACAGCAGGACTTTTTTGTTCTTGCTCAATTCAGTGCTTGGGGGTGGGTAAAAATTTAGCTATCTTTTTTGATAATTGGGTTTCTTAAACCTCTCTTACCATTTATCTGCAAATGCCTGGCAACCTATCAACAGGAAGGTAATGTTTAATTTTACTTCTTAAGATCAGAAAGGAAATAAACTGTATGGTAACCAGACTTTTAAAGTCCCCTCTGTTCTGGTAGTAAGAGCAATCTTATTTTGGTTGCTTACATGCTGATTATTGGAAAAGGTGGAGAAATATACTATTGTTTTCTTTCTTAGAAATTTTATTTTAGCATTACTGGCTTGCAAAGGAATTTATACCAAGCCCATTAAAAGATTTATGGCAACTTTACTTTCACCTTTTTCTTTACCTTTTTTTTTTTTTCCTCACAAGCACAAGAGATTTAATTGTACTAAATGGCAGTGTACTGCTCATTAATTTGCAGGTTGACCCTGTGAGTTTTGGAAGTTCTAGTATTTGATTTGGTTAGCATAAGCTCAAGCTCAAGTATGAATCACAGAGCTGCATAATTTATATTGGCTTCTTCTCTTTCTAAAAGTATGCAGGAAGTGTTGCATTTTGGCTGTTTTTCATTTACTAACTCCATCCAAAGCTATTCAGTTCACTTCTGTGTCAAAGCTCAAGGAGCTATATGTATCCGTGGAATATATTTTATATGTAGATGCATGTTTCTGTACTCATCCATGTGTCCTAAAATACATACATGATAAAGATGTCTTGGGCTAAAATGAGACATTAAAAATTGTCCCTCAGAGACTCTGCATGTACCATAATTTTTATGTGATACTGGGCTACTGAATTTACTTCAGAGGCTTTTTGCAGTTCTTCCTTAGAAATTTTAAAACAATCTACCTTCTGCCAGCTGCATTCCTTTCCTAGTAGTACATTTCAGAAGCTTGTTAATGCACTGGGAAAACACAGTGGTAATGCAAGAATTTGGATACCAATTAAACCACCATATAATCCAATGTAAATTATGGTTAATGAAATAGAAAAAATGAAAACCAGTAATGAAGAGTTTACTTACAATGATGAGACATTCAATTTCATTTGTGATTCTGTGAAGAGAAGGGACATACATTGCTTCATAACAATTGTACATTGTTTCTTTGAATTTCGTAGTTTTTTTGCTGAAATTTTATGAATGTCAGAAATCAGAGGAAAAGCTCACCTGTTCTTTGCTTTTATGTCCTGTTACTTGATACTGTTCTGTTGTTTGATGAATACAGATTTGCATAGATTTGAAAGTGTCACTGTGTACATTGTACCTGTTTCAGAAGTGGTGATCTAAGTCTCACATTTTAGGTTCCCCTGTCTTTTCACAATATGAGTCATTTGCTCATGCAATTAAGTAAGGAAATTAATAAAATTCTTTCACCTTAGGTATGCCCTATGACTGTTTGTTACAAGGCTACCTTATGGAGTCCACTGTCAGACACCCTGAGAACTTTCAAAGTTTTTCCATATTTGATACATGATATTTTCTTGAAAAAATTATTAGTAAATAGACAAAAATGGGTGACAGGTTTATGATGTGTTAAAAAAACAGCTTTTTCACTTTGTTTTCAATACATTTGTAGAACACTGTACATGACTTGTAGGATTGTGATATGGAATTAACTCAGACAATATGAAATACAATTTATTTGACTTTTTAGTATGGTGCAATCTATGTGGTTTCAGACCAAAAATCTATATTTGACTTCATAGCTTTATTATATCTGCATTGATACAACACTGCAGCCGTGGTCTGTAGCATTTTCTAACTACTGACATGCAGCCTGATTAAATTTGTGGATTGTCTGAAGCTTGGTAGATACATATCAGGACTATATCAGAAAGGCAATGTCCTAGATTACAATATAAAGATGTATTCTATTCCCATCCTCAAGAGCTGCTGAGACCAGGAGAGGCATTGTTTTTCCTTATCTCCTGTTAATGGGCCTTGCCTTGCCACATGACTCAGAGATAACTCCCTCCGGGACCCATGTCTGTTTAATGGGTAATCAAGGACCCACTGCATGATCAGAACGATATCAGCCCATTGTGAGATGCTCTGCCCAGGGGGAGGAGCTAAGCATCCCCACCTGGATATAATCTGGAGTTTGGGACTGAATGGTCAGTCTTTCCACTGGATTCCCAGAGGAACAGCTGTTTTTCACACTGCATCTTCAGAGGAAGACTACATCCTTTCTACAGGATCACTGTTCCAGTAGAACCACATCTGCCACTCCAGGAGGACTGCAGCCATCATTCCAACTGGACAGCTGCCAACACCCTGACCAACAAGTTGTAAGGTTGTATTCTGACTTTTTCAGTGGTTTTTCTTTTATATTATTGCATGTATTTTGGTTTTCTTTTCTCTTTTCCTAATAAATTTTATTTCTGACTTGGAGTCTCTCACTGGTTTTGCTTTCAAACCAGAACAGGCAATTATATATTTGTCTGAACTAATGTGTGGAAGGAAATAAATGCATTCTATGCTTTTTGTCAGCAGTCAAAGTAAATATCAGAACAAAAGAAGTGTGGTTTACCAAGTTGTTAAACACTTACATGTTAAATGTACCTATGTAAAGGAAAAATCTCATATTTTGTGCCTCCTAATGAATGCTAAGTTTGATTAAATCTGCTAGCAAGATATGGTAAAATATCCTTAAAATGGCATGCAACTTTTTTCTGGACTGATACATTACTTCAGATGTCTTATATTCATTGACTTTGCTGGGGATCTGTTAGAAAATTTGGAGCATAATGACTTTTTAAAGCTTTGCCTTTATCAGACATGCAAGTGAATCCAAGGGACCATGAAAACTTATCTTTAGGATGAATAAATGACAGGAAAATAAAGAAACGTTTTTGCAGTTGACAGCTTGTACATTTAGTTTCTATTGGTGTGAGTGCTAACTAAGTCTGTATATTATTCTGAATAACACAGGGAAAAAAACTAGACAAAAATTGAAAGAAGGCATAAAGTACAGAAGAAGAGAAAAGTTGTGAAAAAGACTGCACTGTACATAATAAATATTTAAAGCTCCGTTTTTTTTCAATAAATGTGGTTTGAGGGGCCTACATCTTTATCTTTCTTCTGTATGTTAAGTACAGCAATGAAGCAAGAGCTATTCTGTGCTTACACTATTCAAAGTATCCTAGGCTTGTTCAGCAATTGTACATATCTATATTTTAAGCTGAGGACTGGCTTGACTTCTGTGATTTTGTGAGGAAGAACAAAAAGTTGTGTGAAACCACAAAACCACCTGTTTTTTCTGAAGTGCTGTTACAGTATGGTCCCAGCTGAGTTACTGAGGTAGAGGGAAACATTTCCTTTGTTTTCTTCTATTCCACAGGATCCTGTTTCACTTCCTTCCTTTGATGCTGTGCCTTCCTCCTATATGTCAGTTAAAGCTGTGTCCCATTACATCCCTTTGTCAAAAAAGGCAACTAAGGATCAGCAGTGAGGGAAGGGGAAACATGAAGCTTTCTCTAAATCTTTGCACCATTTCCTCTGCCTGACTGACATGCTGCTCCCTATACGTAACCTTTGACCTACAGACTTGAAAGAGTTTTCTATCCCTTGAATTACATGAAAGAATTCCATAAGAGTTTTGTTTTGTTTTTCATCCATGTTGATGGCTATTTTGATAGACTCCTCTCTGTGAACTTTGTTGGGCAAATTTCATTTTCTAACAGGTTGTCACAAATGTTTTATGTCAACATCCAACAAAGTGGTTCTTCATAAAACAGCACAAATGAATGCATATGCTTGGTGTTCTTCTGTATGAGTCATTCTTAAAAGCCTAGGCAATAATTATAATAGTAATGGGTGGATAGTGGTAGACACAAAATGTGAAGAACAAGCTCAGGATGAAGACAGTTGCTGAACTGCTAGGCAAACTAAAACAAAAAGAACACTGCCCATCTAACTGGGAAATTAAACAAGAAAAAATATTTTCTTTCAAAAGCCTATGGTGGTAGCACATTTATTGTGATTTAGATATTTTAGCCTCAATGCAAAAGGATCCGCTTTCATGGGACTGGAACAGACACGTGCCATTATTTCTGCCTGTTAAGATGGCTTTGTTAAGTTTAAATTCACACAATTCATAATGGAAACTCATGGTGTTTAGAAGACAGTTGAACCAGATCTTCATTTCCACGTTGATTAATATATCTTAATAATTAGGTCCAATGTATGGTGTTTGATGAGACCATAACTCCTGCATGCTTAAATCATGTGTGGACTTGATGGGATTTACTCGCTTTGACAGTCTTATTAATAACATAGCACTATACATAATGTGGGGCAAGACTGAGGTGATTTTAAGTCTTGATTTGATTTAGAGTTCACATTTTGAAAATCATGTAGGGTGAGATTATACTGGGAGGTTGTCACACAGGTGGGCAAATATTTATATATGATTCAATTGATTGACAAAGCCTCTTTTGTTTGCTTATTGCCCATGCGCAGTTTATATATGCAGATCATATTTTGTTGGAAGGGATACCCAAAAATCACCTAGTTCAACTTCTTGCTCAAGTTAGGGCTGAGTCAAATTTGATATCTCCTCAGATTAAAATTTCACAGCTTCTTACAGCCTCTGCTTCAGTGTTTGATCAGCCTCATTTTTATTACTGTTAATTAATCTTACTTCTAATATCTAATCAGAATTTAATTTTTTGCATCTGTGACTGTGCTTCCCATCTTTTAAATATGCATCTCCAAGAGATGCCTGACACTTTTCCTCTCTATATCCTCCCATTGCATAGTTCCATGTGCCCTTTAGACTTCTCCTCACTAAGCTAGAAACCCCACTTCTTTCAGCTCTTCTTCCTGCAGCAGGAAATCCTGCTCCTTAAACAGCTTCATGGGGTTTGCTTAGCCTTGCTCCAATAAGTCAATAAACTTCTCAGGCTGGAGAGTGCAGAACTGTGCAGAGCATTTCAGATATGGTTTACACTTCATGGCAAATAGAGGGACAACCTGGTTACAGTTTTGCTAAGGCAACACCTCATGACCCATCCTGGTATTGTCTGCAGAATGATTTGCACAACAAATATGTGTCATATTTTTCCTCTGTGTCACAAAGGAGCTAAAATAAAAATGAAGATTGATGCTTGTATAAAATCTATTGTGTAGTGGAGAAAGTGGCTGAAGTAGCTTCCACTTTCACCATCACTCATTAGGCACAAGGGGTGCATCCATTAAAACTATTTTGTAAACTCTTTATAGCAGAAATTGAAATTCTGCTTACTAATCACAAAATCTTGAGATAATGTGTTTTGAAAGATATGTGCACCTTTACACCAGAAAAATATAAGGAAAAGAATTCCTCACCTAATTTGAAATGAATTAGAGTTGGCAGGCTTCTATGTACTGTGATGACTTTCGATACTCAGTGCTAAAATGTAGTGTCTTGAAACTTATAATAAATTAAAACTGTAGCAAAGGCTGAAGACATCAAAGTAGAGCAAACCCCCCCACCCCAAAATATTGCCAAATCTGAAATTGTGTATTGCAAAAAGCATTTCATTCTTCAGCAAGTTGACACTAAAAGTAGACAAACCCAGTATTTTAGGACATTGTGCCAAAGACTGTGTGAGAAAGTCTCCAAGTGTCCTGCTTTAAGCTATGAATTATTGTTGCTTGATTTTGAGGAGTGAGAAATGGTGAATTTCTTAGGATTCTTAGGAAGTGGAAGCTGTGCACTTCTCTTATTTTGAATGACAGTATGGCCAAACTCTTCAGCCAGAAACATGTTTGTGTAATTTTTATTTTTTCAGTTGTCTTTTATGCATGATATAAAGTTGCTATTAATTTAAAAACTGTCACTCACAGAATGTGGGAAAGGAAGGCCAACTGAGACAAGCACTCAACAACAGCTGAAATTGGTATCCTGAGACAGGTGATAATTTCGTACAGCTAATTATCATTTTTCCCATATGAAATAATGTCAGACACATAATAAATTGTTTTTGCTTGATAAGGCACATTTTAAAACCTGCAGTCAATGGTGACTTTGTCATATACCCTGTTGCTTGTTTAAAAGAAAAAAGGAACCAAACAAAAAATGCCAAAGACAGTGACTCCAAGCATTTCCTTAGTAATGATTCATTCTTGACCAGCCCTGACCTTGTCACTAATATTTAGAAGTAGTCTCTTGTATTAATGGTAAATACCTGAGTTTGCTAATCTGTCTGAATTCTAGCAATTTGTTCCTATTTGGAGAGAAAAGTAGGTATATATACTTTATTTGACAGCTCTTTCATGTATGTTGGGTATAATGGTATCTGATTTTATATGGGTTTAATCTGCTTCTGTGTGTTGTTGCTGTACAGCCCCCTCCTGTATAACCTCAGGATATCTAGTGTCAAGTAAATATTTTTTCGGGATAACCAGGCTTCAGGGTGAGAGAATGGCTCAGTCCTTGCTACCTTATTACTGTGAATGCTGGAACATGAATCTTTCACTCTCCTTTAGCAGGGTGCTCTGTCCTATATGACTTTAGGACCACCATTATCTTTCCACTTTTTACTGACTGGATGAGTTTGCACTCTAAAGTTAGTGTGTGGCAGACAGAGTGGTTACAAACACCTAAGGAAATGATAGCTTTATGACTGAATATTGCAAACTATACTTCTTTGTCTCTTTCTTCACTAGTATATACAGAATCCTTAGAAACCTGCTCCAAACATCCTGGATCATCTGCTGAACTCTTCTGACTTAAATGGTGTGGTGGTTTCAGAAACCGGGCAGAAACACCAATTAAGTGTAGTGGTTTTTGTTCACCAATCTGAGTTTCCTGGGCAAAGCACCAATTAATGTAGAAGGTCTAGGTGCTGGCTAAATGTCAGTGTGCACACTGGAATTATTTACTCATTTTCTGCTGTGAGAAAAGGACTGGGAGGAAAGCAAAGCAGGCTCAAAACTTTAAATAGTATAAAGAAAACTTTATTATTAGAACTAAAAGAAAAATAATAACATATTAGAATAGACCTTCAGAACACTTTTCCTCCCCCCAACTCCTTTTTCTTTTCCCACTGACAACATAAAGAGACAAAACTTGTTACTTTCCATCAGTTTACTACTTCTAAAATAGTCTTTCTTCAGTTCTCTTAGGGAGAGGAGTCTCTCTTGCCATGCCATGGAGACATCACAAAAACAGTTCACTCATGGCTTTACTGTCACAACAAACCAACAGCTCCTTGGAAATCTGCAATTGTGAAGTCCCACCCATGGTTTGGTAGTCTTCCCATAACTACTACCATGGGTCATTTCAGCTTATTGGGGAGCAATTTTAAGGATGAGCTGTTCTAGTATAGAAATGCAAGTTCTTTTGTCTCTGGGAACAGAGGTTTTTTTCTTCTGTCCCTGAGGCAAAGTTTCTCATCTCTCTCATCGCTCTCTGTTCAAGCTTCTCATTGGATCACAGCTACAGCAACATCTGCTTATTTCAGCACGGGTGCCTCTGCTCATTGCTGTGATTAGAAGATTGCATCCCCCAACACAAATGTGTACATCATTTGGCTAGGAATATTCACCTGTGTAAAATTTGGATGCTATTTTTGCTTTTTTTGGATCAAGCCTCAAAACTTCATATGATTCATGCCGCACTTAAGTCCACTGAGTTTGTTCTACTTTCTGAAATTCATATTATTATTTCCTTAAAAACTAGGCCAATTGACTTGCTTTTCTCCATTTAAATATCTACCTGCTTGGCTATAAATTTGTGTGGATGAATGATCAGTTTAGACTTCTGTGTCTTTGAGTTGTGCTATTTCATCTTTATATTACTGGGAAGAATTATGACTTTATAATAATTATGCATATAATTCTATATGAGGGAACAGTTCTGTAACTTATAGTGTGAAGGGAAAAGAGCCCAAATCAGAAATTATGTGTCTGGCTTAACATTTATAAATATCTGGGGCTATGTTATATTATGAGTAGTGTGCTTGTGTGCAAAAATTTATTTAATCCATTCTTGTCACGATTATGATAAACTTTATATGGTCCTTTTATTTTACTGTTGTTTCTGAAATTGTGTTTGGTAACATTTCAAAAATTAAAGACATTATGAAGACAGTGTGATAAAAGTGTTGCACAGTAAGGTAATGCAAATATTACATCAAAACCATTATTTTCTTCTCTATCTTCCTATCACACATTCTTTGACACCTTTATGCTTGATATTGCATAGCTGCTAATTTTCTATAGTTTGCAAGAGAGTGTCAATTTCTGTATCTTTTTCCCCTCTTGACATTTATTAATTTGAGATTTTATGCTGTTTTGAAAATGGACTATTTTTATACATAGCATTTTTGATACTCAAGAAGTCACACACATTTAACTATCTCACAGGCTTAATACGGAATTCATTATTTTCATTCTGTGTTACAAAATTCCTCTTTCCTTATTAATTTTTTGTCTCATAGGAATAAAATCAAGTATACTTTAGGTGGTAGATGTTGAGACTAAAAGTCTTTATTACTGGCGACATAGTACATTTTTACAAGGATAAGGTGGGACCTGGGAGCCTGGTATTTTTAGCCTAGTTTCTAAAGCCTTATAAGTCTCTTGTTTCTTTCAGAATTATCAATGTTTTCATGAGATAGCTATATCATAGCTATAGTCTTATATAGCTAAAAAGGTCTTCATCTTGCCCTGTGCTATTTTTTGAAGTATATCTTCGACTCAAATCTGTCAGCTTTTTTGCCTTTTCAGCAACCATAAAGACAACATAAATTATGGAAAGGTTAAATTTTATGGTATTTGCTGTGTAACAGCAAAAAAATGGATTTTAAAAAATTTTATTTGAATCCTTCAAGTGCAAAAGGAAAGTAGAAATCCAAACTCTCTGGGGGATGTTAAAGAATGGCTGACAAATAACTCAGCGTTATTCATTTACTATTTTGAAATTTGAAAACTTTGTCCTAGCTTTTCTCTCATGCCTCCATTTTAAGGATGATTGTGATCATTCCCACAGAAGTTGAATAAAGGGGTTATTTTTCTATTGTGTATGTAAATTCAGTTGCCAGTATATAACAATAATGTTGCTAGTCAACACATAATCTTAAAAGTAAATGACCTGAATAAGCACTGAAGGAATTAAATTTTCCTGATGCTTCTATTGCTTCTTCCACACTCAAAAGGCGGATTGATGCCTCTTACATATCTAAAGTACATATCACCTGAAAGTCTGAGCTGTTCCATTTCAGATACAAGCAGATTTTCTGCTTGCCAGGCATCTAAACCAAATTTTATGTTTCCAAAATTCCCCCAAGTCCTTTTCCGCCTCAAAGTAAAAGCACCCACCTTTAATGAATCATGTAAAAATCCAGAACAATAGTGTGAAACTTGCAATTTATAGACCTTATCCTATTTTTATTTTAAAAAATTAGTGAGAGCAGAAAGATATTGTGCAATTGTAGAGGATCTCTGAGGCAGGTTGAGGAATGAAAAACTGAAGTTTCATTTTGTCTAAAGTGTTCCTGTTATGTTTTGCTTGGTGACTGGTGGTAAAGTAGTGCAGCTGTGAATTTCTACTCATCTTTCTGTCCTGTGTCCCCTTTCCATATGTGTGCACATACAGCTACACACCAAACCATGAACATTACCATCACTGATTCTGGAATCCCATTTTAACAATTTCCTTTTGTTCTAGTTCCATCTTTTCTTGGAGAGAAACTGTGAGAACACTGTTACCTACAAATTCTTCACAAACTGAGTGACCAGGTTTCATTTGGTATTTTCCCATCCCATCCTGGAATCACAGCCCTGTAAGAAATTAATATTTCTTGCAGTTCATTTTCCCTCATTCTTGTTTCTGCTAGTGAAAAATCTCCTTTATGCTTCTTCTCTGTCGTCAGGACAGATTTCCAACTTTTGGGGTCTTGCTTTGCCTTGTTACTATGAGTTCATACAGGTGGCTCCCACAAAAATGTCATACAAAACATTTTTTGTATGGGCAGGTATGGGTACTGTGCTGTCTTCATATCAAATCCAGGTATGAAACCTGTATATTGCTAATTCATCTCCTTTAAAAACACAGAATATCACATCTTTCTAACTAAAATTATTAAAGAAATGCAACATGGAAAAAGGACAAAGAACTGCTTTGTTTGGATTTCTTTTGTATAATGACACAGTCAAAAATCTTGCTTATGCAAATTCACTAGTTTGTACCAAGTTTCAGGACCAAATTTTGGTAAATTAACCTTTGGTATTTAAGACCCTTTTTTTGTTTAAATGCATTACATTTTGATTTCCTTTTTAAGGAGTAATTGTCAATAGTATAATTTTAAATACTCTCTCTTTTTCTAGTTTGGCATACTTTAATGCCTATGCAGCAGAACTTCTTTAATAGTTTTTACTGATTTCATGCTGTGGTTATATAGTGAACATTAGAAATTATCTGCAGCGAGAATTAGAGGGTGTAAGTGTGATTGTCTGAGTCATGTAAATGCCAAAAGCTTTTTGTGACATTTTTCAGACTTTAAAAATGGAAATATGTTATTTGCACATTGGCTCCTGATGGAATATGACACACTGCAGGAACGCAGTGAGTTTAAGTTCGGGCTTTAGGCCATTAGAGGCTCTGTATATGTATATGCTTCTGGAAACAAATGAAACAAACTGCTTTCTGCACAGAATCCCTTGTTGATGAGCCAAAGAAACTCCATCAGGTCAATGAAAGCAAATAGGATTTATGAACTTGCTGGAGCCTGTTATCCAGACTCAAATGTTATGGAATGTTTTTCTGACTTGATGTAACTTTTGTCTTTTCTCCCAAATGAGTTTCAATATCCTTGTATTTGCTTATGAAATATTAATATTGTCCAGTACAATCTGGGTTTAAAAGAAGAAATATGAGCTGAATTACGTTTCAAGTTTGTAAAAAAAGGAGTAACATCATCTTAAATCTATGATCTTTAAGGACATTCCATCCTCCAACATTAATATCTTCACTTAAATTAATCCCAAAGGATTAATTTTATTTGTTGTGTTACCCATCATGCTGGAGAGGAAGCATGTAAGAAATTTTTCCAGCTCTCTACTTTTCTGCCTCATCCAGGCCTTTCTCAAAATCCAAGTGGGACCCACAGAGGGTGAAACAAACAAGAGCCCATGCCTGGCAATTTGCAGACAAAAGAACCCTGGTGGGACTGAGTAAAACAGTTAAACCTCAGACCCACCCCACTGAACCTTCACACCAACTATATCCTTACAGGATCACACTTTGCTTGTCTCTGAATACGCTGTTTATGTGGCTGGCCCAAAATTTTTTTGCCATTTGCTTTTACAATTTTTCTTTTTCAGAATTCCTTTTTCAGAATTCTGATGTGATAAAGGCATAAAGGTAAGTGAAGCATTGTAGTTCTTCAGCCATATTATTTTCTGGTACCTGGAAAGGAAGGGCACTGCCTGCTCAAATATACCACCTGACTGATAGATGTGGGTGGTCAAAGGGTAATATATGTGTGTATATATATATATGTGTATATATATATATATATGATGAGCCCAGTCCACCTCAGCAACTAATATTAAATGTTCTCAACACATCTCAGGATTAGGATGTGAAAATAACAATTAGCTAGCAAACACCACTACAATTTGGAAACAAACATTCTTTGAGGTCTCCATATATATTAATAAGTTCTTTATTTTGCCTGAGTTGTTTTTTTTTTCTTTTTTTAATGTGGTAACAAAAAAGAGCTAGACTGCTGTAATCCATCAAAAAGTAGTATTTAACTTTTATCTGGTGTGATGGATGGATTTGCCTGGATGTCAGATGCTCACTAAGCCATTCTATGAGTTCAGCTGGGGAGGGAGAGAAACTGTCATCGAAAGTTCATCGGTTGTGATAAAGGCAGAGAGACTCACCAATTAGCATCAAAACAAACTCAACTCAGAAATAAGCTTATTAATAATCACATAAAAGGAGAAAAATAGGGAAAAAAGGAAAACTTTAAAACATCTTTGCCCACTCCTCACTTCTTTTCAGGCTCAACTTCACACCTGATTCCTTTACCTCCCCTTTGCCAGTGGGGAATGGGGGCTGTGGTATATGCATCTGTTGTCTCTGTTACTCCTTCCTTCTCACACTTCCCCCCTGCTCTCCAATGGGACACAGTCCTCCACAAACTTCTCCAGAGTGAGTCCTTCTCTTGGGCTACTGTTCTTTAAAAACTAAATCAGTTTGTGTCCCTCTCCACTGTGTGCGATCCTTTGGGAACCAGCTGCTCTGGTGTGGATTCCCCATGGGATCACAAGTCCTGCAAGCAAACCTTCTCTTCACCACTCTCTGGTCCCTGCCAGGAGCCTGCTCCAGCATGGGTTTCAGAGCATGAGAATATTTTGTATTCCTGCCGGGTGATCTGTGGTCATTCCTCCGTCTGGTCTCAATATCACGTTAGCCACTCACTTGGATTCCATTATTGTGTCTCACTGTAATTCTGATTATTGCTTATCACAGTCACTGGTGGTTTTCTATTATTAATTAATCATCTGTGGGCCTTGTGGGCCCCAGAGATTCCAAGACTTTTTAGTGAGGCTGAATTAGATTATCTGCCGTTATAAAAACTTAGATTTAACCAAAGTAGGAATGGAAAATTGTCCTCCTAGTGCTAATATACATAAAAATATATCAGTAGACATCTTTAGGTCGCCTGACTTGCATGGCAAACTGCACTAGTCTGACTTGGTACAAATAAAGAATGTTTGTATTATAGATGAACTGAGCACCACAGGAATAATTTCTGTTGCACATTTTCTTTAAAAAAATTGAGAAAATAATTTTTGAAAGTTGAATGTGAATAGAAGTGTGAATGTTTTGAGCATGTTAGGCTGACTGCAGATAATTATCTGTTTAATAAAAAATTGTGTATAGCGTCTGATCCAAATGACAGTGAAATCAATTGAAAGATATCTAACTCTGTTGTATAGAAGATCCAGACAGAGATATTATAATCAGTATTTCCCAGCAACACGCCTCAGATGTTGTGTAGTAATAACATGGGATGTCACAAGACTAAAATTTTAGGCTCCTTAATGGAACCCTGATTTTAAATTGTAATTTGTTCTTAAATTACATCTGTAATTTAATTATGTAATTAATTAAATTACAGATGTAATTTAAGAACAAATTACTATACTATGTAATTAAAAGAATGCATTTTATAACTTTGGATTACTTTGTATTGTAGAAAAAGGATGTATATTAAAGAAAATATAAGTGCAAAGTTTGTCTTTGCCACTACATTGTTTTCAAGAACTAACTGCATGGTCAAGGAATGACAGAAATCTGTCTGAAATGGCATAAAAGAAAACAGATAAGTGGGGACATAAATTCACCTAGCATTAGTTTTAAGAATGCTTGACTTGATTTTCTCTGAATGGAGCAAATTTTATGGACAATAGGAGGTTTTGTGCTCCACTCTTTACTTTTCTGTGCTTCCTTTCAATTTTGTAGTCCTCATCTCAGCTGTTCTGTGGCCACCTCAAAGCAAGAAAGCATGCAGGGAAGTAATCTAGCAGGTCATTTTCATCTGTGTGGAGAATAGGAGAATGCAATATTAAAGCCACGGATATCAAAGCTATAAATGAATTTTACTAAAGCTATCAGATCACAGAAGTCATGGTCCTCATGTTTTTTTATCTAGCAGTGTCAATCAAAGAATAAAGTGAAGGGCCTAAGTGCTTGCAATGGACAGGGAGTGAAGTTTACTCAGGTGATATGGCAGAAGTGAAGTAATGCCTTGCTCTAGGTCTCAGTAAATTCTGATTTCACTCTGATATGCTGCTTTTCAGAGAAGTAACAGCCTGCAATTCTCATTAAAATAAGCAAGGGCTTGTTATTATGCCTGATCACCGCATTTGTGTTTCCTTGTAATGCTGGCATCATTATAGCTGTAAAGTGTGTCAATTTACTTACAATGGAGATCTACAGCTCAGGCACACAACTGAGTTGTAGAGGATTAATACGTTTCTGTGCATCAGCGGTGCCATGGTAACTGCTATTAACTGCCTGTGCAGATGCTTTGAGCTCACTTCAGTTGCAAGGCAGTGTGATTTATCTGCAGTTCTGGAAGAACTTTCCACTAGGCTGCTTTACTTGTTTTGATTGCTAAGAGTCTGTGCAGCATTGTGGGGCTAAAGGATTCCTGGATAAAGATGTGGGGGTACAATTGGGCACCAGTGGATGTGAGGAGAAGGGCAGCACTACTGTGACAACCCAGGAGAAGAGGGTTTTCATCCTATGGTGAGGACGAAGCTTGCAGAGCTATTTTTAGGTGGGTGGTCCCCCTGACACACATGAAGTGAGCAGCTCTTACCCTGAATGCCTGTATCCCTTTCTCTGCAGGCTCCTGAAAGGAGACATTGCAGTACAAAACAATTGAGCTAATTTTGGCAAATGAAGGTGCTATAGCTATGTGAAAACAACTACATACCTACACCCATGTCTTACTCAGTAAAGCCATGCTGAGAAGTAGGAACTCAAGGGAATGATTTGTTGATTTCGAGTGTTAAAATATCCAAATCAGTACTTTAATTGTTACCCTGTCTGAAAAATTATTTTGCTGCTCGTAAAATAATAGAGATTTTTTTGGGAGTTTTACTTGGCCACTGGCATCTGGGTTTGCTTGTACCCCAAAAACATTTCCCACACAATTTGTGCAACAATGTCTAAAAAATATAAGTTGATATCCCTAAAATGTTCCCAGGAGTCCCCTTCCCTTCCCTTCCCTTCCCTTCCCTTCCCTTCCCTTCCCTTCCCTTCCCTTCCCTTCCCTTCCCTTCCCTTCCCTTCCCTTCCCTTCCCTTCCCTTCCCTTCCCTTCCCTTCCCTTCCCTTCCCTTCCCTTCCCTTCCCTTCCCTTCCCTTCCCTTCCCTTCCCTTCCCTTCCCTTCCCTTCCCTTCCCTTCCCTTCCCTTCCCTTCCCTTCCCTTCCCTTCCCTTCCCTTCCCTTCCCTTCCCTTCCCTTCCCTTCCCTTCCCTTCCCTTCCCTTCCCTTCCCTGAACTTCCCTTCCCTTCCCTGAACTTCCCTTCCCTTCCCTTCCCTTCCCTGAACTTCCCTTCCCTTCCCTTCCCTTCCCTTCCCTGAACTTCCCTTCCCTTCCCTTCCCTTCCCTGAACTTCCCTTCCCTTCCTGAACTTCCCTTCCCTTCCCTGAACTTCCCTGAACTTCCCTTCCCTGAACTTCCCTTCCCTGAACTTCCCTTCCCTGAACTTCCCTTCCCTTCCCTTCCCTGAACTTCCCTTCCCTTCCCTTCCCTGAACTTCCCTTCCCTTCCCTGAACTTCCCTGAACTTCCCTGAACTTCCCTTCCCTGAACTTCCCTGAACTTCCCTGAACTTCCCTTCCCTGAACTTCCCTGAACTTCCCTTCCCTGAACTTCCCTTCCCTGAACTTCCCTTCCCTGAACTTCCCTGAACTTCCCTTCCCTGAACTTCCCTTCCCTGAACTTCCCTTCCTTTCCCTGAACTTCCCTTCCCTGAACTTCCCTTCCCTGAACTTCCCTTCCCTGAACTTCCTTTCCCTTCCCTGAACTTCCCTTCCCTTTTTTGATAAATACATAAACACCATTTTTTCATCCCAGCAGACAAAAGTTTCTCAATATGTAAGTGCATGCTAGAGGATGGAAACTCAATTATAGCACATTTCCAACATCTTAGAAAAGATCCAGTTTAATTTCACCTGGAAATGTGCAATCATCTTTAATAGTGAAATAGAATATGAAGATTTCTGTTAAGTTCTTTGTGACATGAAATGTTTATATTGTTACTGTTCTGCTGAGATGAGCTTCCATGCCATTTGAAATTATTGTCATGGTCTTTCTATTTTAGAAATCATGGATCTAATCTACACATTTAGTAATCTGTCATTTCTTATGGCTAAATCAGCTACTTAACTGGAGTGACATTTTACATTCTAAAGCATCCTCTCTGAGCTATTTCTACATCTTATTGATTCTTTCTGCTCAATGGCATCAAGAAACAGCTCCTTAGCTACCCACAAAGCTGAAAGTCTCATCAAAGCTCTCATCCCTGCAAAATGCTCTTCTCTAGATTCAAGAAACATGACACTCTCCTGCTTTTATCCATCCCGAATGCTTACAACATGACAATTTTTGTGTCATAACTTCAGTCTATCATTTTGACCATAATACTCTCTGTATATGCACACTTTCTTGAATACCATCTGGCTCCTTGTTATCTGCTCTACTCAACCCAAGCTGTCTGCTTTGACATTCAAAGGCTCCCCTGACCTAGCCTTACTACACATCAGTTCATTGTCAAAATATTGACTCTAAATTCCAGCCTGGCTGAGATGCCAGCTTTCATTTTCTACGTCTACTTGTCCCAGTATCCCTCATGATTAGAAAAAGCTGCTGATTTTGGTTTGGTTTGTAAGTATTCAATTTGCCTTTGTCTCCTCTTTTGAAGCTTTTTTTTAAAAACTAACTGTTCAATGACTTGCTTCTTGGCAGTAAAAATTGGCTGGAGCACAGAAAGCACATTTTTTTCAGTATGAATATAATTTCAGTGTTTCTCTGCACACTCTCACCTAAATTTAATGTTTAATGCCCCATTCTATCTGGTTCTGTGGTCTTAAGGTCTTTTATTTTGGGAGGAGTGAGGAGATAGAAGATATTTCTAAATATATAATGTGCTTCAGCATGAAAGACTTCGAAATAAATATCCCTGCAGAGCAACATAATATTTAATTCCTGTGAACTTTAATTATTCCTTATGCAGTACTCACATTATCTGGTAACAGAGGGAGCAAAGCATTGGAGGAAACCTTTTCATTCCCTGCTGTACTAGCAGCAGTAGTGAACATCTGTTTTATTGGACCAGTCCCTAAATCCCACAGCTTTGGACTTGTGCCTCTCCAAGCTTTCCTGGTAAGAGCTGACCCTCCAAAACAGAAGTTCTGTGACAGGGCTGTGCTCCAGGGCAGGGGCTGGGGCAGGGGCAGGGACAGGGACAGGCTCCAGCTCTGTGCAAGACTCTGTGGAAGGTGACACCAGAGCTTGAGGCTCCCACTGTGAGACCATCTAGTTAAATCAAAGGATTAATGTCATTGATTTTAATTTAATCCTTGTTTTCTTCAAATAGCCATGTAAAGAAGCACAGATTCTCGTTCTCAAACCAACTCAAACCAACACTTTCTCACTGTGAACTTGATGAAAATCTATTTATTTTTGCTATTATCTTATTGCCAACAGCCAAAGAGTGCTACAGGTTAGTAAACAACTCCCAGAGTCCCACTGCCTCTGAGTTACTTTGCTGCCCTTCCTGATAGTAACACCAATAAAACAGAACAAATTAAATGATTAGTACATGCATTGATTATTTCAACCAACATTCATTTTTTACAGGAGTTAAAACAAACAAGCTACTGTCTGGATTGACAAAATGGATGAATAATTTTTTGACCACTAGTAATAGATACAGCTGTGTAACTTAAAGAGAAACTAACTTGCTTTCACATTTCTGTGGCAAACCTGATGACCTCTTTTGAAGTGCTCTGCCTTCCCCTTGGCCAAATAGGATCATTTCTGGAGGGGGGATGCAAGGCTTGAAAGAACAATGAGCTAACCTGGCATATATTTCATACCCTTTAGGCAACACTCATTGTTTCTATATAACTGAAGTTAGTTCTCAGAAGTGATGGGTGGGACAAAGTCAGGCTTAAAATAAGTCAAAATAAGACATGCCATAAAATTAGAAGAATTTAAAAAAAATCAAATTAAAGTATAATAAATAATGTGCATGCCATAATGTGCACAGACATGTATAATATGCATTTAACTCAGTTACTGAGTAGCTTGTAAATCAAAATATAGTTTTACCATTGCCTATTGCAGAAATTAGAAACAAACCCATACATTAAATTTTAGTTCTGTCCTCAGTGAAACTTTTCAATATTTTATTCAAATTCTTAATTCTTTTCCATTACAACTGTGCAAAAAGATTATATTTTAATCTCTGAAAGCTAAAAATAATTTCAGATTTAACAGAACCTGACTTTGCCAGTGAAGTACATAGCTGAAATTTGGAATTATTTGTTCAGATTCTGGGTCTAGTCCACATTTCTTGTACACATAAGTATCATGGGGTTAAAAAAAAGGTTCCAGACAACCAAAGGTATGGCTCAAAGAAACTGCCACCTCAAAACCACTGATGGTGGGCAAAAAACACATCACAGTTTGATGAAACAGGAATGTGTAGTAGAATGGTTGTTCATAAATGTCATTTTAACCAAGACATGTTTTTCTGATAGTTTCCCTTGTGTCACTGACAGGCTTTCTAGGGCTTTTACAGATTAAGAATTTTGAACAATTTCAATTTAATCTTCCTGCCAATGAGACTTTGAAATCTTTGGATAATTTAGCAAAGTTTACAGCAGAAGGCTTCCTCTTTGAAGACCTGACATATTATTAGTAGGTTAGTATTGAGTTCTGACAAAACTTTAGTAAAGACATTTTGGTTCTAAATCTAAATTAAAATCCTTCAATAGCAAACTTGATCTGATCTTGGATAAATTGTTTTAAATTGCATTATTTTACTGAGCAAGTGATTGTAATGCACCATATCAGAATTGATTTGTTGTACAAGGGTTTATCTCACTTTAATTAGATAAAGAGAAATTTGTTACCACTTCAGAGTTTTACTGATTTGATATATAATGTTTTTTCATCTATAATGATGCTTTATGCAAAACTGCATCTGGTAGTTTACTGAAATGAATTACTATTACCTACATACTGCATTATGACACATGGCACATAGATTCTGATTCTATGAGACTCAAAAAATTATGCCATAAAATAGCATATTTATGCTTAATGTATGCATTGGCTAGATACAAATTATTGCTGCATATCTCCTGTGTGCATAATTTTCAGAACTGTGAAGATCTAATTAATGAAAGGTATCGCAGAAATGTTCAGCTTCATTCATGGACTAGTTTGTTTAGAACAAACATTCTACTTAGTTTTCTGTGGTTTTGCTTTTTTCAGGAGGCATTTCAAAGAAAATAAGGAAATTCAAAAGACACCCAAAAGGTTAGATATATGAATGAAACTCTTTTTTCCCCCACAAAAGCCAAGTGAGCAACTTGAAGAATCTTCTAGGCAGCTGTATATTCCTAACTTCTGCTTGTATGGCAGATTGCAGAGTCTGATTTGGCAACATTTCCTGCTTCAAATTTTTGAAGGGTGAAATGCTCTTGAAAAGCTTTTGACTGTTTTCTTCACCCTCTTTTTAATCTTTAAAAGACTGGTACTTCATGGGAATTCTCAATTATATTTTGTGTTTCTGTTACCTCTCACTTCACTACTTTTATATTTTTATCTTTTCTTCAGAGCTATTTCTTTCTTACAGATCCCCTCAATGGCTAAAACAACTGAGAGAAATTCTTCACTGACAGAAATTCTACACATTTCTGTATAGAAGTTTCTCAACTAGACTCTATTTGTTAACAATAGGGAATTAATACAGTAAGAAAAGAAAAAAAGAGAAAGGAAGAGAAAGGAAGAGAAGAGAAGAGAAGAGAAGAGAAGAGAAGAGAAGAGAAGAGAAGAGAAGAGAAGAGAGAAGAGAAGAGAAGAGAAGAGAAGAGAAGAGAAGAGAAGAGAAGAGAAGAGAAGAGAGAAGAGAAGAGAAGAGAAGTGTGGTGGTTTGACCAGGAAGAAGTGGGAATTCTGGGATGCTGTGGTCAAACCAATGGATGTTCTGAGTTTGAGACTGGCACCTGGTGTAGCCAGTGGGGTTTGGACACACCTCCGAGAATACACAGGGGTTAAAAAGCAGAGCTCTGTCCCTGGGAGGTTCTCTTGGGACGTCGAGGAGAAGAGGTCAGATCTCCCTCCCCTGTCCAGCCGCTGCTGCTGGGCGGGGGAGGGGCTGCCATGCGGTAGGCCGGGGCCTGGACAGAGATGGGGGTGAGAAGGCCCTCAAGGATGGAAGGGTGGAGGGGCAGCCCCAAGAGACATCGGGCAGACATTTTCCCCCCCAGGAGGGAGAGTCGGCGAGACGGAATGTGATAGCAGCCGGCCCAGGAGGAGAAAGGGGGGAGAAGGGTGCAGCCCGGCCGGCCGCAGCAGCAGCGCGTGTGGGAGTATCGTCGTTCTGAGACAGGCAGAGACTGAGATTTTTAACCCCCTTTCTTTCATGATTGGGGCCTTGCAAGAATGCTGATCCTCCTCGGAGCTGACTAAGAAGGGAGATAAGAGATAAGATGAAACAAGGACCTGGCCTGAAGGACGTAGAGAAGACTGGCTGAGTGAAGAGAGAGATGCTTGGAGTGGCCTTTTGGCTGGATTTTTCTTGTGGCCATGGACTCAGTTTGTTCCTGTGACACAGAGACTGCACTTAGGGGGAGGCAGTGCCTCAGAACCAGGAGGGTTCATCGTGGGGACCCCCCGGCCCCAGGGGGTTGGAAAAATATGGGGGGGACAGATGTCCCAAAGCAGAGACTGTGCCTTTTTGGAGTGAGACAAGGCATCCATAAAAGACAACCCTAAAAGCAGCTCTGGTCCATGCGCGGTGGTGAGAGCACTGGGCATGGAAGGAAGATGTCACAAGCGGCAAAAGGACTTTCCGGGCGGTGCCGAGTGACAGGGAAGCACACGAGGTTTCAGTGTGTTTCCAGGGGAAGCCTATGGAACAAGAAGGACTCCTCTCCTCTTCATGAACTGAAGTTTGAGTATACTAAAGTGTGGTGCCAGGCTGGGCAGTTGGTGATTTGGGAGAATGTATCGGATTGGGAAATTCAGGTAGTGGGGAGGAGGAAAGTGGTTTTTTTGTAAGGTTTTCAATTTTTTTTTCCCTTTTCCTTATAGTTTTTCCCTATTTTCCTGTAGTTTAGGTAATAAAGTGTTTTTTATGTTTAAGCTGGAGCCTGTTTTGCTTATTCCTGGTCACATCTCACAGCAGACACCAGGGTGAGGGCATTTTCATGGGGGCACTGGCTCTGTGCCAGGCTCAAACCATGACAAGAAGAGGAGAGGAGAGGAGAGGAGAGGAGAGGAGAGGAGAGGAGAGGAGAGGAGAGGAGAGGAGAGGAGAGGAGAGGAGAGGAGAGGAGAGGAGAGGAGAGGAGAGGAGAGGAGAGGAGAGGAGAGGAGAGGAGAGGAGAGGAGAGGAGAGGAGAGGAGAGGAGAGGAGAGGAGAGGAGAGGAGAGGAGAGGAGAGGAGAGGAGAGGAGAGGAGGAGAAGAGAAGAGAAGAGAAGAGAAGAGAAGAGAAGAGAAGAGAAAAGAAAAGAAAAGAAAAGAAAAGAAAAGAAAAGAAAAGAAAAGAAAAGAAAGAAGAAAAGAAAAGAAAAGAAAAGAAAAGAAAAGAAAAAGAAAAGAAAAGAAAAGAATTCTAATAGAAGCTGATTCTTCATATGAAGGTCCTCTGGGAAATAGGGTGGAAACAGACTATGAATATCCAGGCTCTTAGAGCTGTAAACCAATTCAGTACAATCTTTGTTTACTGTAACCCAGCATTTTTTTTCCTTTTTCATTTTTTCTCATTTTTCTGGCCTGGTTGTTTGAAGTTTATATGACTATGGGATAATTTCTAGCTGACTATCCTTTATGTTAGGAGTTGGCAAAACTGACAATATTCACAATTTCTCCTCTGGATCAGAGAAGCATAAAACACTTGAATATGTTTTAAGTGCATAGGAATGTGTTTAACAGAATGTTTTATGTTAGACTCCAGTACAGCAAACACAAGTTTTGAAAACCTAAAGGTTTCAAAAATGTCTTTTAAAGACATGTGAAGAAAATTTCTAAGATTTCAGTCTGCAGCAAGGTCATGCTTGAGTATATTTTACGCATCTGAAAACTTACTTTCCTGCAGCAGAACTGCTACATTTTCTTTAAAAATAACTCACTGAGGTTAATTAATGTAATTCTCTTCTTTTTTAAGGAATGTCCTCTAGTCTTGAACATATAAGCACAATATGAAATGAAATTTCATGAAAACTCGTGAAATGCCATCTGAAATTGTGCAATAGGTCTAAATGTCCATCTCCTTACCATTGTCTAATTCCTTACCCGTGAAGATGCTTTAGTTCTAACTGTGGATTTCGCTAGAAATCTTTGCTGCAATTTAATTGGTTTCCTGAAAGATAAGAGCTGTGGGATTTCTGATTTACATAAAGCTGAAAACTGGTTAGACACACCTCTTGCCAGCTGATTAACACAATATCTTCTGGCATTAAGAGAAATGCTTCAATTTGAACATAAGGTTGCTTTTGATACAATACATTTTTGCAAGCAAAATTTTAAAGTAAAATCTAACCCAAAAACTTGAAGAAAAGACAATTTAAAAAAAAATAATTTTCATAGTATTTTTTTTTCATATGCCCCAAAGAATTGGTTAAGCTCCAGGGGCTAAGGAAGTAAAAATTTTGTTTAGATAAATGATTCATAAGTACATGCTCATCTTCTTGAGAAGGATGACTCTGGTGCACTCAGCACACCACAGGACCATGGTATTAATTTTAATAAAAGATTTCTGAAATACAAACAGTAATGCATTTCAAGAAGAAAAAGAAGCTAGTTTATTAAAGATTGTGCAATATTTTCTTTATTGTGCTGCAATCCCTCTGTCTCTTACACACACTTTGCATTTTTCAGTTTGTGGTGGTGATGAGCTAATACCATATACTGGTCATTGATCATGCTGGGCAATAATATAGAATTTGACTGACTTTTCGAGGTTGGCTTTCATGTTATGTGTTTCCAGGTTTGGGAACATTTCCAGAGCATCACCCAAGCCTGGGTGCTTTTGAGAACAAAAACATAAACAATCAGTGGCAGTCAGGTCTGCCAGCACAAGAGTTGCTGGAGGTATTCCTGGTTTTCAGGTAGTGATAAATAGCAGTTTCTATAGCATTTTGTGAGACCTGCTGATGAAACAGATGACATTATGAGAAAATTACAGGCTGCAAAAAGTAGTTCTTGTTTCTTGCCTTCTGTTTCTACACTTCATCTAAAAAGTTTAGCTGTTGTTATCATTTGGAAATATTATTCTTAATTTTTTAATATTTGTCTCAGCAGCTTCATCTTCAAGGTAAATATCAGGTGTTTAGGAAGGAGAAATTACATATGAATAGTAAAATTTTTCCTGCTTATAGATAGATATATTTTTTACAGTATCTACCTTTTCTGTGTTACCTGTTGGCAGAGAGGAAAGAATGTTGAGATTTTCCTACAGATACGTTCTGAGTTATGAAACACTTTTACCACCTGTTTTAATATTATGCCCTATGGCTATTTCTTGCTGTATTATCATAATAGTTTCCCATAGAGTTATTGAGGTACTTCTCTTTCTGGATTTTTCTCCTGTTGTCAGACTTACAGGCAAAGTAATTTTGTACTCCTGCTCTGTTTGTACTCCTGGGATAATTGTAATCAGCAAATACAGTCTTCTGGTAGTACAAGTCTATTTGTATTTCCCATTTCCTTCTTTTTAGGTGTTGTTTGTCTGACCTTAATCACATTCAGTTCACAAATGTGGTCAGTAAATGCCTGCTGACATGTTCATGTCCTTTGCTGTTTGGTGCCATGGGAGATTCTCATGTCTGCAAATTGAGGCAGGCTCCTGAACAAAACAGACATTACAGAAACATCCCACAACAGCTGCAGTTGTTCAAAAATGTTTGAATGCAGTCGTACTACCTCTTTAATTGCAATCTTGCAGCCTTTCCACTTCTCAGCTGCCATGCCTGTTGCTATGCAATTGTCTCCAAAATGAAATAATTGTATATATTTAATCCTGTCTCTTGGAAACCTGGCTTTCCTGGCCTGAAAGAAAGGATGTTGGAAGCTCCAGATTGCCTCCTGCCTCCCTGAAAGACTGCTGTCAGACACACCTGTCCTGCCTGGGCAGGGAGAAGGATGCCAGGGCAGGGAACAGGGGCACACACAGCATGCCTGGCTGCTGCCAGCGTCACTGCTCTGCATCTGTCAGATAAATCGAGCACCTGGTGTAAATCCAGGCACATGAGGCCATGTCTGCCCCTCTCTGTACCACCTGAGGGAAAAGCAAATGGGTTAAAATGTGACAAAACTGACTACCATTAGTAGTCACATACCATTAATACATACTACTACTCTCAGTGCTTATACAAGACCAAAAGAATATATATAGTATGTCTTTTCAATTATGATAAACATATTGAGAGAAGTTTGGGGTAATTAATTTGACATTTTTTCTAAAGGTCTCCTTGAATAAAGAAAAACGGTAATTTTCTTCTTGTAACATTGTACTTCTGCTCTTATTTGAAATAAATCATCACTATGGAGAAAGTAAAAGAAAGATATTTTTAAGTTTCTTTCATGCTGTGCTATTTATAATCAGTTAGGAGACTACACTTTTATGATCTAAGAGCCAAGCTGCAACTGAGGAATTGAGTGAATAACTCAGTTTTATTTGTCGTTCTCTCCAGACATGTCTACAGGCCTTTGCAATGTTCAGAAAGCGGACTGAAAGTAACTTCCATTCCTCAGACCTGTGCCATACCTGAGTCTACCATTTTTCATGGAGGACCTCACAAAATTTCTTCTGATTTGCCTCATAAATATAGGGAAACCAAATTAGGGGTATGTGGCTTCCTTCAATGATTTGCAAATGCAACTACCTTGCAGCAATAAACGTCTGTCAATATAGTACACAGGCAGAAGGCAGGATGATTCTGCTTAAATTTTTTCTACATCTCTTGTTTAGGCTATGCTTTCTTGATGGTATAAATTACACAAATAAAATAAAAGAAAAAATATCTTCTAAATGATTTTCAAATCTATTATTTCTTTTTAGATAAGATTTTCCTAGAATATTCCTACAGTGAGAAAGGAAATAATTAAACCTGGTTTTAATAGAAATTTTAACATAGAAATACTTTAACATCTAAAGTTTTTTAATAATGGAATTTAGTGTTTTTTAAATAGAGTCCAGTTAAATAATAATATTACCTTCTTTAATTGAAATGTCTTTTATTGCTGCTTGGAAGAATAGTGCTCCTGTTTCTTTTATGCCAATTTCTTGTCAACACATGGATAAGAAAGAAGGAAAAATTTTGTGAACGTTCTCAAAAATGTTCTCCTCTTGTGATTAAAATTACAATTTTTTAACACTATCTTGAAGATTTACTTTTTTTTCATACTCTGTTGTTGTAATATTGATGATTTATTAGCAGAATTTTTATGCCTTGATTTTTTGCAATTATTATGTACATTAATCTGCTTTATAATCACTTCCTTATACCTGTTTTATGTTTTCTACTTCAGCCTAGCCTGGAAATTGCCACATTGGTGTGTTAAATTAAGAATTTCCTTTCACTTGTTTCCTTTCTTGGAATACCATAAATATCCTAGTCCTTTACTATCCATCTTGATCCCCAAGCAATAAAAACCAGCTTAGTTAGACATTCCTAACCTTACCCAAATATTTTCTTAACAGACTCCTCCACTTTATCACTTACTGTTTACAATGAGTGGTATAACTCTTTCCTCACATGATTTAGGCCACATTTTTCAAGCCTTTGAGCCTTACATTAGGCATATTGGTCTATGTGCGCAGAGCAGTTGTTTAAATATTGAGCCCCAGCCCAAATGTCTAAACACAGGCAGCTGCATTTTAATGTTAAGTTCAAAAATTATACTACTGGGGACTTGTCCTTGTAGGTCATTCAAAAGTCAGTAGTAATTAAGTGGGCTGTGCTAACACTATGTATGCACCATATTTGTCTTAGGAATGGGGGTGGGTTGGAATTCCAAAATTTCACCTGTAAACTTGTTTTTGTGCAGTTTAATTTGTGTTTAATGTATCTAATAGACTGTATAATGATAGGAAAAAGTCTGCATGTCTGGAAAACAGTTTTCGGTCTTCTAATTCATCTTGCAGTGGAGTTTTCAACATTTGAATGATTTATGATTGTCTATAACATATGCAGTGCTTTTGAAATGCAAGCCACCAAGAAAAGAATGAGAGAATTAAAGAAGCAAAATGCATTCCTTATGAAAACCTTCTCACAAGCAGATTAATGCAAGCAACTTTTAAGAGAGATCTTAATTGTCATTGTGCCTGCCATCTCTTACTGCTTTATTCAGTTGCCTGAAAATAAGAGTTTTACAGAGTTGTATTTTTTTAATTCTCAAGAGAGTTAACATCTCCATTTTCTCAATGATAGAAACAACAACAATATTTGTACATTTTTTGACACTGCAGCCTTTCCATATGTCCTGGGTGTCACTGTCTGTGTTTGTGTACCATCACATAATGAGGCATGTTTTAGGAGCTTAAATCTCTCTTTTCCCTTCATTATGCATGTGGCATGCATTACAATTTACTACATAACAGATGTCATAGCTAAGTGCCCAGGCTCATGTCATGATTCATTCATTTGAAGACAATATGTTGCTGCAAAGTAGAGCTTTTCAAAATCTAGGAAAAATTTTGTGTTTGTCTGAGCACTCCAGATTTTATGCTGTACTGTGCAGAGTTGGATAGGCTAAAACATCAGATATAAATAGATTTGTGCTAGGGCCTAGAACAGAGATTGGAAATTTGACATCTGGGTATTAATGTATTTCTTTGACTTTTTAACTTCCTCACATAGAAAGAATTATCGTATTTCAAAGTTGCAGTATTTTTTTAAAATTTTTATCTTGATTCAACTCTTCTACAGACTCCTATAAAAATAAATTATACAGTTCAAAATTCATGCATGCAGTTATGGAACAACTTTGGGGATCTAAAAAATGGGAGTTTGATGTCTAGACAAATTTGGTGGAATATTATTATACTGCCTTTCTAAAACTAGCAGAATTCACGTCAGGCAGCATTTTCCATAAGATTGTCACAAAACATGGTCTATCTTTACGGGAAAAGGCAGACAATAATAAATTAGACATCAATGATGATTTATCATCAATGAATGTGAGGAGATACATTTACAAATGAGGTAACTCAAACCTTGGAGTTAGAAATATGATAGTCATATGTATACAGCAAAATTTTAAAGGCTCTCTTATACAGAAAGCATCCAGCATGTCTGCAGGAGCCTCAGAATTTATACTTATTTGAAATTCAAACGTATGCAACAAAAAAACCCACCTAAGTTAATTGTTGCAGTGCATGTTTTCAATTGTAATTCAGTTTTAGTAATCAGTTCTATAACCCCCACTGGTTTGTGCTGTTATAGCATGTTTTGTCATTAATGGATTGTTCCTTCCTCCAGGCATTGTAGGTTTTGCACTAGCTTTCCATCTTCCCAAAGACCAGCTCTTTTTTCTAGAAACCTCCCTGTCATTTATGTATCCTTTGAAGCCCCATTGGTTTGTCTAAACTGCCCTCCTCTCCTCTAATCCCCTATTTGTTTTGAACATTGTATTCCCTGCCTTGCGTTCCTCCCCTAGCTTTTCCTTATCGGTTAAAGATTGTACCCTCCCCTTATCGCCTCCCCTATATATATAAGGTGATATAAGCCTGTGTTCAGTGCCTTTCAATTCTGACCCTTTCTGGGAATAAACTTTCTTGAGAAACCATAGGAAAGGTTCCTCCCTGTTCTTTGTCCTGATCCTTGGTGCGGATGCAGCTGGTGCTGTGGAGAGCAGCCTCACTGCTGTGGCATTTAGCAGCCCTGCTCTACTGCCACATGGACCAGTACAGGTCGGGAGTGAGTCAGTCTCAGTACAGTCTGTGAAAGGCCTAGCTGGAAATTCACCTCTCACTCCCATCAGTTAATCTTGTTTGGGGTTTTTTTGTTTATATTAGTTAGACTGAAATTACTTCTGTGCAGATTTAATAGAAATATGTGTCTCATATAGGTGTCTCCAAACAGGCAGATTTAGTAGAAATATGTGTCTCATATAGGTGTCTCCAAACGGGATCATTCACCAGATTTGTGTCTTCGCTGAGTGTCTGAACACTGCATTGGCTCACTCAAGAGCATAGCAAAGCTTTGGAAAAAGTCAAAATCTTAAACCTTTTTTTCAAATTAATTTTTATTCAGATATTTAAGAATTATCCAGTAACTGAAATGACTTGAAGTCCATAGTGAATTTGTTCATTTAATATTCCTCTACTTCTTGCAAGGAGCAATGCAAAACCATTAGAATTTCTCCCCGGGAGTTGTTTGGAATACTTTCCTGAGAACATTGATTTTTTATATGTATTTGAGGATGCCTGATGGGAGATATTTTGCATTTAATTGTGCTGTCATCTGCTTTCTGGAAGTGCCTCTAATAACAGTTTGTAGTGCCCACCGATAGAGCTTGAATGAGAAGGGGTCCGAGTTCTATAATAAAGCCTGTGTATCAGATATAGTTCCAGTTATAAAGTAGATTTTATTCATATGAATAAAGATTTTCAGTAGTTTTCTCAGAAAACAGCTGGAATGATGCTCAGCGTAGAATTTTTACACTGTGTATATAGCATTATCTAGAAAGACCTTTTATATCAGTATTATTGATCTACTGAACCTCCAAATTCCTTTGTGAAAAATTGCTATCCTGTTTCAATAGTTTTGATGCTGTGTTCAAGACAGATTAGGAGGATACCTTGAGGGCCTGTTTTTTTCAGCATTTGTGTTATAATATTTCCAAATAGATTCCTGACGTGCTCACTCCATGATTTTCTACTTTGCTTTATCTGTACTTAAGGTAAAACATGTCCAGGGGATGTGACAATAATGAAAGTCTGCTGATAACACGGGAGGAAAAAATTATCTCTCCTCACCTTTCCCATTCAAGCTGTAGTGGAGATTTTAAGCACGGCCGATAAAGAAGTGAATTTCAGCCTTGTGGGAAGCTGTGGCCTGCAGTCTTTCACTTCACTGTGCACCAGGAGATAGCAAAAAGATGCAGAATTTCCCAGCAGCATAGGGTGATTTCCTTTGGAAAGGGTGGGAAAGGGCGCATGGGGCAGGCTCAGGGGTGGCAGCAGCCTGGCCAGAGGGACAGGTGGATGGGTGGTGGGCAGTGGCTGCATCCCTGTGCCCGGGGGCTGAGCAGCCCTGCGCTGCCAGCCAGCTCACCCAAACGCCATGAAAGGCATTTCAGTTCCACCAAATTGTTTATGGTTTTTTACTGGGGATAATATAAGCAGGGATTACTGCTCAAAGCATTATTTCCATACCCACTTTAGGATTCCAGTTGAGGCAATCCTTGAAATAGATTGATGTCCTTAGTTCTAGGGTATTCAAAAAGGGGCCTCTTCTCTGCTAGTTGACTTTTTCTGTTAAAGATGTGGTGTTTTACTGCAAAGATAAAGTATAAACTACAGTTCCCAACCTTCATTAGTACTTGCAGCCCTGATTTCAATAACTTCTCCTAATGATATGTGTAAATAAATCCTTTTAAGTGGTATGTAACACCAATACTGAAAGAATACTTCATCCTTTTGTAGTTATAGCTAGGTTAAATAAGGCGATAGACTTAAAAAAAAAAATTGTGTTGTTTTGTTTTGGGTTTCTTTTGTGATACCAAAATTTATCTCCCTTCAGGCAGTGCTCCAATTTATTCTGTGTGTATCAGGCAAGAAATATTAGTCCAGATGGAGTCATATGCCTGCATATGTCCACTAGTGACATTCTCGAAAGAAGCTAGATGGCCAAAATACATTTAGAATTTAATTTAGTTCAGCAAAAAACATGAACAATATTTGAAAGTCTTTTGTTACCTTTTTGTGAACTAACTTTTAACTGCAGTTTAAATGGAATAGTTTCAAAGAGCTGTTCATAGGTTAGGGTTAGTTTCTTCATAATGGTGACTCACCCTCCTTTGATAAAAGAGATCACACTTCTTTTACTTGAAAGGAAAAGCATAAAATAAGAAAATCTAGTCCAAAAACAAAATAAAAAATTACCAGATTGATATGAAGGAATCTATTTCTGCTTTACTTTAGTTCTAATGTATTTTCTTAATGGAAAACTCCTTTTTTTTTGGTGTAAAATCTTGGTGGCAGATGAAGATTTTTGTCTTTAGCTCTATTTTTTGCCAAGGAAGTACCAGAGTTTTGGGTAAAAAAAAACACTGGAAAAGAATAGTTGTACTGAGATTATGAGGATTTTTTGTTTGCTCGTTTGTTTGGTTTTTGTTTGTTTGTTTGTTTTATTTAAATTTATTCTAAAGCAGCACTGCAAAGCTGTGCTGAGCATTGTTGTTACCAGACAATGGAATGTAGGTAAAAAGCAATTTCCCTCTTCAGATACCCTCTACATGCCTTTTGCAGAACAAATTAAATACCAGAATCTCAGAACTAGAATATTTTACAAGAATTTTGTAGGTTTTCACACATTATATTTTATTCTCAGCTACCCATCACTTCAGGCTACCTGTCACACTGTTGGTGTATCTGCTTTAAAGCAGGAAAAATGCAAAAGCAGTATATGAGAGTACACCCAGCTGTATGATAACATAGGGTTGTAATCTTTTGATGGAACATCATTCAATTGTGCATGCAGGGTTACTGTGTTAAAGGGAGAATGTATAGAGAGATAATTGATTCTTATTTATACATACTGATTCTTGCTGGATTTTATGTTTCAGGCGTGTTGACAGTGCCTCTGAATTTGTAGCCTCTGTTGCCTTTCATTTTTCAGGCAGCTACTGCTGTATGATTAACTGTGGAACAATTCCTTAATTTGCTGCTCTGCCTCTGAGCACAGGTTCTGCAGCATGATGACTTGCAAGCCCAGGGGTGGAGAGGTGCACAGCGCAGCAGCACTGAGCTACCTTTGGTGGACAGTTTCTCAAGGTGGAGAAGGGTCTTTGAGGCCCGATGACTGTACTGTACTTGTCTGACGTGCTCCTTGGAGCTGCACTGTGCACCTCCAAGAATCCCACATGCCTGTCAAAGGCAGTTTGGGAAGGGAATTGTCACTGTTATCCTACGAAAACTGTGAAACCATGGTGTAGCAGGGATGTGAGTGCATCAGGGTGAGGAGGCTGCACAAGTGTGGGCAGGTGAAGGAATTACAGAGTCATTAATTTTATGGCTGCATAATCCTTGTTCTGTGTAGATTTATTAGCCTTGCCAGAGAGTACCCACCTATGGATCCTGTTTTTTGTTTGCCCCTCCTGATACAGGAGACAGATATCCACAGTCTATGCCAGACATGGAAATGTGAACATTTTCTGATCACTGTCTGAGGGCAGGCAGCAGTCCACTACAAATACAACATTTTGTGTTTGTGAAATAAAAGCTCACAGTTCTTTTGTGCATGATAGATGACTAAGTTATAGCCAAAAGAGTAGAGCAATTCTTAATCAAGAAATTCTCAGTTTTCCATATCAAATGCATATTAAATTAAATGCCTAGTTTATCAATATATTTTTTTCCAAAAATGGGCGTATTTGAAATTTACTCTTTAAAAAAGCTTACTGCATTTTAGCCCTTTTAAAATCAGAGTACATATTTCAGAAAACCATATTTTCTCTAGAAAATTTATATGTAATAGAAAAGCATGCTAAGGTACTTCCTTTGTAAGTTTACACTAGGACTGAATGCAACATTATATGATATTTTGCTTACCATCTTGGTAAGTTCCCACTGTTGTTGGATGGCCATTTTTTTATTAGTCAAGAGTACAAGATCCTGTAGGCCAGGGAGGTATTTCTACTACAAGATGAAAATTTTAAAAAATTAAATTATTTACAAAGGAAGCTTCTCTTAAAAAAAGAATAAGCCAGTGGATTATCAATAACATGGAATATATGGCAATTATGACATCCGAATATGTGGGAGTTTGTTTTGTTTTGTTTATTTTTATTTCTATTTTTGTCTGTCTCTCTGTTTTTAAGGGAAGATCATACTGTCGGTCCTTGCACCAGATATTTTCAGTGCAATGTAAAGACTGTAAAGTTATTCTATATGGTCTGCATCAAATAGATACATTCAGCGGGTTTTTTTCACTGAAAAAATACAGAAATGTTCCACTGTAAAATTCACAAATTTATATGTGTGAGGGAAAAAAATAAAAATGTCTCTGCAAGATCCTCCTGGTTCCCTGAAGAGCCAACTTATTCCCAAATACATAAATCAGAGAAACACATATAGTTACAGGAATAGTATGGTTTTGGAAATAATGAGACGTTGCTGCTTCCTTCATTAATAATGACAATTTGATTTAAAATTCATGTTTTTGTGTTTGTATGTGCATTTGTACAAAAATGCAGATATAGAAAACACATGTGCGCACACATATATAGGTGTATTACAAAATATCTCACATTTGAGTAAAATAAACAATAACTTACTATGTGGCATGTAATACAAGAGTGTGTTGTTCATGAAGTCATAAATCTCCATCCCATTTCTCCTGCACCACCAAAGAGAATGATGTGACAATATTGGACAAAATCTCTGTATTTGCAGTCCATTTGTTCCTCATGAATAAAAAAACCAAACAAAACCATATACTGCCATACCACAAGAAAACACACATTAAAAAATCTAACTACCTAAAACTCCAGGCAACAAGCAAACCCTGGATGAGAGTGAATTTCTTTTCCTTAAGATAGCAATTTTCTAGCTGATGCGGATATAATGCTTCTCATGCTGTCCCTATTGGGTAGAGTTCCTTCTCCCTGTATCACAGGTTCTGTAAACTGTAGTAGGTGTAGACTGAAAATCACATCAGTGAGATTTTCAGTTATTTAACTCAAATATAATTGAGTATTATCATCATAAGTGTCAAGATGAAAGTGTGTCGTCATCTATCCATGAGTTTGGCTCTCTCTCTCATTCAGTATTGATGCTCAGTGGTCTTGTTTGTCTCTACATGTGTGTGTATGCAGACATATAAATCGTAGTCTCCACACAATACATATTCATGTAAGCACAAGATAATCTCTATAATAGGGAAATTTACATGTTTTAACAATAAAACAGATGTCCATTTACATAGAAAGATAAACTGGGAAGCTTTTGACATGTATGAGGAAAGGTCTGTGAAACAACAAATGAGAAAACTTCCTTTTGGAAAGTGAGAAGAATATTTAATTCCTTTAAAAAACTAAAGAGGGTGAATGTATGTTCTGCTTTAACCCAGACTGTTTAATCTTTCATTGAGATGCTCCAAGATGATGAGCTTAACAGGGTAAGTATATCAAACATTCAAAATTTTCTGCTCACTTACAAACACTTTGTAACAGGGCTGGGCTTTCCTAGCCTTGCACTAACAGAGAAAAGCATCTCATTATTTCTCTCTGTCTGTCATATTTTTTTCTTTCTTTTTTTTTTTCCTCTTTTTTTCCCTTTCTTCTTTTTTCATTTTTTCCCTTTTATCCTTTTCCTCTTTCCTTTTTTTTTTCTCTTTCTTTTCCTGTAGATCTGCTCTCCAACACATCTGCTGATAGTATGTTAGGTGCTTTTGGGAAGCAACATGTCATCTGCTGATGATTCTATTCGTTAAAGGAATAAGGAAAGAAACTTATAATATAAAAATAATAAACTTCTCTATATCCTAGACTCTCTGCCCCAAATATTCTTCTTCTCTTTACTTCCATTCTGATTTAAGCTAGAAATACCCCACCCAAAATAAAAAAAGAATATAAATCGTCAACAAATGAAATTACCCCAAAGCCTGTCAAAGCCCCAAACCTAAGTATATTTTAGTACTGCATATTTGATTCAGAAAACACTGAATTCTGCTCTAATCATTATCTAAACTTTTGTCTACAGTTGTCTGACTGACAAGTTGACAATATTTGCTTGATCTCATACATGTTTTGTAGCAGTCACATTCAATTCATTGAGTGGAGAATCATACTGAACAATGATTTGGGAAAACAGGAAATGGCTTGAATGCTGTGTGTTGAAAAAAAAGATGGGAAATACTAATGAACAGGTGATATAACTAAGTTCTCATCTTCAGGCAGGAAAAAAGAAATATATCTTGATTATCACTGCCTTTTTTACCTTTTTCTCTACTTCATTCTAGAATTCCTCCACTCACCTAATTTTCTCCTATTAAAAGGCAGACAGGAGAAATGGTAGCTAAAAGCATGAAGGAAAGAGGCAAGAAAAGGACAAGTGAGATTAAAAACATGGAGAGAAATGAAGGAAGGTTCTGCTACGTATTTTCACATACGATGGGAAATCTGCTGGTTAAGATTCAGAAAGAGGTTTTTTTGGAAAAGAGAGTTCCATTGAAAATCCTGCAGCTAGCCATGCATTGACAGAATGCAACAGACAGGTCTGTGATGCTGTAATGTGAATAAAGCTGACTTAACTGACTGCCATCTGTCTTCTTGTGAACTTTTTTGAACTGCTAATTCGTCTGATTGAGTATCAGAATGCTCCATGCAGGGCAGAGTTTGTTAATGTGGGTTTACCTCTGTTGCACAGTTAGGAAGGTATTATGATTGTTAAGTCTTACATAAGCAATTGGCTGCCCATTGTTAATAAAATCTTGTTTGCAAAATGATGGATTGGGAAAATGTGCCTAAAAATTAATGATGTGGCAGTATGAAATGCAATACATTCAGGCACCACTGTCCATTAATGTTTTCTGGGCTATGAACTGTGCTTGATTCAATAAGAAAATACTCTGTTGTTCTTAACACAATTATTCTAGGTAGGCAAATCTATTTTCAAGTGTACCCAAACACTTTTTAGTCCTACAAATAGCTGGTAGGTATGGTTCAGCACAGCTTTCAAATATCATGAGGTTGAATGTAATTGCCTTGCAGCCAAAACTCTAAGCTTAGCCTTCCATAGTGAGCTGATACTTGCTTATCCAGGAAAAAAAAATGAAAGTAATAGTTGCTAGATTGCCTTTCAGCTCATCATGACCTGCAGCTTTACTTAATTTGGGAAATGAAAGGTAGTCATGCCCTCACTAAGAGAGGAAATCCTCAGAGGGCACAAAATATCTGTGCTGCCAGCAGACAGCTTGGAGAGTCTGTGTCTAAATTACCTTTCTTGATATGTTTGCCACAATCTGAGACAATGCTGCTGAATCTCCACTAGCACAAGTGACAAGGAGTTGTAGGCAGAGCTCCATAAGTGTCCTAGGGCTGCCTAATGCCCTCCATCCTTGCTCTGGAACAGTTTGGGTTTAACATCAGGTCACAGATGTGTGGGTGTCTTCACATAGTTTTGGGAAAAAGAAAACAAGATGAAAAACTGAAAATTGCACAATTTTTGCTTTTACAAATTTTTTTTGGAAGAAAAAGAATGAATTTGATGAAATTTCCATTTCAATTTGTAATTCTGCTTAAGTGGCAGATACTGAGATAATTTTATTTTCTTTTTCTGAACTTGGACAAAATTAACCAAGATATTAAAATGAAGATCAGGTTGGGTGTCTAAGATTGAGTCTCATCTATTTTTATTGATGTATAATGGCTGTGAATTGATTTTGGTTGGCTACCAGATGCCCCCACGCAGCTTTTTTTTCCTTCCCTGCTCAGTGGGACAAGGGAGAGACAGCAAGATGGAAAAGTTTGTGTCTAAAGACAAGGAGATCATTTATCAGTTACTGTCATGGGCAAACTAGGCTATAGTTGGAGGGAATTGATTTAATTTATCACTGATTAAAAGAGATTTAGGTGATTAAAAAGGGGGGGGGGGGTGGGGGGTTAGGGAATGGAATTTGTGTAAAGGGGGCTGTAGTCCATCCATAACAAATCATCTCCAGTCCTTTGCCTCACATTGTTTGTCTGCTGCATTGTGGGTCCTCTCCATGGACTGTAAGGGAATCTCTGCCTGGAGCACCTCCCGTCCTCCTTTTTTCTCTAACCTTAGTGTCTGCACTGCTGTTTCTTACATTCTTACATTTGTTTTCTTGCTTTGTCACCCTGTGTGCATTTTTTCCCCTGTCCTAAATGCACTTTCCCAGAGACAACATCTCCTTGGCTGCCAGGGTCAGCTGTGCCCTGTGGTGGGCCACCTTGAGCTGCTGGAACTAGCTGGGTACAGCTCAGAGCAGCCCCAGCCTCTCTCATACAGGTGCCCCTGAGGGCACTGCACCTGCACCCAGCACAGTAACACGCATCAAGTTTGCGATGAAATGTGCGGGCCCTGCCTGGAGTGTAAGTATCATTGTTAGACATTCACCTTGAATTAACAACAATGATCAAACCCCCCCAAAACTGATGAAATATGTTTGCTCATGGATAATGAAAATTGCTTTCCGAGGAGTGAGCTGATGAAATTTTTTCAAATCATGCGTAGGCGTCTCTGCATAAGTGCAAGTTCTTTCACACAGTAGAGAGAGAGATTGTGCTGAGATACTGAAGAGGCATGAAGTAACTCTAAGAAAAACCTCAGCTGCAAAAGGATTATGCCCTTTTTAGCTTTTACAGAGCTAGTACTGTGTATTGGAATTCAGCCTTAACTGAACAAGACAATAGGAAAGACAATGAATTTTAAAAAAAGTACTATTTTCAGTGAAAAGTGATTGAAAGACTGTAATTTCATGCTACTTGGAATGCTGATGCACCATTAAAGTAAAGGTTAAAAAAAACCAGTTAGGACTGTGAGCATATTCTGCTGTGAATCAGGAAGCAATAAGTTATGTTGCATATTACTGCTTGCTAGCAAATCAGAGATTTTCTTTTTAAATAAAAACCAAAAAATAAATTTTTAGTAACAAAAGCAGGAAATTTACAAGATCAGCATTTTCGTTTAGATTCTTTGTTCTATCATGCTCTTCTGCCTATGTAAGAAGGGAAGTAGTTGCACTCTTTTCAATGACATACACAAATGAGTATTTTTTGCAACTGAGTTGATGGTCATATGTTCTTTGTATTCCTTCTAGCCATAGTTTTATCCCTTTTGAACACTGCAGGTTTTTTGTAAAATAGAGTCGACTGCATGCCAGATTAACATTTTACAATCTTTGACTCATACATACTCTGCTTCAGCTGCTGCCATTGGCAAAACATTTGTTGAATGAAATGAGACTAGTATCTGATTTTTTTTTTTGATTGATTTGTGAACATTATGCCCTTAACAGATTGCTATTCTTTTAAGTCTCTGCTAGAATGAGTTACAGGGAGGAAATTACAGAGAGAATGATATTGTTTTCTGCTCATAGAAAGACCAGTAGACCAGCTTTCAGCTCCACAGAGCACACAGGTAAACTAAACCATTCATATATTATGGCTCCTATTTTCATCAGTTCACAGTTTCCTGTGAGTCCATGCATTTTGATGGCAGAATTTACATCAAAAGCATTCCAGTGTGGTTGAGTTTTTGGACTATTTCCCTGCTGCTGTGCACATTTTTAAAATGGAGCCATAGAAAATAAAAGTGTAGGAGTGTTTGGCTTTTATAAAGATCTCTAAGAAAGAGATAAGCACATCATTTCAGTAATCCTTTATGTGGAGTGTCACATACATCACCTATCATCATTAAATAACAAACAAAAAACCAAACCACTGCACTGAAGTGATAAGATATTTTTAAAATAAAGAATCATGCATGAATGGAAATGTATGGTTTGTATAATTTAAAGTGCATTTTTTCATATTCCCCTTCATGGATGATTTGTAGAAGCTGTCATACATCAGGTATCGGTCAAATGATATGCAAATATCAAAGTATTAAAACAGACCTTGGCTTGGCTTGTAGTTTATGCCAGGATTTTTTCTTTTTTCCTTTGGGAAAGAAATTACCTGTTGCTCCTTCTGGGAATGATACAGCAAATGCAGCAGAATTGACAGTATTACTACTGTAATTTCTACTGGAATTATTACAGTAATCTCTATTACTTTGTATTTGTTGGTAGTGCTCACAATGTATCAGAAACTGTGCAACATAAAGGTACTTTTTCCACCCAGCCAAAAATATGAACATTGGGGAAACGTATAATTGGAAGAAAAATGTCCCTGTAATGAAACAATAATTCTACATCTTGTCATATATTTTTGCATATGTTTTCATGTATCTTTGACTTTATACTTATGTAGAAGGACAGGATAGGTGTGCAGATTAATACACGCAGCAAAGATATATTTTTACCTATTCCTGTAGGTAGCTCTTCAGAGCTTTGAGAAATGTCTTACAGAAGTCCACAAATGTTCAAAACTAAAGTTGTTCATTTGTTGAACGAGAAATCTACTATACCAGCCCTAAAAGATGGAAAACAAAGGAGTGGATTTTCAGACTTTAAAGTTTTGGTAGAACTGCTTTTCCATAAACTTACAGATGGTGCAAAAACCAATTGGCCATTGCTACTGATAGGCATTAATTGTTGGAAAATATGTATTTAAATAGCTCCTATTTTAGAACAATTGAGAGATCAGAGAACTTTAAATAGCTTCCATTTCAGATTAAGATGTCAGCAGTAGCAAAGCTAGCAACGTGTGATGTGAAATATTCCATATGCTCTACTGAAATAATCACAATTGAAAGCCATTACATAATCAGAGCTTTGGCTGAGGTTGACTGACAGTGCTTACTATTCAATTAAGAAGCATGTTATTGGGCTCAGATGGTGATGCTAATCTAAAAGAAAGCTTAATTTGTTTGACCTTTGTAACCCACAAGCTTTGATTTTATTTGAAACGGTGCCTAATGCATTTTATGTACCCAAGGAACACATTATTTCATCATAAGAAGGAGATTTCCAGTTGCTGCTCTAAAACCCTACTTAAGTTTTGTTAGCATCATGATTTAATAATAATAATAAAAAAAAGGAAACAGGCTTAGAGAACCTTTAACCTTCATTTAATCTTTTTTTTATTTGCTAACCCAAACAGGAACTAATCATTGGTGCAAAGGATTAACAGACACAGGAGACCAGATTATACATTTTTAAGTTCTGCTTTTGAGTCTTGAGGGAATCCTATAGTGTGGAATTGGATTAACCTTTCTGACACTTTTTATAATAACCCAAAATCTAGAGTATAAGGCTTATTCCCCTGACAATAAGCATGGTTGCTTTGCTTACTGTGTAGAGTCTATATTCGTCTGTGTCAAGATGTATGTTACCAAACACAAAGTGAACAGTGAGGAATATTCAGAGTTTGCTGTGAATATTCACCCTGTCTCTATAAATTAGCCACAGTATTTGTAAATGATGTCCAGGTGCCAAAAGAAGTTCGTACTAGCAATGTTGATGGAATTTGGGTGATCTCTCATGCTTTGACAATGAACTTTGTTTAATCAGCTTTGTGACTGACCTATCTGAGTGAATATAGTTGCTTATAAATTTCATTATGTCTTTTTTGGGTCCAGATTTCCTCACTTTTTCTCAAAGCAAGTGGCACTAACTTATTTGGAACTCACTTTTCAAATATATTCCAGTTCCATTTTGAAAGGTCAGGTTACTTCAGAGCAGTTACACTTGTGATGCATCTGTAGTCTGGGACATGTGTTTACACAGGCTGTGTGAGAAGTTACACTTCTGTTATGATACCTTTATCCATTAATTTAATCAAATAAAGAGGGGAAAAAGTGAGATTGAAAATTGCATTCCCCAGTGCAACCACATTTTGCTGGTGTAATTGAAACTGCAGTATTTCAAATTTATCCTGGGAGACCATTTCCTTTTAATTCTGGAAATCTTACTCGGGTAAAAAAACAGCAAAAAAAGTGGAATTATGGTGTTCCTGAAACCTGGAAAGATTTGGCATAGCTTTCATGCCTATCACCATCACGCATTGAGTGTAATCTATCCTGTCCTGAATGGGAGATATCAAAAATTCTTCCAAGTAAGCTGCTTATGCTCAGATAGGCTGAGACCATAATTTTCCATCTCTCTCTGCTGTATAGGGGTGCAAAGAATTTAGAGCATAGCCCTATTCTCATTGAGTGTTCACCTGCTAAAGTGTTCACTTTAAATCAATATGAATAGCTTTCATTTTTAAATTCCTTTTTAAAACAAAAACAATCCTGAAGGAAAAGAAAAAAAAAAAAAAGGTTTGTTCATAATTGTAGTATATTCATATATTTGAACAGTTGAAAAAAATCTGATGGGAACAGTATCCTTCACAGAACAGTACCGTAAATTTTCAAGCTCATTTTTCATATTTAGAGGGTAGTTTTTGCTTACGGATCACCAGTATAGAAAAGTTAAAATCAAGTTTCCCATTAGATCATCCTAGGCATTAATGCAGTAGAAAGCAGAAATATAAATATTTGCCTTAGAGGTGGAAAGTGATCCATATGCTGTTTCTCACTGATTTCCTCTACAATTCATTTGGCATTTGTTTTTCATATTTTCTTAGTCTCTTGCTCTTCTCTCTGTCTCAGATGCAGTTAAATTTTGTGGGGTGTTTTGTCAAAAAATACTGCCGATAAATACCCCTTGCATGATCACTAATCTGATTTTTGGGGTTATTCAACAACTTTAAAATAGTTATAGCATCATATGCTAAAGATTTTTTCCCTTCCACTTTGTCTTACCCATAACAACTTGTCAGTGTTAGGACTTGACCTTGGAGGTAAAGAAGGCCTATTTAAGGTCTGGATATTATGCATTTATTTTTCCTTGTCACTGTGCAGCTTTATATTGCATTATTTTATTCCTCAATTAACATAGCTTTTCCACACAATTTCTAATTTTTTTTAAATTTTTTGATGGGTGGCATTATTTTTCTTGTTTTTTATAGATTGTATTTCTCAGAAGTGGATGGAAAAATTATACAAAAAGCGCTGTGGACTTTCAAAAACAGTGAAATTAATATTTCAAACTATTTTCAGAAAGATCTAATGATGTAGATAAAGGAAATGGTTACATGGGAATCACTGATAATGAACTAGGTAATGCCTAAAATAATTTTTTGCTAAGCCTCTCAATATAAGCATAAATTTTCTCACATGTATGTTCCAATAAATGCATCTGAAGGAGCTTTATCCTTCCTGGTGATCTTTTATAAATCCACAATTCATAAAGAAATTAAAAATATCACTTTACCCAAAAATAGCATTTGCCTCTTTGTGACATAAAAAAATGCATTCAGATGACAGAAGTTTGTTTATCAGTTTACTTCTGTGTGCCATTAATGGCACAGTATCTGGTGTAAGACTGCAATATTAGCCCTGGAAAGCCGTTCTCATTGTGAGGCAGACATTTGAAATTACATTTAACAGAATCTCCCAGCACACTTGCAAAACTTTGCTAAAAAGGATGCTTAGCGTATTATGTTTCTTTGTGCATGGAAACAAGAAAAAGTGTTTAATTTTACCGCGCTCTGAAAGAAAGGCTACTTTCTTCTGTCAGAAAGGGGGTAAAAATGTACCTAGATCGACGTCTTAATGGATAAACTAACTTAAATTAACCGGTCCTTCTAGTCCACCGTACCTTCTATATAGTGACAGTGTCAAGATAAACCACAGCATTTGCTTCCACAAGGAGATTCTGTCTTCAGATTGCTCTTGAAGTGGCATAGAAATATGTAAAAGAAATGTCTGCTAAGACCAGGAAGATCCTAACAAAAGTGTTGCATATATGTACAAGTTCTAAGTTCAGTGAGTTTTATTTATAAAATATTTATGAAGAAATGAAAGAAGAAAAAGGTCTAGCAGCTTCCAAGGGGAGTTTATGCAGGCAGAACTCCCACTGTTTTCAGTGGGGATTTTCCCTGCTTGCGGCCTTATCTAATAGCCATTGATATTAATAGGAGTCATTCCTTTGATTTTCACTGGCTTCGGACCATGGATTTTTGTTCTAATAGGGCTGGGCTGTATTTAGAAACAGTCATACATGTTTTATTTAGGAATAAATATTCAGCCAAATTTGTTTACCAACTTAATTTTCAACTATCAGTCTTCATAATAACTGCCTATGCTTAAGCACACTGATCAGGTAAACAAAAGGATTTTTTCCCTCCATCACTTATCAACTCTGGGAAAGTATAGAAATGAAACACATGAGCATTTTGTAAGGCTTTCTTTCTGGAAACCATTTTGATAATTTTCTGTAACTCAGTAGAGTTTACATAGAGCTAACTGCAGCAGAGTTCAGTGGGATTTACTGTAGCTTTAATGAATTAGAGATGGATTAAAAAGCTCATCTGATCAATTAGATAGTCTACTGACTACTGATTTATAAAGGTTTTCATTACCTTCTCAACTAATCCACTAAGTTGACTATCCATTTCAAGCAGAATCCAGGTGGATTTCAGTCCATAACAAAGCTATTCTGAGCACATCCAAGCATTCAAATACTGTATTAGCTTTTGCCTGAAGAGAAATTAAATCTAAAGTGAGTCCTCCCAGCCCAACACCAACAACAGATTGAATTAGTGAAAATCCCTCACCAATACTTTGTAGAAATGAAAGATTTTAGGGGTTTTGTTTCAACTGGGGAGTTTAGAAAAATTTTTAACTTTGAAGATTTAACTTTGAACATTGAAGATGCCTGAAAAATAAAGTAATTTTGACACGTGCAAAGCCCTTTCTCCAAGAGTCCATATGAGTAGTCTGCATATGCTTCCACATGATAATCAGAGTGCCATTCTCTTGAAGACCAGCAATTCTCTTCTCTGTGAGGGTCATGGAAAACTGTTAACTATTGATTAGCAGTAACATAAAATGCTAAAGGCACCTGCTGTGTTGTGTCATGTTAGAAAGCACTTTGTGCAGAAATAAAAACCAGATCCTCGGTCCATTCTGTTTCAGAATTGAGAGCAGTTGAATAATTGGTATATAAGCCAGGGATATTTTGATGCAGGTGTCCATAACATTGTTCAGCATTTGGTGTCAGGTGTCTCCAAGGCAATTTCATTTGCCTTGCATCATTTAGCTATGCATTAAAAAAAAAAGGGAAAAAAAGCTAATACTACTATATTATTATGATTTGGTGGCTAAGTCAGGTTTCTAGTTGCTTGAAAATTATCTTATGGGAAATTGGAAGGGTTGACAATAGATATATTTTAAGGAAGCATCTTCTGTCATTACTTCTGAGTTTCATTAACTGTGATATTTGCTAGTGCTGGACCATGTGCTTAGAAACATGTAAGATTTTGTATTTGTATCAAGATGGTAAATTACCAGCCTCCCGATATAACAGGCATAATAACACCAAAGAAAGTTTGTTCTTCTGAGGAGTGGGTAGGGATTAGTATACAGTAAGAATGCCTTTTAGAATACATTTTTTTATGGCATGTTCAAGGCTTTGCTTGCACTGTGTGATCAAGCCTGTGAACTTGATTAGTGTTATTAACGTTTCTTGGCTACTCTTCCACCTGTCAGAAGGCACGGAAGAATCAAACATTGACTCCCCCTGTTCCTGTTAAAAGTGGTGAATTGAAAAGTTTTTTTCTCAGGTGCTTGCAAGATGTACTGGTAGTTCTGGGAAAATGTATTTTAGAGTTTTAATAATTAAGTAAAATGGTGATAACAGAGTTTAGCTCTCTTTATGTCCACCAAAAGAGAAGGGACTCTTATGCTTTTCTAGCACGTTGAAAACTGAGCAAAAATGCCTTACAGTGTAGGACTAGGCAAAGTGACAATGTCAACTACTGCCCAACAAAGATCTGCCAAGATACAGAACAGAAGCGGAAAAGCAGGCCAGCTGGGACCATAAGGCAATACTGCTAGCGTGTTCCAGACTTCTCAGTTGGACTGGACAAATCAAAAGAATACAAATGCTGAGATTTTCTCCTTAGTTCTCAGTAGAAATTCCTATTACAGATGAAAACTCAGCTTATTTTGAGCAAGGCTAGGACTTTGTTTGTATTGGCAGAAGGAGAAATGATTATGTGGGTATGATTCAAATGACAGTTGACTACTGTGTCTGCAGTTCTCAGTGTCAAAAGAGGACAGTGTCATGCAGGTTCATTTTGATCAAGAAAAGAAACTGTAAAGTTGCTGGATTTTCCTATTCCCCTAGCTCTTTTGGTTTGCAAGGAAAGCAGCATGGGTGATCTGAGAATAATCTTGCTTCAACCAAAATTTTTGCTTCTCCAGGATGCTTCAGGCTTGCACATGACACAGAAACTGGTCTTTAGCCTTTCTGTATTTTAATTTCATCATGTATAAAATGCAAATAATTGTTTAAAATGTTCTAAGATGAAAGAGACTGTATGAAGTAAAATACAGGGGAGATATTATACTCATGTTAATGGAAAAGAAGTGGAGAACTTGATTTTCTTTGTAAAAATAATGAATTGAGTATGTATTAGCACAAATCAAAAGAATCTGGAGTTTTCTTTCATCATTCAGACCTTCCTGGTTACCATCTCCTGTTCATAGCCTATATAGTGATGGAGTAAATTCACTTTGACAGCTGAAAACCTCTTTTAAATTTGTGAGTCTGACTTTCTTCTCTCCATCAAAAATTGTTGAAGTAAAGGAAAAAAACCTGATACTCATTGTGAATTTTGCCCAGTACCTTCTCAGTGTCCTTGATGAATCCCATTATCTGGAAAGCGACCTTTACAGTTCGTATCTCTTTTGCACCTAATGCAGGTATTCTCTATTCCATTATAATGAAAGTATTACATGGATAACTATCAAGCATTATCTTTCTGAAGAGAACTAATTTGGGAAAGAAATTAAGTACTTTAATATGAAACCAAATTTTTTTTTTTTTTTAACCTTGTAAGTACAAGAGAGATGATGCTTAGTAAGTTCCCAGACACAGTAAATATGCTGAACTACTTACTTGCCGTAACAGGTATTTTTCATTTCATAATTTATGGGCAGCTGAATCAATTCCTGTCTTGAATTACAGCACTTGGGTGAGTAGTTTGTGCTACTGTCTGAAAATAGACCTATTCGACTTGTTGAGGTATATAACTGGAGGTTATATCTATATACACATTTTCCTCAATTCTGTGCCCCTTGACACGCTATTTTGTGAACATCATCAAAAAAAAAAAATAGGTCTTGCTATAATTAATTAACTCTATATCCATTTTATTTTCAGATTGCTTTGAAGTAGCTATGCAGTATGGTGTTATTTGATCCATAAAGAGCTGTGAGTCAGGTAAAACTTGTGCAGGTTTGTGCTATTAGAGTTGCTAAGATTTAATTTCACTTCAGGTGGTTTGTTTAGGTCAGTTGAGTCTATATCTTTCTTCCCTTATCATTTTCTCCTATGTGATGATAATCAATAATGTCCAGTAATTTCTAGGAAGGGGTGAACATTTCCAATTGACATAAATATACATAATGGTGTGAGTCCAACACGGAATGTGCAATTATGTTAAATCAGATGACGTGAAATCCTCTCATGCAATGAATGATGCAGATCATGATTTGCTGAATAATAATTTTCCCATTCTTTCCCTTCTGGAACAAATCTTGGAAAAAGGAAAATAAAACAGTATCAACGCTCAGCATTTAAGAAGAAAAAGTCTCATAATTTTTTGCCCCTCTTGTGACTTTCCCATCTTAAGCACTTTAAGTTGCTTTAGCACTTAATGCTAAAATGGTAGCATTACCCACCTAGAATTTTGGGTTTCTCAGAAAGAGATGAAAGAGGTCAAGAAATAAATGTCAATAGGCAATAAGTCAATGTAGACTGCTCTTCTTTGCTGTTAGCATGGTACAATAGTTAAGGAAACAAAAATAACAATGGTTCAGATTTAATAGAAATAAACTGGATAGTGTAGATAGCCACTTAATAGCAGACAATGCTGTGCAAGTTTGAAAAATTTTATTTCATTACAGTTTCTAAAAGGCATCAGCATAATCAAATTGGATATATTGACATGTCTGCATGGAAAAGTGCTGAATTTTGCCAGGTTTCTGCTTATAATCTTCTTTAGAGAATCACTTTCTTTGTTGATGAAGCATGTTGAATCTTCCAATATGCTGCCATGGCTAATTTGAAAATCTGGCAAAAAAGATTCACCAGTCCTTCTGTGACACTGTCAAACTTTTGCTTCCAGTAACAAAATGATACAAGAAAAGAAGCAACACATCTAGTTGATATTAAAGAAGTACCTATAAATGGCATTTTCTGAATTGTAAGGCTGTGTAAGTAATTAAAATTTTTGGCATTTTGGCAACTAAAACAAGAATTAAACCAAAATTACTTGGGTTTGTCTTGTCAAAATGTTATATTCAATATGAAAACAAACTCTTCATTTCTAGACATTTGGAAAGAAAAGAAATGAGGGAGTTGTTTTAAAATACTGTTAGAAAATTCAGGATAATTTCTTCTGGAATCTCTGTCTCTAGGGCTCTAAGCCAGTTGTTGGAAAGCCAAGTTCCTTCTGTCTGAGCAGATATTATCTCCCCAAAGAATGCCCTAGCAGTCAGGGCATTGCTTAGTCTGCGCCAAGGATGCTCTCCATCTCCTGTTGATTTTCTCTTCGGCATAAACAATAAACCCGTGAGATACCAGCAGTCCTCTCTGAAGTGATATTTTTCTCCACTGGAGAAGCAGGAGGAGAGGAGTGATTGAAAGAGATGCTCTCTCAGTGGTAAATTATGTCCCAAGAAGGACAGTCACTTGAGGAAGTGCAGAGAAGAGCTGAGCATTACTCCGGCAGCTCAGGCACTTTCTGGCACATTAGGAAGCTTGGATCATGTCACCACAGGTCAATGAAAGGAATGAATTTTGGTAGTGCCTCAGCAGCAAAGATCTAAACCACTGAACTGCTCTGTTGATGAGGCAGTACTGCTTTTTCTTCGGGGTGCTTGTTTCCCTGATCACTTTTTTTTTTCTCTGAATATTTTGATGAATTTGTAAAGATAATGTCCCCAAAATATTTTTGAGTGCGTAACAGACTCAGCAGAAGAATAAAAAATTTTCTTATTCTACCACTCCAACTTATGAGGGGTCAGAGGAGATCACAAGGTGTTCTGCAGTGCTCATGTCTTCTGCTTCTACACATGAATTTTGCAGATGCTCCATAGTGTTTCCTTAACTCTGTAACAAGGAATGGGGAACAAAGCAGAGCTGTGGGAACTGCAAGTGTTGTCACCTTTGCAGCCCTTTTGCTGCATCCTACTGCCTGTCACAGGATATGACTTTTCCCCTCCCTACCATGGGTCTACCATGGGAAAAGAATGACTGTAGCTGCTTTCCTTCCATTCTCACCAGACTTGCATCTTCCCTCTGGTGTGTTGTTACAGTCCCAGATTTTTAAAGTGCGAGACAGCAGGAACTATGCCAGCAGTCTGGGCAGCAAAAGAAGAAATAGGAAAGATCCTGTATTTTCCTGTGGGGGGCAGCAAATTTCAGACACTTCAGGACACGTGTTCTCACCGGAGGTAAACTGACCCTTAAGTGTAACTCAGTTACATAACACAGGATTAAGATTATCTTTGATTCTCCTCTTAAGTCTAGTTAAGTTTTGGTTAGTTCTGGCACATGCTTTGCATTTTGTCCTACTTCATACATAAAATAAGGGAAATGATAAAAAACCAAATATTGGGGCGATTGGAAGAAGATGTTATAAAGTTCTTGTGCAACTTGTTCTTCCTTCCCAAGCAAAGAATGAAAATTTTGTTTGACAGATATTTTTAATGGAACAGGGATTTTTTTATTTTCTATGGTGAAAATAGAACACACATCCTCAAGAATTCTGAATAATTTAATGATCCTAAAAATATTTTAAAAATTATCTGTCGCCTCTCTATGATAACCTTTTGTTTCTTTCAATTTTAACTCACTTTCTCATTCTTTTCCTAGCCTTTTATCCTTCAGAGAGAAAACTATTTTGCAGTGATCAGGAAGAAATTCTCTTCCAATCAATACAAAATGTGCATTTAGAATCTCCAGCATTTAGTTAGCAGTCACCTGTTTGTTAACTTCACTTCAGCGCCTACAAGTAGGCTTGGTAGAACTGCTATTTCATCTGCAGTTCTAAGGCCTGCTGCCTTGTTTTCTCCAAAGCAACTCAATCCACTAAGAAGAAAGAGTTTGAAAAACATATAAAATAGAGGATGTCCTGTTGCACCAGTTAATTTTCTCATGTTTGTCTATTTCTCATATTCTGTGACCCTGTATATAATTTCTCATACATTCTTTTGATTCTGTGTATTGCCTTCTCTTCAAAGCTTTATCTTGCCTTTTCCACAAAATGTTTACTTGTACATCTCTTTTGTCTTTCTGCTCTTAGGATTCTTTATGCTTAAGGAAAGAAAACAGGTTGTTTTGCTGTTTATTTCTAATTTGATTCAAACACGGGTTATGTGAGATGTTCCAGATTAACTTTTTAATATTAATTTTAATCTATTCTTTTCCATTCAAAAAGCAAGAGTTCTAAGTACAGTAGTAGCTGAGAAAAAGCTGAGGTATTGATGCGATTTTCATGAGATCCAAACGAGGTTGTACAAGCTTGATAAAAATACGAAAATATCTTTGTATTAGGAATTAGGCCTGCTACTATGCACAAAAGGGTATCTGGAGTTATGGCAGTGGCAATAATTTTCTTTGTTTGTTTCTGTTTTTTGGCTTGCTTGTTTTGGTTTTGATTTTGGTTTTGTCCCCAGGGCAGAGCAATTTGTGAAAGTATTTTAAAAAGCAAGTAGCAAATTTTCTCACAAATATCTGCGTTAAGCTATTGCAGATGTTGACCTAGAGACTATGATATGAAATTGAAACCTGGTCAAAGTGATGTTTAATGCAATCTGATGCTTTTGAACAGAAAATTATCTGATACTCTTTTTTTGTTTTGATGTAGTTAAATACTCACTAGAAAAGGTTTTTCTATTTTTACTGTGGTGAACCTGATGATGAATTTTCCCATTTACAAGAACACAGGGAAGGTTTTTAAATGGAGAGAAGTGTTTTAACTCTGTTGTACTCAGTACAAGTGACAACTCATAGAAATTGAGAAACTGGACCAGTAAATGAATCAGGTTTTTGGAAGAAATAAGTATACCTAACCCAGAGCTTGGTCACAAAACTGCTTTTGAGAGGATCTTTATAGTAATAAAATGTTCTTAAGGTATACAAAATGACCCAGAATAATCATGACACCATCAATTGCACCTGAAATAGACCCTTGAAAAGGAAATGGTTGGAATGAAATGACCTGATAATTGAGTTATCTAAATGACCTCTAAATGATTTTTAAATGAGGCCTAGGGCTTCTACCTTGAAATTAGAATGAAGGATCTGACCTGTTGGGTCATTGAGTTACATGAAACAAATTAGAAAGTACTTGTGCTGGGGAATAATAGTGATTTCTGGCCATGAGATTGTGTAGATATTTTAGAATCAAAACTGTTTCAACTCAAGGTACCAAACTTGTTACAAACCAGTGACCACCAAAAATACTGTACTATGGCATTTCAAGTGTAATGTAGTTAAGTAAAGTTGATGTTGCCCAAGTACATAGTAGCATAAGCCAAGGGCAGAAAAGAACATTTGATTTTTGTGAGGAGGAACCTATAAGGTAAACTAGACAAGATGGAACTGGTGGTATAATACACAGGTGAAATTTGCATTACTCACTGCAATGTCTGAAATGTAACATGAAAAAGCTTTTTCTTGTGGCTTTTTCTGAAGTCTAGATCAAATAGATACTCTAGTTGCCTGAATTTCTGCTGAGGTTCTAGTAGGGATCAGATTTAAAATGAAATTAAACTTGTTTAGGGAGGGAATTCCTTGAATATATTTAAATTTCTTGAACTGGAAGAAGGTACAAAGACTGCAACTTCTTCTGCAAAAGGGAGAAAAAGGCTTGAATCTTGGAAGCAGCTTGGAAACCAGTATGAATATAATAAGACACAAAGTCAACATAGAAAAGTAGAAAGGTGTATTGAAACTTACTAGACAAATCCTTCTTCTCCAGCTACCTGAGAAATTATAGTTTCTGAGGTTTGAAGCTCTGTGATGACATAGTGTAGTTACAGACTTTCATATCTGAATTGTCTTGGGGTTTGCTTGCTAAGATTAGTTTGAACTCTTTTATAAAAAATATAAATCAAAAAAGTCATTCTTAGGTAGAATGAAGTTTGACACGAAGTAAAACCTGCTGCAGATTTAGTCTGCCACCCCAGCAGAATTTATCTGAAAGTGAGTGCACCAGCTAGAAAAGGAAATACTGAGGAATAAAGTGCTTACCTATTGAGTGACAGAGAGAAAAGACTCGGGATTGATGCATAATATTTTCTGCTATTTAATGTCTGTAGTAGGAAAGTGAGTAGTACTTTTAGAATGGAGTAGCAAGATAGTCTGTGGCAAGAGACAGTGACAAACCTGACCAATTTTTATATATTTTCTCACTTCCAATATGTTCTTGCTTTTATTGAAGTGAAATAGTCCAGGCACTGAAAGAAGCAAATGGAGACTGAAAAGGAGGCAGGAGCTTGGTACAAAGATGTGTCAATGCTTCCAATGAAGAAGACTCCTTTTTAAGTGAAACTTTACTGGGGAACAGAACTGCTTGAAGTCTGTCCTTCTGCTTCTTGGGTCTACCATGCTCTCACATTGAAGACCTGGTTCTTGACTCAGAAATTTGTAATGTTCTAAGTCTTTGGGTGTTTTTTTTCTTATTGCGGGTTTTGTTTGCTTGTTTGTTGGCTTTGTTTGTGTTTTGTTTTTTTTTTCCTTAAGAAATAACTGTAGTTTACTTTAGAAATAGTCAAAACATCAAAATGGCGTGTCTTTATTTTTTTTACTAGTGCAATTTGAATTCAGTGTGCTTATAATATGTTTCATGGTGTGCAAACTGTTTTTAAAGAAAAGGATATAGGAAACCATTGATTCCACTGTCAAAAGCAAAATTACTATTTTTTTAATGTCTTTTCCATCCAAAAGGTTTGTATTCCTCTTGTCTGGAGGATCCGAGTAATTGCAGCATGATAGGTAGGTTAAAGGTTAGGAGAATATATGTGAATGAAAGTGAGCCATGGAAGTCCTAGAGGGATTTATTCTTGCTAATATAATGACTAAGGTACTTGCACACTTGCACCTGGAACATGTATTTTCTGTGAAAATTATTTAATTATTTGAGCATTAATATTCTCAAACCGTTTCTTATTCTATTTAATGAATTTTGGGTGCAGTATTTCTGAGCTGTAAGCAAGAAGTAATATTAGTTGTAGCCTTATATAGCAAGAGACATGGTTGGAACTCTTGACTTCTGAATTCCTCTGCCCTGTAGGTTTATTAAAACTCTGTGCAGAACTTTGCATCTTCTTGACTCTCCTGGGCTAACAGTTTAAACCATGAACTCATATTATGTGAGACGCAATCAGAACCATCTGTAATATCCAGGAAAAACTAATATAATTTTTTTATTAGAAATAGTTGTCTAAATAGCCAGATGATAAATATTTTAGAAAAGTGCAAGCACCATGCCTGCTATTCTTTTCTGAGTTCTCCTTTGCTTGACAGTTATACAGAGAAATGGCTAATAAAAATGTGATAGTCTACCTAGCTTAATAGCATTTGGGTAGAACTTTTGCTCTACCGGCATCTTTAGCTATATGATCAAAAACAAAAATTCACAGAAACTTTGGCAAAACCGGTGTGTTAAAATCCATTATAACTGGAAAGAACAAAGCTGTGGGGGCAAACACAACTCTTCTATAATTTTTTATATCTCTCTGCCTTAGAAATTGCATTTATCACTGCATAATTCTTTTATAAACATGGGAGAAGTAGTAGTGAGCTAAAGCTTCCTGCACTTTGTGGTGCAAAAGTATTTTAAAAAAAATTTAGACTAATAGCATATTCTCTGTAGTGTAATCAAACAAGCCTCTTACTCACTTTAATTAAAAAATTTTGTTCCTTTGAGCCACATTACTATAAGAGAGATATCCAAGGTCCAACTGTAGAAAGATAAATTATTCTAAACTTCATTGCAAATAATGGGGTCTTATTACTCACTAATGGGGTCTTATCACTCACTAAAATCTATGGAAAAGTATGAGATACTAACTTGAAAAGCTACCTAAAAGTCACTGTTAATGATTCAACACTAGAGAATTCTTATCCTGGGTCTGTTCCCTGTTTGGAGAATTTACAAAGCTTATTCCTTATGTCAGAAAGGATTTTCAACACCCTTTCAAGTGTACTCCTCACAAAAAATGTTCTCAAAATGCTTCCTGAGTATGAAACTCTTAGTACCAGGTCTGAAGCAGAAAATTGAGCTGGCCTAGAGAATAATATCATTAATTTGTTTAGAACCACTGAATATCCTTGTTACAAGTAGTGGCTTGCTGGAGTTGTCCTTGCATTAACATTTCCAGCTTTATATATCCATCAATTTACTAGCTGGTGATCTGGAAGGGAAAGACTCCTTTGTCTGTGTAGAGCTGGTTTCTGTCGTTCGAGAGATATTTTGGTTATTTGTGCGTGCATGGAAAACAGGCTGGATTAAATATTTATATAACCCGAAACCCTAAACCCAGGTGACTCTCAGTCACCTCCTTTGGTAGCTGGACATAAAATGTCACTCACCTTTTTGTGAGTGTTGGAGAGGGGTGACTTCCTCTTCGAAGAGGAGGTTAATGTTGAAGGAAGAGTCCGGAAAGTCAGCGTGAAATTAGATGTTTGCAGGCAAGGCCTAAGACAGCAAAGGAAGAAGTGAGGGAGACTTAATGAGAGCAACTATTACTTCCCAGGTCTGGACTTTCATCAGAGTACAGAAGACCTTAAGGGGCTAGAGGTACTGGCTGAGAAACTCCAAGGACTAAGCTGAGAGAATGTCTATTTAGTGCCAAGAAAATTTTAGACTTTTGAATCTTTGGCCCAGATCACCATCTGGTGTTAATTCCACTGAAATCAAAGAAATTATGCCAGGATCTGGGACTGCATGTGAGAAAGATTTATAATTGTAGTTTTGAAAATGAGCATGAGTTCACAGAAATAGAGCATGTCTAGACAAATGGATAACTATAAAAAGCTAGTTATTGTATTGTACTGTAATGTTTACTGTTGCTTGATGTTGTCAGGGTAACTGCTTTAATTAAGTACCTCTGAATTCCCTCTAATCTTTACCTTATTCTCATTTGGGTGAAGACAAACTTTTTATTGTTGCATATGTATTAATCCTTGAAGGTGTACAAGAGAAGAAACTGCTACCTAAAGCATTTGTGAATGTATCCAAAGTTTCAGTGTTTGTTAGGGCTGTGCTAGGTCTTTGCAAATGATTGTTAACTTACCCAAATTAATGTGAAAAATATATTATAGCATTAAACTGATAACTGAACAAAAACATGCAACTAAACTTATCCTGAATTTCTATTATTTGCTCTATATTTTAAAGTTTTTGTTGCATCTTTTCTCTCCTGCTGGGCTTTTCTCACCACATATAGCAAATAGCGCACTCTTAGCTGGATTAAGAGAATCTGTGTCAGTATTTTTATGCTCTACAATCAACTTTGGTTGTGGGTTATTTTTGTTATGGTCCCATCCTTCCCTGCCTCTGTTGCAGCTAATTAAATAAATTTTGTTTTCTGCATTAGTGACATTGCATTTTGACTAATGCGTGCTGTAGGTGCCTTCTGGGACTTGCTTTGGATCTTGACATCACCTTGTCTTTTACCCTTTCTTTTCATATGCTCTTTGCTTTTTCCTACTCTCTCTGCATAACACATTCAAATGTATTCTTGATTAATATTAGATGAGTCAAAATGTTTGTATGCATGACAACTTCACCTTCTGGTGTAGATTAAATTTGTTTACTAAAAATGTAATAGTTAAATTTTTCCAATGTGTTCTACTAAATGACTTTGATTTTTGATTGAAAGAAAGTTGTAAATAGAAGCTATTTACTATTATTAAATTTTTGCAAAAGCTTTTTTTCTAGGGTAGAATGCTATCAGGAAAGAAATTACGCTATCCTTCAAGGGTGATTCTCAAACTTAGTATTTTCGTAAACCTATTGTTAATAGATCACTAATGTCTTCATTCTTCTCATCTTGTATCACACAGAAAAAATGAGATAAGACCTGTGCTAAGTTCAAAAAATGGGGAAGCTAGTCTTATTGAAAATTAGCTTCCCAGCTAGACCATTGATAAAGCTGTGAAATAAAATTGGGAATTAAATTCCCAAGCCTGATGCAGTGTTGAAATATTTTTCTGCTTTAGGCATTTGTAGTGTTTGTGATGAAATGATGTGTTATTAGTGATGAGAAAACAAACACTCATATTTATTTTATCTAGACTTTTAAACTTATGCAGAGTGATTGATTTAAGTGTCAGTCAGAGCTGTTTAGGTACTGCTTGTGACAGTTGGGAATAGCAGAAACTCCTATGATATTAATTTATGTATGTGAAAATTAGAAGTTATGTGGTCCTGCAAAGGAACAGAGGCAGTGATGGGTACATGGATTTCCTAAGGCTGCCAGCTCAACAGACTAAAAATCTGACTGAAAACCTGAAATTCTGAAGAAACATATCTGGCTGTGGTTCCTGTGATTGTGCCAGCGCTGCATTGTGGGCATGGCAGAGGCAGGTTTTGTGTGAGCAGGAGAACAGGTTATACATCCTGAAGGACATGTGTTGCCTCTTCCTGCAGAACTTTTGAGCAGCTCTATAAACAGCAGACAACATCACTGTACTTTTTACACTTTACAGCAATGATATCTTTGTTCCACCTTGGAATGCCTGCTCATGAGAGTCAGAAGGCAGATAACCAGACTGGGCTGTCAGTCTTTGAACAGAAGTCAGATTTCTAGGACATAACCTTGGAGAATGTCACCTTGGGCACAGCGGAGTCAAAGGACAGCGTTCCTAAGTCTTCTACCTGCTGATTTCTCTCAATTCTTACCATTGCAGTTTGATAAAAACTTAACAGCAAAAGTAATTGAAAAAAAGCGCAAGAACTTTTTGTATAGTTTAAAAGAAGAAAAACAGAGCATATTTGTAATACTAATCATTGAAAAAAAAATCTTAGTCCATATTTCTGTGTTTTTTCTTTTTTTTTCTTGAGTGTGTTAATGAAAAGATTTTTTTTATAAAATAGAAATATGATCTTAAAAATTAAATGGGAAAGTAGTGGAGCTCTTTAAGATTAGAAAAATTCCTCTTCTCTGTATAATCATGCACATGTATTTACTTGGTAATCTACAGTAAGAACTAGTTTTTTTAAACCTTTAGAACTAGTGTCATTATTATTTCAGTGGGCAGAGTATAAGATACCGTGTATTGCAAATAACAAAAAAACCGCATGGGAGTTAATATCTGACTATGTAGCATTTATATCTCATGCTAAAAATATATAATCCTGTCACCAAAATTGAACTTGACTATATAAGAAGATAATTTCTGTATGGTCAGTATCATTTTATAAACATTCAGGTGCACATAAATACACACTCTGCCTGGAGGTTTCAGAACCTCCAGGTTCTGAAATTCAGCTGACAATTACAGTTGCAGGTCTAGAACAGCAATCAGAGGTAAACAATGAAAGCTTTTTATTGTTTCAGGTTGAGATTATGGAAGTGAGTCTAGTTGTGATAAACCAAGCCACTATCTGTCTATCTGAGGCATTTTACTATTACAAGTGAAAAAACCCCAAATAAATGTATAAGTCATTATCTAGCTAGAAGGACCAGCTTTTTTCTGTATCTTTTGTCCATCAGCAGCAATATTTGGATTCCAGAGAGAAGACTCACATGACAGCATATGCTCTGTCTTTTCAAAGCACTCTGAAATGTATAATTTTGAAAGTATTATTACAATCTGAAAGATTTACATTACAAAAATGTTTAAGATATCTGAAAACTCAGTTAAGTTTAGATTTCATTTAAGACACTGAATTTTTCTTTAAAATAAGAAATTACAATGGCATATGCAAATATTTAGGGAGCTGAGCATGCTTAAAAACAGCCCCTTTAGTGCTGTGTTGGATATTTGAAGTGTGAAAAAGTAACATATTCATACCAAGGTTTGGGTTTGTTTTAGCGTTTTATGCCAGTCTTCTAAGGTATCCTGAAGTTCAGAGCATGCCCAAAGCACAGTTTTCTCAGGCAGTGCAGAACAAAGAAATAAACTGGTGACTTTTCTCCTTATTCCAACAATACTCAGCAATATTTTTTAATGTAAATTATTTTATAAAGTAACAAACCCATTAATATTATAACTCACAGAATAGCAGAAAGGAGTATTTGCAGCTGCTGTGTCTTGCTTTCTATTACTTACAATGCTATCTGACAAGTTTGCCTCACAAGACAAATCAGGTGAATTATGATTTTTAGGTGTAGTGATAGTGTGTAGACCAGTGAAAGGAGAATTGGAAAAGGGAGATGAAAGAGAAAGGGCAGGGAGTGAAAGATGGAAGAGCAACTACAATGGAAGCTACATTGGCTGTGCTAATAAGTGGCATTGACACAGAACGGGGAACATTGGTCCCATGTAAGTTTCGGCTGGAAATATATAGAAAGGATGCATAATTTAAAGGATTAAGCTCCTTGAATGGCCTTCTGATAAAAATAGCTGGGGCAGTGGGTAAATTTCTAAGATGAGGCTCAATAAGCCTATGAAAGGGATTAGGTGATGTTGGGGGAGTAGAGTTGATGACCCAAGAGATTAATTCATTATTAATTCATTCCTATAGCCCCTCACACTTTTTTCAAGGGATAGTTTGACTGAAGATTTAGTGCATCACTGAGTCTCATTTTATTTTGAAGAGTAAATCTCATGTTCAGCCATTAGCACAGTAGATTTCTTCTCTTGGAAGAAGTGGTTTAGATGCTTTAAAGTGTTCTTGCTATAGTGCAGATTAATCTGATCTTGATTAATCTCACATCTTTTGCGTTCACTAGAAAGTTATCACAGAAAAGGCAAGAATGGCTAAATTGAAAGAGCTACTTTCACCAGTGATGTTCCACATACATGGAGAAATTAGCTGTACATGCAGGCCTCAGGAGGTCAGAGTAAAGCAATCCTATCAGGTATAAAACAATCCAGTATACTCTTCCCCCCTTGTTATGGGATCATTTTGAACAATACTACATTGTTTCATGCCAGCAATGGGGGACCAGTTGTCCTCTGATGTAAAATTACTTCATCTTTGATGTGGGACATCACAGTCATGTAAATTTTAGGAGTCTGCAAAACTCCATGTATCTCAAGATGTTTTATCGACTTAGGAGATACAAAAATGTGTGTTTAAGTAGCATGCAATTATATTGATACTTGCAACTGTCAGGAATAATTGGGAAATTAGATAGTTTGTCATCCAATTTTTTATTCCTTGCATTTTGCAAAGATTACATCAGCCCATTACTCTACCTCACTCTTTATGACTATTCACATAGTACATGAGGGGTCTTGATCAAATGCAGTTCTTAATTTACTGAAATAAGAATGTAACCCTTTGATGCCACTGGACTCCACAGAGGAGAGATGCAGAATAAGATTTCTAGAGCAAAATGTGTAGTAACAAAATCTCATATTAATCAGGCATCTCAGTCTCTATGGCTGGAGCAATGACACATTTGTGTTTGATTGGAAGCTGAAGATCTGTATCAAATCAGTTTGCGTTATAAAAGCAAATAATATTCCTGGTTCTGTGGATTACTCAGTTTCACAATAAGAGCAAATATAAGTAGTGTAAAACAGCTCATTATGTTTAAGCATTCTTATCTTCTGCTTCCCCTTTTTACTCTGTGGTTACCCATTCTTTGCACAGACTGAATTAAGGTAGGAATCTCCTGTGTCGCTGTTTTATATTTCCATTCTATGGTAATTTACTTCTCAGTTATTTGCAGTTAACTGAAACCTATTGGGAGTTGGACACACATACCCAGCATTTGAAGTGGAATATGGATTTTTCTCCTAGTCTGTATATCTTTACTGTGACTGTTAGACAGGGAAAACAATGAGAAGGATTGGAGGAAAGGACTACTTTTAAAATGGATTACAATCCAGAAGATGAATACATTATAAAATAGTTGCTGCATGTCTGAATAACTCAAATAGTGTGGTTTTGTCAGCAAACTTCTTTCCAAACTGATCTATTCACATGTACATGCACACAGAGGAAGGGGTTGAGAATTGATGGAGTTTTAACTGCCTTCAATTTGTTAGAAATTACTAACTTGATTTACATTAATGGAGAAAAAAATCCAGAAGTGTCTGCCTGACTGGGGCTTTGCATAATTTAGATTTCTTTGTTAATTGTTTCTGCCAACTGTTTATGGGGTAACATTTTTGTTATTTTGAGCAACTGATTTTGTACAGGCTGTCTTTTTGAGAACTTGAAGGTCATTTAATCTTTCCACAGCTCAATTTATGCCATAAAGATAATTTATTTTGTTTTTGATTTTAAAGTTAACAGGCACAGACATACGCACACAAACACACACACATGCTGTCTTGCACACTACTAGCTAGGAAACTTTTTGGATATAGCATGTTGTTTGTATGTTTTTCTATATGTTTTTCTTTCTGGTTAAAGATGCTGACCTATCTGAGCTATGAATGAGCTACTTGTGGATATTGGTTAATCAGAGCAGTAAAGAGCTTGGTTCAAGCTGGTGAACCTTAATTTCTTTGGTTACACACAATACATTGTCTTTAAGTGCCTCAGTGAACAGACATGTCATAGTGTCTTACTACTGTGACATAAAGCAGTAATGGTTAGAACTTATAGAGGGATTTTGAACACTTTGGACTAGTTCACCTCTTCTCCTCACCTGCTGGTTGTAACAAGTCCAAAAAGCTTGTGGGAAGCACAGCATCTCTCTGTACTGTTTTTGGCCCTGCAAGCCTTTTCCTTCTTGTATGACATGCATTGAGGAAGGTGCTAAGGAGGAAGAATCAGTAAAGGTTTCTCTGCACCTAGAGACAACCCAGACTGGACCGGTCATCTGGATTCAGAAACCAGTGTGGCAGTGTTAGTGCAGTTGTCCACAAGACAGGCCAACACAGTCTGCTTTCAATATGTGTGAAACTATACTGTTATCTCTAACTCTGCTTTAACAGAGTTTTGGTTTCTTATTCTGTGATTGCCCAGTAGTGCACTGTTATGTCCTGTTTAGCCCTCTGTGGTACAAGAAGCATTCCACTTTCTGTAAGAGGTGAAATTATGGAGCCTGATGCAACAGCCCAAAGAAGGTGAGGCTGCCTCAGCTCTGTGTTCCTGGCTCAGCCAGAATTGGGGCTGAAAATGTCCTCCCATAAGGTGCATCCACACAGAACAGCTGTGCATGCTACGTGCATGCAGATATACACACCTGGCCACACATGTCATAGGTGTATGCATTTGTCATCACGAGCTCACATGAGCTCAAACAGCACTAGGGCATTGTGATTTGACACTGGGCCAATGCCAGGCACCCATGAAAGTCACTTGCTCACCTTCTCTTGCCACAGATGGAGAAGAAAAAAACAAGTACTGCAGGGTTCCTGAGTTGAGATAAGGACCAGGAGGAAACACTCCAGGCATAAAAGAAGTTTAATTTAAAGCTACAAAGTGAACTTATTACTAATACAGTAATGAAAAGTAAAGTCCCTAAAAATGTCTTTCCCACCCCAGCCCCTCTCTTCTTCCCACTGACAGAACAGGGAAACAGGACATGGGGGTTTTGGTCAGTACATGACCAAGATTTACTTCTACTGCTCCAGGAGACAAGTTCTTCTCCCATAAGGACATGGGGTTCCTCCCAGAGGAGACAGCTCCCCATGAACTTCTCCATTGTGGGTCCACTCTCACAAACAACAGCCATACTGCACCTGCTGCAGCATGAACTCCCACCATGGGCAGACACTCCTCCCAAAACTGCCGTGGCATGGATCACTCCAGGGGGTGCACTCCTCCAAGGACAGGCTGCTCCAGCCTGGAAGCAAGGGCCCTCTCTCCACTGGGTCTCTCCCTGGGTCACAGCCTCCTCCAGGCATCCACCCGCCCCAGCATGGGCAGCTCTCCCATGGGCTGCAGGTGGATCTCTGCATTCCCTGTGCACCCATGGGCTGCAGGGGCACAGCTGCTTCACCATGGTCTTCACCACAGCCTGCAGAAGAATCTCAGCTCCAAATTCCGAGAGTAACAGCTTAAGATATGGACCATGTGCAGCTTAGCTTCTCCTGTTTGGAAACAGGAAGCTCTTGGGTGGAAAGTGACAGGCACTGTGGCAGAATGTGACCGCTAAAGTTACATGTGCGTGCGATTGAATTAATTACTCATTGAGGAATGTTGGTAAGGGGCCAGGAAAAAAAGCCAAGGTATGTTTATTTTCACACAGACAATTAGGCAACTTCAGCCTCCATCCAGCTGGGGACCACTATTCCCACTGCAACAGTTCTGAAAATACACATGAGCACTGGAAACATTTTTTTGAGTTTGAGCATCAGTGGGGAGGACTAATTGGTGAGAAAAATTGCTCCAATGTAAGGTTGCAAGGCGTACTAAGCCTTTCTGATGTGATCTCTGGATGCAAACCAGAGTGGGCTTATAGATGTGTGGAGCTCTCAGTAGATTATGTGCTGTCAGTGCAATTACTGGCTGTGATCACTTGGTCTCCCCTCTTCTTGTCCACTTCTGTGCTTTCTATTTAAATCCACCCTTCAGGGTATGGCATTCACTATGTTTACTAATGTCTAGTCAGATTCAATTGCTTCAAGAATTAAAGCCAAATAAACAGTTTGATTGTGGCCAAATATTTTTTCTTTAATCTCTCTCTTTTTTTGGTGGTTTTTTTGTTTGTTTGTTTTGGGTTGGTGGGGTTTTTTGTTCTTTTTGGTTAGTTAAAACAGTGTCCTCAGGGGGGGAAAAATCCCAACAGCTACTGTCACTGTTAAAGCTTGCCTTTTCCAGCATCTGTGGCTCTTAGCTTGCGTAATCCTGCATTTGCAGGGCCTATTCTGCCTCATCTTTTTGCCTTTTGCCAAAAGCCTGATACTTCTTTTCTCCAAAGGCAGAATGGTGTCTATAACTGTGTCAAGCTCCCCTCTGGGTGGCTGAAGCAGGAAAAACTCTGGAAAGGTTTCACAACAAATGGATTTTGCAGTACCTGGTCATGGATACAACGTTTCACATTACATACATGTTCTTGAGAAATATTTATTCATCTCCTGCAGTTGAATGTTGTGTATTGTTTGTTGATTTTTTTCTCTTTACTGTTACTTGTCATTAAAATAGTATAACAGGAAACATAACTGTATCTGATTCATACATGCATTTCAGAGGAGAAAATTTACATTGCTTTTTTAGTTTGAATTTTTTTCCTTGTCCTTATATTGAATAATGACCTCCAACCTGTCAGTTCAATTAGAGGTAAACAATTTATGTCTTCTCTATAATGCCAATCAGAAAATATTAGAGAAATATATTAAAACCAAATAAATTTACCTCTAACACTTTTCTGTAATCCTGTGAAGGACTGTCTTTTTTCTTGGTTGGTCATGTTTTGGAGATCTGTTTTATTTTCCATATTGTACCAGGGAAAAGGTAATATAAACTATCTCTTAATGGGATTCCAGTGCATAAATCTCCCTCCCTCAACAGCTTTATAGCTGTAGAGAAACATTATATTTCACAATGATGGAGCTACCTCCAAATACATAAAATTTAAAAGAAACCCACAGTTGAAGCCATCATTCCATGAGAGATCTGAGCAAGAAGGCATTCATGTGGGATCAAAGAGGATTGATTCACAGTGAAAAGTGAGATCAGATCATTACAGCCTTTCAAATCATAAGACAAAAACGTTTGGACTTCATGGTGATTCTGAATTCCATGGAGAATTTCTAAAGCTTAACTTGGTTTCCTTAGTCATGATTAAAACCACAGAAGGTGAAGAATTATTGCAAGAGAAACAGACTTCAACTCACTGTCTTGCTCTGTCATTTTTACATGAAAAATAGAGAACATGATTAACTTCATGACAAAAAACCCAAAATCAAAACCAAAACAAACAAAAATCCCCTAATTTCCCTTTTGATGGCACCAAGCAAGATTTTTTAATTCTTATTTTTAAACTTTCCCCATGAAAGTAGTGCTTATAAACCAGGTATAAAGGAAATCAGGAAATGCACTTTTGAAAATATACTAATAAAGGTGTTATTTCAGCAGTATAATTGTTTTTGCTCTGAAGAGTTGCTTACAATAAGGAAAATATTTTTGCATATTTCCAGGGACACACATATGATTAAAGCTGATTATGAAAATGAAATTGCAAATTTTTTTATCAGAAATTCTTCAAATTTTCATACAGACTATTTAATTTCGTCCCTTGTAGTTGAAGATGATTTTCTCATCATGTTCATATGACACAGATCAACAGGGGATTCAGCCCTATTAAAGGAGACCTTTAGAATGAAATCAGCTGTGGAATGTTTTACAAATGTGGTTCAGTAAACCCTGTGTAATTTCAAAAAGAAAATGGCGCACAGAGGAGTATCCAGGGAATTACTATAAATACAGTATTTCACTTGGTTTCATGCAAGAGGCACCTCTGGGAGAGTAAGACATTTTTCAAATAACCTATGAAAAAATTTATCTTTTCCTGGAGTCCTAAAGCACAACATTTGCATATTAATAGAAGATTAAAATGCCCATCAAGTATTCTTTAGTTGTTGCTTTCTCTTTTGTACTTTGCTCTTCACATAAACATTCTTTCATAATAAAAAAACCTCCTTCAACTCTGTTTATTACATTGAATCTCTAAAGTTTCATATTACAATAGCACATAGTATTTTTATATTTTAATCCTTTTGAGAATTTACTCCCTAGTTTTTCCCTTTATTTGTACTTTGTTCTTCTTCAAGATGTATCTGTTTTTTTAAGCAGGGTCTAAGCATTTTATAAAGGCCAATTTCTAAGTGGGTTTTGTGTCTCATCAAAATCATGCTTTAGACATGGATCTCACAAATCTATTCAATTTTAAATTTTAGAATCTAGAACTAAAAACACCTGAGGTGATAACCTATTGTTTGGCTATGTCCAAAAAATGTCATATTACCTGCAGTGCCCAGCCAGCCATAAAAAACAGCGTTTAAGCAAGCTAAGGCAAGGAAATATGGAGCAGATAAGTAGAACTTGAAACTGTCATGAAAAGATACAGCAGATAATATTTTCAAAGTATACTGAATTTTAGAGAGCCTCTAATTGAGCCTTGTGCACTTCACTGTGAACATGACAATTATATATAAATGCACTTTAAAAATTATTTACAATAATCACTAAGGGTATAGGTGCTGCTATAACTGAAACTTTTTCCTAAAGAAATATGTCAGTGAGAAAGAGGCCATGGTTGTATTGTTCATGGATCTCTATATAGGATGAGAGAGCTGTTCAGATCAGCCTGTCTTTTCTCTGTGCAGATATTGACTAAAAAACAATAAATTTATCAGTAAACATGCTGAAACAAGAAATTGCCAAAACATTGAATTCTAAGTGACATGATTGCTAATTCCTTAAATCTGCATGGTTATGGGAATCTCATAATCTGTTTGTTGTGTATTTCTTGTTAGCAAGTTAGAATACGTTGGAGTATCTTTAAGCAAGAATATCTGTGTAAGTGCTTAAAGTTCTTTTTTGTCCCAAATGACACATTGTTGTGTTTCATGGGTATATCTCTAACTGCACCCTGTTAAAATGATCTCTGAGGTGTCAGGAGAGCCTTCATTTTATGTAAACACAAAATACAGTGCAGTTCCCAAAGTCTGAGTTTCGTTGCAGGATCAAAATATTTCCCAGTCTTGGCCAGAGCAGTGTCATCACCTACTGATGATGGTTTTGTGTGGGAGGTGCACTTCCATTTCCACAATCAGTTCATTTTTCCTTAGCCCTTGTAGTTGGCTCAATCCTGTTTGCAGCTGTTCCTAGGGTCTCCCTCTGCCTTAGCATTGACTCTTCCTACTGCTGGGTGAGAAGGGCACTCTTTTTGCAGTTTGTATCTTTTCCTGAGCATACTTGGTTAACTTTCCCATCAAAGAGGCCATGGTACATATGGTGTAGAGGCAGAAATTGTTTCCAGTAACTCTCACAGCCCATGAGTGCTGTTGCAGGTATGATAGATGAACGGAAGCACAAAGTCAGAGGTTTTATAGCAAAACTAAGCTGGTTTGTTCTTAAGGGACCGTGGCTGTGATGAGGGGCATTATGCAACTATAGCTATGTGGTGAAGTTTTGGATGTCATCAGCGCAATTTCTGTCACATTGATGCCTGCTCTGCAAATTAGACAGTAAAGGAACAGCACACCAAGCAAAGGCAGCACCAGTTGTTTTCTTGCTAGTTGCCATTCATTGTCTAAATTAAATTGAGGTCAATACCTCAGAGAGAGAATGTGACGAAAATTCCCAATAACAATCTCTTGAATTTAATGGCAGCAGAGATTCTTGAAATAAATTACAAAAAAGCCACATCTAAACCTTCCACTTTACAGCTGTACTTTTAGGGGAAGTTGAATATGTCTAAAAGTGTTTGGTGGAGTCCTTTTTGCTTTGAAGTAGATGGAAGCTTTAGGATAGGCTAATGTAGACTTATTTGGCATGTGCATGCCAGCAGTATGTGCTAGAGGGCAGACTGTGTGTTCTGCCAAGAAAGCTGTTTATGTTGTAGGCTTGGCTCGGTGTGAAAATGTGTGATCAGTCATCAGATCTCTGGGTACAGGATGCATTTACTTTTTTTTTTTCTTTTTCTGAATGGATTTGGAAGCTGGACTTTATCTTCTCAGCTGATGAAATTGTGGTCTTCCAGGAAATGTGTTATGGCTAATGTGGTGATGTTGCTTAAAGAAGTCAGCTGCTATGAACTTCTACAACAAGGAAAGAGCCTTTGTTCCTCATTCAAATATTGAAGGTTTATTGCTTTAATGAATATAAAGTTCTGTCAGCACCAGTTACTGAGAGAACATAAATTTGATTTTTGGCAAAATATGCACATTGGTACTGAATTACACTGAAAAATCTCCATGAGAGACATCAGCTGTAAGAAAAATTCCAAAAGTACTTTATCAGAAGAATTGCATGTGATTGCTGTGTTGATAAAGATATGATAAAGAATGATATGATAAAGAACCAGAGAACTTTCTACCACTCTTTTGTTTCTCTTTGAAATATGTTTAGATTCCAAAGTGGAGTGCAGAAAGCTTCTGACAGAAAAGTATTTCCAAATTTCAAAATGAAATCCACTCATTTAAGCCAAGACAGACTGCCTGACACATCAGTGCATCCTGTCTCCATCAGTCTCTGTGCTTTCTGTTTATGCTGCTTGCAATCTGCAGGGTATTTAGGGAGACTGAATTCCTACTCCTACCAAAATGCCTCCCCTCCATTTGTTGCAGCTGTATTTACATGGCAACATTATTTTTACTGAAATCCTATAGGCTTTGTTGGAAAGGGTCTCACTTGCTAGACCTGAAAAGAATCACTGCCCCATGGAGCTGCCAGTTGGACTGCTCTTTTGTGTAAAGGTGTAAAGGTGGCATAAATGTTCTAGAGAAGTCAATACAAATGAAGGTCTGTTATTGCGCTTTTAATCAGGAAATTAGTAGATCAGTCAACAAAAGGAAAGAATAAAGAGCATATGAGATAATGAAAGCTATGTTACCCAGATAACAAAGGAATTTTGTTTCTGTGTTTTTTGGTCTTCTAAATACACAGTAGTTTTTATACCTAATGAGTAATTTTTTACTCGCGTATATTTTATCATTTCAGCTTTCTCTAAATAGTATGGCTGAGAACCAAAAGAGAAAGAGAAGACCTGAATTCATAATGGCAGTCAAAATAGTAAACTACCTTGTAAACAAGAATTCATAATAGTAAACTACCTTGACATGAGGCCAGCCTGTATTTTAATGAGGTTGTTGTACAAGAAATAAATTCCCTGGAGTTTATCAAGTGAATGGTTCTGCTAAATTCAAATTTATTTTTCTGTGGTGAAGGTCTCTTTTGTGACCACAATATTTTCTATTAGACCATCACAATATGAAAGAGGCTTGTCTGTTGTCACTTCTGGCTTGGGCATGATTACACCATTTGCATCCCTTGATAGTTGCCATGTCCTACCCCTGAGAATGGTAACCTCCCATCTAAACTGCAGTATTTTGCTGCTGACAAGAAAGCATTCCTAATTTTCATTTATTTATTCCTGTAGTAGTGGAGGTGCCCGTGAGTATGCCAGAAATAAAAAGCTATTGAAAAACATAATTTTGGGCAGGGTGGCTTGACATTTCCTTTAAGCAGGCTTGCTTTTACAGCCTGATTTTAGATAACGGCTTAATCCATTTGTAGGCACTTGCTGTCAGAATCTGTCTTTATGAGATATTCTGAGCTCTCTTTAGCAAAAATGTAGAGGAAGGTCTGATGTGAATGAGTGGTCCCTAAGGTAGGAGCACTGCTGTGACCACTCAGCATGATGCACAAGCATGAGTCCAAGCAGCTGGTGGTAATGGGAGAGAAGGTAATTGGAGGCCACCCTCTGGCCTCAGGTAATTCACTTTTGCAATTTGGCGAAGATTGATAGTTTGAATTTGCACATCTTCAGTGAAAAAAAAGATATACAACATACAATAAGCCTATATATAATATAGCAAATGAGCTCCCATGTTATCTGCATCACATGAGGAATTCTTGTTTCAGACTTTGAAATGTCTAAATTGTAAATTTCTCATAAAGTGTTTGTGAATGCCAGAAACCATTAATTATAATACTTTTTTAATTCCCAACAATGACCAAAACTCTCCAAATCAAAAATAAATTTTATATTGTGTCAAAACTTGTACAACATGAAAAATTTTGAGCAAATTACTGTGGTATTTTATGCAAGAGTATTAAACTGGTAGATTTAGCTCTTTGTCTCAGAGACCTGTACAAATGAGGGTCAGACCAGAAGTTAGGCTCCTGTGCAGTTTTACCCGTATGTGCTAAATATAACTAGACCTGTTGTGTTTAACATTAAAATAGAAAGAAATCTTGCCTGAACTCAGCTCCTGAGTTCGTAGCTCAGAGTAGCTTGAAAGCACAATTTAATTAACTTTACAACATCTTAAGATAAAGGATAAGATGAATTTTTATCTTCTGTACAACCACCTTACACTGTATAGAATGGCCTTCATACTTTGTGTTCATGTTAAACAGCATCTAACCTTACAAGCAATTGCTGAAGGCGTGATCCATGTATGCAGTCACCTTAGCAGTGGATTCTTATGGAGTGTCTTGAAAAAAATAGAGATCAAACATTTACAAATATATTGCAAAAGAAGTTTATTGCAGTTAAAATATAAAGATTTTCTTTAAAATCTTTCTCTAGAGCCAACTGTGTAACCATGCTCTTTACTGCCAAGGAACAAATTTAGCAGCTACTCTTCTTAACTGAAGTACAGCATATATTGGTTAAAGATAAGTAAGTCTTGTAAGTCTTTAATTAAAGTGACTTTTAAGTTACTTTGTAAGTAACCTGTAAGTCTTTAATTAAAGTTACTACTTCAGTAGTTACTCACTTAAATTAAATAGAAAATAGTTAATGTTCATCATGATATCTTAAATGCACCATTAGTCTAATACTGCCAAAACCTTTGCCTATCAACAGGATGTAGACAGAGAAAAGGGGGAATAACATCGACTGGTCTAATGCACTAAAAGAAAAGGATACAGTTATTTGGTCAGAAATTTTTTCCAGAAAGAATTCCAGGTGAGATTTTTATGTTTTTATGTTTATGGTGCATCAAAGAGCTACTAGAAAATATCTAAATCTAATTGTATCACCTTACGGAACAAATACATTCTCTTTAGATGATCACCTTCCTAGCCAAGATGTTATTTTTGATTTATACAGCTCTGATGGTAGCTGTTACCATCAGAGCTGTATAAATCAAAAATTATTTGGGTGACCTAATTAAGGTTACGTACACTCTGCACTTTACATTTCCTTCTGAAGTTGTATATGGAGGTCCTTATTTACAACTCAGGAAATGGACCAAAGGTTCATTGAGTCACCTGTGTTCACAAAATTTGTTTTGTGATATTAATGGCCTGTTGCATTTTAATTATGTGAGCAGTAAATCTAAAGCCATACCATAATGATTTCTGTGGGTCCAGAAGACCTTTCTCCCCAGAACTGTCTTTGAAGCCATCTTCAATACTAGATTCTTCTTTAGATAACAAGTTGTTCATGATTTATCCTGACTAAGCTGCCAAAGTAATGAATATTAGTGTTTGAGATAGCTCCAGTGTTCTCTAACTTATTTAAAATAAAAAACTAAAAGTTCAAGGGTATAAAACACAAAGAAAGGCTTCACTTTTGATGAGTATTGGCTGAAATACACATTATGCTACTTATTAGTTTCACAGATCTGTGTGGATTTATTTGGATTTATTTCTTTGTACAATAATTTTACTTACTAATTCTGCCTTAACAAGTTTTCACCACAAAGATTTTTACATTTTAATTTTTGAAAAAAGCTCCACTGCACTCTTAGTAGACCATAAAGACTCTGTGTGATAATGTGCAGATTTCACATTGCAAACTCAGAAATGAGAAAAGTAAAATTTCATGCCATACAATACAGCAAAATCAGAAAATCTTTTCTAAATTTTACTTCCTCTCTCCTACTAACAAGCTAATCACTAATATAGCACACAGTGCAGTGACACTACATTGGCAAATACCTCAGAGGGTGGCCATCTATTTTTGCACATATAATATCCATTCAATATTGATGTAACAAAGTGTAACAAGAGAGCAAGTCTGAGTCACAAAAGAGACCTTCACCACAGAGATAAAAATTTGAATTTAGCAGAAGCATTCACTTAACAGCTCCAGGGAATTTTTTTTCTTTGACCATCATCTTTCTTCCCTGGAAGACAGAAGTTTCTAAGTTTAAAAGTTTCTGATGGATGCAATGAGCAAAGACTTCAAAATGTAAATGTAGGTTAACTGTTGTACGATACTTACTCACCTCTGCTGTGCATGAACCTTCTCATCTGGGATATATGTCTCATTTTCTGTCACAACTTAAATGCATTCATGCTAAAAGCAAAATTATTCTGCCTTTGGAATTAACCCTCTCTTTGAAATAGATGATTATGGTACAATGCCTGATATTTCTGCAATAATCATGCATTATGAGGAGTGCATCAACATTGTAGCCGTATCTGATTTAAGAAATACCTGATAGTTTTAACAAGGAGAGTATTTTCCTGTGGAATTTTAATTTATTAAGCAGATACAATTTTTAACTTCCAGGCCTTCTGAATTGTCATCATTTTCTTAAAATTAGTAATAAACTGACAGTATTTGATAGACAGGTAACCACATAGTTACCTATTTATCATATACTGTCAATAATCACAATTCCACATATTCATGCATGCTACTTCATCTGTTGTGACCAGTAACCTGATGTCTTAGGGAAAAATATCATTTAGTACATTAGGGTTCCTTTAATAATGAAGGGAATAATAGAAATCTGACTAAAAGAAGCTAAAAGAAAAGCTTGTGAATAATCTTTTGTGAGTATTCTCACAAACTAGTACTTGAAAGAGGAAACAATAATATGCAAGCTAAAAAGTGAAAGATGTTTGTTGGTGAAGAAGTTTCAAGATAAACTTAATAATGTCTTTTTCTATTGCAAGATTTGAGTAGATCCATGAAATGAAACAATCTGTGAGATTAAGGTATATAAAATTGCCTCATGGCTCTCTTCAAAGGCCGTGGGTAAACTGATAACACTAAAATATTGTAGCAAATGTAACTTTTCTATTTCTTAAGATGCTAGGTAGATTGGCAAAGCATTTGAGGGAAAGTAGCTTTTATGAAAGCTTTGTAAGGAAGTGTAGGATTTACAGAATTAAGACAAACTGCAAGGTGCTGGGTTATGTTGAATTGTAAAATAAATCAGAAATTATACGCAACAGAAAAAAATCTGGTTGGTTGCTTCTTGCAAATACTTAAAGAAACTTCATCTTGTCTAGCACTTTATAGGTTTCTTTTTCAAATGAACACTTTAAAAATGTACTATTGTGCCTTAAGCAGTAGGTCATAGGAGATCAATCAGCTTTTGGACTGCTGATCCAAGGTAGTTTATCAATTCCAAAGAATCAAAAAGTAAAAAAAAGAAAAAAAAAGAAAAAAAAATTGTATATAATTTTGTGCTTCTCAGCACCACAGAAGGGTGTTTTAATCACTGGCAAATCTAGACATTTTGTTTTCCCTATTTTGATTTGTTCACAGACTTATTTAATGGCTAAAGTGGAAATCCTAGGGAAGTGGTTGAATGGATCCAAAGATGATAGAAAGGAATAGAGTGTTGGAATTTTGCCTGGGAATAGCCATTTTAGTGATGGCAAAATCCTCTGGGCCATCTAATGACACCAAGCTCCACAGAAATTATACCCTACTTCTTTTCTCTCTGCCTCTCTCGTCCTGTTACCAGCATAGGACCAGAAACTATATGAAATTGTCTGGATGTAGAGTCACCCTAAAGTTACTGGTTTGTGTTTCCAGAGTATCATATTTCTATGAAATATGTGATAATATGTGATAATGTAATATTTGATAATGTAATATGTGATAATATTTGATAATGTAAAATGTGATAATGTAATATGTGATAATATGTGATAATGTAATATTTTCCTCTGTGAAAAGGACTTTTCCCAAATTTAAACATTATAAGGATTTCTTGAACTCTGCAATTGCAAAACCATGAAATTTAAACAGAAAATTGATAAAGGATTCAGAGGAGGAGCACTAAATGTTGTGGCAATGGGTTTGTAGACAACACTGAGAAATTTCTAGGGAAGTGGAGAAAGGTGTTAATATTCCAAAGAATAAACAAGGATAGAATTGCAAGGCAACACAAGTTTTCTTATACAGAAATCATTGCTAAAAGCTAAATGTGCGTTCATAAAAGATATGGATTGCTGTGACCATGAGGCAGAAGTAGAATTAAAGACATGTTGAGTTACTGAAGTCCTGATACAAAGTTCAGAGAAGTGAAAATGTAAAAATTGAGTATTTAGTAAGAAACAGTAGTACATCTGAATATAACACTACAGAAAACATGAATAAAACTCCATGTCCATTCCTGATGCCAGATTCCAGAAGACATGTCAGTCATGGACTATGGAAGATCAATCTACATGGCTAAATTGAGAAATGAGTATCCTACAGGCAGGTAGAGAATATATATCTGGTAATGGAAAGCTATTGCACCTTGCCAAAAAAAAAAGCAGCAGGGGCATTCAACTAGGGGAATGACTTACTTGAAAATATAATGGTCCCCACCAGTTAATGAAAATTAACTCATATGCTCAAATGTAACAGGAACTTAAAACTTGATGATAAAAATTACCAAATATATTTTTGTATCCTTTGTTTGGAAGGACACGAGGTAGATTGATTTTCTTGTAGCTCAAAAAATGTATGGGCCTAAATGGGGACAAGTAATTTCCACTCCTAAACCAAACTTTTTAATATAACAATGGGTTCTCCCATTTACTTTTTCAATTAAAGTTTCTGGAGGTCTTAGGAAGCATTAAAAACTCTGCACAGAAATAACTCATTTTGCCCTTTTTTACCAAAAAAAAAAAAAATCAAACACTTTCTGTTCAGAACTAAAAGAAGCATTAAAAAAAAAATCCCTCTTAACTGGTATAAAAACCTTTTCAGTCCCTCTGTAGAAATTCATTTCTGAAGTACGCAACAACTTTAGTGCTACTTTAATTGCTTTAATTATTAACAACCTAAATTTAACTTAGTCTTTTTCTAGGTAAAGTCTCCTTAAAGGTGTATTAAAAAAATTCCCTCCTGCTAGCCTGCCTTCCATGCTATTTAGAGAAACTGGCACACTGCTTTTGTAAAATATCTCCAGTGTATTGATAGAGACAGTGCTACAAACAGGGCTTGGGAAAGACGAAGAAAAGCACACGTGTAATCGCAGTGGTTCTATCTAAAATAGCATGAATGGAATAGAAATGTTGGCTCTAAAGAGTATTATGGTATATGTGTCTATACAGACACAGATAAGTAGGCTGACATTTTTAACTTTTGAGCAGAAAATCTTAAATGCTAGGTTCTGGCTTGAAATGAATACATGCTGAAAATCTATGCTACTACTAACTACAGATTGCCTAGAATCTCATCAGTTTTTTTTGGCAGCTGGCAGGTATGAGGCCTTGGGAGCACATTTTCCAGAACAGAATGGTCAAAAGTTGCCCTTACACTGTAGAGTGTTTGCCAGGTGTTTATGCTTTGCACAGAGAGGCCAAATAGCCAGCTTGAACCCAGTAACCAATATACAGGCTCCTACATGTGAACAGAGTATAAAGAAAAAGAAGTCTACTTCTAAAAGGTCTTAGAAAATACATTTTTTTAAATAAAAATATCCATTTTTTTGCACATAATTTTGAGAATGAGAAAGCAGACTGTTCTGAATTTGTCTGACTGAGCTAGAATTTCCTTTAGCTGTTCAGTTATTGGAGCCAAAATTAACCAAAAGATCTTTCACCTAAGGGCCCATTTCTATGGAAACTAGAGAGTACAGTGTGAACAATATTATTAACCATCCAAAGAAAAACACAACCAACAATCTTGAGCTTCATAACACTAGAGTTAAATACAGTCTTCCAATTGAATTAGGTGGAATTATCTCAGGCTTTTCATTTTGTAGTGCATAAATTTTAGGCATAAAAATTGTTTTAAATTCATAAGGAAGTTCTAACATTTGAGATCTTAAGCAGTTAGCAGCAAGACATTTAGCTAGGTAGGGAAATCAATATTTTCCTAGGCCCCTTTTTAAAACTGTTAATGAGCTCCCAAAAAGGAGTCGCTAAATGCAAAAATTCAAACTGAAAAATAGAAGCAGAACTATCAGAAAAGAATTTATTCATTGTGTGAGGAAATATTAAATAAGCAGTTCAGTCAGTTAGTTGAATTTATATTGAACAAAGAACAAACTGGTGGAATTAAAAGCTTGACTGGCAAAGGAAAATTATCCTTTGTTAGTTTTGCTGTGTACAGGATGATGGGTCTGACTTCAGAATGTAGTGCCAAGGGATATTCTGTAAGGCTGAAATAAGATGGGGCAACACATATATCAAGGGAAATTTAGAGATTAAGGAATTGAAACTGTCAATGGCTAAGAAATATGGTGAATCATTCTTCACTGAGCCAGAGGCTAGAAGACCTAATGAGCTAATAATAGCACACATTTCATACCCCCAGGAAAAGGGAGGCATCAGAATGACATAGCAAGATAAAGAGGATTGGAAGAGCAACATGATTGGGATCATATGTGATTAAAGCATCTTGTCGTTAATTGTGGGAAATGATAGAAAGGTTTTCCATGATGGAAACAATAACAAAACCCGATAGTATTCCAAAACACTCTATGCCCAGATATGGATCGTAAAAAAGATTTAATCACTTTGTTTTGGTGCCCTTTTCATTTTTCTTCTCAGAAAGAGAAAATTGCAGGAAGAAATGCTTTCTGAATACAAATAAATAACTTAGTACCACCTCCAATACAGAATACTCCTGTGTGATGCAACTTTAAATTGAAAGGTTAACACAAAAAGTAAGAGCAAACTGTGAGGGAAGAACACTGAAGAAACATTGGAGGTCATGCAAAGACATTTTACATTTAATAAAAAAAGATTGTTACATATAGTGTTAGTTATATTGAAGTCAGACTCAGCAGATGTAAACTGGCTTTTGACTTTATTGAGGCCTATGCCAAGTAAACATTGCAAAGTCTGGTCTGTGTTTCAGTGGTGTCAATTTCAAATCCCCTTCTGGGGCACTAATCTTTCCAGAAAACATTTTGCTGAAATGGGAAGAGCAGCTATGGAGTTATGAGTTTTCAGCCTTGCAGACCACCCACCAGCTGAAAGGTGTGGTCAGTTCTTGCCTTGTATGAAGTCACTGGGGGGAAGCCATGCCCTCACATGTGCTGCCGGCAGAGGAGGGTCAGAATAATCAAAATTCACCTGCTTATTGGGGATGGATGAGTAAACAGTAGGAAAATATTGCTTTGGGATTGTTCTTCATTCAATAAAGTGAGAAAAATAGGGTTCTGAAGGCTTGTAAAAAATGTGTGTCCTATAGAAATACTAAATTCAGGTAGCCATTTTTCTGTCTTTCCACTCACACCTCATGCTCTATAAGCCATATCAATTCTTAAATAGAGGAGATATGGTATTCTCATCATAATTAGTTTCACCTCAGAATGATAGAAGTAGATAGTGCATGTAGGACCTGTAAAGTGCTGTAACTCATTGTATCTTTGGACTCATGAAGGTGTTAAATATTTTAATCATATGACATTATATGTTCTTTAGATGTTGAAAAATATCAGCAGAATTTACAGCAAAATAATTTAAAACCATTTCACATAAGAAACACCTTTATTACCTTATATCCAATCCCTCACTTTAACACTTACAAAGGACCAGTTTTCACAAAGTTTGTTAACAGTCTACTAAAAAATTCAGAATATTCTATCCCCATGCCCCACCATGTATCTACTTTGTAAATTGGAATAAGACAGATTCAAATTCAGAAAACAATCTCATCTATTGCTGATTTGCCTGGTGACATTTAGTTACCAAATCTCTCTGGCTCATAATGTTGCTCATCTCACAGATGCTTTTGCACCGGAGATCTCTCTGGGATTTTTTTTCTTTTAATTTTCTGCAATCTGATTTCTTTGTCAGTGAGAAATAAGGAGTACAATTGCTTCTTTAGTGGCAATAAAATGCAGGAAGACCAGGAATTCCCAGCAAGAGCAATTGTGATACTGAAAATCACACAGGAACGCTTAGTGACATGCTCACACATTACTTTCTGACGATCTGTTCTACTGAGTAACTATGCAGCAGCCTGTTCTAAAAAATGTTTATATTGAGGTGATGAAACTGAAACTCCCACAGGCAGTTTAGCCAATTGTCAATTTCCCAATCTAGTTTTTAAGTGCATGTTGTTTTTCTCTTGGTATCCTGTCACTGACACTATCCCCAGTTTGTATTTTCATATTATATGTCCTTGTTGTTTGTCTGGAAAAATAAAAAAGTTTCTATATACGATTCTCACAAGTTCTGTTTGTCTGGGGTTCTCCCCCTTGCACTCCCTTTTTTTTCCCAGTTGAGCGGTGTCCAATACTTCAGTTTTGGGGCTTTTTTAGGGAATACATAAACATGTTAATCTTCTTTCTTTCCATTCCTTCTTCCTCTTTCTTCTTTCTTTCTTCATTTTCCTTCCTTTCCCTCAACTTCTTGTAATTTAAAAACACTTACTTTTCATCCAGCACCATAAATTCTATTTAGTCAGATTATTGGTTCATAAAATTTTAGTCAAAGGTACGCAAAATAAATAAGGGGTTATGCGGTCCTATATGAATTAGTTCAGCCCCAGATACCAGAAATGTGTGCTTGATTGTTTTCTTGTTTGCTGGATTTTTGAACTTATATTCCACCTCACTGACATTAACCAACAGACTCTTGGAGGACAGGAAATACCATGCAGACATTGATCTAGTTTGTATAAACATGTCAACAGTCTGCAGAGCCACTAACTCTTGAGCACTCCATTTTACAGAACAAATAGTCCTAGACCAGACTACTAATCAATCTTCCTTTACCTTTGCCTTTTATGAACAATAAAACTTCTTTGGCAAAAACACCGCAGCAAATGAAACCCTATCTTGTTTGAGTATTCTCTTTTCCAGTGCTTGAATAATGCCTTAGAGGTGACAACTAAAATTATCATCCATATTCCATGCAAAGAAATATAGAATTCTCTGCTTTTCCTGTGTGAATCTAGCTCTGATACGTTCATTTTATTATCAGAACTAATCCCCCTCTCAGAATATTTTACTATTTTTTTCCGTTATGTTTTAATGTGTGCTAGTTTTTGAGATAATTTTCATAGTTTGCTGAAAATTTTTGACAAACTCTATCCATGTTTAGGTTTACCGGAAAAAGTAATTTGTGTGCTGAGAAAGAGCTTGTAGTTACATGGTAACTTGTCAGAGAAGGAAGACTACTGAGGCAAAGACTGAAACAATGTCCCATTGACATACCACAGGTTATTTGATATTCATTAATAGCGAGTTGCGTTAAAAACAAACTTTGTTGCTTGTATTTAACATGCATAAATGGAGAAAGTGAGCTTCTGAATTGAAACTTAGGTCATGAGAGTAGCCAATCAGCACAAAAACCAGCAGTGTTTCAAAACAGTCAGACAGCTAATGGGTTGCCTTGAAGAAGTGCTGAATATAGAGAAAGGGAGTTTGGTGAAAATTCATTGGCTGGAGTATATAAGTCCCTCCTTATATTACTGTGCAATGAATAATGCATATTCTTCTTTGCTCAAGGAAATATGATGGTACGATAGATGAGAGTTTGTCAGGATCATCTAGGTATAATTCCTGAGAGCAAAGAGGGGGAATAAGTGACCTCTGAAAATTCTTCCTATGATATGCTTACCTTTTTAAAACATAGTGATTTTATCGCTAGGTACAATGTTTGGCCCTGATTTCCTAGGTAGGCTGTATGTACACACACTCTCCTGCTATGTTGGCAATCCAGCTGGTATTCATTCTCTTTTAAAAATATTTGTACAGATCCTGCATTTGTACCTCTTTAAGCAGTTTCCTTAACTATATTTTTCTTGGAGAAAAGAAGAAAGTTCAACCCTTTACTTTTAATTTCAACTACTGTATACCTCTACATTTTTATCAGAAGTAAGAAACAAACAAAAATGCAATATAGCTTCTTTCTGTCTCTGTAACCAACTAGCCTCACTTGCTCTGAAGAATTCCTCTGACAATTTACTGGACCAAGGTGTGAAGCAGAGTGCAATGCCAAAATTGTGAATTTATTTCTGGAGATAGAAAAGGACCAAAGTACGTATCTGCTGAAATAATTTCTTGAGAAAACAAGCACTGCATCATTAATAAAAAGTTTATAATATAAATTAAAAGTTCCTTAGTGGAATTTCTATTAGTGTTCAAGAGTTCTGGGCATCATTCTGAGGCCGGACTTTGTGTGGTGCTGTTTCACTGAAGATAATGGAATGATGTTGGGCTCTTTCTCAATGAGAGCATGGCAAATTTGACCTATAGTTTTTTTCTTCCTAATGCTTTACAGGACTTGATTGACAAAATTAATATAAAAACTAATTGTTTGCAGTTTAATTGTGTGGTGCGTGATTGGTGAGGGAATTTAGAAAGCTCACAGGAGAACAACTTAAATTTCCAGTCCTGTATAGCCAGTTCATTTTTGTACAATTGCTATAATTTTTTATGGTAGAAAGGCACTTTTTACAGATCGTATATTCATTTTAGTGGGTAAATAATGTATTTCAGTTGATAATTTTAGTAAGTTTGAGGCCAGTTTTTGTTATATGCTTGAAAAATACACAAAATAATCAGATTTTGGATTTGCAGTGGAGGCTGTTAGGCTGCTACCAGCAGTAGAAATTGTGAAGGCCAAGGCTTCTCTTAACAAGGTCAATTTTGTTGCTGCCCCTGGGTCAGGGCAATCCCTGATGCCAGCCCAGGCTGGGCATGAACAGATGGAGAGCAGCCCTGCCCAGAAGGGCCTGGGGGTGCTGTGGGTGAGAGCTGGACATGAGCCAGCCATGGGCACTGCCAGCCCAGAGAGCACAAGAAAGATTGCAAGAGTCTGTTTATAGGGGCATGCAGAGACAGGACAAGGGGGAAAGGCTGAAAACTGAGAGTAGGTTCAGAACAGGAAGAGGTTCTTTGCTTTGTGGGTGGTGAGGCGCTGGCACAGGTTGGCCAGAGAAGCTGTGGATCGATCCCTGGAAATGTCCAAGGCAGGATGCAGCTTTGAGTAACCTGGTCTGTGTAATGGTGTCCCACAGCAGCGGGGTTGGAACTGTGTGATCTTTGAAGTCCCTTCCAACTCAGGCCATTCTATCATTTTATATTTCTATGTTTACATCCTCTCACAGTCACACGTAACAGTTCTTAGGTGTAAGCAGATTCAAACTAGGGCCAAAACAGCACTTAGCTGATCTAGCATGATTAATTTTGAGTAACTGTGGAAGGTAAGTTACTAGACCTAGGCCAAACCTCAACCTGTGATAGCATTATAGTGAAAAGATACAACTATTAAGCACAACCTGTTGCAATAATTCTTATAAAGAAAATTGGAAACTTGGGTAAGCATATAATAAGAGGGGAACATATAAGGTAAAGGAGTAGCTTTACACACACACATTTGCATATTCAATATGTACATGTGGCTATTTATTTTTGGTAAAAAACCCATATGTCTATTTTATATTTACAACTGTCTTCATCTTTTTTGCTGCGTTTAAGATACTAATTATTTTAATGCAAAATTGAACAACTTAATGGTCTGGAGATGTTTAATGGAATCACTTTAATAGTGACTTTCACTATGTCTTCTGTAGACATTGAAAACTGTCTAAAACCAGTAATATTTCACAGAAAATAATGACAAAAATTCTTACATCTAGACTGTTTGCAAGACACTTGGAAATATTTTTTGCATCTTTTGGGAAAAAAACAGTTAAACAAAGAATTTTGTTGATGGAGGTAAGAAAGGTGAAGTGAAACCTCCAAGAATTGATAGAAGCATTCCAGTTTATAAGTCAACCTACCTCAGCCTGCTTCAAATCACAGGAAAAAATCCATCCACTTTGATTTTTCTTCCAAAGCATTGCTTTTCCACCCTTTATTATTCGGACAAAACCATGGAGATAGTCTGTTAATTTAACAGGATTAAGATAGTGTTAGCAATTTTTTGATCCATAAACTGATGATTATTTATTCAGGAGATTAGAGATTGTACCTACTATTCAAAGAAGAATAGATTTTATAATAGGCTCTTATGTATGTATTTAATTTTCAGCTTCTTATTTCTTTCTAGCTCTGGGCAGTCCAGTTAGATATGTAAGGGCTTGAAGGCAGGAAAATGGAAACAATTAGTATGTATTGATGACTGGAATGTTGGTGATAGACAGTCTTTGATGGTGGGCAACACAGATAATTTGAAAGTGTCCATACAAAAATAAGAAGTTGAAAACCTGGAGAAAATAAAAGGAATAAACGGAGAAGGAAAATCACATACTTAAGGAAAATTGCTCAGTGCATTAATGTTCTTTTAATTTCACTTAAGGGAGATTTTATAGGATAAATTAATATGTGATTAGTTGAAGAAATTAGAGGTGGTTTAGATGTTCATGATAAGTTATGCTTACGAAATCTTTCAAATATTAGCATTGTTTATATGCAGCAAAGAAGAAATGTTGTTTTTTTTTAATTCTGGAGACATACTGAAGTGCTGCTACTAAAAGCATATAAAACTCTTAGTATGAAAATTACTTTTTAACATCATATTTTCATTGATCTAAATCTTCATTGTGGAATTAATGTAACTTTGCTGTCTCAAATAGAATCAGGAAGACTTCTCTAGCTGAGGTTAAGCAAAGGTTGTGATATTACAAATTGGAACTAAATAGGAGACTGATATTGAGAAACTGGAACCTTGTTAGCTATACTAATAATGAATCAAGTCTCTGAGACAAAGGGTCCCCAAAGGTGATATAGCTGGAGTTTGAATACAAATGGCTATACTATTATTATTAACACATCCATTCATGAAAGCAGGTTTGTAATACATATTTGAAACTGAGCTCTCAGGGAGATTAAGCAAAGTCCATGTAGATAAAGTGTATAGAGAGGCTGAAATGTATTTCTTTGTTTATAACTACTTTATTAAGATGGCCTGACAGAAATATATTTCTCCAGGAAAAAAATAATATTAAAAGAAGAGTGTTAAAGTTTCAAAGTCAAATGCTGAAAAACTAGGAATAGCATGAAAATAGTATCATGCTAATACATTTACATGATGGAGAAGTTTCATGTTGTGTTAAATACTGCTGTTGGACCTATGACCTTTTCTGGGCAAATGGTGTGTGACGTCACTCAATGGTCAGCTATTCAACATTTTATCCACAAGTGTGATTCAAAACTACATGTTCTCCAGATTCTGCTTTCTAGTCACAGTTTTTACCTCACTCTTTTCTACAGTGTTAATTATTAAATTAACAGAAGACTTCACAAGTATTTTTGTGCATTTTGGCTTCTATTTCTTCTGAAAGATTTTTCCATTTATGAATGATGAGCAGAGACACAGAGACATTAAGAAAAATGTTTTCTTCTCATTTTAGAGCATTTGAAAGGAGTGAAAGGTTTGTTGGTTTTGTTTGGTTGGTTTACTTTTCCTTCCCTGACTACTGTCATCTTCAGTACTGCTCAGCTCTCCAGGTATTTAACACACAGTTCCCAGTAACTTCACTTGCAGTTCCTGCAGCTCTGAAAATTTTTGAGGAATGGCATTGTGATTTGTGTACTTGTTCTAGATTCCAGAGGAAGGTACTCAGGTAATCAAAGAAGAAGGGTACACATGTGTTTCCGGAACTACTTTTTTCCCCCCTATTTTTGTTTTTTCTATCTCTCTGTGTTTGTTTTTCAAAGAACAAAGAACTTTCTCCAATTTTATCCTCTCTATTTCCTTCCCGAACTGTTTTCAAAGCTGATTAATGGATCAAAGTTTGCCCTTTGGGGCGTTTTCAGCACTTTTCTAAATTCTTTTTTCATCATCTGATAAGTGTGGCTTCTAGTGTCTCACTTTTTGTTGACATACATTGTGTGTTCCATAGCAACTTCTATCTGAATCAATATAATAAATGTCTGTTTTCAAAAGAGTAAGATGAGATGGTGTCATCTTTGTCTCAGGTACAAAACTGCACCTCAAACATTTGACCTCCAACACTTGATTTTAAGTCAATGTTTGTGACTATTATTATTGTTGGTAGTATCACTAAGTCCTACTCCACAAAAAATATTCTTCTGTCCCTGCTTTTTTCAGGCTTTGCCTATTGGTTTAACTGCATAAAAAGACAATTGGCCCTTGGGCACAGGGAAACATTTAGGTGTAAATTTTCACCTTTTGACCCACCTGAGCAGTATCTTAACAGGTCCTTTATCCTACCCACAGCTCACATATAAACATTTCTGATTACAAAGGGACACTTAAAATCCCTCTCAAGTTCCTTATTTCAGACACATGAAAATGCGCTTCTCTAAAGAAAGGAATACAAACTTCACTGGGTGAGAGAAAGAATAGAACATGAAGCTGTAGGATGTGTTTCCCCCAGGTGAGACAGTCCTGTACTCTTAGGGCCTGCCTGGGGCAGAAATATCATCTCTTTTCCTTCTCTAAAATAATTCGCTGACCCTTTCCTCAAATTTGTGTGAAGTTTTCATGGACAGTTAAGAACTTCTGTGTGTATATACTGGCCTAGGTACTGCTCCACAAGTATAACAGACGTAATCTTCATTTTTGTCACAGCAATGCAGATTTTTTAGAAAAGATATCCAGGAGGAGTGATGTGACATTATATTGATGCTTTGTGATAGAGACTAGTGCCTGCCTGTCATAGGAGGAGACTGAATTCAGTGACCTGCAAATTCTGTACCAATCTATGCTCTTCTGACAAAAATGCTTTGTAAATATTTCCTAGAGGTGCTCTCTTTTTTTTTTTTCCTTAAAAAGAGAGCACCTTCTTTTTAAGACCTGAACTGGCAAAGCTGACAGAATCAAACACAGAGAAAAGTTGAATTGATCTGGATATGGTAAGTAGGGGTTTCCAAATCTAAGCAGTTTTTATCTGTAGAAGATTTATGTTTCTAATTTTTTTTACTTTACTCTGTCAGTTTGGGATGAAGATGCAAAGTTGGCTTTCTTCATGGTAGAGTGCTGTGCTTTGCATTTGTGGCTGAAGCAGTGTTGACTGCCAGTATATGGCTACTGCTGGAGAGCTTAATGTCAAGGCTTTCTTTCGTCTGTTCAGCCCAAACAGGGACAGGTGGATGTGAGAAGTGGCTGAGACAGGGCACAGTCAGGACAGCTGACACAAGCTGACCAAGGGGCATTCCATACAATTCTGCATCCTGCCCAAACAATAAAGGTGAAGAAAGTGTGCTATTGGTGTTTGTCTTCCTATTTTGTGTGCTGAGGTGCTGCTCCCCTGGAAGTGGGTGAACATCTGCCTGTCAATGGAAGGTAGTGAACTTCTCTATTTGGCTGCATTTGCATGCATGACTTTTACCCTCCTTATCAAACTGTCATTATTTTTACTGATAAATTTTTTGTTTTCTTACTATTTTTACCCTTTATTCTCTGGGGGAAGGGGACATAAGTGAAAGGAAAAATGATTGCCTATCATCTGGTCTCAATCCACTGTAATATTTAAGATAGAATTTTGGTAAAATTTAGGCATCATAATAATTTTTATATTGTTCAGAGATGAAGTCTTTAATTATAATGTCAGCTTCTCACATTTTTTTGTCATTTAGGTAGAAAATATAATCAGTGCAGCTTAGATCTCTGGATTCCAGTCAAAATTAGATCTGTAAATTGAAAACTTTATTGTTGAGTTTCACATTGCCTGAAGTGAATCTTGCCATGGCCACATGTTGAAGACCAACAATTCTCACCATACTTGTGAACTTTTTGTCTAATGAAGAGAGTGAAAGTGAGAATGAGATTATATGATGGCATAAATATAAAATCTCAACAAGTGGGAGGGAGAAAGGGTTTCACTGGAGAGAAAAATAATTTATGCATGGTTGAAGCAAAAGGTGATATGTGTCTATGAGCATGTATATTTTAACAAAGGCTCTGTTTTTACAGGCTGTGTAGGCAATCTCTCTTCAAATCCTTGCGGAATTGTTTAATCACAAAACCAACCTTATTAGCATATGTTCTCAACTTGCTTGACCTAGATATTCTAAATAACTGAATACTTTAATAGATTTTAAATAGTTTCATTTTATATTATTGTTGTCTCAACCAAGGGTTTTGTCTCAAGAGGTCAAGCTTTGTTCTGAACAGCAGCATCAAAATATTTTTCTCAATAATGCATATTACTGAAGTATGACTTTAAGTATACTGTGTTTGATTTCTTTAATGATTTAATACTGTCAATGCTGTGATTCAAGTAAACTGACTAATTCAAATTGACAATATTCTCCTTTATTTATCGCTATTTTAAACATGCATCCATTAACTCTTCCTGCAAACAATCATTTATGTCTTTAGGCATGCTTTATCAAAAGATCTGTGACACTTGCATGAATTTTAACCGTACTATTTATCATTGTTTTGCTCAGAAAATATTAAAAACCCTCACACTATGTTTAGTTGGTGTGAGATGCTCAGATTCTATGTGGCGTCTGCTGTGGTCTTATACCTTGGCTGGCCTTATGCAATCTGGAACAAAAGTTGCATTGTCATTCTGCTCATCAGGACTACCAGAAAAAGTTTTGCATGCAAGTTGTACAGTGTCTCATAGGTCTCCTCAAAACAGATATGTTTTTCATGGGATTGCATAACTTTGTTCTTGGGTATTTTGCTCTAGTTTGGTGTGACATTGAGGAGATGTGCAGAGGTAATAGATATGCTATGTTGGACTTTTTATCTTTGTTTGTTTTGTTCTGTTTTGGTTTTTTTTGCTTCTCCAATTCCCTTACAATTTCCCCAGAGTAGAAGAAAGGAATTAACTTATATTTTCACAGTTTACCAGTGTAGTTTACAGGTGACTAGAGTATGCTAATGAATAGGGATCATTTTATGTGTTTCCAACTCTCACAAGCCCACGAATCTGCTACTGCAGACACACAAGACACATCAAACTACAAGCTTTGCTCTCTTTGTGTGTGGTAGAAATAAGTACCACAGCAAGTCACCTTGTATTTTATATATGTTTTTATTGAATAATTTTCTTTTGATGGAAGCAAATACTTGTCTTCAAATATTTGATTGCTGCATGCATTATTTTCTATAGTCTACCTGCTATTATGATATTAACATCCATAACTTTGTCAGCAAATTATTACTATTGGTATTACAGTATTCTAGCAGGAAAATTATCTGCCTCTTACCCTACTTTTAGTGTAAAAACAGTTGAGGAAAAACCTAAAAATAGGTTCCAATGTTTATTTATTTCTCTATAAAAACAACTTCATATATCTAAAGTGTTTTACTGTAAATGTGTTTTCTATATAACTTCACATATATGAGAGAAATTTTAACTCAGACAGATTTTGTATAATTTTTAACTATGAACCAGATATAGGAAGATAATTTTGGTTTTATATTAGGTTTGTATATGCAGTCTATTACCAAATAAACCTAAAAATACACACAAAAACTTTGACATCCATTGCTACCGCTTTTTTCAGGTGTTCTGGCAACTTATGCTCCAAGTGTAGTTGAAAACAGTCCAGTCATACTTTTACATTGGGAAATTACAATGACATGAAGGTTATAGGTTGATTCAAAATTGCATAGTCTGAAATTGTTCCTTTCTCAAATGAAGTATGACTCAGCTTTCAAGTCCAGTAATTTATTACAAGTATGTATCTGACTGAGACCACAGGTCAGATCTAAAATGTGGTAGGCTAAAATGGGCACAGAAAAGCTAGGTCTGCATTTTCACTGGTGCATGGAAAATGTACCCAGGATGAACTCAGCATCAACAATTCTAATAGTTGTCAAACTTATCTCAGTCACTCTGCTGAGAATGTCAAAGATGCAGCAAACCTGGCATATTTGTTAAAAAATGAAGGCTGTTTCACTGGGGATAAGCATAAATGAGACTCGATTTGTGTGTAAAGCAGCCATAGCTGAGGAATGCCATTAGAGTGAACCTGCATCTAAATGGGTTATGCAACTTTTTATTATTTTCTATATGTTAGCTATTTTATGTGATCAATATATGGAAAATACACAACAAAATTACTTTTGTATCTGTTCTGTGCAATCTTCTGTTATATTTCTTTACTGCCTTTGACTTAATCCCAATGCTTCTTGGCAGCAGTGGGCACATTCCAGGATGAAACATTTGATGATTTAATTGTATTCTCTGGGTTGTGACTATAGATAAGATTTCATGACAGAATTCAGTTGGAGTTTAGTAGACATTCTTCCTTCTGCTTTCTTATGCTGGAAAAAAATTGATCTTGTGGGTTTTTTCTGGAATAATTTTGTTCACATTTTCTTCACTGTTTTGAAGAACTGTGCAACGAAAAGTTCATAGATTCTTAAGATCACCATTTTGATTGGACAAAGCCATTAGTAGCTACATGTTCCTGAATCGAGAAATGGAAGTTGCAGTCTGGTATCAAATTATTTATAAGATACTTTAAAACCAAAAGCTAAAACAGAAAAAATGCTTTTCATCTGTTAAATCGTTTGAGTTATTTTTGTAGCTGGCACCCATTAGAATATAATTTTGTTGTTGCCCATTTTTAGTTCTGAGTATGTTAGAATTTAATTGTAGTGGGGAGCATATCATTAGTCTTGAGCATCTGCCAGACATTAAGTTATTTAGTGGCCAATATTCTTACATGGCTTTGAAACACAGTCTTTGAGTTCACTAATGATTTGATATCATTTGACTGCAGAAGCCTGCAAAGAAAAATATTTGCAAACATTAAAGTTTGTTTTATGTTAACAAAGCATTCTGAGTGAAATATGGACAAATAGGCATCAAGGCAAGGAGGCCTGTTTACTTTTTTAATTCTCTTTTTCTTTTACATATTACAAGCGATTGTATTTCTGTAGATCATGTATATGTGTATATATTATCTTGCATATTATTCATGTTAATTCTACTGGGGGAAACCCCATATGGAAAATTAGTTGATGCATTTTTATCTTTAAATTATACCAACATGATACATTTCCTGGTGTCATAGAAGACATGCTATCCCAGATGGAGCTGCACAAAATTTATATTGAAAGCCCAGCTACTGGCACTTTTAGAAGAAGAACATGCATCAAATCTCCATTTGACAGAGGGCTTGTTTGCTTCAGTGGAGGAACTTCCAAACAGCAAAAATCTTAAACATGGTCTATGTCACAGAGCTCTCATGGACTGATTTTGGACTGGGGGCTGAAGCACAATCTGTACAGTTCTCCTGTAAGCAACAGTCAAAAAGAAAGTAAAAATTAAATGTGAAATGACTCATATAATAGGACAAACCCAAGATATTGCTTCTTGTGTTAGATTTCATTTTGGGCTATGATAGATTACCCAAAAGGTCTACGAATATACCTAGTGCTTTCAGGAAAATGGTAACTAATCTTTCAAAAAGCAATTCTAATTCTGCATGATGTAATTAATTTGTGTCAACTTATAGGTAATTCTTTGTCTATTTTGAGGGTAAAATATATTTTATCATAAAGTATTTATTTCCTGCACAAATTAATGAAATTACAGTGCTCAGATATTCTGGTGTTGGTTTAACTATTTCTAAATAATTTAAAAGGACTTTTTAAAAAGATGTGTGAAAATTGTGGCTCCTCTTTCATTTTCAGGTTGCCTTGCATGACACCTCTCTCTTACTGTGGTTTGTAAAATCACAGAATTAATGAAAGGCTTGTATTGAAATGGACATCAAAGATCATCAAGGTCCAACCCCTCCTTCCATGGGGAGGAGACTTCCACCAGACAAGGTCGTGCAATTCCCCATCTGACCAGGCCTTGAAGATTTGGGGCTGTCACAGCCTTCCTGGGCAATATGTTACATGATTCACCATCCTCACAGTAAAGAATTTCATTCGAATATCTAATCTATTCTAAATATCTCATCTTCCAGTTTATAACCATTTGTCCTTGTCCTATCATGACCTGCCCATTTAAAAAGTTGCTTTCCTTCTCTTTTACAATACAACATGAAGACCAGGATGGGATCTCCCCAAAACCTTCTCTTGCCAGGCTGAAAACTCCAACTCTCTCAGTCTCTCATTATGTGAGATGTATTTCATACCTCTCACCAATTTCATGGCCTTCCCCTAGACCTGCTCTCACAGGTCCACAATTTTCTTATGCTGGAGAAAACCAGAGATGAACACAGTACTCCACAAGGAGCCTCATGAGAGCCAAGCAGAAGGGCAGAATCCCCTCCCTCAGCTGCTCCCCAGGGTGCTATGCATGTAGCCCAGGACACACTTAGTTTTCTGGGCGGGGAGCGGACAGCACGTGGACAGCTCATGTCCAGCTTTTCACCCACAAGAAACCCTAAGTCCTACTCTTCAGGGCTGTTTTAAATGTCTTCTTGTCCCACTCTCTGCTCATTTCTGGGATTGCCATGACCCGACTGCAGGATCTTGCACTTGGACTCACTGAACTTCATGAGGTTTGCACCCCCCTCTCAAGCCTACCCACATATTCTCTGATTGGCATCCTTTCCCTCCTACATCATCTGCTCATAAACCTTACATTTTCTGTGGAAGTCAGGAAATTGCCCATGGAAGCACATTTTGAATAAAAAGAAAAATTTCTCAAGGAGTTAAGTATCCAGAATTTTCTGCTTCTATCCTCTAATAACCCGAAGTATTTCAAGTGACAAACTAAGAAATAAACAGAGACACTTCTACTATTCAGGTAAAAATCCCTACTATCTTGCTCTTACTGTGCTGTAATTAGCATAAAATCTTGCCATGTTATATATAAGATAGAAAATTCTATCTGGCAATAAAATTAGTGACAGGATGAACCCCTTTTATCCAAGGAAAAAGACATAGAACATTCTTACTCCAACTAATGATTTTGGGAGAAATGTCATAGAATCCTATTTTTTCTTTTTGGAAATTGGAAAATCTTTTAACTATCACAACAAACTTCTTCAGTCAAATGTTTTCCAGTTATTGCAAAAGTTTTAAGTACTCTTCTTGAAGACTCCCTCATGTGTTTAGAGTGCTAGAATAGAGCGTAGAAACCAAAATGAAGCTGCCTGATTGCTGAGACTCATTTCAACATTAACAGGGAAAACATAAGTGGGAGAATGCTGTAATCTTTCAGTCTTCACTTTCTCTACTACTTCCTAGGATGTCCTGGCCTTCCTCCTCTCAAATTACTTCATATAGATTATGCAAATTTGTGTTGTGGTTGTATTTCTAGTTCTTACTCATCCCCTTCTGACCGGTTTATACCCATCCTGAAGTGTAATGCCAGAATCAAGAGGTCCATACCAAATGAACCCTCACTACACTCAGTCGCCATGGAACCCAAACAGTGCTTCACACATTTCATGCATGTTTTTGCAGCTTTCATATGAAAATTCTATATTAAATTAGTTTTGGGTTTTTTCTCCATTAAACAATAGTGCAGCTGTTGTTCATGTTCAGGCTTGATGCCCTTTAATTTCCAGGTTAGCTTAATTAGTGCTCATAAAACTGCACAAATGTAGCTATTGCAGACTATTTTTTTAAAAAAAATTTCAAGATGATTATAAAATTAGTTTGTTATGCAAGTAGTTATATCCAGTAGTAATATGTCTGCAAATATAATACGGGAATATCATACTTTATTGTCCATTTTGTTATAAAAAAATTAAGATAGGCCTGGATTGAGAACCCATCCCTAGTGAATCCTTACTCTACTTATCCTTGTACTTTAAAAAAACCAAGAAACCTAAACACTGTAGGTTTTTTGAATCTAGTTATTCACTTATCTTATACTGTAGTTTACATTTTGTGATCATAGTTACTAATGAAAGCCTTGAACAATGCTAGACCTTGCATTGACTGCTGGAGAAACTTTCTTAGTCCCTCTTTGTTTATATTGAAATTGTAATATAATTATTGAAATTGTAATATTGTTACATAGACTGTAACCCTATAGTTTTGTACCCTACTCGAGAATATTATTTCTCATCTTTCAGAAAATCATGTGAGACCATAAAAAATTAAGGTTAGTAATCTATAATTCCCAATCCACTTTAGATTTTTTTCTCAAAATATGCACTGTTAATTTAATCTACATTATAAACGAGGTCAGTTTGGGCAGGACTACCTTCTTGTCTTATCAATGGAGAGGGATACTGTATCAGGCAGAAATCTTAGACAATCTGAGTTAGGTAACTGAACTTAATTTATGACCAAACATCCTTTTTCCCCCCTTATTTTCCTTTATTTCACTTCATTGCCTTTTCCCAGCTTCCAGGTTCCTAGCCAGCCTCAAAGGTAATCAGAAGTTGCCACAGGCATTATTCCACAGAATTTGGGGAGAATTTCATTAGACACAAGTAGGTGGAGAACAGTGAAAATCTTTCCAGTTCTGTTTTCCTTCTTACTGCCTTCTGTCATTGATAATTAATTGTCTGATTAAAGTTAACCTTTCCAGTGAAAACTGAAACAAAAGAGGGCATTAAACATGTCAGACTTCTTGACATTGTTTGTCATTAGCCTCCAGTATCTATATGGCATGGACTGATTCTTTGCTTGGGTTTCCTCCTAATCTAATTGTAATATGGTTTGTTCTTGCCCTTTATGTTCCCTGCTAGTTGTATCTCATTTTGAGACTTGACCTTTCTAATTTTGGGCCTATGTTCTTCTGGGTTTTTTTCTGCCTCTCCTTAAATATTTACCATTTTTGCTATTCTCTTGGCGCTTCCTACTTGAGTGTGAGGAGACGAAACAGTTTACTGGAGAAATTTGCTACACTTTCTATGTTCTTTTGCCCTAGGAAAATTTACATTTAATACTGAATATAGAGATTTTTTTTAACACCTGCCAACCTCTTTTAAGGAATGACTGTCTTTTTTCTTCTTTGTTTTTTCCCTTTTCCTGTTAGATTAATGTCTCTTGAGATCCTTCCTAGAGCTTCTCCTGTTCTAAGGTTTAATTTTAATTAGTCAATCTAGACTGATTTGTTGCTTTTGACTTAATAACTGCTGAGAAAAATCACACTTCCCTGACTGAGAAAGTCTTCCCTCAGTCTTTTTCTCCATCTTTCTTTTGCTCCAGAGAACATATACAAAACTGCTGCTCACCTATTCACATCTGTGTTTCCCAACAAATATGTAAATAAGTTTCATTATGACAACCACTCACTGTGCTTCCATACTTTGTCATAGTTATCGGGCTTCTACTTTTAAATTAATTAATCCATAATTAATATTTTCTCATTTAGTGGCCTGCAGCAGACATTCTAAAATGTTATTCTTTGCTTTTATCATCACATAGATGCTATTAACAATTATTTTCTATGGACAATATAGTTTGGACTTAGAATTGCCCTGTTTATCCTTCCTGAATGCTTAGTTCTCCATTCCTCACTTACAACCCCCTAAAATGAGAGCTTTTAAGTAAGGACAATTAAATGTCATTAAACATACAGCTGATGGCCATATTCTTATAAATGGAACGTATTTACGTTCTGGACTGTAACGAAATGGGGGCTGAGTTGGAGACGGAGGTGATCACACATCCCAATGTTCATGAGGCAACATGAAATAGAGAGCATTTATTGGCTCAACCCCTCTTTATAAAGGGGATTTGACTGGATAGCTCACTGCCCTGATCTTCTAACACCACCCAGCTCCTGGAACAGTGAGATGTCTCCAGTTTAGGATGGAAAGTAATTGGTTGAGGTTCCTGTCTGTCAGCTCAGGGGCCAGTTTATGGAACCAGCAGGGTTTCTTATCTATAGACAAATTAATTGTCCAGTACTAGCTAGCTTTTACTGTGTCACACTATCACATCTCTTCCTTTCTTTCTTCATTAAGAATTGCAACCTGCTCTCTGTCACCCATCTGTAAGGGCCCTTTGCAAACTGGGCGACAGAAGGCACAATGGGTTTAATTTGCATGAGGCCATGTTTCACTGGAGCTGCAGCATTCATGTCTAGGAGCTGTTAGGTAAGAACTACTAATATTCTTTCAGGCTAACATGTCACAGGCTATTTTCTTAGAAGCTAAAAGCTACAATTTATCTCTAAAAACAACAAACCCTCAGAAGCATTAGAGAACAACCCAACTACTAGAAAAACAATCTTTAAACAGAAAAAGCAGTCTGTAAACAGGAAAAAATAACGCATAAACAAGTGAAGTCCTTACACTAACTGTCACTTTGAGAGTCCCAGATTTCCATTAGGTAGGTGATCAGTTGTTCTGGTTACACAGCTCTTGATGTCTGTTGAGGGGTCATCAGGAGGATGCCTCCTGTGGTCCCAAGCCAGACACAGTGCAGGCTGGATACATCTGGCAGGTATCCAACGTGTCCCATTGTCTGCTGAAATGCATGCATATCCCTGCTCCCAAGTAATAAGATCCCAAGGAACCCCCCCATGTATTGGTGAGAGGGTCTCTCATCATTACCTTGGGTTTGGGCAGCTGAACATTACAGGATAATTTCAGTGATAAGAAATTATTTAAAATAAATGATTTAGTGTGTATATAGCTTTAGCTATTCTGCTCTGTGGGGTCTTAGCTCACATACCTCTCTTTTGTTTATTAAGTATAATGTATACTTAAAGTTCCATGTGCTCTTTCCACTGTTGCTTCTCCAGTTACTAAATGGGGGATACTGGTTTGGTGTGACACACCCCAGAGCTGTAGAAATTGTCTAGTTTTCCGTGAAGTGCATCAGGGCCATTGTCTGTTTTGATGGCGTGAGAGATGCCCAAAATTTCAAAAGCTGATTACCAGTGTGTGATGGCATTCCAACCTTTTTCTTCTGTGTGTACTGCAGCCCACGTTGCTGATTAAAAGTTATCAATTGAGACACGTGCATATTTTAAACAGCTGAATTCAGCGATGTGTGTGACATCAGATTGCCGGATTTGCAAAGCATGCAACCGATAGGGGTTCACTCCCATCTGCAGTGGTGCGGCATGGGCTTGGCTGTCAGCACAGGCACTAACAATATCACGAGCCCCTGTGCTTGACAGCTGAAATTGCAGCTGTAAAGCTCAAGCACCTTTCTGTAAAAAATCTGTTATGCCTTTGCTTGTGCAAGCATGTCTGGCTGTGGTGCTGTCCAAGCAGGGCTAGCTAGTATATCTACTCTGGTGTTGCTCTCTGTGCCAAAACCTGTGAAATTTGTGTCACTACTTACTATGTTAGAATCTACAGGTTCCATGAAGTCAGTGGTTGTGGTGTTACGTTTTAGTTAAACGGTATGCTCTGTCTCCCCCCTCAAAAATGTACGGTTTATTCCAAGCCTGTGATCCTCCCCAGATCATCTATCTGTAATCCCATTGACCCAACTCTTATTCTGTGCCTGCTTTGAATTTCCCTGTTAAGCTGTGCAGGGGAGATCAGATGCTCTCTTGGCCCTTTTCTCCCTAGGCTCTCCCTCTCTCCCCCTTCCTCTCCCTTCCCCCCTTCTCCCTCAGAAACCGTGCTGCTCCTAGGGGTGGGACCCCTAATAAACCCTCATCTAATTAGCACACTCAGAAGCCATGTAGAGTCTCCGTGCCTGCCTTCTGCTACCAGTGAACATAAAGCTTAGGGGGCCCCCAGGACTCCCCGAGGACCCACAAATGGACAGCAACAAGTGGCCAGAGACAGGGACAAAACACACACACACCAAAGCTCCGTGCAACAAACAGTGTGTTTTATTGTTGAGAGCCTTCTTATCTAGGGAGTTCAAAAATCCTGGGTCTAGACAGCTCATTGGTCTGGTCCTCAAAAAACTGCACTGCTGACCAATGAGGTGCCTGCAGCCCACAATGGAACAGGACAGGTGAAAGTCTCTGTCTATCAAACCAGGAACTCCAATGGCACAACTCCTGATGAAATAAGGATAGTAAGGCGTGGAGTTTTTAGTAATTTAAATAGTTGTGCACTATCAATTTCCTTTAGTAGTGCTCTGTCTAATCTTTGTGTGATGCCAGCCACATATGCAGAATCAGTTACAACTTTTAGAGGAGTGTGGGGAAAATGCTGGAAAGCCATAGCTACAGTGTGTAGTTCTACTCTTTGAGGTGATCCACTCTCATATCCCTCCAATGTTTGCCTCTCACCTTCCTCTTTCCATGTCACAATGGCCTTTCTTCTTTTTCCAGAACCATCAGTTAACACTGTACCACCTTTTAAGGATGTTGGGCTCTTTAGGGGTTTCAGAGATAGTGCAGCTTCCCCACCTAACTTCAGCAACCTGTGGCCTGATAAATGGTAAGTGATTTGTTCAGAAAAATCTTGCAAAGCACTTTTTGCAAAGCACAAAAATTTTGCAAAGCACAAGCTGTTCAGTTAGCAAAACACCATTCAAACTGCTCTTCAGTCACAGGAATAATAATTAGTGAAGGATCTCTAGCATTCAATTGCAATCACCTTTGATGACATTTGATGATTAACTGTGAAATTAGCTCAAAGGTGCTTCTTTTTTGGTTGGTGAGGTAAAAACACCCACTCTACAACATCCAAAGGATAAGGCCAGTGTGTGTCACATTGTCCAATAATACCAGTAGGATGAGAATTAACAATGAAAATTAACACATTGATACACACTTATGGGCATATCTGGTGTACTTGTCTGTTTGTAATAGCCTTCTCCACTGTTTTGACAGCAGCTTTTGCCTCTGAAGTTAATTTTCTGGGGGAAGTTAATTGAGGATCACCTTTTAAGAGGTTAAATAAAGGTTCTAATTGTGAATTGGTTAATCCTAAATATGATCTGACCCAGTTGATAGTACCTAAAAGTTTCTGTGCATCATTTAGAGTCTGGATTTGGTTGAAAATGGAATTGCTTTTGGCTGTATCATTTGGTTCATTATTTTGAATCCCAAATATTTCCGGGGTGCTTGCTGCTGCACATTCTCTGATGTTACCTGCAGCCCAAATGTTTTTAATGCTTGCAACAAGTTGGGCTGAATCCGTGAAAGTTCCTTTTTTGTTTGGGTTGCAATCAAAATGCCATCCCTGTAGTAATATAGTATGCCCCTGGAAACTGTTGTCTCCCTGATGAGAGTGCTTGTGCAATGTATCATTGACAGACTGTGGGACTCTTTCTCGTGCCCTGAGGAAGAACTTGCTATTGATAATGCTGCACTGATATAGTATTATTAATTGAAGGCACTGTAAAAGCAAACTTTGGGGTATCATCTGGGTGCATTGGAATAGTAAAAAAGAAACATTCTTCAGGTCCACAAACAGGATGTCCCAGGAGGTAGCCATCATTGTAGGAGAAGGCGTACCAGTTTGCAAAGCCCCCATGCCCTCCATCTCCGAATTGATTTTTCTTAGGTCATGGAGCAACCTCCATTTACCAGACTTCTTTTTTACAACAAATACAGGGGAGTTCCAAGGGCCCACAGATGGCTTTGTGTGTCCTTGAGCTAGCTGTTCTTTTACTAAAGATTTTAGGGTGTCTAAAATGATTTTAGGTCTAGCTTCTCTTTCTCAAGGGGCCACCGTGGTATCCACACAGGCTGTGTTGTAAGCCATTTCAGAGCTGGTGTGGGGACACCTTATGCCCTTTAACACAGTGGCCTCTGTCAAAAATCCATCCCCACCTGAATGCCTCATGAAGACAAAACATCCCTCCCCCACAGGTTCAGTGGTGCAGTAGTGATGTATGGCTGGACTGTAGCTGTTTGGCCCTCAGGATTTTTGATCAACACAGGATTGCTCCTCAAGCAGTTCTGTGTGGTTCCTGCAAGGCCAGTGACGGCAGATACTGCAGGTATAGTAGCGCATGATGGAGGCCATGTGTTGGCAGAAATTATGGTGATGTCTGCCCCTGTGTCAGTCATCCCACTGCAAGGGCTTTGCCTTGGGCATCATAACAGTACACCCCACATTAGGTCTTCCCGTTTGCCTCCCACTCATTCTCCTTCCCCTTTCTCTCCCCCTTTCCTAATTTCAGAAAGATTCTTTGGATGAAACTTGCCTACATTGGATTTCAAGACAAAGAGAAGACTAGATTTTCTTTCTTTTTAGATATGTTATGAAATATTAGTAGACTGACTTACAAATTCAACTATCATTTGCAGTAGAATTCCCCCTTAAACTGGCACTTGTCTAAAATATCAGATTGTGAGAACTTCATATTTTTCTTTTCTGTGTTTCATTGAAATCCATAGAATATGGACTCCCAGGAACTGATGAAGGATTGCATAATCTTGCACCAGCAGCAGATAGCAGCTCCCTAGAGAAAGTGGATGCTTACAAATGGGTCATTTGCACCTTATTATTGTTTTCCTAGTTTGAAAGAACTGAGCAGCTATCAGCTTGGGGAAATTTTACTGTTTCCTCTATTGTCATGATTAGACAGAATTCAGAAATAAACCATAATTTAGACATTACTTTAGTGGTTTACAAACATTCTATCAAGAAAAGGATTGGGATTTTGATAAAACAGAATCTCAAGATTAGAAACACAAAGCCCTCTTATAAAGTGGAAAACAAACATTACTTTAAAAAAATTAGAAGACTTCAATATCTGAAATTTTCTCATATGCTCTTTTACATCTTATTACATTTTATTAGTTTCTTTAAACACTGCAATGAGATGCAACAAAATTTTAACAAAAGAATCTTTAAAAATTACAATATCTTTTTACAATATCTTTTTACTAGTTGACACATTTACTTGAAATTGTAATATGCGTTTGAAATTATTTTGGAGAACAGAAAAAAGAAGAAAGTGTCATTTGCTTATGAAAATGTGTTATGTTATACACTGAAGCCACTTTAAACACTGCAGGAGGCATTAATGTCTTGCAATCATTACAGTGATACTGAAAGCGTAAGATGACTATTAGGGAGAGAAACTGCTGGGTCTAGCATAAAATGAAATTATAATATTATTATAATCTGTTGCCAATGAAAAAAAGAAAGAAAACAAAAAACCAGAAAGAGTCTTTTAGTTCCTATGTAACTGGAAATGCAAAATAGATTGTTTTGCAATGGCTTTCTATTTTCCCACATGAATGAACATAGTCCTTCCTCTTGGAAAATCACGTGAGTTTTATATTCTGCATTGATAACAAATAATAACAAATGCAGAAAAGCTGCATTTACTTTTGTGATTCTGCTACAAACATCTAGAATAACATCACAAACTTCAGAATTATTTGTTAGTTTTCATCATAAAACTGTTTAACTTCTATGCAATTAAGAATACACAGAGGGATAGTTGGAAAAAGTACTGATTTTTTTGAAATTTCATATCTGTTGTTAAAATATTTCACCATTAACTACTTTTTAAATATCCCTGGGTAAATTTCTTTAGTGATTCACAGGTGAGGAGATGTAGCATGGTAATTATGTAACACGCACAAATCTACAAATCAATACGTCAGATTATGTTGAATGGAAAAAATTTGCATGTGTAGTCAAATATCTTGACTTAAATACGTACTAGAAACTTCACAGCAGAAATAAGTTTATTGCAATAGAAAGCCATAGAATTAATTAAACTTTTTTTCCGGTACTCGATTTACTTAAAACCTGAGGTTTATTAGTCCTCGCTCATTTTATTTAAAGTGTATTTAAAATATATGTAAATTTTTTTGGTCATTAATAAATCTACATGTGTTTAACCTTCTGAATCATACCAAGTCACTTGCCTAGGTGATATATTTTGTTTGGACTGGTACATGTGTGAAATAGTACATCCTGGACTATTTTAATCATACTGATATAATTTCCCAGGCCTTAAGGTTTTATATGTCACATAAAGCAATATTTTGTACATCTTTAGAAAGTAAAAACCCCAAAAATATAAAAGGAACAATTATTCCATGAAGTTTCATTTATAATAAGAAAGTGCCTTAGGAACTGTTTCCACACAGAAATATGTACAATCGTATTAATATAACCATACTGTGATAGTTACCTTGAAACAACTTCTCATCAAGATGTCCTTATATTGCAATGAAAGTACCTTTTCCAAGTTAAGGAAAGAGACCATCCACCTGGTCAAATAGTTGTGCATTTATCCTGGGAAAGCTCCTAATTTTTACTTGCATCTCAGTTATAAGTGTTATTAGGACAAAATTCATGTTAATGGTAAGATGACTATATGATGCTTTTATCCCCAGTTGTCTTGTTCTGTTTATGGTGAATAATACATTTTGCACCTTTAAGACTTGTTCCAGAGAGTGAAGTGGGGAGAGAAGAAGTGCACGGTTTGTTTTCAGACACTGCTCTCACTCCTCCACATTCCTGCTCCTGGACCATGTTTGCGGATGGACAGACAACAGGACAGAGCTTTCCTTTGTTTTAGTTAGTTTTAGCTAGCTGAGGCAAAGTTCCCTAAACTGTAGGGTTTTTTCCCTTTTTCTTTAATTCTGTTTAAACCTGCTCTGGACTGAACACCCAGGGGAGCACCAGCAGCTGCAGCTGTGGCCCACTGGGCCGGGCCTGGCCTGCGACATTTCCAGCACGAGAGGGACTGATCAGAGACTGAGTGAGCTGCAACCCAGGGACGGGGTTTTCTCAGTTTGTCATCTCTTTTAGCATGCCAAGGGGTTTGATTGTTTAATATTGTTGAGGTTTTATTGTTCAATAAACAGTTTTTTACACTTTTCTTCAAGGGCTTATTTTCTTCCGAACTGGTTGGGAGAGGAGCCAATTGAATCTGCTTTTCTAGAGGAGCCCCTTTGGGAGTTCTTGCCCAAATTTGCCCTGAACCAAAACAAATGCATCTAGTTGCACTCAATGTAGGGTGCAGAGAAAGTCACTTTCTCAGTCACTATGAAAGTGGAAAAAACTTTTATTAATTACATGTTAATTGTCCTTGCTCTGTAGTAAGTTAAAGCAGTCAGTAACCATGTTGTTTAAATTTGTAATGTCTCTTGAGGTAGAAACCTTCATATAGTTCTGGTCTCTAAGCTTTTTATAGTTTTAATACCTTTCTAGTCACTAAGATTATTGTCCCTTACATATAGTTTTTACAGTAAAAGGGCACAGATTAAAATAGCTACTGTGCTGAGCGTTTACAAAATACTAGGGCGTTTACAAAAATACTAGAGTCTGTTCAAAATATGTAGAGTTTATATTTTCTTCATCCCACCCTGCATCCCAGTTCCAATAGTATTTTTGGGGGATTTATTAGTAAATGCACCCAGTTTGTTAAAGGAGGAGCAGAAAATGAAGCTTTCCAGCCTTTCCTTTCCTTCTTCTCCTTTAAATCTGGTATGTCACTTTTCAAAAATGTTCTGTTTCCCCTAAATGTTAAAAAACCCCATCTTTCGGATATTTAATCTAGTAAGCTTCCTTTTTATAGTCTACAACTTCTCTAGAATAAGAGCTGACATGTCCAGAGGAGCTGATGAGACCCCTAACCCAGAAGTAGACCCAGGTGTGGAAAATCCTGAGTAGTGTAGAGAATAGGAAAATATGAGCCAAACCCTGAAGGAATTTTCTGACCCTGTAAACTAAGATTTTCCATGTGAACAAATTCAAAACCCAGCTGAAGTGGAGAAATACCTGAAAGAGAAGTGCCATGATGACAATGAAGAGAAAAAGCTCATTGCAATGAGCTGGGCCTTGGCCTATGCTTATTGCACACTGCAGATACTGTAGGGCAGCAGATAGGGGCAGGGAGTCAGGGAGATAAATCAGCAGCTACCTCAGTTACTCAGGCTGCAGCCAACAGCCCAACTACTCAAGTTGTAGCTAAACAAAACCGTAACCCTAAGCCACTGGCAGTCACCACGAAAATAAGCACACAAGCAAAACCAATCAGCCAGTAACTGATGATGATCACCTGGGGGAAGGACCCTCAACACCAATTACTAGTACAAAAGCCAAAGTTAAAGCAACTAACAGAAACCCCAATGTTGAGTCCCGTTCCCTAAAGGGTGTTCATGGCTAAAAAAAAATGTCTGCCCCTAGAAAATCTAATAAATCTATAATTAGTTAGCCCGTCTTTAAAATCTGCAAGCAGAACTATAGTTTTAGATGACCGTAAAGTGAAACATTCAAAATCCCTATCACATAATCCCATCATCAACCAAAAATGATGAGGGGGAGTAACCCTCACAACCTCTAAACGCCAGTCCTAAAAAGTGTAACACAAAAATATCTGTGCGCAAACACTCTCTATATGCAACAAACTTAGTAAAAAAACATAAAACAAAAAATTCAACGCTTAAAGAAAAGTAACAATAACAAAAATTGTCTTTAGTATTTAGTATTTTTCTAAAAAAGAAAAATACTAAATAACGTAGACACTATAAATCCAAACTTAGTACCGTGTACATCCGTGATGCAGCAAAAACTTATATGACTTAAGCCACAAGAATACACTTCTGCTTTAGCAATAATGAAGTGAGATGACAGTGCTTAAATACAGTGAGAAACTGTTCTTAATATAGTGAAAAAGCTCCAAGCATATATAATTGTGGTGGTTTGACCAGGAAGAAGTGGGAATTCTGGGATGCTGTGGTCAAACCAATGGATGTTCGGAGTTTGATACTGACACCTGGTGTAGCCAGTGGGGTTTGGACACACCTCCGAGAATACACAGGGGTTAAAAAGCAGAACTCTGGCCCTGGGAGGCTCTCTTGGGACGTCGAGGAGAAGAGGTCAGATCTCCCTCCCCTGTCCAGCCACTGCTGCTGGGCGGGGGAGGGGCTGCCATGCGGTAGGCCCGGGGCCTGGACAGGGATGGGGGTGAGAAGGCCCTCAAGGATGGAAGGGTGGAGGTGCAGCCCCAAGAGACATCGGGCAGACATTCCCCCCCCAGGAGAGAGAGAGAGAGGAGAGTCGGCGAGACGGAATGTGATAGCAGCCGGCCCAGGAGGAGAAAGGGGGGAGAAGGGTGCAGCCCGGCCGGCCGCAGCAGCAGCGCGTGTGGGAGTATCGTCGTTCTGAGACAGGCAGAGACTGAGATTTTTAACCCCCTTTCTTTCATGATTGGGGCCTTGCAAGAATGCTGATCCTCCTCGGAGCTGACTAAGAAGGGAGATAAGAGATAAGATGAAACAAGGACCTGGCCCGAAGGACGTAGAGAAGACTGGCTGAGTGAAAGAGAGATGCTTGGAGTGGCCTTTTGGCTGGATTTTTCTTGTGGCCATGGACTCAGTTTGTTCCTGTGACACAGAGACTGCACTTAGGGGGAGGCAGTGCCTCAGAACCAGGAGGGTTCATCGTGGGGACCCCTCGGCCCCAGGGGGTTGGAAAAATATGGGGGGGACAGATGTCCCAAAGCAGAGACTGTGCCTTTTTGGAGTGAGACAAGGTATCCTTAAAAGACAACCCTAAAAGCAGCTCTGGTCCATGCGCGGTGGTGAGAGCACTGGGCATGGAAGGAAGATGTCACAAGCGGCAAAAGGACTTTTCCGGGCGGTGCCGAGTGACATTGGAAGCACAGAGGTTTCAGCGTGTTTCCAGGGGAAGCCTATGGAACAAGAAGGACTCCTCTCCTCTTCATGAACTGAAGTTTGAGTATACTAAAGTGTGGTGCCAGGCTGGGCAGTTGGTGATTTGGGAGAATGTATCGGATTGGGAAATTCAGGTAGTGGGGAGGAGGAAAGTGGTTTTTTTGTAAGGTTTTCAATTTTTTTTTCCCTTTTCCTTATAGTTTTTCCCTATTTTCCTGTAGTTTAGGTAATAAAGTGTTTTTTATGTTTAAGCTGGAGCCTGTTTTGCTTATTCCTGGTCACATCTCACAGCAGACACCAGGGTGAGGGCATTTTCATGGGGGCACTGGCTCTGTGCCAGGCTCAAACCATGACAATAATGCTGTACATAGCCCAACACATGCTGAAATCGCTACAGTAAAAGTGCATCAACAAAAAAGACAATATAAAAGAATATCCTTTAAAAAAAGATTAAAAAAACCTGCTCTAAATCTCAGCAATACAAATCAAAAGTTCTAATATCCAACATTCCCCAAACAAGAAGAGAAAGTACACCCCACAAACTGAGCTGTATTTCTTCCTGCATCATTTCAGAAAAAACATGACAAGATGAGATGAAAAATCTACTACTACTCTAGCACAAGTGCGTAAATTGAAAAAAAAATTTAAAAAAAGTTCCACAAAAAATCCCAGCTCCAATAGCCCACAACCAAACTCCCATATATAATGATGATAATGATATTTTCAATCCTCTTAAAAAAATCCTTCCCAATCTAAGCCTTTACATACAATAGATAAAAACACAGTCCCAGTAGTGCATGTCAAAAGTTTGTTAAAAAAACAGTTTAAATCAATTCTGCCTCAAATACAAACAAACCCATTTGTAAAGCTGTCTTTACTCAAAGACCAAATTACACATAGTAAATAATAAAAAAACCCCCACAATGTATACCTCAAAAAAATCTAATTTTTAAGTAAAAACTATGTATAAATATCACTGTTTACTGAATATTACTACCATTATCTGTATACAGCTGCATATTAAATGTATAGTGTATATGTTTGTAGAGTTAAAATATATATTAGTTTTAGTAGTAAACTAACAATATAAAAATAAAAAATAAAATGTCCTATATTACCTATATAATGCTTTTATCCCCAACCATCTGTTCTGTTTATACTAAATAATAAGTTTTACACGTTTAAAACTTGTTCCAAAAAGTAAAAGAGAAAAAGAAGCATGCAATTTATTTTCAAACACTATACTCACTCCTCCACATTCCTGCTCCTAAACTGTTGTTGTCTGCAAAATAAACAGACAACAAAACAGAGTTCCCCTTTATTTTAGTTATGTTTAACTAACCAAAGCAGTGAAGTTCCCTAAACTGTAGGGGTTTTTTCCCTTTTCTTTAAACCTATTTAAACCTACGCTAGACTAAACACCCAAAAAAACACCGGCAGCTCGCACCTGTGGCCCACCAGGCCGGGCCTGGGCTGTGACATTTCCAGTGCCAAAAAACTAATAAAAAACTAAGCCAAATTACAACCCAGAAAAAAGACTTTTCTGACTTTGTCATCTCTTTTAAAACAACAAAAAGTTTTATTATTTAATATTGTTTAAGTTTTATTGTTTAATAAATAATTTTTTCCACTTTTCTCCAAAAAAGTATTTTCTCCCAAACAATTTTTAAAAAAGCCAATTAAATCTGCTTTTCTAAAAAAACCCCTTTGAGAGTTTTCTCCCAAATTCACCCCGAACCAAAACAAATACAGATGATAAATGATTTATATATACTTCTGTCTTAATAATTTTAAATGTTTTGTAGGTCTTTATAGCAGGACTTCCTACTTAACTTTAAAAATTCCAAGTGTGATCTGAAGGACTGAATGCAAAGTGTCTACAGGTGTGAAAAAAAATACCTGATCTTATCTGACCCAATCTACTTCCTCTTGTTCAAGGACACAGATGTCAGTGAAAGACTTTTTCTCAGCACTTGTAAGTTTCAAAGGATTTTTTCTGACATGATATATTTTAAATTGGGTATTTTGCATGGTTAAATAGATCAGTATGCAAAAATAACATATTTTGTAACAGAAGTTATGGTTTTGTCAGGAAAGTGGGGTGCTGTCAGAATTCAAATCCTAAATGACGCATGGAATAGAATTACAAAATTCGATGTGGCAGGAGTTTTAGGTATCGTTCAATATAATGAAAAACACTTATTGGGAAAATGTCATGTACTTACAGCATGCTCTTCATACTGCATCTAAGCTTATTTGTACAAGTACGTGAAAAAATCCACTTACAATACAGATCATCTTCTCTGTTGTTAAGCTGTGGCACTAATCTCTGCAACTCAAGGTTAATATAGAAACACAGAATGGCTTTAGACATAAGTATACAAAAAATAATTGGTCGCATGGCCGAGTGAGTATGGAGCTCTTTCTGTTTTTTCAATATTGCAGTGGAAGAAAAGTACTGATAAGGGTGAAATATATAATGAGGTCAGTGAATGTTGTTTACAAATAAGTCTTGAGTTTGAAATATTTCAATTTTGTCTTCATTGTCCTTTCCATGTTTTTAAAAACAAAAATATTGTGACTTTCCTTGCTATCTCATGTTTCTTTACATAAAAGAGGATTGTTTATGCTCTTGCTATTCAATAGAGTAAAGTAAATTAAGTTTTCATTTCATCTGTTATCATAGGGACTATTTCCCCAAGAAAGGAAGGAGGAAAAATACTGCATAAGCTTTATTGATGGTTGGCTCCTTCAAAAAAATCAGGAAAAATGAAAATTTAGAATTAAACCACAAATCTTTTGCATGGGGATTAGAATATTTGTTTAACATAAAAACAGTTGTACTTTGAGATTGGTTTTATATTCTTAATACTTAGGGGTTAAAAAATAATGCATTGCATCTCTGAGTCAACAGAGTATGAAATTTGTCACTCAGCAAACAGTGAAAAAGTTCAGAAATTTTTCTGAGTATGAGGGCCTTGTCTATATTCTGAGGCATGTTAACTGTCAGCAAAAAGTCCTTAATAGGATAATACCTATAGGACAATGTAACTGTGTAATTCAAAGACATTAACTTACATTTGAAATAGCAAACTCAAAATTTTATGCATATTTTACTCATTCATTTCTAATTATTTGTCCTCATATGAAGGGAATCCCAGAAGAAAAGTGGTGTGTTTTCCTTACAAAGAGAAGACAAAAGAAGCACAAATAGACCTGTGCCTTCTTTCATTCAACTTGTTTTTAATTAAAAAATAACTGGGAATTGGGAGAGACAAAGAAAGGCAAGTACAACAAGCAGAAAGAGAGCAAAATCAAAGGCAGGGCTAGCACTGAGTTTACTGCTCAGAATCGGACGGGAAGTTTATAAGATAAGCATATGTTGAAGGCAGCAAATATTCGTCAGAAACAATTTAGTGTGAGACAAAAGAAAATTATGAAGCCATCACCACAGAAGTAGTAGAATGTCCCAATTACCATAACTAGAGAAATTAACGCAGGCTAGTAAAGAAATGGTGAACATAAATGGAAGAAGTTGTTTCTGACTTAGTCCACCAGTTTTGATCAACCTACATGGCTCACCTCACAATGTTACAAATGAAGAACTGTTCTAGAACTGCTCCAAATACATGAAGTAATAGAATCTTATAATATCCTGAGCTGGAAAGTTCTCACAAGGGTCATTTAGTTTGAGTCCTGGCCCTGCACAAGAATCTCCAAGCCATGCCAAGAATCCCACCACGTACCTGAGACCATTGCCCAAAATTTCAACTCTGTCAGTCTTGGTGCTGGGAGCACTTCTCTGGGGAGCCTGTTCCACTGTCCAACCAATTTCTGGGTGAAGAAACTTTTCCTGATATCCAGTCTAAACTTCTCCTGACACATGTTCATGACATGGCCTTGGGTCCTAATGTTGGTCACCAGAGACAAGAGGGTGGTGCCTGCCCCTTGTGATTTGTTAAAAGTTCAAATGATTAGTAATTACCCAGCCCTTTAATTTTTTGAGGTGTTTCTGCAGGGTCTCATTACCTTTGAGAAACTCAACAGCTCCTCCAAATTTAGTATCATCAGCAAGCATTATACTTTCACTCCTGTGCCTAAATCATTTACTAAGACCTTGAAAAGCACATAATCAAATTCAATATGAATCAGTGAAAAAAAATTAAGAAGACACATGGAATAATGTTGATCTGTGAAAAAGGGAGCTCCTTTAAAAAATTGTTAAAATAAATTAAAGCACAAAGCCAAAACAGCAAATTACTTCCAAGTGCTAAAGTGGTAACATCACAGTTTACAGGCAATAAGGATTATATAAACTTGGTAAACCAGAAAGACTAGTGATGAAATCCTTTTTAACCCATTGGAGTCAAAAAGCTTGCCAAAGAATATGGAAACTATATATGGCTAATGATTTTTTTTACCTTAAAGTGAAGAGAATTCTTTGCTTCACTGATTAGTTTGAAGGAGATTTAGGAATTCCAACACTGCAGCATTTATTATAGGATGTGAATTGGAAAGGATTTTGTGCAGTGTCAGTAGAAGAGGATTTAGAACAAGACCTTAGAAAGAAGAGGAACAAACTGCTGTCTTATGATATTAAAATTTGCAAAATAATCACATTTAATTCCATTAAAATCTATGAAATCAGGATATGTTCTATCAGCTATCACCATAAAAAATGAGCAAACACATTGTTTAAAAAAAAAGACCCAAATGAGTTATTGCAAAATTTAGGAAAAGGAACACTCCATCAAGTCCGCATGCTGTACCAGAGAAATTTGTAAAAAATTATGATGAAGAATACCATTAGTTGACATTGGGATAAAAATAATGGGGAGGAATCAGTATAGCTGTTTCATGGAGAACCATGGCCAGCCTTCAGAGGAATCAATGAAAATGCAGATGTGTTGTTCTGGACCTAGTAGTCACAAGGAGCAGGGACTGGTGGGGAATTGTCGTGGTTTGACAGTGGCCCAACACCAGGCACCCACAAAAGGCACTCATTCACCCTCCCCCAGCACAGCTGGATTGAGGAGAGAAAAATTTAACAAAGGGTTCATGAGGTGAGATAAGGACTAGGAGAAGACACTCCAGGGGCAAAACAGGCTCAGATTAGAGGTACAGAGTGAATTTATTAGTAACAGGGTCAGAGTAGGATAATGAGATGTAAAATAAGCCCTTAAAACACCTTTTTACCCCCCTCCTTTTTACCCCTCCCTCTTTCCCTCCAACAGCACAGGGAGACAGGGCGTGGGGGTTTTGGTCAGTCCATCACCTGAGTGGTTCTTCTGCTCCTCCAGGAGAGGAGTCCTTCCCCTGTGAGGCCATGGCGTCCCTCCCATAGGAGACAGCTCTCCATGAACTTCTCTGGTGTGGGTCCACTCTCACGAGCAGCAGTTCTAAAACTGCTGCAACATGAGTTCCTCCTCTGGGCAGACACTCCTCCCAAAGTTGCTGTGGCATGGGTCACTCTTTCCCACAGGGTACATTACTCCAAGGACAAGCTGCTCCAGCCTGGAAGCAAGGGCCCTCTCTCCACTGGGTCTCTCCCTGGGTCACAGCCTCCTCCAGGCATCCATCCACCCCAGCATGGGCAGCTCTCCCATGGGCTGCAGGTGGATCTCTGCATTCCCTGTGCACCCATGGGCTGCAGGGGCACAGCTGCTTCACCATGGTCTTCACCACAGCCTGCAGAGGAATCTCGGCTCCAGTGCCTGGAGCAGCTCCACCTCCTTCTCCACTGACCTTAGTGTCTCCATGTTGTCTTCCCTCACATGTTCTCACCTTCTCCTCTTTTCTTGCTTAAAAAAACCTGCAGATGCCCCACTTTTTAAAAATTTTCTTCCTAAATATGGTATCATAGAGATGTTATCAATATCTCTAATTGGCCTGGCTTTGGCCAGCAGCATGTCCATCTTCAGAGTCATTAGGGATTGGCTCTGCCAGCCATGGTAGAAGCTTCTGGCAGCTTCTCAAAGAAGTCACCTCTGTGGAGCCCCTGCTACCAAAAACCAGGCCATGCAAAGTCGACACAGGAATGTAAACCTGCAGGTTGGTTGTGAGTGCATTGACTATGAAAGAGTGGAGTTAAAGATCGTGAGGACAGAGAGGAGTGTAAACAGGAATCTCACTACCCTGAACAAGCTATCAGGAGAACAATCCTGGAAGGCCAGGTTGGATGGGGCTTTGAGTCACCTGGTCTAGTGGAAAGTGTTCCTGTCCTTGGCAGAGGGTTGGAAATTGATGATCTTTAATGTTGCATTCATCTCAAACCTTTCAATGATTCTATGAACACTTATAAATAGAGAACTGACTGATAAAATGAACTTTCTAAAAATATTCTCAAATTGTCTCATGACAAAAGCTCCTCTAACAGATAGTTGAAAAAGAAGGGCAATGCTTTTCTAATTTAAATAGCTAGCTAAAATTTAGAAAATGTCATGTATGTTGATATGGAGTCAGGATTGGCAATTGATGAAAAATATGACATGACTGAAAAAGAGCCTGGACCATTGTGGATAGACATATTCAGACAAAACCTTGAAAGTTGATGTAAGTACATGCAGCTGTGGAGGTGTGTGATCCATCTTAAAGATATCAATGTAGGTAGGGATAGACTGATCCCAAATGTTGCTCTGCTCTTGAAGTCAATGCCTCCAAGGCACAACCTGTTCAAGAGGCCAGATATTACAGTGAGAGGGATTCATTGTAGCGGCTGGCTGCTCAAGGCTTTTCCCTCATGGAATCCTCTTTGTGTCCCATAATCAGGGGATTCTGTTGGTAGAAGATTGTGGCAAAATAGCCAGTCCTGCACAGCACATAAAGATTATCAAAGAAATACAGGGCATTTCATAGCAATTTAAAGAAGAGGTGAGGTTAAATATTTCACACTAAATTGGTGAGCTAACCTGACAAAAAAAAAATGAAATTTAAGTGAATCTTTTATAACTGAAATTTAGGCTAGGCCATCAGGGATAAAACAAATGCAACCTCATTAGTAACTACAAGACTGGGTTTATAGCTCATATAAAAATGTAGCATAGAAGTTTCTGTTTAAATTTTGAATAAATAAAAACAAGTTTCTGCTGACAAATTCTGAAATGCCTGGAAGCATTTTTGCTTAATATCATTAATAAGATATGGCATATTCTTTGAAATGTCCTGACAGGAGTTATACCTTATATATTATTCAGCTTACACTTACAAGGTTAATATTATGAGATGTTGGGCTATAGTTATACAGGAAATTTGGTGGACCAGCAAAGCACATTTTGACAAAGTGAGGAGAGGAGATTCATACTTTCTGCTTATAAATGGTTACATGACATATCAAAATGTTTTAGGATTTGCCAAGTGAAGGGTTAGCAAAAGGAAATGTGCAAAACAGAGAAGCACCAAAGTTTTCACAATGGGGAGGAAAAGATCTGGAACTTCTGCTGGGGAAATGGGTGGAGCAGGTAGGAAAGCCAGTGAAGGAACCAGAGGCTGAAGTCTGCAGTTTCTGCTGTCTTTCAAAAGTGAACGCACAAATTCCTTGCCCCAAAGAAAAGGGCCAAACCCTCCCTCAGTAGTGGTCACTTCTGTGATGCTTGGAGAAAATTACAACAGACTAATACAAGTAAGAAACTGCAGTTATCTGTTTGAGTATCTCCTTACTCTAGCATGAGAAAGATGGGGAAGTGTCTTTAACTATATGTGGCCATGTGAAATAGTTTTTCCAAATATAGCAACATTAGGAAAACTCCAGTTTAACCCATTTAAATTAAATATCAACTTTATTAATGCCAATACCTGAAACAAACAAAAATTGTTTACAGCTTTAGCAGTCTCCAGAACAAAAAATGGTAATTTGTAACATAATTTCATAAGGAACATAAAGTGTTCAGCAAAACTTCTAAGCAAGTTTCTTAGAAACAAAATACATTTTATTCACCAAAATATTATAATCTCAAAGTAGTTGTGCAGAAAAATAGTGGCAAATTGCAATAGCCTTCCTCATCAGTGGTATTTGACCAAATGCAAAACCAGTTTCTGTGAACTGGATAAGAGATATTGGTATGTACATGATTCTGGATCATAGATGTATTTACAAGTTATTTTTTAGTGGACTGTCTTCAGGCACTGGGGTTGTGTGCACGCTATTAACACCTGGGAATGCTTTGAGCTCTGGAATTTGCGTATTTATTCTATTGGATGGGCTAAAAGAAAAAAACTGAAGCTGTTGAAATCAAGGCCTAAACATGGAGGTAGAGGTAATCTATACTTAAAAGAGTGTGACTTAAAAAGACAATCCCAAACATAGATTTGTTCAGGTCTGTACATTACAGAACTAAAGAACCTAGAGCTGTTGCATAAAAATGCACATTGTAAGGAAAATTCTAAGACCTGGATGAATATAGAAAAATTTCTATTCATCCTGGGAAGTGCAATTTTAGTGAAGATTTATCTTCCTAGTATGGAAAATATGGAAATTGAGAGATGAGTGTGTTAGATGATGGTACAGTTTTAAGATTGTGGCATTATATCAAGCAAACACACCTTATTTTAAGACTTTAATTCCTTATTTGTGGTAAGAAAGTGCTGAAATACTTTTATAAGCAAATATTTTCTGTTGAGCTATGCTTTTTTTTTTTGTAGGTATCTGTTTATCTCCTGAATTTACAGTTGATTTTTTAAAGTTTAGATAATATTTATTCTGGTAAAGAAGATAATTTCTATACCTCAATATCGTTATAATGTGTATGAGATTGATCAGATTAAAATGTGTCATATAAGAATGTGAATATTGATAGCTAGACAACACAGGAGACAAAAATAGTAAATTCTATTCTACCACACTGTCCGGTTTTCGGCTGTTTGGAGGGCCTGGAAAGGCCCGGAGTGGCCTTGGGGCAGCCCGTGTATCAAAGGACGAGAAGAGGCTTCAGTTCTTCTTTCGGTCTCTGTGTTTATTAATTGTTTATCTAAAAGATTTTCTTTCGGCCCGACAGAGGTCTGCTCAGCAGCCAGCCATGAGCACACTGTCTCGCCCTCCGGGCAGTCACCTATCTTTATACCCAAAGTTACGTGTACAATATTTATCATTTTTCCCCAATACCTTTTACCCTTATTGCCCGGTGCACTTTTAGTAATGACCAATCCCAAAGTGCCACCATCACCACAGAAGATGGAGAAGAAGAAGAAGAAGAAGAAGAAGAAGAAGAAGAAGAAGGACAGGACACGCCCCAATTCCTCCATCTTACTTCTCTAAACCCCCCTGTACAGAAATCCTAAACCCTGTGTCTCACCCTCTAATTAACTAATCCCTTCACCATTCACCCCGGTGAAATCCTCCTATCCTCATACAGGTGTCGTCTCCTGTGTAGGATCAAAATCCAGCCACCAGGCACTTCTGGCAACATTCCAGGACTCCCGAGCCCCCCAAGGGTGGTCTCGGTGACTCGGCACCTCAGTCCTGAGGTGCTGAGTTCCCACATCTCCCCCTTCTGTTTGCACCAAGAAAACCTCTTTTACAATCTGATTCATGGCACATGGGACGACAATTATGAGGACTAGGAGAACTATCAAAACATAAAACCCTACCCTTAAAGCTTCTCTCCAAATGGGAGAGATGTCAAAGAAATCTACCAGCTGATCAATCCATGATCCTTTGTTAGTTTTCTCTGTAATAGGTAAATTTACCCCATTGCCTATTGCAATGAATGAAAAAATGATGCATATAAGCATCATGAAATTCATGACCTCACTTTTGTGCAAAACCATTGTTATGTTTTTCATTCAAAACCCCAAAGGGAAAACCCCCAGAGTCTTTCGTTCCTCTTATTTCTCTTCTGAGTCATTCTTTGCAGTCTGAGTCCCGACTTTTGTCTGAGTATTCGTCTCTTCTTATATATTGTTGAGAAAAATCGCTGCATTGTTGCAGACTCGTTACAAGATGACACTGTGGCTCTGCCGAACCGATCTGGCATGTCGTGCACTTCGGTCATTCCCCCACGAGGTGGCGCTGTCACCGGCCTCCCTGGCTCGGATGACGAAGCGTGCTCGACTGCTCCTCTTCCGGTCGGCGGCCATGCCGGCCGTTCCGTTTGAGACCGTGTTTGCTTGGCTTTTAATTCAGCTGAAATTGGGGTTTGAACACCAGAACGGCTCTCTTGAAGGGGTGAGTCTTGGACTCCGAGGGTTTTAACCAAAGGCACCAAGTCTGGAGAAGGCGGGGGGCCCCGGGATATGAACTCCCTGGCGTGGCCCCTCCTCGCCCGAGACGTCACGGGGGTCTGGCCCGCTCCCGCCCGCGCTCTACTCTCTGCGCATGCGTGCTCTCCGAGCCGCTCCATGTCTCTCCCGAGCTACTTTCGCTGTCTCCATCTTGTTCCACCTCCGAAATTTCCCCCCCTCGGTCTGCCTCTGACTCTGTCTCCTCCTCCTCCGACGCTGTGTCTGCTCCTCCCCTGGCCGGTGTGTGCAGCCCCCCTCCCACCGGCACCCGCGCCCGCTCCGCGATTCGGGCTGATCTGCGCACCAGGTCCAACGTCACAACCGCGCGCCTCCTACGTCTCCCCATGGCAGCCTTCTGGGGCTGCGCAAATTCCCTGATTTCACTGCCTGTGTCGGACACCCCGGTGCTGGTTTGTGGTTCCCCCCCGGGTTTTCGCGAATTTCGCCCGCCGCGCGCTTTTCCGTATCCCTGCCGGCCCCCGGGGCGGCTGCTCCCCCCGGCCCTGAGCTGAGAAAAGCCGCACGAAAACACGTGTCTCTTGCTATCTCTTCATCCGCGCTCTCCGCCTGCCCCGCCGCAGCCTGGCCGAGCTGCCGCCGCCGCCGCACAGCGAGAAAGCCCCCCCCCCGATCCCTTTCCCCCCCCTGCTTCCCCCCTTCTGCTCCTGAGTCCTCCATGCTCTCTGGAGTTTCCGGACGCTTTAGGAGTTTTCTGGGGTTTCTGGGTTTTGGGACCGGGTGTTTTAATAATATTCCTTGCGCTCTTTCTCCAAGAGCATTTTCCTCCTGGCTTCTTAAGGCCAGAGTTAATTTTTTCCCAGAGTCTTGCTCCTCTCCTTCGTCTGAGGGCCGTGCAGCCTTCCGCTGCATCTGTTGCTTCTCCTGGCATTTCGTTTGCATAGATATGCCTTCTAACATTATTCTTGCTGGGGACAACAGCTTTAACACTGTCTCGTCCTTTTTTGTTGCTAAGAAATATAAATGTCTGTTTATCTCCTGCCAAAACCCCACTTCGAATAGCAGGCACGTTTCTGCCAGTGGGTATGGGTTTTTGCCCATAGCAATAATTGTTTTAATTCTTTCTTTGGAATTCCTTCTGTATATGCTTGTGTCACGCCTTGTAAGGCGGACAAAATTTCCCGTTGTTCCTGGGAAAGTGTGCCCCCCATGTTCTTATTTCTGGACCTTCTTACCAAATCTATCGTCAGGGCAGTCCGGAGGTCTCAGTCTCTGTCCAGCAGATCACGAGAGGTGGTCCCAGAGGCGCCTTTCTGGTTCCGGTCCGGGCTGTTCTGCTACGAATTGTCTTCGGCAGAAGCTGAAAGATGGAATTCTCAGTGACTGCTGTTTTTTGCAGACTCTCTTGGCTGTTTTTTTTTTTTTTTTTTTTTCCTCTTCTCTTTTTTTTTTTTCTTCTTTTCAGGCTTCTCTCCTCAGGAGTTATCAGTGCTCTCCTGGGACCTTGTCTAAGATCGGAGCTGCCCCCTTCGGTCTTCTGCTCTTCAGGGCTTTGAGGCTGCTCCCCCCCACGAAAGGTTTTGTGGGGGTTCGAGCTCACCCAGTGGAAGCCAGTTGTCCGGTTTTCGGCTGTTTGGAGGGCCTGGAAAGGCCCGGAGTGGCCTTGGGGCAGCCCGCGTATCAAAGGACGAGAAGAGGCTTCAGTTCTTCTTTCGGTCTCTGTGTTTATTAATTGTTTATCTAAAAGATTTTCTTTCGGCCCGACAGAGGTCTGCTCAGCAGCCAGCCATGAGCACACTGTCTCGCCCTCCGGGCAGTCACCTATCTTTATACCCAAAGTTACGTGTACAATATTTATCATTTTTCCCCAATACCTTTTACCCTTATTGCCCGGTGCACTTTTAGTAATGACCAATCCCAAAGTGCCACCATCACCACAGAAGATGGAGAAGAAGAAGAAGAAGAAGAAGAAGAAGAAGAAGAAGAAGAAGAAGAAGAAGAAGGACAGGACACGCCCCAATTCCTCCATCTTACTTCTCTAAACCCCCCTGTACAGAAATCCTAAACCCTGTGTCTCACCCTCTAATTAACTAATCCCTTCACCATTCACCCCGGTGAAATCCTCCTATCCTCATACAGGTGTCGTCTCCTGTGTAGGATCAAAATCCAGCCACCAGGCACTTCTGGCAACATTCCAGGACTCCCGAGCCCCCCAAGGGTGGTCTCGGTGACTCGGCACCTCAGTCCTGAGGTGCTGAGTTCCCACACCACAACACATTTGTTGGTCCTTTGGTTGTTCCTTCATTAACATTATTCCTCATTTACAGTAGCATGAAAGAAGTATCAGACTTTGTGTGCCTTCATTTAAACAGCCTCCTGTTTCTTCACAAAAATCTGTGTTATGATCTGAAAAACTAAACACAGTGAAATTTACTTGTGTGTGTCATGCCATATGAGACTGATGTAATTATTTTGTATGGTTCCTCATGAAGAGATTAAAAAAACCTTAAAAGGAAGAATATTGCCTTACTTTACAAGCTGGATATTCTACAAACTGTATAGTTTTAGGATTTACCAAAAAAAATAGATGAGAAATGCATATTTAAAAAGAGCTTCAGCTAAAATGCAAAAGGCAATTTTAAAATGTAATGAAAAAGTAGTTATTATTATTATTATACTTTATGAATTCTAAGTAACTTTGGAAAAAATATTTTTTAAAAGCAGAAAAGGCTTTAGCATTATTTTTAGTTAGATAAAAAAGCCTTTTGCAAGATCAAAGATTGCATCAGAAATGGAATTATTGCTATACTTAAGGAGGCACATTTCTAATTAACTATCACCTAGAAAACTTTCTTTTGGTGTTTCTCATGACAGAGGTTGAATATAAATGTGCACTGCTGATTAAAACGACAGGTAAGGAACAATCTGAATTTCTATTTTTAAGGACCACATGGCAGTATTCTGGTAAGAAATTTGTAAATTTATTTTTGTGATTTAACAATTACTGAGTAGCAGTAGAATGAATTTAGAATATAATTATTATATTTATCTAACCTATTAAGGATATAGTGGAATACTGTTCGCTGTAAGGTCAGTAGTTAAAGGAGATGTCTGTCTGACTTCACTGAGAAGTTCACAGAAAAGTAATTTTCTCAATTCATATGATACAGTAATTATATTTTATAGACAGAGGGAGGAAAACATTCCACATTATTCAGTGAGTCAGTTTAATATTGTTTCTTGAAAATTCTTGATCTTAAATGTAATTTGATTATCCTTTTCACTTTCTCCCCCTAATATTTAAATAAATACTCTGCATTTATTTTCAGTGTCCAAGCTTATTACCTTGTACAATGCTTCAAAATTTCAGTTGGTTTAATTAACCTCTTTAACCAAACAGCCTTCACTACTCTACTCCCCTGGTCCATATCGCTGAAGAGCACAGTGGAACTAAGAACACCTTCTTGCTTCACCATACCAAATCCTGTATATGTTTCACAACCTGTGTGGGCTGAATATGTGGGTTTATAATAGGAGGAACATCAAGAGAATAGCTGCTTTCCCTGAAAATTGTTTTAGATAAAAATTGTACCAACCAGTTATTGAGAATTTGGCTATTTAAATAAGGGAGAGTTTTCAGTTCTATTTTCATTTGCTGGTTGACAGCCAGGATTGTAACAGGACTATGTTCCTGCAGGGTGGGGGGTGAGCTTCAGCCCTAATATCAGCACAATTTTTCAAGGTTTTTGGGATGGCTTTTAATGTAGAAAGCTCCAGCTGAGTTCAATGGTTCACAGCCTCCCTTGGGAAAGATGCCCTGGACTCTGGACAGGTAAGTAGTTGTGCATTTCTTTCACGCCAAATTTTGTTGGCTTTGTCCAATCTGATAACTTGGTGATGTGTTCAGTATTTTAAGAGTCCATTTTTTATGAATGTATGGAAATTCAGGGTGAATTACTGACAAATCAAAATCACTAACATAATCCCCAGCATTGCTGTGAAGGGAGAAGTCATTCATTCATTCATAGTCCCAGTAAAGGAAACGTTCAAATTTTCCAAGCCAATGCATGTTATTAGATGAAGTTTCAAAACATCTGAAACAGGTATGGATGCAAATTAAATTTCAAACAATCAATAACCATTCCAATTATTATTGTAGAGAAATGTAAAAGTGGATTTCAAAACAGCCCAAGGAGAATCAGTCCTCCTTCAAATAATGTAATTTAAATACAGGTCTTTTTAAAAACATGAACACAAAAGTCTGGATATTGTAGAAGGAAATTAAATAAAACAAAAATCTACACAAAATGCTTCTGCTGTGAAATCCTTGTGAAAGATCTCTTGGCCACTGTCTCCTTTGTGATCCCATTCTCTTCAATTGGTTCTATGTTACTTAAAGTAATTAAATCCATAAGAATACAAAGCCTCATTGTCAAATTCTACTTTAATTTTTCATCCCAACCAATAGTCTATATGAATATATGCAAAGTCTGGCAATCCAGCTTAGTGATCCTAAATGTAGATGTAGTTTGGATACAGAATATATAATCAGAAGAAAGCATAATTCTGTAGATTATACATATAAATATCATATAATTTCATATGTAACTGAGGGACTATCTAGCCTAAAAGTTTTCTGCCTAAAAATACTATTTTAGTTTTTCTGACAATAGTCCAGAGTTCTGCTTTTCTATTAGCAAAGAAACCCTAAGAGATAATCCCTGCCAACCCCAGTAATTCCTTATTTGTTAAAAAAAAAATCTCCCCTTAAACCTTCAAATCCAGCCATGAATCAACATCACAAATCCTACATAATGATCCAAAGAATATCCTCAAACCTCTACTGAGCTGTGGGCAGGGATAAATAGAGAGCATAAATTTAGATAGATTTTAGTTGACCATGAAACCACAAGTTAGGTAATGAGTTTACCTTTTATTAATCTTCTGCCAGAGAATTTTATGCTGGGGTGTATTCTTCGGCTTAAAAAAAAAATACATTCTTGTCCTTATTTTTGGGGTGGAAAGAAAAGAACAGAAATAATTCAAAATAGAACTATTATGTCAAGTTTGTACAAATCAGATTCTGTGCTAGGAACAAGGATTTAACAGATGTACCTTAGTGGGAAGTCAAAACAGGCTTCTAATAATCATAGTCTAAGCACCAATATTGTTGGTAATCTCACTGCACACTTTATTTATTTGAGTACCCAAATTTACTTAAACAATAATCCTCCTTATTGAGATAGAGCAGGATACTTCATTGCCAAACTACACTTTGATATAAGATACTTATTCCCAGTAGCAGAAGTGGAAGAATACTTTCCTGTAGCAGCTGGTAATACTGGCAATATTTTTCACAACATGGTCTTGTTGTACTTAGCGGTTTTGATTTTTTCTGTTACAGTGCTTACTAGTACAAAGCTCTTCTGTACTCTGCGCTCCTGGAGTGCTGCATGTATCCCAGGTATTTCTGAAGGAGCTGTTGCTTCTGTAGCATTTCTGGTCTGCTGCTGCAGTCATGAGATTTAGATGACAGAAAGAAATTCTGCTTGAATATGGTTTTTAGATCCTTCCCTGATCAACTCAGAAGCAATACAGAAAACTGCCAGTTCAGAATGAAAGTCTTGGGAGGGAAGCTATTCGAAGTCAACAAGAATGTCATATTCCTTTTTCAGGAAATCCAGGTGGGAAAAAACCCATCACCCTCTCCTCTCTTTGTTGTTGTAGTTGTTATTTTGCTTTGCATTGCTTCCAGAATTAAGAGGAAATAATAGGACTTTGTACATGACACAAAGACCATCAACCGCTGGGCATATTATCACCTCGGTATTGTGAGAATCACACAAATTTTTAGTAGGCTTTAACCTCTCCATGGCTACCTATGGAAACTTATAATTCATGAAGATCTCTTTAGATTCTAAACAGAGGACCTTAATATTTTCACCTTGGTAGGAGTTACACACACAGTTACATCCTGGGCAAATTCTCATTGTTTATCACAAAGTTTCGTGACTATTAGAGGGTAAATCTTGCATTTTCAGTTTACAGCAGACTTTTTTATTGACTTATATTTTGAAGTTCTGACATTTTTACATTCTTTTGTTCTTTATTTGGAAAATTTAATGCCTCACATTTTATAGTACCTGGCATGGCTCTATGTCATGAAAGTGCTAGAAAGAAGTTATTTTGAGGTCTCCGCCTCAAAATATTATTTAGAGGTTCCTTTTGGAAAGACGGGATTCAGATAGGGTCGGTTGCCAGCTGAACAGCTAATCAGTCAATAATTGCTCCCATTATTACAGCAGCCAGCTTGATACTGGAATTTGATTAATAAAATATGCCCATTATTCTATTGTCGTTCTAATTACACTGCAACTGCTGTTCAAAACTGAGCAAACTGTATCTACAATGTCATTTAAAAACAGACTTGACTGTTTTTACAAACTAGATTTGACTGAAATATAACTTCAATGCTGCCTGTATAAATAGAAAGGCCTTGAGTCAGTGCCGGTGTGAAGTAACTTCTCTGTCTCTTTTCATTGTCTTTGAGAAGCCTGTCTTACCATATTCTAGGAAAATCAGTGAAATAACAAAAAAAGGATGGGGGAGGAAAAGAAATAACTGTTAGAAGTTCTGTTTTGATGAAACCACTGAATTTCAGAAACTAATTTGAGGTGTTAAGAATTTAGCCCAAATCAAATTTTTAAAATAGAATTGATTACATCGCTATGTAGCCTTATAAGAAATATCTGCTTTTAAGAGTTTCACAGGATTTTAGATTATAGAAAATAATCAATCTGAAACAATTTTATGTAGGCATCCTGCCACAGCATATAAAAATTTTTGTTGAGCTTTTAGATTTGGAGAGAAAACATTTATTTGTTGAAATATAGCAAAGCAGTTGAGAATGTTTTTTAGTCAAGTTAACTTGATCCTAGACCTGAGTAGTGATGTGTTCACAAATCTTCTCTGATTAGTTGTACTTAAAAGTTTTCAAGGATTGGATCTTTGATTAGTGATTGCAGTTTTTGAAAAAAAATAGATTTTTCTTCATTTATGTTCCTACATTGAGTTACTGGGCTTATTGAAAATATTTGGGTATTTTGGGGGTTACTTGTCTGTTCGTGCTTCACCTTTTGTTGTGATACATCACACCTATTTTAGTCTGTTGTATCTTGGAACAGACACAATACGACACTAATGTAACTGACATAACCTATCCTGCTGTTTCTTACAATGAATAATTTACAGCAAAAACTGGCTTTTAAGATAGCTTTAAATAGCTGTTATGTCACTGTTTACTTCACTGATATTCATTGGGTAAAATTACATAGTCTTTATGGGTAGTTACCTCTCTGGAGGGATGCAAATAGAATTAAGACTGTTCCATTGCCTTGGGTAGCAAAATGTGAACATCCATGTTAAACAGATGTGGTATAAAATATATTTTTTTGTTTTAATATAAATAATTAATGTTCCTCTTTCTTTTCAAAGATGCTATCATGTAGCATATTTTCCTAATTTTTACTTATATCTAATAATTGTTTTTGATTATAATCTTTGAGCATTTCTTTGGAATATTAATATCAGTTGTAATACATTAGAGAACCTTGCTTGCATTTAAAATTCCAAAATCATTTTAAAATTAAGACACATAGCATATTATGCACTGTATATTAATACTTTATGTAAAACACTGCTGAGATGAATCAGTGAATCTAGGATGACTAATTCTTTGCTAATTATGCTTTGTTCTTCCTGACTGAACAGAATAGAATTACTTTGAGTGTATATGCATGCCAAATTAGAAACATCAGATCAAATTCTCCTTCTGTTAAATATAAATACTTATATACCATGTTGAATTCTACAATCAGAGCATTTTAGTTAGGGCATTTTAGTTTTGATGTTTCTGTCATACTCCTGTGTATTGGATACACCTTTATTTGGAATTGATAAAAATTATCTTTACTTTTTAAAAAAATGCAAGTTAAGGACCATATCCTAAAAACAATGAGCAACTCAAAAAGCAGATTTAATGCTTTGTCATTTATTCAGGAATGAACTTTTCTACTGTCTGGATGGAAGACTAATCAGAGCTCAATTTTTTGCACAAGTAGGGCCTGACCTTGCAAACTAGTGTATCAGACCTGGCTTTTTCATAGAGTCATGATGTGACTGAGCTTCTTACACTTCATATTAAACTGGATGTCCAGTCCTTCAGTATTGTCTATGCTCTTGTGTAACCATAGCAGCAAAACAAAGTGAATCATTTGCGACATCTGATAGTTCAACTTGTCCAAAACCTCTAATGGTTGTACAATTCCTACATTGGTGCTACTTCGATTGCTCTCCATTCTGCCAAAGAATGTAGCCTGACTACTTAACTTTTTTTTTTGTCTTTTTCTTTCATTACAGTGGTACTGAATTGCTCGTGTTTTGCTTTCCAGGGGTGCTGTTTCTTTGATTTGTTAAACATCACCATATAAAGAGCCCTCTAATCTTTGTGAATTTTGAATTTCTGTAAAGAGCTCAGGGATACCACTTTGTTGTGTTTACATATATGCTTTCTCAAAATGTGTTGCAATTTTCAAGTTCCTGAATTATATGCCAACGTCTTTTATGGACCTGTGTAGGTATAAACTTGGGAAAACATTTACTACCTGGGTGTCATTAAGATGAGCTTTTGGCAGTGTTTTGCTCTTTTTCAGCAAGCTAATTGCAGAACTCACATGTAGATAAAGTGTCCTTGCAATCATTTTGGAAGATGAGGAAATGTTACCAAGGAATGACACTATTTTGCTGGTATTTCTAGCTGTTGGAGAAAAATGTCAGAGCCTGGCATTTTGAATGAGTAATTTCATCATATGACAATTTCTTAAGTGTCTTAAATCCTTCTTTTGTCATATTATATTTTGCTTTTATGTTCAGAAGGTAGGAGAAAAGAGTGTCTTCACAGTTCTTTTATGATATCCCAAATTTTCTGCAAAAGCCAGAAGTTCAAGACTTAAAAGTTTTTCAGCATCTTCATTTTCTCTTAACAATGTAGATTTTGTTCTTATTGCCTTTAGTATGGCAGTTGCAGAATCATTTTAAGGCAGTATATTTGTTACAAATGCATGAATTGGTGCATTTCTCCTACCTTCTTTGTGCCTTTATTTGGTTGGTAAAATAAGAGTGTTACAGGACAACCCTTCATTCTCTGGCCTCTTGTACTGAAGAATGAATGAGTGAGAGTCTTGATTACATTACTGATAAATCTGGTTAACTGTTATATTAATTAAAATGTGTGGGTTTGAGGCTATTCTGAACTATTTATATGTGATTTAACTCATATCAGCAGCTAATTTGTATTTAATGCAAACTAATGGGTTTTATGTAAATGGAGCATGTGGCAGTCTATTTAAAAAACAAATTATCTGTAGTTCCATTTCAGTTATTTTAATTAAATTTAGAGTGTGTGTGCAGTGGGGAGGGATAAAGGATGTGTTATATATGAAGTGTTGATGATTAAAACAAATTTAAATATATAGAATAAGAAACAAGTGATTCTCTTAGCAGAAACACCTATTCATTTTCTGACATTTGCATGTGCTAAGAGAGTAGATACAAGATCAGGCAAGGGCATATGCCTAGTGTTTCTTGAACTGAGGAGTACAAATAATTCTTTGAGCTATTAATAACAATACAGTGAAGATTAGCTTCACATTTATAAAATGCTTTGAAAATTATTCGTAAATTACATTCTGAACAAATGACAATATTGGATGAAGGAAATGATTTACTGATTTTGTTCCTAAACTACTATGTGAATCCCAAGTCCTACCTTAGAATCAGTGAAGCCAACTATGCAATATGATGGCTGTATTTGTTGTTTTAATGGCAGAAAATAGATGATACTGAGATTTTTAGCACAAACACAAATATTACCAACTGGCTTTGAAACCTGAAGTGATTAGATAGTGACAGATATCACTATCAAATTCAAGCCTTATTTGCTTGAATTTCTTGAACCTGGCTGAATAAACAGATTCCTTGTTTTTTTGTTTACTCTTTACTGTTCCGAGTACATTTGCTCACAGTATCAGCTCAGCTTCTTCGTGATTTTGTGTCACCCAACACTGACCAGTCTGACAGATTTTGATAAGAAATTCTGTAATAGATGAAAATATTTTCCAAACACTTCTCATCTTCATTGTTGCCAGGCTTTGGCAGGACATTATTGTTATTACAACTTTCCACAGAGAACAGTTATTATTGTTCATACTAACTGTTGCCTGTGTAAAGGTTAGAATATCTTTCCAGAAGCTTAAACTGGGCTTTCATCAACAATTTGGTATATCCTCAACATCTTGTGTACAACAAGTCAGTCAGTTGCTAAACTGAATTAATGTTTTAGTGTCATCAGTGATGGAAAGGTCAACTAAAAACAACTGTTTGCTGATGTTAATCCTACTTCTACTGCTTGTCTGACAGTTTCTCTAATTTCAAAAGCTGCAGTGGGAGCTTTTGCTTTTTTCCCTTGGTTCCATTGCAAATACCATGACTATTGTTAATTCTTCACCATTACAGGGTTTGTTCAGTTGAAATGAAAACTCACATTTGGAAGTATAAATACTCTGATTTTGCTACAAACTAGAAAATCAAGAAAAACGTCCCAAGGTTTTATTCTCCAAAAAATTTCCTCTTGAAATAGGTTATTCTATTAAAAAGGTACTTAATCCAGATAAAAAAAGTATATCAACTCATTTTTTACCTATGTTTACATCTGAAGGTATGCACCTAAATTTGCACAGACAGACCTGATCAACATGCAGTGTTGGTCATGTTTAAAAGATAGCAAGACTCTTTCTTAGTTCTGTTGTGCTAATGAAACAAAACATAAACATATTGTTTGAAAATAATGAAGTTATATACTAAGTTTTAAAATTCAGCAATTGCCTCTATGATGTACTGAATAAAGACCAAAATATTTTAAGCACTGGCTACAGATGTTATGAAATAAAAATAACTTGCATATTGAAAGAGTTATTTACAAAAGGCAATGTTCATTTTCTGTCTCTCATATGTGAGCAGAAGTTTTGCTCTGCCCATAAAGGGTGAAATCATTTAAACATGATGCCCGAGTATTTGCCCAACTGATCTGGCTGAGAAAAAGGACAAAACTACTTGGTTGCTATCAATATATAGGACAAAATGCTGGGAAAAAAATAAATAAGCAAAAAGTATAAAAGAAAACATAATATATTGACCAGGGAAAGTTCCTTAAAGCACTGACCTTTGAGATCTCCTTTTCTATCCTCTCTACTTTTTGCACAAGACTCTCAATTTTGAATTTTATTTTTATATAAAAAAGTCATAAAGCAATGTATGTGACCAAATCTCAAAATGCAGGAAATAATATTAGAAACTGAGAAAAATTCTCCTATCTAATAATATATCTATGACTCATAGGGCTTCTGCTGGTCAGAGATATTTGCCATGATTGATTCTTTTCTTATCTCACTGGCCATTTCTCACTAACTCTTGCTGGTCTTGTGAGTCATTTTTTAAAATTTTTTTTTCCTTATGATTTGGAAGATTGGATTGGCTGTATTGCAAAAACTCTGATCTGTTAGTCATAAATTGATGCCATATTCAAATGTTTATTTTGGATGATGGGATTTGCTGAAATCAGGCATTATTTCATGGATTTGCCAGTCACACTGAGTTGGACTCTGCAGTTATACTTTGGGATTATTTTGTGCTGTCTCGCTATCTTGGTTCCAGACCAATATTTAGTCATGGATGAGAAATAATTTACTTTTTTTGGATTATGTGTGCTATGATATTATCAATTTATCAGCATGTAGGACAAATCCTTGCCTACTGTTATGCGAATGAGATCCCTGGTTTTACAGCTGGCATCTCCCTATATACCACCACAGAAATATCCCTGTATACCTGCAATGTCCCTTAACCCTTAACCCAGTATTTTTTATCTGTATTAAAATATTGTCCTCAGAAAGACATCTAAGAATTAGATTTTTATTTGTGCATGTTTGCCCTAGTGAAACCATATGGTCAACTCATCTGTGTTTTTTATTCCAATGCTTAAAGCATCTAATATGTACTGCAAATATATCAAATATATGCTTATATTTTTTCAATTTTTTTTATTATTTTGTGTGCTTCAAGATGTTCACATATGCTTTTATATCTCTAGCAGCCCATGTAATGAGTAAGAGGTGGCAGTCTTACACAAATATTTGGAGGCTTCATACTTAATATATTTCAAATGTCCTCATTTGTGATATAAGGGAAAACTGCTTTTATCCAGAGAGATATTTAAGAAACCCTGGAGCTTTCCTTTCCTTATCTTACATTAGACAATAGGAAAGCACTTCTGTTATAGGTAACTGCTATTCTGTCACACTGAAATAATGTCAATTAGAGACCTTAAAATGACCTGAATTGTAACACAGATGATGATGCATATTTAATAAGAATTATTAAATATGTTTTGTCACAAATTTATTTCAGAATCAGGAATCAGAGAAGTTCATTTAGGTTAGAAAAATCCTTAAGATCATTGAGTACAGATGTTAATCCAGCACTGCCAAGTCCACCACTAAGCCATGTCCATAAGCATCACATCTACAAGCCTTTAAATTCTTCCTGGGTTGGTGACTCAACCACTTCCCTGGACAGCCTGTTGCAGTACTTGATGACCCTTTTGGTGAAGAAATTTTTCCTAATATCTAATCCTGGGGAACAACTTGACACTGTCCTCTTTCCCCATCATTTGCTGCCTGGGAGAAGAGATCACTTCACACCTGTCTACAGCTTACTGTCAAGGGGTTTCGGACAGTGCTAAAGTCCATCCTGAGTGGACTCCAGGCTGAACATCCCCAGCCCTCTGAGTTGCACCTTACCAGACTTTTGACCCGCACCCTTTCCCAGGTCTGTTGCCCTTCTGCATACACTCCTGCCCCTCAATGTCCTTTCTGTAGTGAGAGGTCCAGAACTGGACACAGGATTTGAGGTGCAGACTCACCAGTTCCCATAATGGGGGAAGGTCACTGCCTTGGTCCTGTTGGCCACACTGTTCCTCAGGCAGGCCAGGGGCCACTGCTTCTTAGCCACCATGGCATGATTGGCTCGTGTTCAGCTGCTGAGCAGTGGCAGCTTTCCAGCCCCAAGTCTGTAGTGCTCTGTAAGGTTGTGGTGATTCAAGGGCAGGACCTGATATTAGGTCTTGTTGAATCTCATTCCACTGGCCTTGCAACATTCATCCATCCTGTTGAGATCCCTCTGCAGAGCCTTCATACCCTCAGTCAAATCAACACTTCCACCCAACATGGTGTCACCTGCAAACTGTTTGAGGATGCACCAGATCCCCTGATCCAGACAGGACAAGAAGGACTAACCCCAGCACTGACCCTGGGGAGCCCCACTGGTGACTGTCTGCCAGCTGGATGTGTGTCCATTCACCACCACTCTTGGGGCCTGGCCATCCAGCCAGATTTTTACCCTGGAAAGAGTGCACATGTCCATGCCCTGAGCAAGAATTCATGCAGTGAATAAAGAAATAAAAAATCACCTCAAGAGGGACGTGAAGAGATGCTACTTTCATTTTGAGTGGCCACAGACTAATAATAAAAAAAAAAAAGGGAAAATTTATGTAATTATGGAAAACAAATAGATTAATTCTGATATTTTTATTAGAGAAACGACTAAATTAATTTTTCTAGAAGATTGTCCTTCTTTTAAGATTGTGGTGACATTTTCTTTCTTCCAGTCCTGAGGAATCTCTCCTGACTGCCATGCCCTCTCAAAGATGATTGAGAGTGGAATAGCAATAATGTCCATCTAACCCTCAGCATTTGTGGGTGCATCCCTTCAGGGCCCACAGACTTGTGGATGTTAAGCTTGCCTAGATGGTTTCTAACCTGATCTTCCTCAATCAAGGGGAAGTATTCCTTTATTCAGGCCTACTTCCTGGTCTCCTGGGTCAGGCATTCCTGAGGCCAGCATTTATAATGAAGACTGAAGCAAGGAAGGCATTCTTAGTCTTACCTGCAACCTCTGTTGCAAGGGTGCCTGTTCCATTCAATGGTGGGCCTCCATATTCCCCACTATATTCCTTTTGTTATTGATACATTTGAAGAGGCCCTTCCTTTTATTCTTGATGTCCTTAGCCAGATTGAATTCCAAATGGACTAGGCACAAATGTGATTGCTTTTCACTGAAATGGTGAAATCATTTACACTTGAGTCTCTTCCATTTTCAAGAGGGCTACTCAAGAACTAAGGTAAGAGAATGGTTAGCCGTGGCAGTGCTAACCAGGGTCTGGTAAGATTAAGATTCAAACACATTATTTATTTTCACGGCTATCACTGTCTCAGTTACCAGTAGAGACCAACACTCACCGGGAGAAGATAAGGTTGCTGGCAATATTGTTACCACTTGCAGGAATACTTCACAAATCCTGTTAGAAATTTCAGCATTTTTTGTGAGACAAGAAAGTATTAAGCTGTACATCTAGTCTGAAGGTTTCTCATTTTGGTATCCTGAGAATGAGGTTTTGGTGAAGGTTGATAGAGGGGCACATCACTAGGGAGTCAAGAAAAGATAAATGCTTTATTTTGTGATATTGGAATATGTGAGGGCTAGTTACGAGTCTGGTCAATTTAAAGGACCAGGCACAGATGAAATGGATCCATAGTGATAGTTATTTCCAACCTGAAGGCATTGTCAAGATAATTCCAAGGCTTGCATTCCCATTTTCTCACTACAGACTTAGACTTTCAGCCCAATATGTAAGGAGAGATGAGCAGAGGACATAAAAAATTTGTGTCTGCAAATTATGTTTGCTTGGTTTTTAAATAAACAAACTGGATTGAACTTTTGAAAAAATTACCACTTGAAATTCACTGAAAAGCAGTACAAGCACATTTTGTGCCTTGTCTCTTAAGAGTTCAACTGTCACAGTGATTTAATTCCTTCTTCTACACAATTTTCTTTCACATACTTTTGATTTTATAATGTAATTAATGATTTCCAATCAATCAATATGCAATCCAAACTACTAATAATTCAGCAAACTTTCATTATGCTTAAGAGTAAGGACACAATAGTCACTTAGCTCTGAAATGAGAGGGAAAAAATATAGATATTTGTTTCTATAAATTTTGTCTACACCATTTATAATGAATATGTATTTCTTCCACTATACAAACAGTTTATGTTGAGAACTAAGTTGAAAGCACAGTATAATAATAACAACACTTTGTTAAAAAAATTTCTCTCTTTTTCTAATGGATATACATACTTTATTTCTTTTATGGTTGTTTTGTGCTAATGCAAGATGCATGGCATTTTTTGTTTTTAGTTAAGATACATCACAGAGGAGCTCACTTTGTACCAAAAATTGTAAGCCATACTCTAATCACATTCTTCAGTGTGATTCAATGGGGAATTTTGTTAATATCGGCTATACAAATTTGTCAGCAATAAAGAGGGGAAAAAAGAGTAATGATTTCTGTTGCTTCACTCTTTTAGTTTGCTTACTTATTCCCTAGTGAAAACATCCAAAGTCTCTGTGTTCTCTTACTCACATTCCAAAGAAATTTATGTTTCCATACTTTCCATATTTTTTGAAGATATACATGAAAGCTCTGTTAAAGTGGGAAAAGCTCCTTCTGTTCTGCTGCAGTATTTCTCAAGGATTTTCAGCACTAAAAATAGTTATCACTCACAGAAAGAGGAACAGGGTGTGATTGCTTTCCTTTATGTATAATGAGCATTTGTACACGAAGTAAAACATTATCTTGTCTCACAAATTGAGTAGTACATCTGTGAATACCTTTGCATTGCCTTTGAAGCAATGCTTGCCTGAAGGCCTTGCCTGTTGGTATCAAACAAGATACAACTAACTTTTCTTTCACAGATAAAGGCATTGACAATAGTGTATTCCTGTCTAGTATAAAAGAAATATCTCTTTATTTCAATCTGATTACCTTTCTTCATTTAATCATTAGTTTCTACTGACAAAGAACGAAACATGCTCATTAGGTGTGGTGAGACACAGTAGAATCAATGTATACATAAAATTAAAGGGTAGAGCCTCTAAGTATTTAGACTAAACATAAACTAGAAACCTATAAAATGCAAAGCCTTATTGATAAAGAATGGCAATTCCTCCTAGCAGGCATATCCTTTTAACAGATTTTAATTTAGTGTGGTGTCACTGCTTCATGGAGCAGTGTTTAGCTTAGCTTAGCTTAGCTTAGAATAGTGGCTTCTCCTAGAGCTGACAAAGAAAAACAAAGGATATTTATTAATAATTTATTGACTTTAATAGAAGTTTTATTTCTTAGTCATGCCTAGGTCAAATCTGCTCTGGTATATGTGTAAGACATAATTATAAGTATGCTCATGGTTAGTTATAATGGAATTTGAACTAGAGTGTGTTTTGGGAGGCAGATAAAGAAGAGTCTGAAGTAGATGGAAAATATGAACCTAATAGACAAATTGTGAGGTAAGGATAGATTTTACATATGTGGTCACTTTTACTTGTGAGACCGAAACATTCTGGTGGTTAGAAAGATGTGTAAAAGCACCAAGTATTTGGAAATGATAAAAAATTAAATTTAAAAATGTATGTTATGGTCCTTGAAACATTAAGGCCTTGTTATATTTGGCATATCTAAATGATGCTGAGCTGAATACTGCTTGATGATATGCTGCTACCATGTCACTATCTATGCAGCCAGTGTATAGGGAGTATCTTTTTTTCACTTGATTCTCTCACGTTATACCTTCAGTGATGCTTGTGTACTACTTCCCCCCACCAAAACTGGGCAAAAAACAGATGTAAATATAAAGGCCTAGAGGATATAAGTATCTGTGATCTAACTCTTATCAGTGAGCCTTCATAATTTTCAAGGTCAATGCTGTGATGGTGGTCATTTTAAAACAACTGCAGCTTGTGGAGTCACATTTCGCATTTTGCTGACAATCAGTCTCAGTTTTACAAACCATCAACTAACCACTAAGCAGCTTTTGCAAAGGTTTTGGCAAGACCACCAGTAGATAAATGCCTACAGCTGCAATGTGAGGACAATGAGAAGAATGAGAAGGATGCTGACCAACTGCTTCAATCAATTTCTTGGATTGGTTTTTCTTGGTGCAGCAGTGTTTATGGGCTCACAAAACATAGCTCACAAAACAAGCACTGAGCAACATTTTGAAATTGTTAATGGAACATTTTTGAGGATTTACGTTGATTCTTTTGCATTGTCCTGGTGCACAAGAACACATTAGCCTGAAAGCCCTAACCTGTTGTCTTGCGAAATCTGCCACCTTCCATTGGAGTGGATTATAGATCAACTGTTGTAGGCAGATAAAAATGGGACAATTATTTTTATTATTTTTAATTTCACAGCCAAATTTCAGTGGACATATAATTTTTCCCTGTGCTGTATGCAATATTTTTACATACTGCCTAGAAATATAAAAAAATATACCATGATCTGATGTAAAAACTAGTAGTGTGATTTCTCTGTATGCCATAAAATTTAATTATCCTTTCCACAACTTTTTTGTTCTTATTGAAAATGCTGTTTCTAGGGACTGTCATATCACATGGATTATGGATATGCTATTGCCAGATTAATAATGAAAATTGTAAACTATGAGTGCTGTTCATCACAGCTGATTGGAATAATTATTTTCTTTCAAACCTAAACAAGATAACCTAAAAAGTCTTAGTAATTGAAGTAAAAGTAACCCTGAATATGAGTGGTGGTAATGAGACAGTTTTTAAAGCAGTGAAAACAGCAATTTGAAAAGCAACATTCCAAATATCAGCTTCAACTACCTTATTTTAATTATTTTTAATATCAAATGTTAATCACACTTCAGAGCAATGGAACCACTGAGAAAACAATATTAGCACATTAAAAAAGGTATTTGAAAATCTTTTTTCAAAATTTTTTTCAAAACTTTTTTTTCTTGCAGCAAAGAGCTGTTTTTAGGTTTTTCATAGAAGGTGCTGCTGAGAGGCTCTGGGAGGTAGATCTCCATGACAAACCAATTCACAGTCAATGATAAATGTTAGTTAGTTTGTGTGTTCTACATGGATGATTCCACCTTCTGGAATATTTTTCCTTCTAGAAGTCTTTATTAAAACATCTGTCTTTGGCAGATTAGATCTTTAAGGCCATTGAAGTCTGTAGTGAGGGGTGTTCGATGATATTTTCCTTCCTGAATGGGGAAAGAGCATTTCTCAGAGAGATTTTCTGGGCAATTTTAGGAAATCTGATAACTGCTCTTTGGATTTTTCTATGATCCTGAACCTTGCAGATATGTGAACTCCATGGCTGTATCTGAAAATTTCTTACCTTTAAGACTTATGTTCCTCTCTCTATGTCTTTCCTGAGAAATTTCATTCATTGCTGAGTTTGGTCTTGACTACTCATGTGTCTAAATAAGGGTGTACAATAATGTGTGTGACTTGTACATATAGCTTCCGGACTGTCTGAAATAGACTCAAGATGTTCTCCTAGTTTGCATTTTGTGCCTGTGAAACAGGGCTGGTTTTGGTACCTGATCTCGTGTCTCTCCATCTGGATCCAATTAAGGGTGGATATAGCTAAGAATGTTCAAAGTGCATTGACGCTTTCATCTAACATTTAATAATTCATCACGCAAAAGCTTTTCTTTCCTAATTCCCTTCCCCTTCCCCTTCCCCTTCCCCTTCCCCTTCCCCTTCCCCTTCCCCTTCCCCTTCCCCTTCCCCTTCCCCTTCTCCTTCCCCTTCCCACCTTTCCCCTCCCCTTCCTTCCTTTCCCCACCAAGTTGCCTGACACCAATACAAGCAGATAGCATGCATATTTAGAAAGGCTAAAGGGAATCCTGCAAGATGCTCAGATGCTCATTGATATTACTCAGCTGAATGGTCCCAGCTGGCATTCTACATGCATCACAAGGCATCAGCACTGATCTTGGAATGAGCAGCAACCATTTCTTCCTTCCAGTGTCTGAGCCACAAAAATGAGATACACTCAGAAACTGTGTCAAAGTAGATGCAATATATATTTTATCCCAGATGGCCCAAAGAGTCCTCTTTGGGCCATCTGGGATAAAATATATATTGCATCTCTTTGGTCTCAAAGGCTGACAAAGATTTCTGGATTTCTGCATATTTGTTAAGATGATTTAATGTGGAAATTTTCCTATAAATTAGTGCAGTTGAAATGACTCTGTGTGCCTTTTAAGAAATCTGGAATATATGAAGTGTTACATGTTTTGAAATGTACTTTACAAAAAAGTTAAGAGAAGTAAACTGTCAGCAAAGATGGAAAAAGACCCCCAGGTATGTATGAAAATACTGTGACAAACTGATGGCTATACAATCTTCTGTTCTTTACATTCAGTTATTAAATATGTAAGGATCTTATTTTTCTTTGTCAATTCTAATTACTGTACAAGAGAGTGCTGTGCTTGCTAAGGAATGAAGGCTGTTGGTATGTCAGAACAGGAGAGGTAACATGAAAAGAGAAACGGGGATAACAAGTGGGAGAGCTACCACTGGGCTAAAACTTCTAAACGTATATATAACCCCTGTAAATGATAACAGATTCCCACCCACCCACCACTGAAAACAACTCCACTACGAAGTGCTCCCTACAAGACTGTCTCACAACAATTCCTATTCAGCCTTTGCTGAATAAATAGGAGTGGTCCAGTTCAGGATGCCTCCCATCACGAAGAGCAGGGAAAAGAGATCTAGAGAAGGTTCTGATGACTGGCATCTTCTGCTTGTTTGTGCATTATGGCAGGAGTGGCAAGTAATGAGAAAAAGTATTGTGACAGCTCTCGTTTTCCCATCAAATCCTCTCTAAAAGAACAAGCATGAAAAGTATGAAGCAGAAGTATGAAAATATGTATAAAAAAATAGAAAGCAGAGCTGAACTCTTTAGGCAAGGTTGGGGTTTTTTTCTCTTTTTTTTTTTGTTCCCCTTCCCCCCTTTCTTATAATCATCAACTGTGTGGAAAAAGTGTATAAAATGCAGTATATGGTCACATCAAATTAAACGCACTCTATTAGTATTCAGAAATACCTATCTTAACAAAATCTTATCCAGGCCAACTCATCACTGTGTAACAGGATTCAGGATTACAGTGTGGCTCGAACACTGGAAACAGCACAGAGATAAGTAGAAAAGTCTGGTAGGGTGCTAAGCAGTAGGGGATACCAAGTTAAGGACTGTCAACAAATATGCACAGTACAGGTACTTGCTTTTCTTGTAAACAGAAGCTAAAAAACTTTCAACAAGAACACCTATTATTTTGCTTATTCACTTTACCTTGAGCAATTTGGCATGAACACAGTGAAAATCTGAGATTCTGCTCAGAGTGATGTAGGAAAATCATTCTTGCAGATTGCCAGAACTTGACTGAACATAATGTAACACTCTGCTCTGACTGAACTGCTTTTGAACTAGAACCAAACTAGATAAGTTTTAGGAGTCACTTCTAATTTACGAGGTTCTGCAATACTACTAAGTATCACATGAATGCTGTCTTGTAGGAGGGCATAGCATTTGAGTTAGCCAAATCCTAAGGGGTAGGGAAATTCCTAGGGTAGTATACTAGTTGTGTGATTTTCTTTCCGCCTAGGGGTTGACAGGACTATGTACAGATATTAAAGGAAGTTAAGTCACAGATTGAATTTGGCATGTCAGTGCATAGTTCCCCTCAAGATTTTGTTAACCTGGAGAATGAATTATGAAAATAAGGAAAGTTTGGCCTCTGAACATGGGATTTGTAGAATCATGAAGCTGAAAATGAGAAGGAGTTGCTAACCATATAGAAGAGTTTTGGGGGTTGAGCTGGGCCCACAGGACACTGCCATCGAGACAAATAGGAGGTTCAGTGCCTGGTCTGAGAACCACGCGCAGATTTAAGTTTAGGATTACCTTGTGATCACTGATGGCAACAGGATCTGGTCATTTTGATAGACTGATCCTGGAATCTGAACAATCAAGAGCTGAGCTGTTCTTGATTCTTTTGATATTTAGTGTGGAATGTAACTGAAGGAACAGCTAATTCCATGTGCACATGTATCCTTAATTATGGATTATCTGTAGTTATGTATGAGCAGTATTTGAGATCCACTTTTCTTAATAAGTTTGTAAAAGACACAGATTTTTCACTTTAGTGTTAAGGCTTTTTCCTGGTTGTATTTTAAGGCTATTATTACTGATCAAAGAGCAAATTTTAGTCAATTAATTACAATAAAATTATATAACAGTTTATATAACTCTTATATAACTCTTAACAGTTAAAAGAATTCTTTTCCTCCTCTGTGATGCGGTGTCCTTCCCTGTCTTGCTTACCACTTTTTCCACCCCCACCCCCTGCTCCCAGTATAAAATATATGCACAGTGCTACCATACAATGTATTGAAATGTGGATGGTTTCTTGTTATTTCCCTTTTCCCCCCTTGATCTGCCTCCTGCCCAACCCCCCCCCTCAATGTTATCTTTCTGTCTTATTCCATGCATCTTTTTTCTTTAATGAAGCATTCTTCAACTTCATGAAAATTCTTTGATATTCAAGAAAGAATATGGAAACTTGATTCTAACTACAGGAATTGCTGGGATTGCTGCATGTAAGGGAATGAAATATTAAGGCTGACAATGTTAACACAAAGGCAGCAATAGAACATTATTTTAGGCATTAAATTACATTTCAATTTACTTGTGTCACTTCACAACTGAATGCATTTTGAATTTACAAGACTAAAATAAAAAGACACAGAAACAGGCAGGAGGCTCCACTCCCATCCTTTCAGTCTTGTTGTGGACACTCATCAGCATTTCATGTGGAGCCTCACAAGTCATACAGTGTTCACAAAATTAAATTACCTCTCAAATTACCATTTTGCCTATTTTAATGCTTTCCTCTCCCTTCAGAAGCTGTTCTCTAAAGCTATACCACTTGCCCAATCAGGTTTCCTATCATCACAGCTGTCTTCAAAGTAAAATGTATTAGAGGTGCATCCCTTTATCTATTTACAGAAATTAACATAAAGAGTGCTTCAAAAAGCCTGTTCTGAATGACAGGCTTTTTGCCATGGCCAAGTGACAGACTGTTCCCTGCCCAATCAGAAATTGCTTTGCTGTCAATTATAATTGGTTAGTATGATGCAATACGGCTTTCTTTAACAAGATGGAATCATCTTCCTATTCCCCTTGAGGATCATGAGTTTATCTCTTTGCAGAATCAAGACCTTCAGAAGAAAGCAGCCCTAACAGACTTTCTGGATGTACTTCTTCTCAACGTAAGTCTAACTGTGAAAATTTAAATAAACTTTATAAATTTTATATAGGACTCCTGCTGGCCCAAAACACAAGGTCAAAGTTAGCATGTGCTAATTATGCAAACCCAGCATTCACAACATTTACTGGTGGGACATTCCTAGCTATGAACAAATCTACATTTATGCTGTAACTTCTCCACTGGGCTGAGTGACTGGTTACACAGAAAGATCTTAGGCAGCTGAGAGTAGCCTGTTTTAGTGATTATCTGTTTTCATAAAAATCCATGAATAAATTAGACTTTAGGGTGAGAGTCCTTTCAAGAACATAAATCCATTTAAAATCCATTAAAAATACAATAACTATGGAGAGATGTGGAAAAACACTTGATGGTCAGCCTTTTGCTGGTGCTATGATCTACTTATCTATTTCTATAATTTTCATGTTTATAAATATAGGACTATTTATGAATAATAATGATGAGAGTGATGGAAATTAATTATGTCATTGCAGGTGTTGTTAATTTCAAGTGCTGCCTACAAGAGTGCAAGCTATGCAGTACTGCTGGCTTTTAGAGAACCAGATACTGCTACAATAATAGCGTAGAATGAGCTATTGGTTTACTATCTTTCTTCCATTTAAATGTAATTTGTTAACACCTGTTAAACAGAGCAGTAAGTAAAAATTACATTGCCACTGCTGACCTGCAGGAACTCTAATTTCTGCTAAGCTCTTCTGTCACCAGCAGTATGTGGAGGACAACTTTTTGTCACAGCTGATGAGTGAACCTGCCAGGGAAGAGACTATGTTGGACCTGTTGTTTGCAAATAGAGACAGGCTCGTGGGAGATATGGTGGTTAGAGGCTGCTTAGGGCAGGGTGATCAAGAAATTATAGAGTTCTAGACATTTGGTGAAATCAGGAGAAGAATCAATAAGAATTCTACATTCCAGAGAGCGGACTTGGCCTATTTAGGAGACCTATTCAGAGAGTTCCTTGGGAAGCGGCCCTTAAAAATGAAGGAGTCCAGAAAAAGTGGATGTGCTTCAAAACAGGTATCTTGGGGGCACAGGAACAGACTGTCCCTGCATGCAGAAAGATAAGTCAAAGAGGAAAACAGGCAGCTTAGATGGGCAATGAGATTTTGAAGGAACTTAGGAATAAAAAGAGGATTCATTATCTTTGGAAGGAAGGTCAGGTCCCCCAGAAAGTATTTAAGGGGGTTGCTAGGGCACATAGGAAAAAATTAGGGAGGCCAAAGCACTGTTCGAACTTATTTGGCAACTTTTGTACAGGATAATAGAAAATATTTTTAGAAATATACTAATGGCAAAAGGAAGGGTAAGACTAGCCTTTGTTCTCTACTGGATATGGGAAAGAACTTAGTAACTGCAGATGAGAAGGCAGAAGTGCTTAACAGCTTCTTTGCCTCAGTCTTCAGTGGGAAGATGGCTTGTCCTCAGGATAACAACTGTCCTCTTGGGTTGGTAGATGGTGTCAGGGAGCAGAATGTGCCCCCTGTTATCCGGGAGGAGGTCAGTCATCCAAGCTGAGCTGCTTGGATGTTCATAAATCTATGGAAGCAGATGGGATCCATCCCAGAGTGATGAGAGAGCTGACAGATGAGCTTGCAAAGCCACTCTCCATCATTTACCAACAGTCCTGGCTCACTGGTGAGGTTCCAGATGACTGGAAGCTGGCCAGTGTGACACCCATTCATAAAAAGGGTGGGAAGGAGGATCCTGTTAATTATAGGCCATTAGCCTGACCTCAGTACCAGGTAAGATTATGGAACAGTTTATATTGAGTGTCATCAGACAGAACTTACAGGAAGGCCAGGGTGCCAGACTCAGCCAGCACGGGTTTAGGAGAGGTAGGTCATGTTTGACCAACCTGATCTCCTTTTATGACCAAGCAAACCACCTGGTGGATGCAGGAAGAGCTGTTGATGTCGTTTACCTGGATTTCAGCAAGGCCTTTGACACTGTCTCCCACAGCACACTCCTGGAAAAGCTGGCAGCCCACGGCTTGGACAGGAGCACTCTTTGCTGGGTTAGGAACTGGCTGCATGGCCGGGCCCAGAAAGTGGTGGTGAATGGTGCTGCATCCAGCTGGGGGCCAGTCACCAGTGGTGTCCCTCAGGGGTCTGTGCTGGGACCAGTTCTGTTTAATATTTTTATTGATGACATGGATGAGGGGATTGAGTGTTTCATTAGTAAATCTGTGGACAATAGTAAGCTGGGACTGTGTGTTGATCTGTTGCAGGGTAGGGTGGCTCTGCAGAGAGACTTGGAAGTGTTGGATGGATGGGCAGAGTCCAGCAGGATGAAGTTTAGTAAGTCCAAGTGCTGAGTCCTGCATTTTGGTCAAAAATAACCCCCAGCAATGTTACAGGCTGGGGATGGTGTGGCTGGAGAGCGCCCAGGCAGAAAGGGACCTGGGGGTACTGGTCAGCAGCTGACTGAATGTGAGCCAGCAGTGTGCCTTGGTGGGGCCTGCACTGTGCCCTGGTGGCCCAGAAGGCCAATGGCATCCTGGCCTGTATCAGGAAGAGTGTGCCCAGCAGGAGCAGGGAGGTCATCCTTCCCCTGTACTCAGCACTGGTGAGGCAGTACCTTGAGTGCTGTGTCCAGTTCTGGGCCCCTCCGTTTGGGAAGGATGGTGAGACACTCGAGCGCATCCAGAGGGGCAGCGAGGCTGGTGAGGGGCTTTGAATACAAATCCTGTGAGGAATGACTGAGGGAGCTGGGGGTGTTTAGCCTGGAGAAAAGGAGACTCAGAGGTGACCTTATCACTCTTCACAACTTCCTGAAAGGTGGGTGTAGTCAGGTGGGGGTTGGTCTCTTTCCAGGCAGCAACTGACAGAACCAGAGGACACAGTCTCCCAAGGAAAATATAGGTTGGATATTAGGAAAAAGCTTTTTACAGAAAGAGTGATAAAATACTGGAATTTTCTGCCCAGGGAGGTGATGGAGTCACCACCACTGGATGTGTTTAAAAAAAAGATTAGATATGGCATTTGGTGCCATGGTTTAGTTGAGGTGTTAGGGCATGGGTTGGACTTGATCTTTAAGGTCTCTTCCAACCTAGTGATTCTGTGATTCTGTGGTTAGAAAGTTTGGACAGATGAATAAAGGAACAGAGCACAGCCTCAAAAAGCAGCAAATAAATGATTTGAATGAATGTGGAACTCACTTTATTTTTTCAGAAATATTGATCCATTGTCTGACAATAGACTTGTCAGAAGAAACTTTTCAGCAATCATCTATTTTTTTTGCCATCTGTGGATTTTGCATGGTTGTAAGGTCCTCCAATTCATATTCTATAGACTCTAATGTCTCTATTTCATAGCAATCCAACTTTGAAGTAGCAATCCAACTATACCAACACACTTATATTCCTTTACCTTTCAAGTGGTCAGGTTAGCTTTGAGCACCTTTTCTTCTCAGTGCAAAAATTGTCATATTCCTTATCCTTCCAAAAAGTGCTTAAGAGTGCCAAAATGGCTCGAAAAGCATATGGTTTGGGGGTTTTTTGGTGCTCTTCTCCACTTCACAGGCGGATATCCAGCACATAGGGACAGTTAATGTTTGTATATCAAATAGGCTTAGGACCTGAGACTAGGGGTGAGACTATGTGCACAATTTGTCCTTTATTTCATGCACATCTTATAATGTCCCATTTTGATACCCATCTGAATATTTTTTCTAAATAATTTCGTAGCATAGCCTATCAAATTTTCTGCACTACTAGTCACTTTTTCTTGCTGATTTCTTTTGCAGTGTATCTACAATGTAGAGAAGCTTTAAGTATAGAAGACACATCTTCATATACATCTGCATATTTTCAAAAACTTGTAAAGGTTCAGGTTTCTTCAAGCGAACTTATTTTTCATCACCATAAAATATTATGTCATGGGTATGGTTCTTCTTGCAAACTCAATATCCTCAGTACTTACTGATATGCAACTGTTCCGTATGTGTTGCAAGGACCAAATATCCAGTAATAAACCATATTTCATGTGAGCCAGAGAAGTTAAGACATGTGTAAAGCATATACCTAAAATCTATCCCCATGGGCCAAGAAATGCAGGTACAAAACTTGCCACTGTTGAAGTCAAACTGGGCATATGTTTTGCAAATGGCTATAAAAGAATGGACTTTTAAAACAGTTGTATTCATGAGTTATATCTTTTGAGTAAGGCATCCCAAATATTTAAAAAATAACTATGCTACTGGCAGAAAAAACCCTCTTAGCATGTGCAGAAAAATCCACACGCCTCTTGGGAATGTCAAGTATTGTTTAGAAGATAGAGCCACAAAATATCTGGAATCTTTTTTGAAATTACAGCATTTCAGATAAGAACCATATAAACCCTTATAATCCCCTAAAGCTAATTGGAGTAATTATAACTACTTTAGAAACTACCACAATACATTATTAAAAGTAATTAGATGATGTTCATGATCCTTCAATAACTGGGAAAGTTTCATTTTCAATAGAGAGGAAAAAAAGGTACATGCAAAAGAAAGTAGTATTTGCTGCTACCTCTCTCCTTGGTGTCTTAAGTGACAATGAAAAATTCACAAAAAAAGTAGTTTCCTGCCATCTTCAATTATACTTCAAAAGTTTCATCTCATCCAGTAGTCATTACTTGTTCTTTTATCTGATAGTTGTAGGAATTTGTATTCTTTTTCTTGAAGCATCAACTGCATGGAAAAATGGGCACCATTTACGATTATCAGTGCAAAGTATTGATAACTTGTGAGGTGCAAGAATACACAAATAACACTTAGTAACAGAAAGGGAACTATTCTGGTAAAGGGACTTTAGCAGTGCTCCATACTGTTTTTATTGGTAACTCTAGCCATCTTTTATTCTATTTATAACTAAACAATGAGAGGAAACAATGACACATTTTTGAAATCTTAACAGCCCAGAACACTGGTTTTCTGGTCTCAAGAGAGAGAAACCTGGCTAAGCCATGTTTTAGTCCCTAGCCTGTCTGGGCGTGTACGGCAGTCATTAGCATTCAACTCTCTTCCTGAGGTACTTCCACTTGCCATTGAGATAAGCATCTACAAAGACAGAGGTCTTCAGCATTGTGAAAACTGGAGATTTGTTCTTGAATTTGCTTTATAAAGACTTTTATTTGATTCTTGTTCTCCACTGCTTCAGTGTGTGGGTGCCTTTCTATCAGTTCTGAAATTTTGCATGTCAAAACACTCATAAAACCAGTTGTTTTGTCCCTGGGATGACTGTAAAAGTACTATTTATTATAATGAGTTGAAAATAAATATAGCAAGGAGACATTTTGCAAGTGATCTAAATTAGGACTTTGGTACAACAAGAAGAGTGCATGGCAATTCATGAACTCTTTGGAGAAGCATGTTGCTCCATCTGTGCACAGCTGGGAATGAAATCTGTGTAAGGCTGTTTTTACTGCTTTTAGCTCCTTTGGTGGTTTTTGCAACACTCTCATTCTTTGTCTATATCAGGTTATATCAGCTGACATTCACCTAAGAATACTTCTGATCTAAAAAACTCTTAATGTGTTGCAATGTAAGTATTTTTCAGTTTGTCACAGTAGTCTTCCTATTGTGCACATGCACCAATGCAATTTACTTTCCAGTTCATTGGGTCAAAAGCCAATCTTGTTAATGTATATTACCTGCAGTTTGTGTGTAAACAGTAGTCAGAAATTTTCTTTTCTTTTCACTTTTGTATCAGTCAAAATTAAATTACTAGAGGGATTACATTTTTCTGCAACTTTTCTTGGTCACAGTAATTCTGCTTACAGATTATGTTTTCTCCCTCTTTCACATATAACTTAAATTAATAGCTTCAAATTATAAACAAATTAATTCCATGCAGAAATGGAATAATTGCTTTGAGATACCTGTTGGTATCTTATACATACAAAATCAGTCACATTTTAAATGATGAAAGGTTTAAATAATACAAAGATTTGGGGAAGTAAACTCACGAAAAAAGTAATTTAAAGAAAAAAGTTTGCTTTTTCTAATAACATGCACAGTAGGGTGTAAGTTTAGGCCTGTGAATCTGGCATATTTACACATGCATTCTGAGCTGGAAAAGCTTTTTGTTAAAAGAATGGGGATAACAGCTTTAAAATTTCAGCTTTGCTTTAGAGCTCCAGCCTTAGTAATACTGCAAGAATCCAAAGATCAAAAGAACGAATGTTGTGTGAATTGGACATTCAGCTGACATAAATCAGCTCTGATCTGTTTAAAACAATGAGACTACTGAGCTACACCAGCTGTGGATGTGGCCTAATGTTTTCAATGCCATAGAACAACACAGTTACTCTGTGCAACATTCTAAACTGCATCCAGTGTATTTATTGATGGCATGCTTGTCTGCAGGGCCAGAGCTTTCCTGCTGGGCAGGCTGCTTTCTAAGCAGAGAAAGCAGGCTCCAAGCTGGGAACAGGCAGAGTAGTCTCCTGTCCCTGTAATGATCTGGACTCAACATGCTTTCCAGCTGTCATGTGCAAACAGCAGTTATATTGCTGTGGTTTTTCCTCATCCTGTTCCCTGTCTGTGCCTGAGTAGGGTCTGGCAAAAGGGGAAGGGGAAAGTGCACTGCCAGCTTGACAGAAATTCACAACAGCCATCATAATGTCCTAAGATCCATGAAGGAAAAATGTTGATGTCTTTATGGATCAGCTTGTTATCTTCCCTTGACCCATTCCCCCTTCCTATGACTGCACATTATAAAATGGAAAGTGGGTCATGACAGTTTTTTATAAATAATATAAATGAAAGTAGACTTTTTTCTGAGGTGATTTTGGAAATATCTAGGGGGACAAAGATAAACTGTTTTGGAATTCTGTGTATAGCTCTCTGGCCATCTACTGCTCACACTACCAGGGATGATGAAGATACATAAAAATAGGCTGTCAGGGTCCTCAAGAGCTGCCTAATCTGTCCTTTCCTGAAGCAAGATGAATATTGTCAGCTGGAGAGAGGAGACATGTTATCTTTAACTTTTTGGTAAAGAAATACAAATGTGAAGGCTGCTGTCTTCTAGGCGATATGAGAAAATAATTCACAGCTCTTGCTGACAGAAGGTTTTTGTTAATGGCCAGCCTCAATTTCATTATGAAAATCATCACCATTAGAGAACAAGATTTTGCCCTTCCTGTAAGTGTGCTCCCTTCCGACTGTCAGTATTTTCTTCCTGAGAATGAACAAACATTAATTCTCAGGTTCATCACAAGACAAGGAAAAACTGATAAATTCCTTGGTTATCATTACAATGATATCTTTTGCTAAAGACATTTTTTCAGATAGGGCACGGAAATATGTATGGGAGATAACTTTGTAAATTCAGCACGATTGCACATAGACATTACCCATTTCCCTTTTTGCAAAGTTACTTTACTCAGGTATTTTGCTTGTGATTCACTGGCTTTCTAGAATCCTTTATTTAAAACAGCTGCCTGAAAGTTTGTTTTACTCATTGCAATTACTGATTTAATTTTTTTTTCAAATTTATCGGTTTTCCAGTTAGATAGGACAGAATTGAATTCTGATCTTAAAACTTACTTACAGCCCTTTATATCTCACTACTGCAAATATAGTAGGAGTAGTGAGGAATTTTTGGTGCAGAAGGAAAATTTCAATATATGAAGCCATAGGAAAGCAATACTAGCTTTCTTAGAAACAAATTGTTTCAGAGGGAAATTACTTGAGACTGTGAGCGACTTTTGCATTTTTTGTATTTTAGATGAATAAAGCTGTGATCAGACAAAAACCTATTCTTAGAAGGGGATCTAGAGCCTATTTCAAGAAAAATGTTTGGTTTCTTAAATCTTGCGCAAGTAACTATATATTCTGAGAAATTACTGCTTTCTATGTTACATCAAGATTTTTACTCAATTATCAAGCTTTCAAATGTTGACTCTATATGGCTATAGGGGCATATACTCTATATTGACAATCCATTTTGTCCATTTTGAGTTGGTTTGTTAGTTTGGTTTTGTGTTTGTAAATTTGCAACAATGACATGCATGGCTCAGTATACTTGGACAGGAAACAATAAAGGTATAAATGTTGCCATTTTTTTAATACATAAAGCTGGAAAAGAGAAATGGAAAAGAACTTTCTCCCAAGTAAGGTGATAGAGTGAAAATTAATCATTCTGCCAGGGAAATTTTAGAACTCTGAATTTAGATTATTTTAAAACTCTTAGTACATTTTTGTTAAATAACTTAAATCTCACCAATACCAATAACTGGGACTTTTTAGAGGTTTTGCATCTATATGGACCATAGGTATCAGGATAACACAACCTGAAAACAAGAACAATTTTATGGACATGTCTATCCAAAATCTCTTCAATTTTGTAGAATTGCACTCCATTTGAAAAAAATAGTCAGTTTCATTATAAGCTTAAAGGAAGAGCAAAAAAATATGAAGTTTCTTTAGTTATGTAACTATTCATCTTCCTCCCCATTTGTTATGTGAATCAGAGCTAAACCCAAACATCTGCCTTTTCTGCATTAAGCTCAAAGCTAAATTTGAAATAGAATGCTTTCACTACAGAATGTCTATTTTCTTTATTCTGTTGTTTACTAAAATGAAAGGGTGGGAGAATCAGATGCTATTAGTACTGCTAAAATATTCTAAAAGCTTCCAGGGAATCAGACAGCAGTTCACAAATATGACATTTTTCATACTGCTGAAATAATGGAAGAGGAAGTTGAGAAGATTTAATTTTATGAGTCTTTGTGGCAGTGCACAAAGAATAATTCCTATAAATAAGACATATAATGTTTCTCAACATGCGTCCTGATCTGCAACTATTATGTTAATAAACATAGCTAATCAGTTTAATGTACTCAGGATGAGACAAGCAGTGAATACTAATACAGAGATAACAAGAAAGGAATCTTTTTTTTACCATTTTTATTATGTTAGGGCAAATCTGACATCCATTTGTGGTTAATGAATACAGATTCAGGAAAAATCTTCTAGTGAGACAGTTCTCACATTAAGAAAAGTGAGATCATATAATTTTTATGATATATGATATGATATTTTAATAATATCATCATATAATTTTTGAGAGAAATTTTATATTTTAAAAAAATTATGTGATGTCTTCATTATGTAAGTGTAAGATACTAATGTCTCTTTTCACACTATGACATTTCTACTGAAATTTGGCAATATTTAAGAAACAACAACTAGAGTTTGACTTCGTCAGAGGAAATTTAGAATAGCTCTAAACTGGGGTAATTTTACCTTACACTGAGCTCCTACTTCCTTGAAATGTCCTGAAAATATGTCCTTAGCCTTCTCTTCTACCTCTTCATTTTCTATCTTTAGTTTGCTTTCTTGAGAACTATTATATCACCGGAATTTTGAAATGATCTTCTGTGCGCTGATGACTGGAGAAGCTGATTGCAAATGTGTAAGGATATTGTTACTGAAAAAGTTTGTACTACTCTTCAATTTTTTTTTTAATTTAAATCTTCAACATTCTTTTTTGTCTCATTATCTGGGCTACTCCACATTCAGCTGAGGGGATAAAGCATGCATAAACATCATTATCAAATTCTGACAAACACTGCTCTGTTTTCTCTCTTGTACACTGAAGTGAGGAGAGTGGCAATACATTGAATTTCTGTACTGTTTGAACAGAATCTTAATTTTTACATCTTCGTTAGTAAAACCAACATACTTTCAAGCATATTAAAGACAGAACTATGGCTTTAATAATGAGATGTGATCTATTGAAAGGCTACAGGACCAATTATTTCAAATACATTTCATTACATTTTGTAGTCTTACAGAACTATGTTAAAACAGAGAAAAAAAGAAAAGCAAAAGAACAATTAGGTCACCTAGTCTGTCCCTTGAGGGACCAGTAAAGCATTGTTCCCTACATTGTTAAATAATCATTTTATCTAATTATTCAAACCCCAAAGAATGGTCAATCAATCCAATCTCTCAATTAACAAAGAATTCTGTGAGTCTTTTTAAATAAATAGGGAAGTTTTCTTTCTGGAGTAAATGTACTATTACCATTCAATCAAGAAAAAGAAGAAACCCAAGTGCATTAAAATAAAATCTTTAAATGAAGTTCTGACAAAAATCAGGCCTTTACCATTCTCTGAAGATTCCAGAACAGAGTTGTATGAAGCACTGCAGTATGGATGAATCAAGTGTATTACAGTAAAGGGTTTTGAATCAGTTAGGCAATTGAGAACTGGCATTTTATTTTCACATATCTGATGAGCTACATCTAAGTTGACAAGAAGCCTCAGTTCTGGATATTTTGATTTTTAGACTCTCCAAGCTGTCAAATGACACAACAAGTTTTGTATTTCTCAGTTTGTACTTTTAATAAACACTTCCCAGCAGATTCAAGGACAGTGTGATTTAAGTAAGTGCACTTTGTGCCAATCACAAAATAATTTTTTGTCCTACCAGAATTTTGAGAACTGCTCTGTTACTGTGATCTAAGTGCACTACCTGCTCATATTTCATCCAGCAAATTTGTTTTCCTGCAATTTTTTCTCCACCTTGAATATTCACTTCTCAGTTAAATCATCATACTGAAGAAGTTAACATCAGAGAAGCTATGTTATCTGTATTATCTGAAGTGTATAAGACAGCATAGATGTACTTGTGTAACTGACATTCTGTTTGGATTAGTTTTTTCATTTTAGATATCATTTTAACAAACTCTCTTGCTTTACCAACTTTTTTGTTGAGCCTTGATGGAGGTTTCTTTCCTAATCAGACCTATTTTTCCTGGTTACTTTCCCTTTTAATGTGAGGTGCATGATAATCTTTGTGCTCTGTTCTTAAATACACCTGTATGCTCTTTCCCACTAATGTAATTGGGAATTCTGTCTAAGTAAATATGAAAAAAAAGTTGTTTCAATATTTACATTATTTCCCCAATGAATTCTCTTTGTGTATATATGTTGCCTACTAACGTTTATAATGTAACTTTACAAGCAATACACAGGTCCAGGTAATACTTAACAGATGGAATCTAAGGAGATCCTTCACTCTTGGCAACTGATATTGTATGTGTGTCTGAGAGCTTTAGTGTGTGTTTTGCCCTTTATCTGTTTCCTTACCTATGAAAAAATTCACTTCTATAATCACTATATCTTGTACGTAGATGGCTGAAGAATTCCTGTCAGCAAACAAGGACTCAGCATGTCAAATGGTGGTGAATTAAATCACCACCATTTCTGTCATTTTGAAGGTCATGATGATGCCTTAGGTTTTAGCTTTTATATTTTTCAGAGTCTGTACTGCTAGACAAAACAATTCCTTTCCTAGCTTGGGACCAAGGACAACCACCCAAATTTCAGGCCCAAGAGTATAAATGTGGACTGAAAAGAGAATAAAAGATGGATGGGACTTCATAACCTGAGGCTGTAATTGCACAATTGGCTCCAATATGAAAATGGACCAGAACTTATAAAAGTGAGAGCCATCGTGACTGGTCATCCATTTTTGTGACAATTTTGGGTTCATCTTGGGTGTAGCCCTGGCTGGGCTCTTGCATCGCCCAAGGTGTATCCATTGAGACCTTTTAATAAATTCCCGCTTTATTCTTTAATTCCCCCTAGTCTCTGTTCTAGGTCAGCCTACAGAAGGCATCAATGATAGCATGGAAATTTAGAAAATGAAGAATCTAGGTACATTTTCCTCCTTAGTAGTGCTGAAGGTTTTGAGGGGGTTTTTCGGGGTTTGTTCTGGTTTGTTGTTGTTGTTGGGTCTTTTTGGGTGATTTTTTTGGTTGTTGGAGGTTTTTTGTGTTTGTTTTGGTTTGGTTTTTTTTTTGTTGGTTTTTTGAGATTTTTTTGTTTTTTATGTAGAGTACCAGTGCTTCAAAAATTTCTTGGGCTTGTCAATGGGTAAGCTGTTGCAACTAGTTGCCACTAATGTAAACAACCTTCACCACTAGTTTTAACAATTACAGAATGTGCATTTATTGATAGATTCCTAGTTGATTACAAAACTATTTTTCTCTTTTTTTTTTTTTCTTCTCTGCAAAGAAGGTTCTGATTAGTTAAATAAAAGTAAGACTCTAACTAGGAGTACTCAATTATAAATGAATATTTCAGACAGTAATCTGGCTGATGCAATTTGGAATATCCTTCAGGCTTATTTATGTTGCAAATATCAAAGAGACAGAAAAGTTGGAATGCTGGAGATGACTAAAACTCCATTAATCCTTGCAGAGTTAAACCATATGGAGACTAGGAGGCTTTGATTCTCTGCCTTACAATATTAATAGAATTTTCTTCTTTGCCTATTCAATAAAGCCAAGAAAGTTCCAGAGCACTTTTCTTCCAGGCATATCAATTTTAGAGATTTTTGCTATTAACAATTGTTTTTGACTGAAAAGATTTGAACCTTGTATACTATCTTTTTTCTTCTAGTTGCTTTAATTTGGAGAAAATTAAAAGAAATGAGTCTATTAGTGCCATGACTTTGGCTATACCTGTAATGTTAAATTCAACAGCTGTCATAGCATGTTCCTGTGCACTGGGTCACTTTTAGTAGTCATTGATATAGTTTACAAAAAAAACCTTTTCAAACAACTTTTAGGCATGGTTCAGGAAAAAGCATAAGGCAGGGGCATTTGCAACAGAAAACTGAATGAAGTCACAAGGTTTGAAAAGCTACTACAGTCAGGTGGCACAATGAATGGGCAGAAATATGATGAAATTAGGTGATTTTTACTTAGTTAAGAAAATGTCATGAGAATTATTTTGTGAAGATGAGAGCGTTTATTTTTAATGATAACCATTTTCATCTATGACCATAATTTCTTCCTTTGATTTCCTATTGGTTAAAATCCTGATGTCTCCCAACAAATTGATTATATTCTCTTTTCTAAGTAGGTCATGTTTCTTAACTACTGCTGTTCCAATTTTTAATATATTTTTAAGTGGGCCTATGATCTGTAGGATTAATTTGTGAAGCACATTCACAGATGTCCTTTTTTTCTGGCTGACACTTTTATTGTCAGCAAAATTATTGTTTGCTTTTGTCTTCCAGAATGGATGGTAAGGGTCAATTTGAAGAGTCAGATTTGAACTGCATGAGTGATAAAACAATTACATCCTCAAAGACTCATTATATTTTCATCATAAATTTAAGTTTTCATAAATTATGTAAATTTTATATTGGGCACATGTGTTATATGTCAATCACTTTTCTATTATTTTAATACACAGAGTTACATTATTGTGTACTATAATATACATTTATTTTACAGCTGGCAATATTTCTAATGCAGTATCCTTTTATCTATGGCACTTCTGAATGATCTGAAAGTCCTTGAAACTAATAGGAAAATGCAGTAATCATGCTCATCAGAAACTCTTTCCAAACACGGGGAAATGTCTCCAGTACACAAATAATAAACTTTACCTACCATCTGTAGTGCAAATGCTATAACAAGGAGTCTTTTGTTCACTTGGAGTGCCTGTTATGATAAGTGATCATTATTTGCATAGATCATTTAGGATCTGTGCTAAAATTTAAATTTCTTGCTCTCTAATTGCATACAAATCCAATTTGAAAGAAAAGTGCAGAAATGAAGAATCTACACAGAAATCCATGTGCAAAGAAGACTATTTGGATTCTGCAGTTGTTCTCCGGTTTAAACAGCTCAGTTTGATTAGCTGGTAAAATATTAGTTATGCTAGATTATTTGAACTGAATACTGTTTTGCTAATTAAGAGATTCAATTAGGAAGATCTGTTCAGCTGTAGCTTGCAGATATGTCTTATTTTCAGGCAGACACTTGTTAAACATCAAACAATTCTGAATTGAATTTTGTTGAATCTCCACTATCTATATTCAACATCTTTGTTAAGCTGTAGAATTTCCTATATGTGTCTCTACTGAAATACAGCACCATAAAAAAGAAGAAAATTCTTTCTTCTTTTAAGGGCAAGTTGATGCTTTTTATTTTTCTGTTACAAAGGTAAAATAACTATTTATGAATTAAAGCAAATCAGCCCTCAAAACCAGTCTCCTCTCCCCTTACAAAACATATTCTGAATGGAAGAAATACATGGGTTTTCTGGGGCAAGGTTTCAGTTTTCATACCTTAGTTGAATTTTGCTTCAAGAAAGAAGACTCAGCAGTGGATAAGTGTTGACAAAACTGAGCTCTCTGAAGGCCAGAAGTGAGTTTTTGACAGATCAGAATAAAACACAAGAGGGAAGGACACAAAGTATGATGTCAAGTACACCTTGGTACGTGCAGGCCACACCTTCCCTCCCTTGAAGTAATCTCTTTCTCAAGCTCTTTTTCTAACAAGAATTAGGAAAACAGCTGAATTGTGACTTTACAGGTTTCGAAGTAGAAAGCTGGTGGAAAAGATTAAATGATAGAAAAAATGATAGATTAGAATTCTGGTTGGGAAACTCCTACCCATAATGTTGACTACTCCAGATGTAATTCTTTCAAGTCTCTGAGGCACACTGACTTGTTAGCCAACTAATAAAGTGTATTTCATTTTAGTGTTATTGTTTATAAAATACTAAATCTCCAGAGCACCTGAAATAGAACTGTTTTTTTAACAAATAGAAAAAATTTTAGAGGGATTTACAGATGAAAAATCCCTTATTAAACAGATATATAAAATATGTTCTCATAAAGCTGGAACCAATATTTACTTCCTCTTAAATTCTGTCGGTAATTTAAAAGGTCAAAATTTTTTTTTTTTCATTTTTGTCTTTTTTTTTTTTAACTATTTGCACTATCTTGACTATTTGAAACTATCTCAGTGCAGCAGCTGGTGCAGGTATGGAGAAATGTTGTCTTGTACTACACCAAGTCCAAACATAAACAGGAAGTAGATAAATGTCTTGGCTTGAAAGACAGGTGCCTGCCAAGGAAGGTGGGTTGGAGTGGAATGGAGGACACCCCCTTGCTCTGAATTAATATAACTTTGAAAGTAACACTTCTTTATTAGTATGCATGTGTACAACAAGGCAATCAAACAACAACAGTGGCAGCAACAACAAACAAAAGAAGCAATAAACCAGAAAACCCAAAAGTCTCTTCCTGACCTCGAAAAACACTTTCCCCTTTGGGGCAGTTCCGGTCACAGCCGGCAGGGGCGCTGGTGGCTCCCGGCGGGCAGCGCAGGTGCGGTGATTCCCTCATGGCTGCAGGGAGCGCGCTGTAATGGCGGCTTGGCCCAGAAAGGCTTTGCTTCACAAACCCCCTGGGCCGGTGGCTCTCCGTGCTCTTCTGGATAGCAAAAGGAGCTGTAACAGGAACCTTGGAAGCAGGAACCTGTAATGGCAGGGAGGAGTAAAGTCCCGAAGTGGTAGATGAGCCGTATCAGAAACTGCAGCTGTAGCTGGAGCCGTGATAGGCAGGCAGAGGGTGAAGGGTACAGTGAAACGAAAAAGCCCCGGCGCAGTGGCAGAGGTACAGGGCTGACTAGCAGCAGCAGCCTGGCTCCTACACACAACAGGGAGAGGCTCCCTGGAAGGGGGAAAGGGCCGGGGGAGCCCGGGGTTTCCCCTGAGGCACTTGAGCAGAATGTGAAGGGTCCTTTGTTTGGTGAGGTAGGGTGTTAATAAGGTCCCAGTGCGAAGGCCACTCTAATGAGCAGAGCTCCACTCATGGTAGAAGAAAGGCAGCAGGAGATGGAATCCTGCAGTGATGATGAGTTCTCTCTCTGACTGCAGCCTCCTTCTCCTCCAAATGCAGAGAGTACAAGACAAGGAGCTTCCACAGAACCTTTTTTCCCAGACCAATTTTCACGGCATCTCTGCCCCTCAGATAAAAACCCTCAGATACTAGGTGTGCAGCCAAGTGCCCTCCTCCCCTGAGAGTGGCAACTTCTTTTATCGCTCTTAAGCACCCGGTCGTTATTTTCTCCTAGAGACATTTAGGAGGAAATTCCCTAGGAGAAAGAAACAAAAGGACAATAAATACTGTCAACAATAAATATTAATGGTACCCTGGGAATAATGTTTCTACTCCCAAAGTCGAAGAAGAATAATCAGAAAAGCATTTCTTGGTGCTAATTTGTTGCCTACTCTCAGAATATTACAGTGAAACTTTATTATCTTGGCTGGATAACTGGTGGCTTCTACAAGATCCATGATTTGGAGTCAGCTGGAAAAGGGAAAAAGGAAAGTGAAAAAAAACATGGAAAAAAAAAGTTCAGGCTTTTAAAAGCCAAACCAGGGGCATAAATCAGGAGTTTACAATGGAAAAATAATTTCAAAAACTGTTAAGGTTTTTAGTTCCAGGTCACTTGAGAACAGCTTGTTAATAATTAAAAATGGTTCTGGGAAATGTTTTTAAAGTACAGAGATTTATTATTTTAATGCTAACAAGTTTTCAGTGAATCAGGAAATTTTTCTACAATGCAGTATCAGTACAGATTACACAGTGCAAAGGAAGCTGATGGGGATGTAGCTCTATTCCATAAGTGTGATTGTTTGGATTTTACATTTGAAACTAATGCTCTCATGAGGTTGCTGCTTTTCAAACCAGGTTTTAGAGGTTAGAGAAAGACCACTTTTGCCTTACAAAAATGTTCTGGTAATTAGACTTGATATATAGGTCAAATATTTCTACACTCTAATGAAGTGTATTCCCATACTGTACCAAAATGTGTAGAAATGCTGAAATAATACTCTCAAAATAAAATAAATTCAATATTGTATACAGTGCTAATATTAGCATATTATTTCCCAAACTTTTTCAGCCTTATGTAATTAATTTATGATTTATTTTGCCTATGTTATCCTTTTCCAATGAACACTCTTTTTATCAGTATATCTTGATTTGATATAGTCTGCAGGGTTCAAATTATAGAAAAATCCTCCAGACTTGGTGCACTCAGGATTCATGTCAGAGAAGTCACAAATATCCCTTAGTGCAGTGATTTCAGTACTAATAAATTCATTTTTACAGTTGAGATTCCACCAAGTGTAACTTGGAAGACAAGAAAAGGAGAAAAGAAAGAGAAAAGATAGGAGATTTAGAATTTAATAGAATTTAATTTATTTAAACATACCAAGTGAAGAGGTCTGTGAGTTAATAATCTAATATTATTCTCAGTGTTATTAAAGTCAGGAAGAAGAAAATATATAAAGAAAGATATACTGTAAATAAATAAATTCTGGAGTAGTCCGTGCAGATAAATAGTGCTTGAAAATGCATAGATAATACCAAGTTTGTAAAATTTTCTGTGAAAGCTGCACAACAAATTTATTTGACCAGTGAATAACAGAATTTTCATATACTGATGGCTACCGAGCTTTTTTAGCAACAAATAGAAATTATACTGATGGAAAATGAATGAGTTGTTCTAACATCGTTTTGATTTTGTTATGGCAAACTGAAATTGTATTTATAGACATATTATTGGAAATTTAAGAAAACAATCTAAATGTTAAATTTTCCAAAGATAGTAGCATTAAGCTTCTGTACCCCAATGCTTAATTAAGCAAAGAGCAGATTGACTGGCAGAGAAAAAACCCTGAACTGGTAAGCTATTTTTGCTTTTTGCATAGACTTTCATACATTTGATAAGTGTTTTTTTTATGATTTTAGAGATGGAGACTCATTTTCATTAAATTTGTTTACCATAATTATGGAAGGACTGTCACAATAACCGTTAAGTTTGATACATCTGTGTGTGTTCCTACTTCTCTCTGCCTCCCAGAATTTTCATTCCAGCCGTGAGTGTTGGTGCTCCTTAGTTGTACATCTGGTACAGTGTTTCTGACAGCAACATCACTCCACAGGGACTGAATGTGCCATCTGTATGACACACGCAGTATCTAATGGTTTAAGAGCTAGAGACACAAACGCTTGAAAAAGTACATTTTCCTGGTTGCTATGTTTTTGGTCTCTAATGTACATTTGACCAACAAAGTATTTATTGCACAATGTTGCAGCTCTGTGCTCCTGTATTTCTAAGTATGGGAAAGGGGAGTGGACTTTAGCATCCAGTATGTCCTTGTTATGTCTAGCTGAAGGCAAAAGTAAAAGAGAGAAAGGTTAAAAACTCCTCACAAAACAGGACCACAAGAAGTAATAATCTCCTCAGCACAAGAGCCGATCTAATAGAAACGTGATGTGAAATTATTTTGTGAAGAGTGTACAAACAGATGTTTAGCACTGTCTAAAAACATGCAAGTGTTGCCCTAAGCTAAAGTAGTTAAAGGGATGAGCCAACATTTCCCAAATAAAAACCATGAGATTCTTAATGAAAGCCACAATAAAATATGCTTTTTTAGACATTTTTAAGGCCTAGAATAAAGACTTCTGCAAGATTTTTGCACTTGCTTGAACTTCACTGTGAATATGAAGTACTGAAAAATGTAGAGAAACTTAAGTCAAACTGAGCCTAGTGAAACTATATGGGAAAGACTTTCTGCATAAATCTAACTCCTTTTTTTTTTTTTTTTTTGTAACACAAGGAGAAAACATCATTTATGAAGTTCTAGCCTTATAAAGGGGAACACACTTTAATTCTAAGCAAAGAAAGCAAAGGGTTCCTGGAAGGTAGAAAGCTTTCAGATGGCCTTTCTGGGGTTTTGCTTATTTTTCCTCCTTTAAATTCCCACTGCTCAAAATGAAGAACCAGTTTTTATTCATTATTTGCATTAAGGTTTATAGATACATACCTGATCCAGAAAAAGGCATATGTTCAAAGTGCCCATCATTTTTCTTAATATTCAAGATGAAGACTTCTAGTTAGAAATGCAGTTTGTATAGCAGCAGTCCTGGGCTATTTCATTTTTCTAATGACCCTGCCTGTGGCTTTTTTTCTCCTTCAGCCTTTATAGGCAATAAACCAAGGAACACTTCTTCTAAAAATGTATGCCTCATATGCTCTTGACTTTGTTCCATGGAGAGCAAAAAAAAAACAGAACTGAAAAATTTCTCTAAAACAAGATAGTGGAAAATTGCTGATGTGATAATTTGGTAATCAATATTATTATTGTTGCCCAGGTATTCATAATGTATGAAAAACAGTAAAAGAAAAATATAATTGAGACATTCAATGCCAAAATTGCCAGTCCAGGTTTTAAATATTGTAACTCAGTGTAACATGTAGGAGTTTTAGTGCTTATCCTAGATTTTGCCAAAGCAGAGATAAATATATTTAGGGAATTACATACTGCAACACTTGTGTAGGCAAACTCATTTGAATATGACTACTGATGTAAAATTTGACATTAGCAAAACAACTGTAATTGCTCTTTGTCTAGTTAATTTGTTTTGATTTTCAACTTTTATGTCAGACTGCTTTTGCTCCTTGGTATATTTATTCTGTGGTGCAATGATGAAATGGATTTTGAAAATCAATGAGTGATTCTGATCTAAAGTGATGCTCTTTTTGGCAACACAATTTAACATGCCATGAAGGCAGAAGAAATTTGGTGTTCGATGTTCAGTCTGCAAGAAAAGGCTTATTTAAAGTTTGTTAAACACCTGAAAATAAAAGTAAATAAATCAAATTTAAGAATCTTTTTTTTTCATGGTTTTGCAGGTACTTAGAAAATATTGAGCTCACATTTAATAGAAACAAAATTAAAACTAACAATTCGAACAGCATATTTTTCCATCTTTAGCAGAAACCTTTATAAAAGGGGGTACTTGACATGGACATGTATATGTGATAAACTGTTTGATTAGTTTCTTCAGTGGCAGACATTCATGTTGATGCTGTGATCCTAACTTCTTTCTTCCTGTCCCTCTTCTTTTCTCCAAAATGAAGGACAAATGTGTATTGCATCGGTATGCAGGGTAAATCATTCCTATTTGGAATGAGCTCATGTTCTTTTTAGAAGTTTATTGTTGCTCTCCTGTGCCATTTGCACTTGTGCTGTCATGAAAAGAACTAGGGACATAGAAGTGTAACTGTTACCAGAGAAATGAAATTACTGTGTTGGCTGAGCAAAGACAGAACTGTTCATTCACCCTTTTAATGTGAAGGACAAACTAGAAGTCACGGTCTAGCTGTCTTTCTGTTGCATATATAAAGTGTCAGTATGTCATAGAGCTTTTTGCAAATGCAGAAAGGCTGGCTTTTGTAATGTCAGGAGTAGAAGGAAAATTGCTTACCTTGTAATTTGATGAGGTTAATATTAGCATGAATGCACTTTGATTGGTCTAGAATAGAATAAAACATGAGGTTATCCAACTAGATTATTTTTTGTGTAAGCCTTCCAATGCAGGACAGCCAATAGCAAAGAAATGACAGAAATGTGTCAAAGTCACAGAATAAATTGCTTCTGATCCCGAACATCATCTCAGAATCTAAAAAGAGCCTTATCTTCAAAAACAACCAGCATGAATTTTGATGCAGAAGTATTGCTCATTATTTATCACAGCTGATGATCACTGTACAGCATTCCCCACTATAACAGGTGGCCTGGTACTGACTGAGTTCATTACACACCAGAAACCACACAGAGCTGACACTGCATGCCAGAACTGGGAGACATACCTTTAGGTGCAATGCTTCACATTGAAGCTAAACTATCCCCAGGGCTTGATCTAGCACTGGTCGCTGGCAGTGTATTTTGTAGATATAATAGTTCTTGTACTTCTAGATAGTAGTTCTTGTATTTAGCTGTGTCAGCTCTGACTTGATACTGTGTGCTGTGCCATAGACACACCCATGGAAATACTGAAGCTGAAAAGCATCAGAAAAAAAATCAAGGTCTTTGGAAGTTGATTCCAGCCATACTGACTCATCTGGTGTGTCTTGACTTGCCCCAGGACAACCAGCTTAGAGTATTTTCTGTCAGTGACCTGTGTGCAGCAGAGGCAAGGAGGTAAGTATTTGTTGTGTTTCTATGCCTTTAGTTTATGTTGAAGAGAAGATCATAGCAAATTATAAAGTCTGTTTCAATAATCGTATTTTAGGTGTGGCTTCTAGAGGTTGGAAGTTGAAAAGAGAGAAAAATTTCACTGCAAGGCAGCAGCCTTTGTAGCCAACCCACAGAATGGATTATGATCCTACAAGGAAGAGTAATGGATCTCAGGTATCTGTTATCTGAGATGTAACTTCTCATTGCTTATGGGACATGTGGGACATGACAGAAAAGCAGACTCCACGTGACTATGAAAGACAAACAACAAGCAACTTTTTATTTTGTTGCTACTAGATATATCCCAATCCAGATTAATCCTACTCTTTCAGTGATGCATCTTTTTATATTGTTTTACCAATCTGTCACAAACCTGGAAAGCTTCTTTATGAAATCATTCCATCACTTCTTCATATCCCCTCTGTTTTCTGGGATCTGTTGAAATAATTAGTAGACTTGCAGAAAGTTATTCCTTCATGTTGCTTGAAAATGGCACTCCAGGTCTTTGTGTTTGGTTAATGAAAAATTCTTCTAAAAATATTTAATGTTTAGAACTCGAGTATCATACAAATCCTTCTGAAAATTGTATTCCTGTTAGAAGCTTCATCATTGTGTTCAAAAATCACTAACTTACTAGTTACTCAACATCAGCTTAGATATTGTATGTATCCCATGCATAAAGCAATGCTAAAGAGAGAATAAAAAAGAATAATCAAGGTGGAAGGGTGGATAAGAAAAAAATCTGTACATTTATTCTTTGATTTCAGTATTTAAATGTTGGTAAACATTTGAGTTTAAAGTTTTTAAAACTTTTTGAGTTAAAAACATCAGAATATTTAATTCATTGGGTTTTTAGCAAGTTGCTAATGAATGTCTCCAAATTTGACTCCTATGTCCATTGAAATTAATCCCAAAACTCTTATGTGGGATTGTCGTCATATACATGAGTGAACAGCAGAAACTTTTCAAAATTAAGCCTTTGTGTGATTGTACTGTTCAGCCTGCTCTTTATATCAAAACAGCAGATCTTTAGGGACAAAATCTTGATAATCAGTGGTTTGTGAATCAATCTATTAAAACTGAAAATAAAAAAAGAGACTTAATGTGAGTGGCAAAATAGTTTGATCCTAAAGTTCAGCCTAGAACCATATGTTGTTATATTTGCAAATTCTTTATTAGGGGTGGCATGTTCTTGGGTTGTTTCTTCTTTCTGTATGATCACAATGAGACTATGGAAAAACACTGACTGTGCAAATTACTGGCAGTATATTAAGAATTAATTTGGTTCTCCTCAATCTGTGCTTATGAAATTTTCCTCTTGTCTTCTCAATATATAAGGGGAACAGATAAGATTTCAATCAAACACCATTTCTTATACAAACCAATGTCTACATTTGAGCGTAATGTTTACACTATACCAATACTGACACAAAGAAATTGAATGAAATCTGTTTTTCTAGAATTAATGCTAATCAGCATGTCTCTGTATATATAAATACCAGCAGCCGATAGTGATTCTGCAAATATATCTCTGAAAATGAGTGCATTATTATTTATGTTACCTTGTTTTGAAAATTGCCTTACATTGTTTACTGGGAGAAAATGGCTCACAACCAGCATGTCCTGTATCAGTTGCTGAAGGCCTTGTGGTATCTCTGCTTAACCTTACAACTTATAAAGCTGGTAGGAAAAAATTTAACCCCAGACTGAACCACTATGGGTGGTTCCTTCTATAGAGAGGTGTTGGGGGCTGGATTTTCTTTCCTTCTCTTCCCTTGTTATTTGTGGAATCTTTTCCCACTGAGTTGCTAAGAAGCACTGATGGTTGGGTGCTTGAGAGGTGGGGAGAGGGAACTCCTCTGGTTTTTGGATAGAAGCAGGTAAAAGGATGGGGGCTGGGGCAGTTGCGTAGCACTCTCTCTGGGCTTTGGAGGAGGACAGTTGGACCAGCAGCCTGGGGAAAGAAATTCACTGCCACTGCCATAAGCCAGCCAGGAGCTGCCTTTCTTCTGCTGCTGAGTCCTGCATCCCCTGCCCTGCTGGGATGTGCTGCAGCTTCCAGCAGCTGCAGTGGAGCTTCTGATACACCTTATCCACCACCCCAGGATTTCTGCTCATTCCACCCATTCCAGCTTGGTGCTCCTCAGAATCCTGCTGAGCCACTTCAATCGACTGCCCCAGGGGGTTTGTGAAGCGAGGCCTCTCCTCCATCCCTTCCCGCCTCAGCCGAACCGCCATTACAGCGTGCCCCCCCGAGCTGGCGCCACAGCACCCCCTGCAGCCCCGGGGGAATCACCGCACCTGCGCTGCCCACCGGGAGCCACCAGCGCCCCTGCCGACCGTGATGGAACTGCCCCAAAGGGGAAAGCGCCTGCGGCCCAGAAGGGCCCCGTCACCGGGGTCTGGTTCTGGTTGTTGTTTGTGCCATGGTTATTGTTGTTTGTTTGCCTTGTTATACACACTGGTAAAGAACTGTTATCCCTATTCTCATGTCTTTGCCTGAGAACCCCTTAATTTCAAAATTAGGGGGTTTACATTCTTCATTCCAAGGGAGGCTTCTGCCTTTCAAACCAAGACAAGAGGGAATAAAAGTTGGGAGCAAGAGTGGCCAATATGTATCTTAGAAAGAAGTAAATCAGTTGAGAGGAATCTGTATAACTGATATAGAGACAAAATATCTGTCCCTTGCTGGTAACTTTACCTGCCTTCATTTTGTAGGATTGTAGGTGTTTAAAATCCAACATCATAGACAGCTCAGGACAGAGTACAGTGTGCTCCTGAGAACAACTCAGTTACTCCTTAGAAAACACTTCTTCCAAGCTTCAAAAAGTGGTCATTTTAAAAAGGTCTTCCGGTGCTTTGATAGGAGAAAGTGTATTGGATAGTGTTCTTGTCAGTGTATTTCAACTGATTTTCTGTTTGGCGGGGATAATGGGGATAATTGAAGCACTGCAATTCACTTCTTCATGAAAAAAAGTCTAGGGCACATGAAAAGTTGCAGTCATGTTCTAAGAAGGACAATTATCATTAGAATTGCATATATATGGCAACTATTCAGATTTTTTAAAATCTGCTACTTGCATGTTACACTCTGAAAAATCAGTTCCTTTCTTCTGTTGAAGTTCAAGATTTTGGTGCAGAATACAGTCAAAATTTTACTTATTTGAAAAAGTTCATTGAGTTACCATACTTTTATGTACACCCGCTTAATTCAGGTTTTTATTAATAGAGATACTAGAATAAAAGGGAGTTTTATTTGGGTTAATGTTCACCCTCTGATGCTGTGTCCAGTCTGGTGTAATCTCTTAGTTGAGACATTACTCTGTTTTTCAGAGGTAATCAGAGGTAAAGATTAAAGTAGTAATAAGAGAAGGTGGACTTAGATACTCTTCAGTAAAAAAACCTTATAAAAATAAAATCTTCAAACTTCCAAAACATTGGCCATTTTCTCCCTTCTGAAATGATTATTTTTTTCATACTGACTTAGCATGAGACAAACTGGATTGAAAAGGTGGAACTGCTTGGAAAAACTGGGCTACAAACAAGGTAAAGTAACATTTTATCTTCCTGTCATTAAAACTGTAATTATAAGCATTAGTAAATGCCATCCAATGAAATATCAGACACTGTCACTGAATTAGTTTGTCAGGACAAGATCTAAAACACTTTTATGTTTGCCTGTCATGTGTGCATATGTGAATTCTATGTCCTACTACAAATTGCAGCTGATTCTTTTAGGAAAGTGGAATCTGAAGTTTTCACAAATTTAATGCTGGTAAACTCACAACAGTGCCAAAGTTATTTCTCTCTCAGATCTCCGCCTTAAACAATGGTTTATTTTTTAATCGAAGAAGGAAGATACCAAGATGATCTATCATCTTGTGGGCCAGTCCTGATATATGCAGTAATGTGGCCCAAAGTGATATTACAGTCACAAGGTCAAGCATGTCAGAAACGTAGCCTGAAGAACACTGCTTCCCTTGTGATTGAAACACTAGATAACTGATTATTTGCTGCCTATTATGCATTAAATTCTGGACAATTAGCCACAGTGTGTTCTCTAACACTATAGTGTTAGTGTAATAGTGTAATTACAATGGCAAACAGTCAGGAAATACCTTTTATCTTTACAGTTCAACATACAGAGAACTGCTCTATGAAATGAGGTCCCTATCAACACAGTCCATTATATATCCGGCTTTACTTCCTAAGGGATTTTTTACTCAAGCTTTCTACAGGAATATTGATTACCTCTAAATGTCCACCAGAACATGAAAAGAAGTTTAGCAATACCTACACCTGTGTATAAGGCTAATAATTTAGGTTAATGAATCTCATTTTCTCAGAATTTTGTATGTTTTGGACAGCTTTATAAAATTTTGCAAATTGATAAAAATTGAACCAATTAAGAAAATTTATTTCTGATATTCAACGCGTCTTCATATAACGTGTCAGTATTTGAAAAAAAAAATTGCTTAGAAAACACTATTAATTTTTCATCTGTAGATCAATAAATTAATCTTCCATATTGTTTTGTGGTTCTAAGAATATCTGAAATGACAAATACTGTACAGTACAAAGAGACCTGTCAGACCAGTATTTAAACACAAATTTTTCAATGGCATATGGAAAAAGAAGACAACAAAGAATCCTTTCATTAAACAAAAACTCTAAATACTGGGATAAAAAGTCTTTGTTAGCAAGGATTTTTATTTCTTTTAGTTTAGAAGAATAGAAAAATAAATTCTCCTTATTGTATTTCATCAAGAAAAGCAATTAAGGGTTTACTGTTCCTATTCATGAGTTCTGTTTGCAAGATCTACTTGCAAAGAGTTTCTGAATGAAAGTACATCCGCAGTACTAGTTAAACAAAGAACATGAGGCAAGCCAATACATCTAGGTTCAGCACATGAAAATCATGGCATAATTAATTTCCCTGAGAACACCATGTTACAAAAAACAGTATGTAACCACAGACTACTGCACATAACAGATAATGAACAAAATTATTGACACAATTTTATACCAGGTCCTTTTCTGCTCATAGATTTTTATCATAGTTTTCATACAGTTTTGTAGAAAAAAAATAAAGCTGAGTTTTATCTAGTATCTTCATGCATTTTCATCTTCTTTCATGCTATGAAAGACCTGTCAATTCCCCACTATAACAGGTGTTTGGTGAGGACTCGAGTTGGTAGCAAGGAGTGAGTGTACTTTGAAGGAGTATTGTGCAGCTGTGATAAACCAGAAACAGAACAAGTGATCCAGTAAAAATGTCAGAGACTGAATGTTATAATTTATGGCTTAAATATCTTCCAGAAGATATTTGGCCTATTCTAGCAAAACTGTATTACAAAAACTGCAGAGAAACCACCACACCCTGAACAGGCCCTCTGACTGAGGCCCTGAACTGCTCCCTGATGGAGATAAGGTGACTCAGACTCCCCTGGGCTGGGGGAGAACACTTTCACAGAGGGATCAAGCTGAGCACCTTTGCGGTGGAGACCACACCCCAGGGCTCTCAGCTGCCGGGATTGAACAGACCCTCACACCAGAGGGTGGGGACAGGAGAGGGTTTGGGTGTGTGGTGGAAAAGCCTCTGGTCCCAGGCAGCTAACACCATCCTCTGCACTGCAGACCAGCTCAGCTCTGAGGCCCCTTTGCCCCAGGAAAAGCCACATCCACATGAAGGACAGCGGAGGGGGCGTCACGGCCCATCAAAGGCCTGCCCCCCAAAAGGGTCCCCAGACTCTGCACCAGAGCACTGCAAATGATCCAAGAGATCCACAGTGCTGCCAGGGACAGTGTCAAATTTGGCCTCCTCAAAGGAGGCAGCTGGGTGTTGCCACCTGGCCCAAATGTGTATTAATCCACAGAATTTTCATTGCAGTGGGGTGCAGGGGACTCTTGCCACCAAGAAAACCAGATGGAGGGGAGCAACGAGACATCTTTGGGACCCTCAGCAGGGTGATATGTTTCCACCTAACCCATGTCACTCTCTCCCTGTTCCCTAAGCCCCCATGCTCTTTTTCATTTTTTCTTTTTCTTTTTTTTCCCACTTTTTGTCTTTTTTCTCTCTCTTTTTTTCTTTTCCCCTTCTTTCCTTTTTCTCTTTCCTGTCTCCTTCTTTCTTTTTCTTTTTCTTTTTCTTTTTCTTTTTCTTTTTCTTTTTCTTTTTCTTTTTCTTTTTCTTTTTCTTTTTCTTTTTCTTTTTCTTTTTCTTTTTCTTTTTCTTTTTCTTTTTCTCCTTTTTCTTTTTATTTTTCTTTTTTTTCTCCCTCTCTTTATATTTCTTTGTCTTTGCCTCTTTTACTATGAAATAAAATATGTAAATTTTTTTGCACCAACATCTAACCTCATTTTCTTTTAATCATGTTTGTTGGGTATATTTCAAACTTTTTTGGATCCAGTCTGTTTTATTCATGGAGGCTTTTTTCCTTTGGTCTTCGATGTTAAACCAGTTCATAACAAAGCAAAAGAGCAGGATGCCATTGTCTGTCATTCTATGTCTGTGTCAATGGAGATTCTTTATTTGTCATTGCAAGACCGAGGTGCTTAGACAGAATAGGTTCTCTTTTGGTGTCCAGTCAGGTCTTCACAAAGCCTCTGCTAGAGGTCTATGATCTGGAAGCGAAGGCATTTCAAGCTTTGCACTGTTCCTCTATTCAGAATCAGTTGTTAAGCCATAGAAAGAGGCAGAGAAAGAGAAAGTAGAAAACTGACTTTGGGCTTGAGAACACTAGTGTATTTCAAATCCAGATTTCCGTTTAAGTAAATATGCTAACTTAAATGGACAGGATGCTTACATAAACAAATGCAGACTTACAGGATGACGGTCTTTCTTGGAGATCAAAGTGATGGTGCTTATCTTTATTTAAAAAGCCAGTACTATTTAAATAAAAAAAACCCACTTCCACTCATTTACCAGTAGTCTGGTATAGCAGAGTGGTCCCAGCCAGAATTTTTCAAATGTTACACCCATCTATAAGAATGACTTGGAAGGATGATCTGGGGACCTTCAAGCCTGTCAGCTTGACCTCAGTGCGGAGGAACATCATGAGCAGATCATCTCAAGTGCCATCATGCAACACATACAGGACAACCAGAAGGATCAGGCCTGGCCAACATGAGTTTAGGAAGGGCAGGTCTTGCTTGGCCAACCAAGCAATGACACAATGACCTGCTTAATGGATGGCAGAAAGAGTATGGGTGTTGTTTGTGGAGTCTTTGACACCATTTCCCGCATCATTCTGCTGGAGAAACTGGCTGTTTGTCGTGTCGACTGATGGACATTTTGCAGGTAAAGAACTGGCTGGATGGCCAGGCCCAGAGAGTGGTGCTGAATGGAGTTACACTCAGCTGTTGGCTGGCTTCCAGTAGTGTTTCCCAGAGCTCAGTGTTCTTCAATGGCTGAATGGCCAACCCTGTTTAATACCTGTCATCTGGACAAGGGAATTGAGTGTACATTAAGTAAGTTTGCAAATGACACCAAGCTGGAGGACCGGAAGGTTCTACAGAGGAATGTGGACAACTTGGACATGTGGTGCAAGCCAAAGGAGTGAGGTTCAACAAGGCCAAGTACTGGGTCCTGCCCTTGGGTCACAACAACCTCTACAGTGCTAAAGGCTGAGGCAGAGTGTCTGCAAAACTGCCTGGTGGAAAAGGACCTGGGGGTTCTGGCAGACAGCAGACACATGCCAGCTGTGCCCAGGTGGCCAAGAAGGCCAAGAGCACCTGGCCTGTGTCAACAACAGAGGGGCAGCAGGGACAGGGCAATGACCGTACCCCTGTGCTGGGCACTGGTGAGACCACAGCTCGACCATTGTGTCCAGTCTCAGCCCTTCCATTCAGGAAGCACATTCAGGAGGGGCTGGAGCGTGTCCAGAGGAGGGAACAGCTGGAGAGAGGTCTGGAGCCCAGGTCTGGTGATGAGCAGCTAAGGGAGCTAGGGGTGTTCAGATTGGAGAAAAGGAGGCCTTGTTGCATTTTACATTTACCTGAAGGAGGGTGTAGTGAGGCAGAGGTTGGGCTCTTCTCCCAGGCAATTAGCAAAAAGACAAGAGAAAATAGTGTCAAGTTATGTCAGAGGTCTAGGAAAGATATTAGGAAAGATTTCTTCAACCTTAACAATTCTCTATGACTCTTAAGTCTAATGAAAGTCAAATGTATAGAAAGTTGTGTACTAAAAGGAAGTGAAAATCGTCTTAGTGTTTCCACAGTTCATATTATTAATCTATCAATTACAGATGCTGCCAGTAGCAGTATAGTTACAATAAATAAAACAGGAAATTTGAAAGCATATATAAGTAAACCAGAAAAACAGAGGAGGAAGTTTTAAAAAGAACCAAGTTTTTGTTTTTGAGGCAAGGGCAGATATAAACAGAAGTTATATCTGATACTGACAGATTTATAGCAACCTTAAGTAAAGTGAGGGATTTTTTTCTGCCCTAGATCTAGAAGGTCATGTTGCTCATCGGCAAAATAGGAAGGGTAAGGAAGGAGGCAGACTAACTCAGGTGCCTCTCTGAGATAATGTCAGGTACAAAAGCAGGGTTCATCAATGATCACAACATAGTCCCACATTTTCCAGTGGAGAGCCCATTACCCTTCTGTGTTAGAGGACTGGATGTGGCAAGCAGATGAAGTTCTGGAACTGTCTTCTACTGCTGGTGTTATCATTAGTCATCCCTGGTCCCTAACAAATATGTTACATAGAAAATTCTTGTTTATCCTATTCTTTTTTCATCTCATCATGTTGACAGCTTCCTGTACCGCATCTGCTGATATGTTCTGACTGTGGATGTGGAGATATGGATAGATACATCCAGTTTTTCTTATGTGCCTCTAATTTATATACTGATATTTCCATCTTCAATAAAACATCTACCAGCAGCTACAAATGTGTCAAGAGGTATAAGAGATATGTATTAATTTATCCCTTGTATAAATAGATAAGTCACAGTAATGCAAAATATGATCCAGCCCAGCTACCTATCTAAACTTTCAGGTCAGAAACAGACTACTGCAAAACTGCAGTGACAGCAATGAAATGCTGTTTTTTAAAAAATATCTCTTGATGATGATGATACTTTGCTAGTATTCGGCTGTGGAAGACAACTTTATTTTGAACTTAAAATTAAAAATTGTAATGAATAAATCAGGATAAAAAAATATATTATTGTTATCGTACTAGCTTTAACAAGGTTGAATCATACCAAGTTTAGAAAATATCTTTAATAAGAATATTTTGTTTGCTTAATCACCTTTCAGAAAAAAGTCCTTCTGGATGGCATGATCTACTAACAGTGAATTACAGCTCTCAAGTTTCAGTTTCAGAATTGAACTTTCAACTACCTTCAATGCCAAATAAAAAGCAAACATTGTTTGTGTATGACTTTTTAAAACTATGCTGAACGTACAGCTTCCTCTGTAGCTTTGCACACTGAAAACAAAAGGAACACAGGAACAGGAGACATTTACCCTGGGGGCACAGTTACCATGAGAGATTTTAGAGTAATAGAAAAAAAGCTCTTCAGAACATCTAAGTCCTGTTCAAAAGGAAAGTAAAACGTTAATGATTGGTTGTATACCCTGTGAGGAAGTGTTTGGGGATAAAGCAGCTACACAAGCTAATAGTGAACAGATGTATGGAATTTCTCTTTTGATAGCCTAAAGAAGAAGATAAAACCTACTTTTTGTGCAAGAACTTCAGAATGCACGAAGCTATATGTTGGTGTTGCTGGTTGCATCACTTAAATCTGTCAGTATCCACCTTGGAGACGTGAATGAAATCAATGTTAGTTCCCTCAGACTTAGCATTTTATTTGGAGCTGTAGTCCATTTTGAAGTGAATCTCTCAATCATTTCTAGTTACTGAGAGTTTTTTCAATTCACAAACTGTTGTTGTGCCTGAAGTAATTTCTTAAAGAAACCCCTGAAACTGCAAACCTTGTTCCAGGTGTGCACCAGATGTGTTCCAGTGTTTCACTGTCAGTTGAGGATTTGACTGGTTTTTTTTGCTACACTTATATGGTGTGTTGTACCAGGAGACCAGACTAAATGTGTCTGAAGAAAAGGCCCTGAACTGTAAATAATGTAGTTGTTGGGGCAGGCACCAGCTGCTTCAACATACTGATCTCCGTCAATTTCACTGAAGTAATGTAAACATAACACAGCACCCCAGGATTACTCAAGACAGGCCTAGGTAACTAAACAAATCAGGAAGTAAACTATAGATTGAGGTACAGTTAAAATTTCTGTCATTAATAACATCCAAAGTTATTAATCACTTTAATATTTTGGGAATGGCCAGATTCACTCCTTGTTACCGCAAAATGAGCTTGAAGATCACAAATCAGAAATAAGTTCATGGAATCAAGTCTAAGTGAGTGTCTGAAGAACATATTTAATATGTTAGCCTCATTACTTTAGAATGGCATAAATATTATTACTCTATGATAAATTCACTGCTGCATTTTAGGTAATATTTCAGTTTTAGAGTAGTGGCCACAGAGATTAGACGACCTTATACCAGCAAAACCTTAGTATAGTTGGTGATTCTGCATCCTGGTAATGAATAACACATGCCTAAATTTGGTATTTTTAGAAGTGAGAACATATTCAGGCTGTTTAAATAGTTAGGATTGACTCTTTCATCATCCAGTGTCAAATGCAGTTACATTTTGTGAAGTGGATCAGGGCCTCCTGAAATGGGAACTGAGACCACCAATACCATTATATTCAAATGGGAAGCAGTCATCAGATGGTAACAATTTTGACAACTGCCAATGAATATGAAAAAATTTATATGTGCTAGACTGACATTATTAATCTTTTGAGCCATCGTGTCTCAGAAGTGGCTTCATTGTAGCTTTAACAATATTAGTTCTATACCAAGCTAAAGATCTTTATTTTTGTTAGCTGAGATCATATACATTTTCAGGATTTAATTTTCAGTATGAATAGTCTTTTTTGTTTTGCTTTGTTTTTCTTTTTTCACAAAACAGGTTTACGTACAGCTGTGAAAGGAACAGTGTCATGAAAGAAAATAGATTATTTTCCTAAAATCAAGAATTAGAATCCCTCCAATAGATGTGAAGAAGGATAATATAGTTCTCCTAGTATTTTCTGTATAATTTTTTTTCTATGTTTTCAAGAAGTTGGTGTAAGTTAGAGGAGGAGACCGGAAGGACTGAGATCTCTACCTTATGAACTTGCTATCAACAGAATACGAGTTAAGTCTTTCTGAAATAAAAAAAAAAAAGTAATTTGTTCCACATTAATGTAGAGAAATGTAAGATATGATTATGACACAACATTCACAGATTAAATTAGTGACACATTAATGAAGAGAAAAAGAAATGCATTGTGGGAATCATGAGCCCATGACAGCTATGTCATCCTTTTTGGGAAACTCACAAATTATGTCTTCCCAGGAGACTAGAATAAGATTGCGATTAGCTCAGCATTGCTTTTCTTTTCCCCGCTATTGTCTTTAAAATAATTACAGAATAACGCTGAACCCCATTGAATGTCCTTTAATGTTTAACTACCTGAAGCTATTCACTAAGCTGCTCCTTTAAAGGACGCTGAACAGATCTGCACAATTGTGGAGTAGTACACTGATATTTCTCTCCCACATCAATACTGTTTAGGTCTGCTTATTTATTTTATTAGGGACAGAATTTTTAATCTGGTCAGATCTTTCTATGTATGCAGAAATGCATTTTTGCCAGTAAGACTTCGAATCTTGCTCATGACTCTCAATGACAAAAACTGACACAGTTATTGTTTAGCTATGAGAGTTGTAAATATTCTGCTCTTTGCTAGAGTGATTTTGTTTCATTAGCATATATAAAAAATAAAGCATAATAAGGCAATGTTGCATGGTATATATTTACCTTACTGTTACAAAGATCTGAGAAATTGTGGGAGTTAGTGAGAAAAAATCAGTGAATGAATGAGGAAACAGCATCAGATTCCTTTTTGTAATGGGTGCTTCAGTGAGGCCAGCTTTTCCCAGTTGGCTTAGTAGCTTGCATACTAGATCAAAGGGGATTTTTTAGGCACTAGTCTTTCTTTGAAGACTAGTGCCTGAACAAGTATCATTATATTAGTCAGAATCGTATCTAGATGCTAACAAGCAAAACAAACTCTGAATACAAAGACAAAAGAAAATGCCTCATTTAGGAAGTTTGGAAACAAGTGAGTAAGATAAGAGACTGAAATATTCTAAGTAATCCTGCAAGATTTTTAGTAGATTTCATGTAACTGCATAAATAATACAAGCTTGCTGTACTATTTTAATATTTGCCACTCCTACCACACAGAGTCACTAAGACAACTGAAAGATCTCTCTTCATCAAGGCCATTTTTTTGTATCCCATTATGATGTGGCCAAGAAGGTGGACAAACAGAGGAATTTTAGGCTTTTATTTGAAGTCATTTTTTTGCCTAGTAAGATCTGAGTAGAAGACAGTTCAAATTTTACAGGGGTCCTTACACATCTGATGCAGAGGGCAATGAAAACAAATTGAATATCCAGAAGTCATACACAGACAAAAGTATTAATTATAGCAACTTTTGTATATGTACAACCTGAAAATAAGGTAAGCCTACTTTAATAACATTTTTTTGCATGAAAGTTCATTACTTTGATGGCAGCAGAGACAGACTGCTATGTAATAGCATGCCATGCTGACTCAGATTACTGGACATGAATGATTTCTAAAGCACACATTTTTTCCATGAAAAAAAATATCTATTTTTGTGTGCCTAAAATTTAATATTTCCATTCAAACCAGAGGTGGATAATACATGTATGTATTACAGACTTTATCATTTTAATGTATACAAAAGTAGCTAGGAGGTTTTATCTGCTGATTTTTATAACCAATGCTGGAAATTTTATTATTATCAATTTAAAAAGTTCACTACCAGCTAGGTTCCTGATTTCAGAAATCTTGCTGTATTTAAAAAATAAGGCCTGTGTTGTATTTTTAGAGAACAGTGCTGATCAGCAGTGGTAATGTGCTAGTGTTGGATTGAACTAAATCTGTAATAACAATAATGTAAAAGCTTTTGTATAATTTCTGTGCAGATTTGTCTAGTTATAGGGTAAAGTTTCACTTTAAAAAAAGTTCAAGTAATTTACAAATTATGATCAAACAGTATTCTGACAAAGGATTTAGTATTCACATCATCCTAGATGATGTAGTGTGAACTTAACACATCATCTTAAACACTCAAGATAATCTAAGCACTTAAACTGCTTTATGATGGCATAAGTGCTTAAATTGTGTAAAACTCGCAGAGTAGTGTATGGTTTTAAGGCACATTAAGTCCTCTGGTGCCATAATTGCCTAAATCACCTCAGATTTTTCAAATGACATAAACTTACAAATCATCTTAAATAATATTTGGGGTGGCATAAGGTCCTCAACTACTCTGTGGAGGTATAAATGCTGAAATTGCTTGTAGACTACTTTGACAAATGTTTGCTTTTGAGTTTATGTAACATCTTAGAAACTGCTTGGTCATGAAGAGAATACTAAGGATCTAATCCTGATGATGCATTATATGCCGTGCCATAGCTAGAAATCCTATTGCAGGATGCTGTAGACACTTGCTGAAGTGCATCTTTAAAAAAAGCTGTCCAGAATTGCGCATTATAACTCCTGTGTCTGCCTCTTACTGCAGCAGCCAGTCTTTGCTGAACAGCCCAAATCACGTAAGACCACTGATGATACTTGGCCACATCAGTTTCACCTGCAGTAAAACCACTTTGCGTTTCCACGTGCAGGGAAGGAAACTTACCCATGCACCCAGAATCCACAGGTCATCCCAGAGGTGAGCAGAGGTTTGTGGCAAATTAAGAAAGAAGGATGAAAGATCTTGTGCCCCCTTTACACAAGGTGCCAGGTAGGCTACCCATTTTTCTCTTATTTTCTATGAGTTATGAGTGGTTCCATGGTTCCGCAAAATGCAGCTGCTATGGTTGTAACTGCCAATCATCCCCTGGCAGCACTCCAAGACTGCTCTTGTGTTCTGTCATCACAAGGACCTGTACACAAAGGGAAATGAACCCCTGATGCCCTTTTATTATTCCCAGTGTTTCTTCTTGTAACAAAGCACAACTTGTCAGACCAAGTCTCTAAATGTGGATGAAGTTGCTCTAATAAAAAAAAAAAAGGATTTTTATGTACTTTGCAAGAGGGTGAGGTGAAAAAAATAAAAAGTCAATAGAACATAGGGTTTCTTCCATTTCATGATTTTGGGCTCAATGGTGAGCTTGTGAATGAGGAATCAGACCTTTTATCCTTGAACAAAGAAAATAAATGTCCTTGTTGAAGGATTTACAGCTTCATTATTTGTCCTTGTTTTGTTACCAAATGCAAATGATTCTGTTCTACGTGAGATGTCCTTGGTTATGATTTCTACAGCACCTCTCTACATATTAAAGTTCTCTTCCTGCAAATATACAACATGGATGACTTTGTCCCCATAAGGATAAGCTTGATTCAGTAAAGTACAATTCCTGCCATGAATCAGCATGTATAATCTGAAGGTGATTTTTAACTTATGGGAGAGAAGCCTGAAAATGTATTTGGATTGTAATCTCCTATCTCAGGATGAACCCTCCCGGGCTTTAATTTTATTGACAGGAAAGCAGGACTAAAATATCTTGATCATAAAAAGACACTATTTTTGAACTTTATTTTGATAATTTAAGAAAACATATACTAATTGAAAAGAGTATAAAGCTGTGCAAAGACCAGTAAAATTCTGTTATCTAGAAAAGTGGGTTATTCTAGTTGAACTTAGGCACTGACCTAAGAAAGCAGTGACCCTTAATTGCTCCTCCTTAGGAGCAGCTCAGAGAAGTGTTGCAACTCAGGAACAACTAGACTGTACTGGTATCAAATGATCACCTACCCCTGCCAACTCAGTATAAGACAGTTCTGGTTTCTGGGAATTTTAAGGTGAAGTTGTGAGATCTTATGCAGTATGGCAAAGAGCCATGTTCCATGTCCCTCCCTGTTACAGGTCTGCTGTCTGCATTTGCAAGGAGCGTGGTGGGGTTTGTATGTGTATGTACGTTTTTGCTCTATATTCTGCCATTGGTGTTGGATATTCCTTCCTCTTAAGTCTAAGTTTTCCAGCTGGCTGCTTGACAAACCATCTTAACTACACTGACTTTGTAACAGACAATATAATTCTTTTAATACATTATTGTGGATTAATTTGAAGTCCACTCTAAAATGTTATCTGTACCAGATCCTTTCAGATATAACAGTTAATACACCAGTTAGGTAACAGCAAATACACCAGATGGTTCTGCTTAAATTTTCCTCACATATCATTTTACTTTATTAGAAATATTAGAAAAAATGCGACAAAATGTATAGGATAATATTTAACACTGGGGAATCAAAGAAGCTGACTTTTACAATGACTGCCAGTACATTAGCAAAAATTTACGGTACTAAAGAGATATCATTTATACTTTTGGTGAGTGGGTGCTACTCAACCCATTTCAGCTAAATCAAAGACATTCTGCTTGATTCATTGATTTTCCAGTTGGCTGAAGAAACAAAATAGGTTTATGTTAGTTAATTTAATTAGTTGAGGATTTTTTTACTGAAGGAAATAATCAGTTTTGGTTGAAATAAACATTTCTTTTTGTCTTGGAGCATTTCTAAAAATAAGAAAATGAAGTGCCACTCTTAAAATCAATCACTGTGTAATCAGTTCAGGAAGACTACCCTAAATTATAAATAAATCCAAGTGAATGTAATGAAAGGAATGTAAAATTTTCAAGGGATGCTCACTTATATTGAGCATCCAATCAGCCTTCTACAAAAATGATGTTGCAAGTGGTGATATGAATGGTTTAAGCAAGTGAGTGAATTAAAATAACACTGGCCTTAACTCTTGCTAATAACTCTCAAAATCTCAGGTCAACCAAGAGCATTTGTTTTTGAAAGGAAAAGTCTTGTAAACAATGTTTTTTTCCATATCTCAGTAACTTGGATCCAATGCAAACTAACAAGTTTGTAAAACTGATATAACTCATTTGTTTAAGTATCTGAAGAAGAATTTCTGAACTGATGATTGTCTAAAACTGAAGTACTGATTTGCCTTAGCAAAAATGCACTGAAGGTACAATTTTGTTTTCAAACAACAGCTGCTCAGCAACTGAGAGACTAGTTAGAAGCTACACTAAGCACGTATGAAAGAGGCAGCAGCATGCAAGCACTGAATTCCAGCCTGCAATACCAGGGCTCTGTGTGCAGCAAGAAGGAAACTGTTCTTGTTTCAAGACCTGTGAACAAGTCTTGTTGTGAAGAAGGAGATGTGGCAAGGCCTTGTGCTCTTGCTGATTGCCTCCCTGCAAACACAAGAATAAAATGTTCCACTCTAGTTAGCTCTTTGGACTACCAGGTGTGGGTGTTTGAGTGTTGCTCCAAATAGTTCACTCATGCTGTTCAGAAAAATAGTAGGGGAGACCACAGCATGGCCAGCACACAAACTGACTGTGGCTAAAATTTATCATGTGGTTTTGCTACCCTGCTGACCTTCATTATATGGCTATGGAAACAGTGCACACTCAAACAGCTACGTAACTGAACTCTAGTAAATTGTTATTTGCCACAGCTCTAATACTTATGAAACTCTCTGCTTCTTTTAATTCAAAACAAGTTGGAGTGTGGGAGTTGTCATTTTTGTGGAACTTACCAGGAACACCCTATACAGCCATGAAAGTTAAGTACACTTTTATGAAACTGTTCACACAATTTAAGGAAGACAGTTTGCCCACAGGAACAGAAATTGCATGAGAACAGGCAAAGAATATTTGAGAACATTTCAGTTCAGACTTCAGTGTGCAAAATGTCTGAGCATCCCCTAGATTAGAATGGAGCTTGCTGCCACTGTGAGAAAAGGCCATTCAAAATGAAAAATGAAGTTGTAGATTTCCTGGAAGAGCATCTGTCAGGAGGTTTGTGTTAGTTTTTTGTGGGTTGTTTTTTGTTTGTTGTTGGTTTGGTTTGGGGTTTTTGAGTTTTTTTTGTTTATTTTTTGAGTAGCTATTTAAATTTTCAAATGAATGTGAGCTGTAACATTATGTATGTTACAAATCAGATGCTATGACTTGTACTATTGTACAGTGTTCTTTCCATTCACCATTACAAGACAGCAGTAGTATCTGCCAACCAAGGATTAAAAATCTCTAAAAACAAACATATTAATCTTATTGTTTTCACAATAAGTTGTTGCAGAGGAATAGTTTTCTTGTTCTAGGGAACGTGTCCCCAAGGAGTCATCTGCTCAACAGGGAATAAAGAGCTTCTCCCAAAGTAGCAAAGCACAAAGAGAAAGGAACAGCAGGGAAAGCAAGCATTTTCCACTGAATTTAAACTGCAGTGTCACCAAAATCAGGACCTTTAAGCGCACTGCAGGAACACGCTGCTTATTATTTATGTACCCAAGATTCATAGAATCTCTCAAACATAATTAGTATCCCTTTTCTGAAGTCCAGTATGATCTCCACAGGAGTTTGAAGTGTGTTAATTTTAGATATGCATGTCTTGCTGTTTTATAAACTTGTCCTCCATATGTTATAACATTCACATTCACAGTACATTGCTAGTGTCATTTTCCCATTTTCTTTTGAGCTTTATGGTATATTGGGGTTTGCATTTAATAACTAGTTATGTGCTGAGGGGGATTGATGTGGTTTATGTTTTATGAGTTTCAGTGGATTATTAAGGATGAATTCATGTGGGGGTGGATGAGTTCTTCCATCTATATATATATTTAATTCTTCTTGCTTTAGGGTTCTTTACAGAGTGCAGTTGTAAAACCTGGAAAGAATTCATCACAGCTTCACTGATGGTGATTTTGCTTCACAGCTCCTGTCTGAATTTTCTATCTTTGCTAGGATATGCAGATCTTAAAATACAGTGCATTTATTTTCTGAATATAGGTTCTTTTTTATCTTGTCTTTTCTTAGTTACCTTTTTTGTTTTAGCTTGTTTTAGCAATATTTCTCTTTCCTTTATATTGTACTGAAGCCCTACAGAGAATACTGCTGACACACTAGGAGATCTGCAAGCAATCTCACCAGTACTTCCTGTAGAATTTAGGTCATTTCCAAGTCCATAATAACTGTAGTGACACTAAACAAAGACTTGTAACATTTTCAGGGGCTATGTTACTTGTATTGATGACATTGGAGGAGTGAGACCCTTCTCTCTATTGTAAAGGAAAACAAGAGCACTGTGCAAATAACAAGATTCAGGATTCATTGGCATTTAAAATCTTGATGCATTTTAAGTTATACATAATTTACTTTCTAAGGCAAAAAATTAAGGCATTACTACTTCTGAGGCCTCAAAGAAAACTGCAAGTAGGATTAAGTAAATCCTTAGGCAAATCCAAGCTCCTTCAAAGTCCTGGGACAAATTTTCAAAGGAACTTCCTTGCTAGCAATAGAAAGGTGCAAGCAGGACACTTGTGCCAGCTTTCTCTAGCTAGCAGGAACACGAACTAAATTGAAGAAGAATCAGCAAGGTGTCACTATGCACCTGCAAGTTGAATATGGAGCCAGGTATCCTGGAGGAATTAGTTTCCTGAATACCAGTACTCACAGAATCTCACCGCAGTACTTCACTGTGCTAAACCAGCAGTGCTGTGCTACACTGACACATTCATTTTGCTGTACAGACTTTATATGACATGTCAAGAGATGAAGGATTGATACTGCCAACAGCAGACACATTCTTTTACTGTTCACCAGCCCTGAAGTGGAAATTTCTTGCTCCAGCCCTTTTCGTAGTCTGTTACCTTAATACAGCTAGACAGGCTGGGCTGTAGCTTTACCCTTCAAAGACTAATTTCAGCAGATGGATCCCCATGTGGCCAGTGAACCTAGATGAAAATTGTTGCTAATAAAGCAAACCCTGTAAAATTCACCCTTTTCCTGTTTCAATACTTTGCTGTAAGTTCACTTGCCACAACATATACTTAGTGAAATATTGCCACAAGCCAACACATTACAGCTTATTTTATTATTGAAAACTCATTGAAAAAAGATGTTAGACACAGTCCAAACCATTGCAAAATGCTACTGAATTATTCTCTTATAAACTGGAGCAGGCTCACAGTACATTTTGTTGCAGTGGATACAGTAACTCCTAAGAGAATCTATCGAGAACACTTTCCTTTTACATTAGCATTACTTTCTTAAATAGTATTTTTAATGATTAGAGAATTGAAGTTTCAAAAAATAAAAGACAAAAACTGTATTTAAACACATATGAGAATTAACATACTTGAACCTTCATAAACAGGAGTCTTCTTCAAGCTATAGGACATATTTAATGGCACTTTTTTTTATACAATATAAAATAAAAATGTAGCCCAAAATATTTGGCTCAACAAAAGTCAATTGACTAAAAATCACTTTCGATGAGAATATCACTAATATTAAAGAAGGTACAGTTACTGCTTTAGTATATCTAATGTGAAGTGGTTCACAGTTATAAATCAGTTTGTTTTCATACTTTCAGCTTCTACAGTCCGTTTGCTATGTGCTTAAATTTTCATGAATCTCAGATCATTCTACCTTCAAATGGACAATCTGATTTCTTAAACAGACAAAACAATATCCCCTTAAGCACTCTCTGCCATGATGAGCTTTTCATAGACTTCTTCTCTAATTCTTAGTTACTGAATAAAGAGCAAAAAGAATAAATAAAGAGGTAAAGAAAGCACATCAAGAAAAATCTTGAATAACAGCAATGATAGTGACTACCATATGGCTGAAAAGTTTAAAAATTTTTATTTCTGTAAGAAATTATGAGCTGATCTGGGAGAGAAAACAAATTCACAATAATGTATTTTACGTGTTCCCTCCAGAGCATTTGCTGTAATATTTACAATAATGATTGTATGGCTTACCAGCAACAGTTTATATTTGCCAACAACAATCATATAACAACTGGATTCTTTCAGTTTTATCTTATGATTAAATACAAGATATCTGTGACACCTTTTTGTTAATGACTATGTCACATGATACCTCTGCTATTACATGGAAAAAATGTAAAATATCATCCTTCACTGTGTTTCTGCAGAAAGTTTTCATTCATAACTATGCAATATTGCTGAAATAAAGAGAAAGTCTGGGCATGAATTTCAACACAAATTTCTTTGGTTGTGGTAATGCTGTTCACACATAATAAGTAACTAGACTTGGTAGACTTTCTCCATGATTACTGTGGCTTTAGGTGCTATTGCTGTGAGTTTGCTCAAATTCCTTCCTCTTACACTTCCTTCAAATTCTTTCCCCATTGCTGTTCTGGTGAACATCAACATATTACTTTTTCAACTCTTGAATTTCCAGTTACTCTCTCTCTCTCTGAAACAGACTAGAAAGGCTTTTTTTTCAATTTAATTTATTTGCAAGTTAATTTCCATGGAACTTCATGTGCACTCTCAGCATTTCCCAGAGGTCTGCACTCTTTTGCAGAAAATGGAAGGTTCCTTGAGCTCTAACCACTATTTACATTGTTTGCAAGAACATCTATCATCCCAGATGTCAGAAGTATGGGGCATACACAAAAATGTGAGGGTGCCTAAATCAGCTGGTATAGCCTATACAGCAACACTAATGAAATACTGGATTGATGATATGTCTGTGCAGCCAATTAGTGGGACAAAAAGGTTTGACAGATAGATTAAATGCACTTTGATTTTAAAACAGTTTCTGTTATATCAAATATAAAAAGAACTTTTCAAAACACTAAATATTTCAATGATCTATTATCTCCCCACTGATTATCAAGTGAAGGATTTCTGTGCATACTTACATATTGTTGCCCAAAATATTAATTAAGTGTATTTACTTATGGTTCTTTCACGGCCTTGACAGCAACTTGAAGTATTATAGAAGGAATGGGGAATTCAATTGCTAACTCTCAAGCACCATTGGCTTTGTAGCAGTAATGTGGGAAGAAAAATTTGTCCTTCTAGCCTGATGATTGATATTAAACACATTTCTGAAACTTCTTCTCTTTTGCTGTTTACATATCAGTTTTCCAAAGTTATGAAAAATCATAAATTATGAAAAGTCTTCATAAATTTTTCATTATGTTTGGTTTTTGCATCCCTTGGCTGAGTTTCCAAACCAGTTGAACTAATGCATATATACAAATGAAAAAAAACCATTCAACTTCAGAAACCAAATCTAAGACAATTAAATCTTACTCAAATAGGAAGCCTTGGATGAGGACACTTAACCCTAAGTAATGTTGGTTTTTTTAAACATTTCTAATCTTCTCAGTCTCCCTGGAAGTATCTGTTAGAGCCTTGAAAGTTACCTGATCGAGGAAATTTAATAATGTTCAAATTCAGATATCAGTTGTCCTAGTTTAAAATTCTGCTTCACTTACAGGAAAGTTGAACATTTTTTATGCTACTTTTGCATTTCAAGTATGCCAGGCCTTAAATAAAAATTTGCAATGGTGAATGCAGCAAATCTTTTCACTTCTTTGGACAATTAGCCATATTAGTCAAATTAGGCAAGTCTGAGATTAGGACCCAAAAGAAAGAAATAATCACTCTTCTATTTTTTCTGCATTGAATCTTGGAAGCATACTTCTGTGGGTAAAACACAGTCTCTCAGAAAATTGTGGAGATTAAGGGATAAGTTGCTAAGAAATCTACTGAAACCTCTTTCTCATAGAAAAATAGTATGGCAAGATTTTAAACCTTGAATTATTTATGTTTTCTCAACATCTCTAACTCTCGGATCTCATATTCCTTGCTACTTGATCTTATAATTATATTTATGTATCCCCTAAAAATGATGACTTTTTCATACCATTAGAAAGGATTTTTCATAACTAATAATTTAGGGCTGTTAAACTGTGCCCTACCACAATTACAGACAGTAAGATTTTTTAGAGCTCAGAAGTTGAGCCTTTTAATTACATTGGTTTAGCAAGATGCCAGCTTTAGAAAATGTTTGGTCTTAAAGCAGACAAGTTATTTTAACTTTTGGAGCTGGGATTCAGTTTTCATTCATATGATTGGGGAACTTAAGAGGTTTATAGAACAATATTTAATTCTTCCAGTGTGATTTTATGCTACTATTATTTTTTGGATTTGAAGTACTTAGAAATCTTAACAGCAGGGAGGAATGAGTCCATCGCTCCTATAGGTCTGCTGACCTGTCAGGCAAATACACCCCTGCATGCACGCATGCATATACATGCATATATATCAAAAAGCATAGTGAACTACTGTAATTTTGACTTTGCAGATCTGCATACAAATTCCACTGTGGGGTTTGTAACAGCAGACTGAAAAAACCTACTTATATCAAAGCATAGTTTGTATTGGTTGCTTCATTTCCAGAGTGAGTGGGCAGTTTATTCCACGTGAACCACAAGTCTCAGTGTGAACTGCTGTTAAACATTCTGAACTGCCAGTTTAAATTTTACAAACAAGGAAAATACATACTTGACTCATCTATAAAGATTCCTTATTTCATTGCAATGGCAAAAAAGGTTATTCTAGGATATGTGGTTATCATAAAATAGTCACAACCCTGAATATCATGGATTCAAATTATTCCAATTCAGGACAACCAGACCCCTGTTCTAAATCTTTTATTGCCTAGATAATGAAAACCATACTAAGTTGGATATGATTGAGAAAGAAACTAACCTCCAGTTTTAACAGTTAAATGGCTTTCCTCGTGTTTTGTCTTTGCCTCCTGCTTCTAATTTTTATTGATAGATTTCTGTCTACACAATGAAGACATTGTTCATAGAAAAAAATCCATTTGAAACAATTGCCTGCCCTAGTGGCACAGGTTTTCTGTTTTCTCTCATGAGATAAACTGTGAAAGTAACATTATAATGTACTTAAATTTTGGAAAATTTGAGTCCTAGGTTACTGAGGAGGAGATATTTTGGTAGATGCTTCACTGTTAAATCATTACACCTGAATTACAACTCTTTGAATTTAAAAAAAAAGAAAAAAGAAGAAAAAAATTTGGAAAAAAAAAAAAGCTTGTTTTCCCTTCTAACATCACTATGATTTTAATGAATTTAAGGGCTTAATCAGGAGGTTTTATTATTAAGTGTGGAAGACTTAGGCTCATTTCCAAAACGGAAATGGTGTACTCAGACCTCTAAGCTGAGAGAGAAAATAGACAAGGCTTGTTTGATGACTGCAGCTCTGATTCTGATTAGAGGGCTGTGAAAGAAAAGAAGTAAGAAGGAGCAAGGGGCATAAATTTTGGAGAGTTTGTCCTCAAGGTCTCCAGCAGAGATCTTGGCTAAATTAAATTCCTGATTTTGAATCAAATCAGATGCTGCATCAAAATTTTGTCTATTTTGTTTTTGTCTTAGTGAATAACAAGAATATTTTTCATATGCTTATTTCAAGTCTAAACCTGGACAATAAAATGCAAATCATATCTGAAAAAAGAAACCAGAATTAGGCTTCCTGTTTTCAGTATTTATATGAAGTTTTTATATAGGATATCTGAAAAAATGTTGGCTTTGTCCTTTAACGATTGAACTAAATCAATATCTTTTTTCTGTACTGGGATGAAGGATAAACTACTCAGTGACTGTGCTTATGGTGTGCATGATTAAAGTAGAGTTCTTGTCTAAAAAATAACAAAAGGTGGTGATTTATTTAATGATCTACTTTCATTAATGAATCACAAGAAAATTATTTCTAATCACTATTAGACAGTTATTCTTCTAATTAACAATAAAATAGATGCTTTTAGATTTGTCAGCATGGATAATTCTGGCAGACGTAGGTGTGACTTACATACTGAAAAAAATCCAAAATTCAGCTTTTATTGATATGAATTTACTCTAGTCCATGGTCTTAGAGTTATGACTTGTTTGTACAGCATAACTGGGAAAACACTTGTGATAATGTAAGGTAGGGACAGTAGTTAAATAGGAATGGACGTTGAAATGGGAGCTGTGAAATAGTGCTGATAAGACTGAAGTCAAAAACCAGAATGAGGGTTTAGGTCTGAACATGTGCAGAAGCATGCAAAATCAGAGTTGTGCCAAGACAATTGCACAGAAAAAAGGACCTCCACACTCTTGAATCGCTAACACTGCCTGAAACCAGGGAGGAGGAGACCAGTCACCCAAGCATATGCTAGCAATCCCCTTTGGTGCAGTGGGACATTCCAGTGAGCTCCAATCCTGCTTCAAATGTGTGCACCACAGTCGTCTGTCCATGCTGTGCACATGTCTTGGGAACTTACACTGCCTCAAATATTAGTAAATACCTGTTTTTACACAAACTCAAGTCCTGTCCCTCTGGCCTTGCTTACTTCCACATGAAGGCAGAGAAAAAGGAGGCAAAGAAGTATTCTTTGTTCAACCAGTGAATATGTTGTCTTTGATCACGATCACTGGTAACATGTTGCTGACTGCCTTCAGAATCAGTCTAATGGTATGCTCTAATGTTTTATAAAATAATTAACTAATTAAATACAATATTATAGCATATTATCCAATGGGGCAAATGCCTTCTGAAGAATCTCAATGCCAAACACCTAAACTCCTTTTCATAACTAAACTTACTCAGATAACTCTTGAATCTCTAAACTACAAATCCGTGCACAGGTAGACATGCCCTAAAACTTTGTAGAGATTAAGTAAATTTAAGTGAGGACAACTGCAGTTGAAGGTTAAGTAATCACCCTGTTAAATGTAGAATAGGTTTTTTTCTCACCTTCCAATTAACGTTCCATTAAGATTCAGTAGTGCCCCAGAAGAAAAGATACAAAATTTCCATTATTTGCCTAGAAAATTTTAAGACTATAAATTGAAATATGTGCAAAGAGGGACTAAGCTGCAGAAAGGATTTTTTTACAAGGTTGACATTTTTGAAGAAACCAATCTGCTGAGTTAGAAAGTTTTGTGGTTATTTCATAGTACAATTAGTAAATTGTGTCTTCTGTTGTACTTGATGGAACAAAATTAGGTTAATTATTCTATTTTCATCTCAGAAAGATGCCTCAGATGTTTTCTTTTTATTTCCCTTTCTGTTGTTTTAATATCACCCTTACTGTAGGAAGTTCAAGGCTTGGCTCCTGGATCTGAAAATCTAATTAGCACCTCAGACTGTAAAATTTTAGTTTGGAATATGAACAATAGGCTGTGAATGAGCATTGTATGACAGCCAAAAAACAGACAAGAAAGAAAACTCATGTAAACTACACTCTGGAAGAAAAATATTTGAAAGTTTTAGGTAACTAGGTGAACTATGGGAACTGTGATAATTTCCAGAGAGTTAGATAAGCATTCCTTTGCAGAAAACAAAAAAGACAACCAGCCATCTAAAGTTTGATGAAATAGCTTAGATGTATTATTCATATGACTTCTAAGAAGTATATATGCTAGCTGTTTAGCACTTATTATATGAAATAACTCTCATTTTACTTGTTCGTGTAGTTGACAGCCTGGAAAACTGCAGTTTTCTAAGCGTCTTATACATTAATTTCTCATAAAGTTCTCTAGAAAGAGAAAGGATATTTCATTTGTATAGTTTGAAATTTTTAACCAATGAGACTATCCCTGTGATACCACAGACCATTTACAATCACGATCGATCTCTTTCCATGTTAAAGTATCGACAATATTTTTCAACACAGTTCATTGCCAGCAGCATTGTACCTCAAATACACACATTCACTAGAGAATCTTTGGAGGCTGTATTAAAGGGATGAAAATTTGGGCAGCAAGAGAGTAGTAGTGTTTCACAGTAAAGAGGCAGAATACCTTGATACATTCAGAATAAAAAAGTCCAAGCATGGTAAAAGGGTGATTGCAGTGAGGTGGTATCCAAAGCTGATAGTGCCAATGCCAGCCAGCCCTGAGACAGACTCATCAATGGCAAAGGACTAGTTCATCTATGCTGGTAGCACCTTTGGGACAGCTGATTTAATAAGGGGCAAAAGTTACTGCACAGCGTGAGTCAGGAAAGGACTGAAAGCAACAGACCTGCAGACCCCGAGGTCAGTGGAGAAGGAGAGGCAGGAGGTGCTCTGGGCCCTGGACCTGAGATTCCTCTGTAGCCTGTGGTGCAGACAATGGTGAGGCAGCTGTGCCCCTGTGACATCCCGTCAAATGATTCCACACTGCAGCAGCGGAAAAGAGTGAGGACAAAGGAATTCATAATGAACTGATGGCAACTCCCGTTCCTCGTTCTTTGTGCCTCTTGGAAGAAAGGGGTGGAAGAACTGAGCGTGAGGTTGATCCCATGCTCAAGAAGAGGAGAGGTGGGACGAGAAGTTGTTTTAAAGATTTGTCGTTTATTTCTCATTATCATGCTATGGCTTTTGGTTGGCAATAAATTAACTTCCAAGTGGAGTCTGTTTTGCCTGTGACTGTAATTGGTGAGCAATCTCTTCTTATATTGAACTATGACCCCTTCTTCACATTTTCTTTGCTCTTCCCAGACAAAGATGGGGAGTGATAGAGCAGATTGTGGACACCTGACACCCAAGGCAAAACCACAACATATCTGGATGGCCTGGTGTATGTAATATCTGTCTTTTTTGGAATGGCAATGGGGATAGCAAATGGGTCATCATGCTAAACACAGCTTTGAGACTTTCCAAAACAGCTCCTCATTAGGGTACAGACTTAGTGTTCCACAGGACATTTCAGAGTATGTACTTGCTCCTATCCTGTCCCTATAGAGAGTCAAACAACAGTTTTATTACCAAGTGGAATCAGTTAGGTATTATTGCTCACTTTATGGAACAGTTTTGACTGAGGGTCAAAATAAAAAATCATATTTATTCAATGTAAATTAGCTTGAAGAAGACTTACACATATTGGCATGTAATAGAACAGGATTTGGAATATTGATGTGTGCATCTGAAAGAGGAAACAGGGATATAAGGAAAAAAATAGGCATGGTCTTTACAACAAGGAAATTACTCTTCTACTCTGAAAAACAATACTCAAGTTGTAAATATATAAATATTCTGCAAAAATAATAATGCAGAAAACACTTTCCTTTGTTTTACTGCTTATACTGTGGCAAGCAAAAAAGAGGAAGTGCTCTATAAGTTGCCATTTTACCAGTTTCCTTTGAACAACACCACATAAAACTTAGCTTTGCTTCAATATCATTTGCATTAAATTTTAATGTAGGTAATTCACTTCATGCTGCATTCTGCTTTGTGGTAATAGCTTCTTCCCCTCCTTTTTTTACAGGTCTAAAAAGTATTTGTTTACCAGTATCATATTTTCTGAGCTGATTCCAAGTTCAAGTTCTTTTTGCCTCAGTCACAGGAGAGTCTTCCTAAAAGCTTGACACTAAATATCCAGAGATTATTAATTATATTCAGACCAGCACTTAGTGTAATCCTGCTATAGGATTACCATGTGGAATTTCCCATACTTACATTATGATGAAATATCCAATTAGTGTATTGTAGGCAGGCATGAATTTCATTGTAGTTAAACATTTGCTGACAAGCTGGACTTTCAATTAAGCTTTGTGCACTGAGAGAAGTAATCTGATCTTATCTGCCTTTCTGTTGAGCAAATTCTCAAAATACTTTACCATTAGACCCACCCCCTCTCTAAGGAGCGTTTATGTGAGAACAAGAAGAATCTTTCATACTTGCCCAATCTTATTGTTTGCGCATACCATATTTGTAAAGAATGTACTGATATTCACCATTCAGCGTGAAAACTCTTGTAAGGAAAGTGGAAGATGCTATTCAAATTGAATACATACATATTTCTAAGTGGAGAGTATATGGTGGCACTATGCTAAACTGAATCTTGGGGGTATAATTCTACAAAGCACTTTGCTATTTTTGATCATGTATTAATCATTTTAATATCTGATCTATAAATATTTTACAATCTATAAAATTTATGCCTGTGTGGTTTTTTTTTCTGTGGAAGATTTGCCAGGTTAAATGAAAATACAGCTGCAGCATTTTTCTCTGGAAATATCCTCAGGTATTTCAGGGGTTTTTTTTCAGTGTGGCTAGTCATGTAAAGTAATTGCAGCCTTGCTTTGGAATTTGAGTTACCAAATACTGACTAAAGAGAAAGAGGTATTTCACAGCTGATATTTTTGCTTTCTTTTATCTCTGGAAGCTGCCATCTCAGACACATTTATACAGTGACGAATGTCACCCTGACTTTGGCACATTTTTTTCACTTTGATAATTGTAGTGAGTTTCTTTGTTGTCTAAAGGTGGACTTCACACTAGAAGAATTCAGCACAATAACTTTTTTGGGTAACACTGACTGGGGACAAGTCTTTCCAGTGACTGTAAGCAGGTCAATAGAGAGAAATCTTTTCTGAAACCTAGGGTTTGAGAAAAAACCAAACAGCAACGGTTCAGGTATGTCTGTGATATCCATTTTCAATTTTACTTTTGAAGATCACTGAAATATTTTTGACTGATACAATTATTCTCTCTTGTTGTTTTTAGGCTGGAAACTACAGAAGTTGACAGATTTGACTTGTTTTAATAATTACTTCCTGATTAAAACATGTTTTAAAGGATGCTAGAAACTTGGCCGACTGTGTGATTCAACAGACTATCCTTGACAGAAAACATTATGCTTATGAATATAAGTAGGTTTAATTGATAGATATAATGTTCACAAATTCTAACATAATGAAAGAATATATTCTTTTTTTCTTCTTTCTACAAAAGAACTAGATATTGCAGATTTTAAATTTTATATTATTCTTATTTTGTGATGTAGTGTTCCTCTAGCTTTTTTCTTAGGGCTCTGGAATATTTTAAAAGAACTTCTTGCCTTCCTGCTGCTGAAAACACTTCAGACATGGTAGAGGGTTTTTTTTCATTTTTTTAGTGAATGACAATATTGAATTAGTCTAGTCCCCAGACTGATTAAAAAAATTCAGTTGTTCTGTTATCTCTAATCAGATTTTAGATCAGGTTTGAGGTTAAATACACAAAACTACATGGTAACAGATTTCAATTTCAGCTCCTGCTAACTCCAACATATGTCAGTGATAGCAGAATATAATGGGTACTGATGCTCTTGCAAGTCACTCACCTCCCTAGAGAATTACTGTGCAGGTATGGTCACTGCTAGAAGTCTTATGCATAATCCTTTGCATTAAGTTATGAGCTTATTTTATCCCCAAATTTTTAAGAATTGTTGTTGTTTTTGACAATCTTGACAATACTGAGGGTTTATTTTATGACATAAAGTTTACATTAAATTGCCTATGTTTTTTATACTTTTATGTGTCAATGTAGGGAAAGAAGTGCATATTTTTAAAGATGTTCTGGATTCCCAAAAACATTACTGCTGGCCCTCCTGAACTTAATTAACTAGGACAGCTGGCCACAATGTTATCATTTCATACTTTGCTGTCTGAGGATACTGGCCTTTTATTTTTGAGGAAATTTCCTTAGTTTATGTTTTATTCCTTGCTCAGGATAATTGTTAAAATGCTGCAGCACCGTTCATTTTTTACACCTCTTGTCTACTCTTAGCTTTTCCATGCTGCTTTTTGATATTTTTAATACAGGGTCATGTCCCTGTGATGTCAAAGTCCAGTCCAGTCAATACCTGCAAATAGGTATAATTATAAATCCTCATTCTATGAAACTTTTCTCTCTGAGCACTTAGAATTTTATGAAACCCAAGAACAGTTTCTTGTTTATTCAAAATAAAGTAGATATGAACTGAAAGATGGGAAATTAGCCACTGCTGGGTTTTTTCTTAGATCAAAAATGCAGGTCAAACGAAGCAAAATTTCTGGCTTCTGTAGGTGGATAACATAAAACTTTAATTCCTAAGATCTTCATAATTAATTTTTTTATTTTCAGAGAAAGCTTTTTGTGTAGAGAAAAACTATTATATACATTACATAGGCAGATAGATGAGATTCAAAGAGCCAAATCTCTGGATAAGCTGAAAGGGAGGCATTCTGCCCCTGTTGAAGAATTAGCAAAGATATCCCAAGCTTTCATGTAAGCTGAATGCCTATGTTTCAACGCCAGAAAAAAAAATATTCTGCTGCTGACATGTACAAGGTCAGACCACTGCTGAGCAATAGAAATTACAGCTGACTTGGAACCTCATGTCCTTTCAGAATCTCCAGTAAAGTACAGTAACAAAAAAGATGTGTCACCTGTGTTACCTAGGTATGCAACTAGATTTGTTCTAAGGGACAAAATATCATCTGCTTTGATTTGAAACAGAATATGACTGTTTGTCTGGTAGGTGAGAAAGCTAGTTCTATCTCTTTGTCCAAGTCTAAAGGAAGCATTTTAAAGCCCAGGCTGTATAATGCAGCCACCTCAGAATATTTAGGTTTGTAAATCACATACAGGAGTGGTTGTGCAGTTAAGCAGACCAGCTGCACCACTCTTTGCTTATCAGAACCCTGAAATTTAAGTGGTACAGGATTTAAACATCCCCCAGGGAGACAAGACTGCAGAGCATTAGGATTTAAGAGGAGATTGTTAATTATTACCTTTGGAAAATGAAACTATACGAAAGCTCACATGCAGCAGGACTGCATGCATCTGTGGATTTAGATGCCACCTGAACATTGCTGAATCTCCGTGTTTGTCTTCAGTGCCTAGGAAAAAAACTGTGAATTTGTAAGACTCTTGCTTGAAGAAACTCAGTTCTCTGTACTTTGCTCTACCAGGTTTTCTGGACCTCTGATTTTTAGAGCTATTGCATCTTAGGAAATTTTAAACCTACTTTTAAGGTTTTAAGGTTACTGTAGAAAATAACCCTCATTCTCCTATACATTTTTACTTGCAAAATGCATGATTATCTAACCAATACTTTTGCCTCGTACCTTTAAATGTAATTTCTCATTTATTTTTGTGCTCTGTTAATTCAGAGATATGCATGTAAATGCTCACTTTAACAATTTTCAGAGCTATAAACACAGACTGTTCTCATTTTACTCCTGGTAATGGTTAATATTTTAACCATCTTACCATTATTTATTGACAAAGTGCCTGCTACCTAGAAAAGCATTATACTGAACCAGGGATTGAAATACTGAGCTTACAGTTTAAGAGATTTAAAAATAATTAAAAGTACTTGCTTTATTGTTTATATATTTTGTCCGAGTTATTTTCTATATTTTCTATATTCCTAAGAAAAAAATAAAACTGTTTCTCCTCTGTGCCATTTGTCATTGGGCAGCCCTGATGAGTGGTCCCTCTGGTGATAGGGTAATATTAGGCATTTGATTGCTACCAGCTGTGCATAGAATCTTCTGTTGCAGTTTTTTTGTAGATGCTCTCGCTCCTTTTTCAGGGACACAGTGTGTAAAAATCTGTGCTCACTGGAACTTGCTTTTAGAAAAGACAATTTTTTATGAAAACCCAGAAAATAAATCGCATTTTTTTTTCTGCACTCTAAAGAAAATAAATATGGCATTATATCCAAGTCATTTGTATTACTGATAACCCCTGAGACCAAAGGGACTAATATCACGCTTTATACTGTGAAAAATGATGTTAAGGTTGGGATTCTACAGTAGCAAGAGTGATGTCTGCAAGACTATTCAGAGAAAGCTTGATGTAGAGCAGTCCTGCAACCTGTAAAACATATGGGTGTGTGGAAAAAAACTCTAATTTTAGGTAGAGGAGAAATTTTTAACTCCAGATATATGTGCCTAGTGCAAAATGCAATATTGTGTTTGTTAATTTGATACTTTCCAGCTTTATGAATTTGTCACGTTTATTTACACTTTGCTGTCAAGAGTCCCTACTGTGAAAAAAGTTTGTTCCCTAGCAATTTTCCTGAGACAACTGAAATTTTGGCATGCTTATATATCAAGCAAAAATGGCAGAAATATTAGTAGATCAGCTCTAGAATGGGCATTAGAAGAATTTTGATGAGCTTGAGAATATAAGCAAGTCCTTAAAAACATTAGAGAATATTCCTGCTGTTTGAATCAGACACCCTACCCTAAGAGTATTAATTAAAAAACAAAAGAAAAAAAAATTATTTATTGGATTTCTTAAATTATTTTAAAATAAATTATTTAGGATTGGCAAAAATTGATTGGGTCTTTGCTTTTCCTACCAATTGATCTCATGATGAGGGATTTGACAGTACCTCAGTCAGGATTTGGGCTCACTGTGACTCACTGTATAAAAACAAGTATAAAAAAATAAGTAAAAAATATCAGTCAGTATTCAGAAGATATTATAAACTATATAGGGGAGTTTTCTAAGAGCAGTGACTTACAATTTTGATCAGCACAAAGAGCAAGATAAACCAATGGAAATTAGGAAAGTATTTACAAGAATTTTTCCTTGCAAGGAAGGACTTTTGTGTACAGTTTATTCTGCTGAGTGCCCTTCATTTCAGTGCAAGTTAATTATTATTGATTCTTCTGTGAAAATTTATTTTCTGTAATACACATTTTGTTAGACACAAAAGTGGTGCTGTTTCAGGAAAACAGAATTTAACTTCCTCCAGATGTGGTGAAATCAATGGCTCATAAGAAAAAACCCATGCTTTTGGGGAAAACTTAAATGGGAAAAACTCATTGCATATTTTTGCCACTGTCAAATTAATTGGAACAACATGTTTGTTATATATACATGTTTTATAATGACAAAAAGACTATTAAACACAGTGTGCATTTGTCTTCTTTTGTGAGGTTCTTTGATTTTAGAAGTGGGAGATTGGAAGTACAAACCAGTGAATGACTGACGCTGCATCTACTATGATAATAATAACAACTAGATAATAGATAATTGTCTTAATTTTGAGAAATTTATTTAACTATTGAACAAAGCCAGTGTCCCTCCCATCTTTTATACACTGGTCTTAGGGAGACTAGAGTCTTGTAAATTATTTATAGCTGAGCATTACTTTTTTTAAAGTTTCAACAGTCAGAGTTTCTAATAACCATAAGATAAATTACCAAGTCTAGAGGTGAGGTGATAGAATCATAAAATGGTTTGGGGTGAAATGGGACTATAGTAATCACTGAACTTTAATCCACTTGCCATGGTCAGGGACACTGTCCACTATACCAGGTTGCTCAGAGCCTCACACAGCCCAACCTTGAAGATTTCTGGGGATAGGGAAGCCAGAGTTTCTCTGGGCAGCCTGTTCCAGTGCCCCACACTAAAGAGTGTCTTCCTACTATCTAATATAATCCCACTTTCTGTCAGTTTGAAGCCCATTCCTCCTTGTCCTGTCACCACATGCTCTTGTAAAAAATCCCTCTCCAGCTGGCCAGTAGGTCCCTAAGAGCTGCCCAAAACCTTCTCTTCTCCAGGCTGAACAATCCCAACTCTGTCAGCCTTTCCCCATAGAAGAGGTGCTCCATCCCTCTGATCATCTTGTTGAACCTCTGGACTTGCTCCAACAGGAGCACTCTTTCTGGTGCTGGGATCCCAGAGGTGGATGCAGCACTGCAGGTGGAGTTTCAATGATGATGAATAGTATTTTCTTGACGTATTCTCATAGGTTACTCTTTCTATTCCCTCAAAAATCATCATATTTGAAAATATTTTATAATGCACATTGTTGTTTTAAAAGGTTATCCCTAAAAGACACCAAACAGTCTAAAGGTTATGCTTTGGCTCTCTTACTATTGACCAGTCTTCTTAGCCAAAAGGGTGTTTTCCCTTACATTTAATAGGAAAAAGCTAATTCTACTATAAACATGGATGTTTATATCCTTTGTTAACTACTTATTTATTTTTCATTTAATGGAACATTCTTTTGTAAATTTATTAGATTGTCTTTTCTTGGGAGGAAATATTTTGCATTTCACTGTAAACCTTCCTTACTAGACAGAACCATCTGATAATTTTAATGTTATACATGGCAGATATCCTATAACTGTAAAGAAATATGACTGCAAAGAGTAACATTCATAAGGTCATTTAACTAGGAAACTTATTTTTTCTTGATGAAGTGAAAGAATGGTAGGTTTTAAAAGCATATTTGTTTTCACTTATAAAACAAAATATGGAATGCAACTTGTTTAAGCTATGACTCTTCTGTTATGACAGCACAACATGTAAAAATAGATTATGGTGTTAAAGGAGTTACTGAAAAACCAAAAAGGCACATCTTTCTTCTGCCATGTTGTCTATCATGTCTGATATCAGAAATGAATACGGTGCTCCACGGAGTGATAGTAAAGAACTAGGGGAAAGGTAAAAACCTGTTTTCTGAGAAAGGGTAAAAGTGAAAGAATGAAGATACTCTCACTATGAGCAGAAACACCCTGAAATTTATGTTACCTTCTCACTACTTTCAAAATACACACAAGCAATAAATTTAGGAAAAATCACTCTTAAAAACAAGTGCAGAAGATTGAAAATTTGGCTTTGAATTTGGCAAAGCTCCTACTCATGTCAAACAATACTAATCATACTTAAAGAACAATATTGCATCTGTACAGGCTCCTTCACTAGTGGGGCAAAAGGAGTCTTGCATCAGACTTTTGCCCCTACATCAAATAATGCTCACTTAATTCTTTTTTCCTTGATAATTTTGCAAGGTCTCCCTCAAACTGAATATGGTTTTCTTTGCTTTAGGCAGGAAAAGGAGGGGAATTAGGTTTGCCTTCCTGAACAAATAAATATTACACTTGATATAAAGTATTAAAAAAATTAGAGTTTAAAAATACCTTCTGGCAAGAGAGGGTCTTACTTATTCTGTGTGAATGGTATAGCAATTATCCAACTATATAACACAGAGTAGTTACCAAAGATTTGACTCCACTGTGTTTTGAATTTTCACTCCAGTTTCCTAGTTTCCAGTTTCCTGAATATTCTCTGTGAAAGTTCTGCTGTGGATGAAGATGCTGGTGGAGAAATACTTAGTATCTATAATGTGGTATGTTTGGTCATGGGCTACACACCAGGTTATTCAACACTGAATTGATTCCCAGACTCTGGGCATAGAAGCAATCAGCTGGAGGGAACCTTTTTGTGGAATTTTATATTCCCAGAGACTTCAGGTAGCAAGTCACTGGAGGATCCATGGATCAAAACTAACACTGAGAATGTGCCTAAATTGAACAACCAAAGGCAGGCAGGAGATAATGGTGATATTAAGAGAACTACCAGTCAGCATACACCCTAAGAGATAACTTCACATACCTGCATCTTGATTTGTGTTTTTGAAATGTCAGGATATAACCTCTGATTATAATTATGCCAAAAATACTATTTCTTTTCATGTCAGTACCTACAAAGATTATATTGTAATACTCTGTTGCAAACCAAAATTTCTCTGCAGTTACTCATTCTTCATTCCCACCCCTCCCTTCATCAAAAAATTTCCATTCCCTTCCATTCCCTTGCCTATTTAATAATTCATAATAGGATGCACAGAATGCAATTTAAAAGTAATTTATAGTGACTCCATGGTAGTGTTTCCACTTGCAGAATTTCTACTAAATTCTTTCTAAAGTCTGTCCTGCCCTTGCAAAAGTAGTAGAGGAGTATCACTATCTTTTTTGAATGGTTGATCGTTATTAGACATTAATAAGTATCTCACATCTATCAACCAAGGAGTTGACTGGCAAAGATAATGATAAACCCACTCTTTTAAAGCACTGTAGTCAGATAGGGAATTCATTCCACACAGAAGATTGTCAGAGAGCATATGGGTTCCTCCTCTAAATCCCATTCAGTGTGGAAACAGCAGGAATTTTTACTTTTTGGCTGTTAGACACGTTCATGTGTCTGGACTGTAAAAACCAAAAATGCTATCCTTGATATCTCTCCATTGTCTGGTTTTTTTTTTTTTTTAATTTTATTTGGTCTATGTTTGAAAGGCTACATTTTCACATGATAGCATTTTTATTTTCCATCATCTTCATCTGAATTAGGCCATTGTAATTATAAATGAAACTCCTACTTGATATGTGTGTTGATTATTAGCAATTAAGCATTTCTTTATTATTCAGCAATATGGGATTTGGTTGGTTCAAACTCTTATTATGTAATTGTTTCAAAATTCAGTAAAATGTTATTGTAAAAAGGTAGCAATTCTAAGAAATCTGATGGATATTCAACTTGTATAACTCTCATCTGAGAAACAATGCAGCAATGCTGATTATCTGATTTATAATGAAAGATGTCGTGTGGAGTTAATCTAGGCCCATGAAACAAGACATTAGGAAAACAGCTCAATTGTTTTAACTGTTGATAATGTATTTCATTTTGACAAAAATGTTCTGTACTAAGGGAGTCATGATTAACCTCTGACATTTTACCTGAAAGGAGAAAAGCATCTTACAAAACAATCAAGAAATTTTACTCCTTTGTAGAGGAGAAACAAATAATTTAGCATTGAAATGAACACAGCCATTTTTTTCAGAAAGAGCATCATATGAAAAATGACAGATTACCTTTAAGGGGTAAATGTGATTTGCACAGAAGTCAAAGTAGCTAATGTCTCTTTATACCAGAAAAAAAGGTATTTTTTCCTCACATAAGTGTTCCGGTAATGACTACTGCACATTTTCAGTGTGTAATTTTAAGAGCACTACATGTGTTGTCTCTGTAAGCACAAATTAAACCTCTCCTTTGGTCACCATGGGAAGCTGCTTTGTAGTAGAACAAAGGAAGTCTACTGTGTGAGATCAGGGAATCAAAGCAGGATAGAATATAAGCAAGCAGGTTATGTATGGATCTTGCTCCCGCTGCTATTCCACATGCCATGTGATCTATGTACATTCTTCCTCCTATTTTACCCATATGTCATGTGTTGATGCATATATATTGATGCATTGAAGATTCCAACAATATGCAGGAAAACTTGCCTAAGCAGTGAAAATATTTCCCTGCTTGGGGAGGTATTCTAGTACAACCTTTTCTCTGCATAGTGCGTTTTTCCTTCGTCAGGATGGTCAATTCCTCCTTGCAAGGGGATGGTCATGGGAGATATATTAACCTCTGATAAATTCTAGCAAATGAGTGTGTAGAAGGTTGAACCCAAACTGCTGTGAAACTATGAAAACAGAGAAAAACGGAGCGGAATCTAACTTGACACCTTTCATGCCACTAAACCTCAAGTAATTTTCACAGAGGGCTGCATCCTGTCATATTTTGCTATGAGTCCCATACACAGTCCAGCTTCTTACTGTAACAATACACTTTATTCTTGAAGGGGTTTCTCTTCAGAGATAGAAAGAACACATGAGGCCCTCATGGTATCTGAAATACTATGTAGGTGTAAAACACACAAAAATTAAGACATCTGTCAGCGCACCATTTTAATACTTCTAAAGTTCTAGCTTACTTCCTGACAAAGGACATCAGAAACCTGCCTGTCCTCACAATATTAAAATATTATGTACTTTTCCTCTGCATAGTGGAAAAACTTGCATTGATTATTAAAGTTAATATTTCTTTAATATTATTAAAGTTGATATCTCTCCTAATAGAAACACATTTTTATACTGCACTCTTTTTATTTGTTTGGAGAAAATTACAAATGTTGTGGTAGTATCACTTTTACAAACAGTTAATGTGTGTTAGCACTTACTTTTAAAAGATTTCTAACTTAGCTTTAAAAGAAAACTTGTTTCAGGACACCATTTGTTGTTCGCAATTTAAAATGAGTATACTGACATACTGAGTAGGAGGATGAGACTAGGAACGAAGAAGCAGGAGCACTGAGAGAAAATAATGGATTTTTCCTCCAGTTATTTTTTGTCCTTGAATAGCTGAAGAAAAGCTAGATTTTTTAAAATAACAACAAATTGTCTGCTTATACAATCGTTTCATTATACCATTCTGAAAACAAATATGTATTTTGTTTTGATTAATGACAATATTCACTGGCTGAATTGTGAAGGCTTTTATTTTTAAAAGAGTTTGGTCTTGCCATAGTACTTATCATAGTTCAGTAGAAGGTTGTATTTATGGAAAGACACTGAAAAAGGGGTTGGGAAGTTGGGTGAGAAGTCCAAAGAAACTTCAGGTGGCATGAAAAAGAGATACATTTGAAAAAATAATTTGTAAAAGTCAGTTTGGAGGGAAGAACAAAAATGAAAAAAATTTTAACCTTTGTTGAAAGAAAGGAATGAAAAAAATATGAAATACTTATATCTAGAGAATATAATGAAAACCTAAGCAAAAGCAGACAAATATCCAGATAAAGGTGTCCAAATATGACAGTCATGTTTAGAAAATGATAATAAAGCTACTATAAGTAAATAGTAGAGAGAAGGAGACAAATAATAAAGACTACTTAGTGTTTTCTTTTTAATACTTTCTCCAGAAAGCACTGTAGTTACAAAAGTTACTACTAGAATAACAAATGCACTGATATTCCACAACTATCCAAAATCTCTTCCTAGCCTGGATCTGGACCTGAAAAAAATTGATTAGGAACTTTTGTTTTTCCCAGATGCTATTACCATCCCAATTTAAGTTTCCAAAAGTCCCCATATGCAGTCATGTGCTACTCAAAAATCTGAGAAAATTGGCAGATGTTTGGAAAAGCTGCAAGTCTAGATCTCAATCTCCCGTTAGAATTTACAGAATTTTTGTTTCCCTAGCTCTGCTATACAGGCACTGCAACCTCTCACCCTCAAGTGATATTAACATTGACCCACCTGGTAAAAGATGCACAGATTCCATAAGAGAATGCAGTCGCTTCCAGTAGAGCCAGAGAACACTGCTGTATCAGACTGTGGCATTGGTGAGACCTATCAGGTAGGTGTGCATTTGAGTGGCATCAGCAGAAGCTCCAATACAAAAGAGTGGAATTAGAAAGGACAAGGGAGATTTAAAAAAAAAATTACCAGATGGAACTTCAAAAAAGTTGCCTATCAGATGAACAGTGTGATGCAAAATTATACATCAAAGAAGACTAAGTGTAAGAAATTTTAGAGTAGAATTATGTTGTTATAGAAAGTTTTTAAAACATATTTTTCACAGAATGCAGTGCAGTTGATGCCAAAGAGCATGGATTCATTCATCATAGCATGGTGTATACCCTTCTGTAGGAAGAAAATCTTTTAAATTTTATAAATCTTATAACTCCTGAAATAGTGAGTGACATGCTTGTATATGCTAGTGTAAAGTATGAATAAATACAGTTTTCTTTATATTCCTCAGCGCATTTACAAGGTGACCATTCAGTCAGATAATATTTTCCACTTGCAGCTTCAAGAGATGGTTTAATCAATTGCAACATCTGTATGATCCTAGTATTCATTCTAGTTGAATTTAGTAACCATGTATGGTACCAGATACTGTACAAAATGATGACTGAGTAGTGGAATTCCCAGAGCCCATGTATCTACCTTGTGAATTACTCACTCCTATTATTATTAAATATGAAATTTTCAGACAGTCATAAATTACTTCTCTAAATAACTCTGTTCACTAACCTTTTTTACTGTTTTAAACATATATCTTATCAACATGGCTGCATGCATACATATCTTTAGGTACAGCAGTGCAGATTGAAAATACAGATCTTGAAATGACTCCAATCTGCTTTTAACAGAGTTTATTACTTTACCATTGTTATACCAACTCTTGCTCCTGCACATTCTTATGCATCCAAACTATTTTGTGACCAAAATGAAAGTATACAGGTATTACAGTTCTGTGAAATAGTTCACATAACTAAGTGTTCAAAGGAGTAAAGTTAAGTGGAAAGTTATTTATTACAAACATACCTGTTGCTTTGTACCCTTCTTTGTCCCTTGCTTTGATTTTAAATGGTCATTTAATTAACTGATTATTTATTTAAATAATAAAATTTCTGCACTAAGTATTTAATCTGAAAATGTTAAAACACTGAAGACTTTTAATTATAAAGGAAAAAAGGCTATAGCTGCTCACAAATAATATCTAAAAAGCCTCACACAGCGGAAATGCTATACATTCTTGTTCTAACAGATTTTTCTAAGAGAAAACTTTTAGGCATGCTAGGCTGAGCAGAACATGAAACTCAAAATTATAGGTGAAGTAAATTATTAAATTACTTTGCATAGAAAGGTAACAGATCTTTTGGCATCAGTTTTAATTTTGGTCATCCAACAAGGCCATTTTTATAGCTCTTAAAACAGAAAACTAGAAGTTTTGGCAAGACTGTGAGCAACATTATTTTTTGTGTTGAGCTTTTTTTGCATGCAAGACAAATGAGAAAGACTTCTTTCATTATCTTTGTAGAGAAAATTGGTTCTGTTTGAAAAAACTGAAAACATGCTTTGGATAATTTATACAATTAGAAAGTAAAAAGAAGGGGTTCACTTTGTCATGTCTCTTTCAATCTATACTATTGGTCTTGCCTTGTCTTTTCAGTGGAAGCCTAATGTTAGTAACATGGGCAACCTGCTGTGGCCAGAACAGAAGTTTCATAAAACAGAGTAGTGGTAATGATGTCTGTGAACCCCATGGAGACAGCTTGAAACTTCTGACAGTTGCTTAGTGAAATTAAGACTTTCTTTTTGGCTTGGAAATCTTTTTATTTCACTAATTGGGCTGTATCTTGTGGTGATGTAATACATGGTTAAAACTTACGTCTGTATTGTATAATTTTTAGTTTCGACGTCTATGCTCTTGATCTGTGTAGTAGCGTGTTACCCTTTTACAAAGTGTTATATATTTTCACTAGCTAAAAAAGCCCTTGGAAGTTAAGATAATTAAGTATTCTATCATACTGACAACAAGCCTTACCTGATAAAAATCTGAACATTAACTAAAAGGTAGAGTTTGTTCTACAAGAAAGGTTGGTATGTGTCACTGAGTACCACAAATGGTTTTACAAGGAGCTAATTGTTCCATTTGTCTTAACTCAAATAATTAGAAGATCTGGTCACTGGGCCTGCCCACTGTGCATTGTTTTGTCTGCTGCAAGCTGCAGTGTAACAAGAATTGAGGCTTGGAGTTCATCTTTGTCCCACAAATAAAGTTAGTGCATCCAGATTTGGAAAATGACAGCAGTAATATTCCCATAGTAAAGCTGGAGATTAGCCCTGTTATACTTATTAAAAAGCCTATTCATACAAATTAAATCCATTCCATATCCTGGCCTCTGATGACAGCTCCATTTTTTTCTTGTCTGGTTTGAATTACCTCAAGTCTGTACCCAGAAAGAATTTATCCCTTTCAAGAGACTTGTCCAAGCCTATAATAAATTCACATGGGTCATCCCATCAATGTGGTGAATTTGCATTATTATTTCATTATGAGAAGGAAAGAAAGAGGATTAGATCTCTTGCAGTGTTGGCAGCGCCTAAATCAACCTGAACACATGATTAAAGCTGGCATTTATGACTTTAACTGTCAAAGAAAACTAATTGTAAACTGAGAGCTGTGGATAATTATGGTCTTTTTTATTACACCGTTTTCCTCCTATTTATCACAGGATAAACTACAGACAATACTATTGTTTGCATTTAGCTCTCGGTTACTTGAGCCTATTTATGCAAATGAAAATTGATCTAGATTCTCAAAATGATAGGTCTATTTTGACTTAGTTTCAATCATGCTGTAAAAGCCCTGAAAAAAGGTGACACTCATAGAGCAATATTCCTGGCAGTATATTTTGTATTGTCCCACTTGTAAGTATCCTTTGTTTTCAATGTCTGCCTGGTTAATTTGTTTCTCATGAATGCCACTGAATAAGTAAGCTACTTAGACTACCCTTCTCACAGGAGATATTTTCCTTTCTCTTTAACCATCACTCATATGTAGCTTGTATGAAATGTTATCTCAGAGAGCTGCATAAATCAGATTTTAATAAGCTGCTTGTACCTTTTTTAGAGAAAGGAGTCCCTAAAACTCCATAATAAAAGTTGTGATAACAACAGGTTTATATTTTTTTTTTGAAAACAGCTACAGGGTAGTTGTAGTATTATTTTTTCTTCACACTGTTTTGAAATTTTTTTTACCCCCTCTTGAAATTAATTCCAGATAGAAAAGATCAGACATATCCAGAGGAGGAAATTCTGGATGGTGAAGGTTATGCAAGATGAAATTTTTGCACTTTTCTTTGGTTAAAGTTAACTGAAGCCCAGGACACACTGACTGGGGAATCTGACCTTTCAAAAGAGAAATTAATTAAAAAAAGGGACATGAATAAGATATCAAAAACTATGAAAAAATATATAGGAAAGAAATATTATATTTGACAGTAAAGAAATTATGATTGACTAGCAGGCGTCTACGAGACAGAAAACACGATTTTTCATGGTCATGTATAACTTAGTCATTGCCCCAGAACACTGTTGTGACCAAATAGGATTGGTTTTCAAAAGAGTTAACTGCATTAGTGACCTCTAAAGGGGTGGTCCTGGTTGTAATCCTTAGGCCAGGAACTGAGATATCTATAGATACTATAGTTGGAAGAGCTGTTCTCATTGTTTAGTATATTGTCTCCTTAAATACTGGTTGGATACTGTGAGAAACAAAAGACTTGGAAATGATTTTGATGTGACAGTTTAAGATAACATTCCAAGTTCCTTGAAAAAGAAAAATACTAACAAAGGACTTAGTAGGACTCATATTCCATCAGAAACAATTACTTGAGCTGCAGTAATTATGAAATCCTTCTGAGCTTTATCAGAAAATTAAATAAAAAGTGATGGCAGCAGACAAAACAGATGTGTAAATATAAAAATAATGTTAGGATGTAAGCAATTGTTAGATTCTAAAGTACTATGCATTGTAATTCAGGTCCCAATTTAAACAATACTGACCATATAAAGTTTTTAATTCAGTTGCGTTTGGGGATCCCTCTCTTAAATAACGTTTTTCTGTTTGTGAATTTTCTGATAGAATAGTTGCAAGAACAAATAAGGTAGGCTATAATACCAATAACTAGAGCTTTATATTTTTAATCAGATGGGTTGGTGACTGAATTTATTTAGGTGCCAAATCAGTTGTGAGTCTTTGTTGGAGGCTAAGATTTTTCCCTTTTTTCCTTTCCCTTAGGGAATTTACCTCCATTTGGTACTAAGAGGCAATAACGACTGGTACTTAAGGAAGACAAAAGATGTAGCTAGGGAGAAGGGGGATGAGTGCAGCTGGCTACTCTCTTGCCTGACGCCTTTTCTCTTGGGAAGGGCAGAGATACCATATCCTGAGATTTTGGGCTGGGGGAAGGAGCTCGCTGTTGGCATGGAAGGAGGTGCAGCCGGTGTGCGGCCGCTGCTTGGACCATTTGTTGCCACTACAGAGCTTTTCTCCTCCACAGCTGCTTCCTTAGCGAAGGTGCGCCTTTGCCCGTAAGAGCAGCCATTGCACCGCGACATTATTAGCACTCGATCTTACTGGAAAGGACACTCACCATCTCTTCGGGTGGTTCAGAGGAAAACCCAGGACCCCAAGCCGCTCCCCCTTCCCAGAGGGCACATCTCCACAGCTGTGTGTGGCAGAGAATCCTGCCCTCAGAGAATCCTGGCTGCCACTGCTCAGCACTGCTGCTTTGTGCTGCTGCTCGGACTTTTTCATTACACTCTATCCCAGCACCCCACGTCCACCCGACCCCCACAGCTCCTGCTAAGACTGCGGAGTTTTCTGTTATATTTGGTTTGCCACTGCAGAGGGCATGCCTGCCACTGCCGTCCCAGCCACCGCTCCGACGTTCCTGCAACAGCCCATTACGCCATCCAGCCCAGCCGCCATTACCACATGAGGGAGCCCTGGCTGAGCTCGTGCTCCCCATGAGTTCGTGTTGGCGATGATTCCCGCAGCGCCCCCTGGAGCCGTGGGGGAATCATCACACCTGCCCTGCCTGGCTGGGAAACAGCGCCCCTGCCGGCTGTGACCGTAACTGGATATTGCTTAAAGAGCGGGAAGAGAAACTTCATTGGGTTTTCTGTTCTTTTGTTTGTTGCTGTCGTTGTTGTTGTTTATTTGCATTGCTATATACATGCATACTATAAAGAACTTTTACTCTATATATTTGCCTGAAAGCCTCTTATTTTCAAAGTTGTAATAATTAGTAGGGAAGCAGGTCATATTGTCCATTCCAAGAGAGGTTCCCACCTTCCTTGGCAGACAACTGTCTTCCAAACCAAGACAGTCCTCCCATGTGAGTTTTTAGATGTTTAAATTGATATGATGGCCAGATCAGTTAAATTAATCCAATTTAATTCTGGTAAAATTTTGCCTAGAATAACTTATGCTGTAGTGAAAAAAGATTTCTTGAGGAGTCTGCAATTGAGAAGGTCTTAACTGGCATTGCTGTTTAATAGATGCTTCTCACTTGGAGGTTGTGGTGGAGAAATTGCATAACTCCACAAATTTCAGGAATACTAAAGAAACAATAATCCTATTCACAATATTATGCTTCTGCATATAATAAAGATGGAGTAATAAAGCAGCAATATTTGCAAAACATTGGTGGAAGTAAAACTGCTGGGTGAGAGCTGGACATGAGCCAGCCATGGGCACTGCCAGCCCAGAGAGCCAAGTGTGTCCTGGGCTGCACCCAGAGCCCCTGGGCAGCAGGGCAGGGAGGGGATTCTGCCCCTCTGCCCCGCTCTGCTGAGACCCCACCTGCAGAGCTGCCTCCAGCCCCGGGGTCCTGGCACAGGAAGGACATGGAGCTGCTGCAGAGAGGCCAGAGGAGGCACCAAGGTGATCAGGGGGATGGAGCATCTCTGCTCCATCTGTGAGGGAAGGCTGAGAGAATGGGGATTGTTCAGCCTGGAGAAGGGAATGCTCTGGGGTGACCTAATTCCAGCCCTTCATACCTGAAGGGAGCTCACCGGAAGGCAGAAGGACTTCTTACAAGAACAGGACAAAGGGAAATGGCTTCAAAATGAAATGGGTTAGATTTACATTAGATAATAGGAAAATAATTCTGTACTGTGAGAGTGGTGAGACAGTGGAGCAGGTGTTCAGAGAAGTTGTGGACCATTTCCATGTTTCACTATGGAAATATTCAAGGTCAGGCTGCATAGGGCTCTGAGCAATCTGGGATGGTGGAAGGTGTCCCTGACTACGGCGGGGAGCTGGATCTCAGTTTCCTTAAGGTCCTTTCCAATCCAAACCATTTCATGATTCTATAAACCAGATAAAATGGGAAATTCAGACTTATTAAGATACTTAGACACTATGCTGAGACCAGCACCCTTACTGATTTCAGAGGCATTTGTGTGCTTAGAATTTGTCAACATGATTTCCAAGATTTAAAGTTTGTTTAAATATTTGTCAGCTTTTTTATGACAGGGCCTTCAGGAACTTAGGTTGGAAAAAAAAAGAAGGGAATATTTACAAAATTAAACTGTGCCAAGAGTTTAAAGTGTAACTAAATAATAGTGGTTTTATCTGCAAAGACAGACTACTGGAAAAATTTACTAACAGAAGCAGTACATCTGAACATTATCAATTCTTCAGGCAGTGTTTGCTATACAGAGACAAAGGTATGAAAGAAATAAACATTAAAAATAATAAATGGGTTTTTTTCATAAACTTTATGACCTATGAAATAAAGACATATTGTATCTCACAAAAATAATAGAAAAAACCCAAAGACAGCCTTAAAAATATACTATGTAGAGTGGACTCCAGAAAATGCAATAGAACTTTAACAAACCACAGAAGAAATTCTTTAGGATACAAAGAAAAGAGAATACAGTCTTTGAATACATGATAAATTATAAAACTGGGCTAGTACAATGTCTTTGAGAGGCATTATGGCAAAAGATCTGGAAGATGTCTCTAAACTGTCTAATAAGAAAAGAGATAAAACTGAAACTAAAAGATAAAACTGTTAGGTAGAAAAAGTTTAACAGAAATAAATAACACCAAGTATCACCAAACTGAATATTCAAATACACACAGAAACAATCCTAGATTTTACACTGAATTTTGGTGACTTCTAAGGTCTCTAAGTCACAGAATCATTTGGGTTGAAAAAGATGTCTAAGATAATTTAGTCCAACTGTTAAACATGAAGGACTACTGTAAAATAAATTTAGTAGCGTCCTGATAAAGAAACAGAGGACTTGAAATGGTTGGAAGAGATATCAGAGGAGGTGAAAAGTAGATCTGTAGAAATCATTGGTAGCATAACTTTGCACACTCTGCAGATCAGTGACCTAAAGGAAAATATAGGTTTTGTTTCCAGCAGAGAAAAGCTGAGAATATATTTTGGATCGCAGCTCTGGTACTATCATGTAAAAGACAGCTTACAACTGAGAGAAAAACAAGAAAGGACAATCGCAGCCTATAAAATTTTAGATCATCGAAAGAATGGTTACAAGGGAAAGAATTCAGCTGTGACAGGAAAAGTAAATGTGTAGGCTTTGTTAATAAACTGATAGAACTTGGAAAGGAAAGGATGTAGCAGCCAAGACATTACTCATTAGGTGAGTAATTTTGTTGAAAACAACAGTTTGCAAATTTGAAAGTGACAAAAGGAAACACCACAATGTGGTGATATTAGTGTTTGATTTCAGAGAGTTTTTAGTTTAAAAATTGAGAAAGAGTAATAATTTTTTTTCTGGTTACAAGCATACTGAGAATTATTATACAGGATGATTATTGTGTTTAATTAAGGAGGAGGAAATTCACGGTTTAGGGATTAATACTTAAAAATTGGCAAACCATCTATTTACTGAGTGATTCATACACTTCCACTGAGTACTGTGTCATTTCTAATTTATTATTCAAAGACTGTTTTGGTCTGTGGAAGGGCCTCTCCTGACATTCCTATAGTCCACATAGCAATGATGTGGGCACTATGGCTGTCTACACAAATGGGTGGGAAGAAGCAGATAATCATATGAGGTCCTGTTCTTCTGTCCCCTCAGAGTGGCCTCAAACACTTTCAGGAGTCATATGATGAGAGCATATAACCATGTAAATACAACTGTGTAAATTGTATTCTTAAAAGATTCCCCAGAAAAAATACTTTTTGTTTCTCTGTCTCTGTTTTTCTCTTTTTTTTCCCTTTCCCTTTCCCTATTGTCCTCCGCTCCCCTCTCCTCATTTCCACTTCCACTTCCTCACTTTCTCTCTTTCTCTCTCTCTTTCTCTCCTTCTCCTTCTCCTCCTCCTCCTCCTTATCTCTCTTGTTTTTGTTTTTTTTTTAACTTTTTTTCCTTTTTAAATCCACTAGGTTTAAAATGAAAACAAAATGAAACAATGGTATGGAACACTTTTTGGTATCTTTTTTGGTTAATTTTTATTTTCATTTCTATTTCTTCAACTGCTTTGCCAGAAACCACAGTTTCTCCAGGAAATAAGACCTTCTGATGTATCCATTCTGAGTTAGCAGATTATTATAAAAGTACTTCAGCTCATTTAGAAGATTTAGTGTTTTCCTGGGCAATACACTTCAAGGCTTTATAGCACCGATCTGGAAATTCAAGCTTCCTAAATGAACTTTCTTGCCCTGTATGAATCAAGATACATAAATATGTCTTTTTCTGATTAAAAAAAAAAAAGCAGTAACTCCAATAATAATCCTTTTCCAGATTTTTCACTAAACCACAAAATACATGTTTTCTTAACTCCAGTAAAACCCATTAAGGGTGTGTCAGCAAAATGAAATGAGATTTGGGTCTCAATTTGCGTGCAAGACAAATACATTGAAAATTATGATCACAAGTGAATATCATCAGAAGAAGAAAGTGCTTATGTGTTAGAAGCACGGGGAGTTATAACAACAAATTACAGAGGCATTTTCATATTTAGAAATGTATCTTACAGAGCTTTTAAAATGACAAAATATCAAGACTTTTGATCTTCTTGAGGCATTTGCACTTCTGTCCAAGTAAGCTCTTTGAATGTTTTAAATTACAAAATACAGACAAGTCTGTGAAAACCAATGAATACCATAATGACTAAGAGTTTAACCTGATATAGTTGTGGTCTGTGAAATATCTTACTGACTGAGACACATGAGAGAACAGCATCAACTCAGTCCCTAGAGAAAATGTCAGGGATATCCAAACAGCCATATTGGCAGCAGCTTTTTGGCCCAATTTTCTGATTGCTGTGCTCCTTAGTTTGTGATGAATGCCCACTAGCTGTGTGCAGCATGTCTCTCTAGCAGTGCCTACTTTCATGGGATTTATAAGTAAATGTAGTTTTTATGTTGTCTGCAAAAAGCATGTCATTATTCAGGTCATAAACCTTCCCTTTGGAGACCTGGTAAGAAGTAAACTCAAGTTTAAGGAGAATATTAGTTGGTTGATATTAATTACTGCTTTGCTTTAAAGACAAGATGATTACACTTTCACCAGAAAGTCTAAACAAAACAAAGCAAAAAAAAAATCCACAAAACAACTGGTCTTGGACAGCCAAGAATCCACTAAAAGCAAAATAAAAATGTGGCAGCAGACTCAGTTGCTAGTTCAAAATACAGTTAGCAGTGCAGAAATAAGGATAGATACCTACCAATTCCATGAATAAGTATCCACTATATGTCACCTCACTGTTTAAGCGGACATGACATAACTTGTTGCTTTCTACACCACTAGTAAATATAATGTGTAAATATTTGTACAAAACTTGCAGAGTTACCTGTAATATACTGTAGAACTAAACAGAACATGAGATTATAACAAACCCTGTTGTCTTTTATTATAGTTGTATTTTATCGACTGTTTCTACATCCTTCTTTTTAAATAGAATAACAACTGAAGAATTTTAGATGGCAAAGCTTAAATAATTAAAACAAGATATTAATTTGTTCACATTCTCTGGAGCTATATTAAAATGGCTTATCTTAGTCATGGCAATATATCAGGGAGTGTGCACAGCACCCGAGATACCAGCTCATGCCTGGAATTCACCCTGAAAAGCAATGGGCAACACTTACAAATTATAGATGATCTTTGGGTTGCAGCTAGTACAACTCAAAGCAGCCATGGGTGGACTTTGCTTTCTGTGCCAGTCTGTGTTTCTGAATCAGGAACAGAAGACAGTCACTGAGACAGATTTCAATAATTGTGTCTTGAAGTGGCACCAATTGCAGTTTTAAGTTTACATTGAAAAGAATTTGTTGTTCTCTATTGGAGTTTTCAAAGTGGACATTATTCCAATGTTCTTTTCTATCTCCCTAAGTTGAAAGGACTTTGGAACATTTATTTCCTATGTGAAACTTCTTGTGAAACTATGTTTTCACAAGAAAATATCCCTAAAGCCTGGATATGTTTGTAAAGAGAACATCAAGAGTATTATATGACCATAATACTTCTACACGATCAAGGCTAATGACTTCTGCAGTGTCCTGTTCCTGAGTCCATTTTCTCTTATCTAAAAAGATCATAGCCACTAGCTGAAGACACCTGTTTGCTGGTCTGAAATCCAGACAGTGACAAAAGGCACTTTTCTGAAGTTCTTTATGTGCCATCGTTTGAAAGAGTAATTTCAAGTTTCTATGGAATGAACTTTATTACTGCTTTAAGTGCTGGATATGAGGTAGGGACACTCATCATCACTCCTAAAATAAAGCTGTTCTGAGAGTTTCCTTCAAGCCAAACAACAGAAATACCATAACTTTTCCTTTAAGAAGTCTGCAGGCTCTTCTTTTTTTCCTGGAAGGTTAAAACTGTCACTCCCAAAGAATTTTTAGAAAACAAGCAAGTGCCTAGCTCTTTGTAAAAGCTGCAGAAATTTAAATTAGCACAGTGCTGAGGGGGAATGATGCTAAGAGTCCTGAAAGAACCAAAAACACACTCAGGATTTGTACAGACTAAAATTAATATTTTTCTTTCCTTTTCTTTTTCCCAGTATGATGCTTTAGAAAGCTCTCACAAGATTTTGGTGGTAATTTACAACATTCTAGTACCTTTCTTAACTAATCTTCTGTATTTCCATGGCAATACATCCAGTGTTTCCTTTTCCATTTGCAGTATTTGAAAATTCTTTATTTTCTTCAGCCACATTCATTTCCACAGTGAAAAATATCAAAAAAGGTATTCTAAAGAAGCCAAAATTATTTTACCCTATGACTTCTGTACAACTGCAGGCATCAAAAGTTGTGGAAGGAAATATAGAGAGCATAAAAAAATTTGGAGTGACCATCTGGTAACTAAAAATTGCAGTCTTACTGCAGGTGCCAAATTAGTCTGGTCCTACTATCATCTTCATGATGAAACTAAAAAGATACTTTCACTTGTTGCACAGGAACACAATATCGAAATGCAGACTCTGTGAGCTTGTACGTGACCAAAGTTCTCTCCTCCTCACTCCACTAGAGTCCATGATACGGGACTCTAGACTGGGCAGCCTTTGGGATCTGGTTGTGACTTGTGAATTGAAATGAATCACAGACAGAGTAGGCACTGCAAAGCTGGCAGTGACAGATTCTTCTAGAATGTGAGTTGGTGTCATGGTTTGACACTGGCTAACTGCCTGACACCCACAAAAGTCACTTATTCATCCTCCCCTGCCACAGCTGGGCAGAGGAAAAAAAAATGTAATGAAGGGCTCATGAGTTAAGGAACAGGATAAAACACTCCAAGAGTAAAACAGGCTCAGCTTAGAAGTACAAAGTGAATTTATCATTGAAAAGATCAGAGGAGGATAATGAGAAGTAAAATAAGCCCTTTAAAAAAATCTTTATCTTCCCCCAACCCCTCTCTCCTTCCTACCAACAGTGCAGGGAGACAGGGCATGGGGGTTTTTAGTCAATCCATCACTGAGATTTTCTTCCACTGCTCCAGGAGACAAGTCCTTCCCATGTGAGGCCATGGGGTCCCTCCCACAGGAGACAGTTCTCCATGAACTTCTCCAGCATAATTTCAATCTCACAAGTAGCAGTCCTCCCAAAATTGCAGCAACATGATTTCCTCCCATTGGCTACCAGTGCTCCCAAAACTGTTGTGGTACTCCAGGGGGTGCACTCCTCCAAGGACAGGCTGCTCCAGCCTGGAAGCAAGGGCCCTCTCTCCACTGGGTCTCTCCCTGGGTCACAGCTTCCTCCAGGCATCCATCTGCCCCAGCATGGGCAGCTCCCCCATGGGCTGCAGGTGGATCTCTGCATTCCCTGTGCACCCATGGGCTGCAGGGGCACAGCTGCTTCACCATGGTCTTCACCACAGCCTGCAGAGGAATCTCGGCTCCAGTGCCTGGAGCAGCTCCACCTCCTCCATCTCCATTGACCTTGGTGTCTCCATGTTGTTTTCCCTCCTCCTCTTCTCTGGATAGGAAAAAACTGTGTCCCCTTTGTTCTGATTTTCTTCTTAAATATGTCATCACAGAGTTGTTACCAACCTCTCTAATTGGCCCAGCTTTGACCAGCAGCATGTCCATCTTCAAAGCCATCAGAGATTGGCTCTGCTGGACATGGTGGAAGCTTCTGGCAGCTTCTCACAGGAGCCACCTCTCTAGCCCCCCACTACCAAAAACTGGGCTATGCAAAACCAGCACAGCTGGAAATCTTGAAACTTCATCAGTGTGTTTGTTTTGTGTTTCCCAATTACTGTCCAGAAGTCTCATTCTGACACTGCACAATCTACCAACAGGAGATGTCCTGTTTGCAAAAATTGCAAGTTCCAGTAACTGACGAATTTGCTATTTTCTTTTATTTCTGTTCACTGTGATTATAGCATGATCTGGGTTTATATGAAAATCCAGTGCCATAGATCCATATTTCACTTTTAATTCAGAAGGTATGGTTTGCTTCCCTTTTAAAAAATATAAAATAAAAAAAATGAACCAAATTACAAATTTGAAGTACAAGTTACTTCAAATACAGACAGTTGTGGCTGCCCTAGAAAATAAACTATTCAAGCTTTAATTAACTCTAATAGTTTATAAAAACATTGGTCTTGTAGGCCAAATATTGAAGGCTAAAGCCCTTAGAATTACTGCACCACCCTATCTCAGGAAGAAAGGATTCAAAGACAGTTAAACATGTGTCTTTTCCTCCAACAGAAGTCAAGTGACTGAAGTTTTGGTAACAGCTTTAATGGACACTTATTTCCAGGCATCTGCTGTATTGTATTATACATGACACAAAATAAGTAAACACTTAGGTCTTTCAAAAAGCAGATTATAATAGCCACAGCCTTTCTGCTACAAAGTCTATGGTTGCTGTGTCTGCTTAGGTAAATAAGGTTGGTTATTAAAACAACTGTAGCTGATGTACCGTTGTCACTGATTTCAGTGAAAATTAGAACCTTAAGTAAGAATTAGAACTTTAATATTTTGACTGAACTGGACCTGTTCCTACTTTTGTCTTCTCTTAATAGCCAAAACATGCCTAGTCACTGCCTTTCTGAAAAATGAGCATAAGCAAATGGCTTGAACTTTCTGCTGAAATAAACTCCAGCAAACTCAAGTGTGAATATAGTGGAAGCAATCTCAAATGTTAGTGTTAGTGGATATTTTTCATGCTATGACTGCTTCTGTAAGAGGGCAAAACCCAAAAAGATATGAAAAATTAAGATGAAATGGAGAAATAAATTATTAATAAAGCAAAGTATGGCTGCTTTCTCTGTGCACATTTTGAGATCTATTGGATTTTTTCTCATTGTTCTGCATAAATTGCTTCTGACTGTACAATGGACTTTGGCAGGGCCATAGCTTTCAGGTTCTTGATTTTTCATAATTCACTCAAATGCCAGCTGAATGACATTAAGTGGAAAAATAGAAAAAAATGCCTTCACTTTTCCACAGAAACAATTTTGAAAATCCATTTACATGGAAAATAAAGAGGCATTAAGCCCAGTGCAAATCTGTAGCTGAATACAAAAATCTGAAAGCATAATATTTTATTTTTCCAGATACGACAATACAAACTGTTATTTACTGCCTGAAAGGGTTCAAGAGTTCTGAGTTCCATAGAAGTGAGCTGTTTTTCTAATTTACAGTATGGTAAAAAGTCCTTCCAAAGCCACTTTTGTTTTTCTTTTTTCTTTTAAAGAAAATAAACCTTAAGCAGAAGGCTTTATGAGAGGGTTTTTAAAAGTAAAGACTTAGTATTTATTAAATAGGTCTTATTTTCACTCACTTGTCCTTATGCTTCTCAAATTGCTCACTCTTTGAAATGGTGTTGTAAGATTTTCACTGCTACAAACTGTTTACCACTTGCCAAGTTGCAGTGCTCAGGTGAGTGTTCTGTAAGATGTTTAGCCGAACAATGTTATCAACAACACAGTTAAGGCAGGAAAAAGAATTTTTGCACCAAGACGAAAGCAGCTAATCTGTGTTAACATAGAAAAACCAAGCAGAAAAGACAATGTTGCATGTATTTAATAGAAATGTACACTCTCACCGGGAGAGTGCTGATGCTGCAGCCTGAGAACGCAAATATGTCTGACTGGCACTAGTGAAAGTATATTTTCATGATTTAGATATACTTTCCAACTGCTTAACTACAGCAGACCAAAAACTAACACTCTGTAGGGTTTCTTAGAAGTAAAAAAGGTTAGAGCTTATTTCCTTGCTCTTTTACCAGGTAGGCATTCATGCGTCAAGTTTATATACATATATTGCTAGGAAAATTGAATTTCTACAATGGCAACACTGGAGTACAGATATAGTATTTACTAAGACATCTTGAGAGAGACCTGAAGACCTGGCAGACAAAAGAGCTCATTCTACTTTGAGTTCCTGTGTCTTGCCTTTCTTTGAAGGACCTAAAGGATGTGATCTTTTCTTGCCAGGTTGTAAATTCAACCTTGTCTGTTGGACAGGTTTTGGCAGTAGGTCACAGGAAGCATAAGCATTTGCTTTTAAAGGAACACAAAATATCAGTGTTAGCATCCTAATGAAATTCCACAGAAATTCAGCTTTGCATGTCCACAAAATTATTTTCTTCTGATGTAAACATTCAAAATGTACTGCAGATGAATTAACTTCCTGAAATTGCCAAAATCTTAGAGAGGGGAACACTCACAAATGGCATTCACTGAAGTGTTCTGTTCAAAATTTAGCATCATCCATTAGTATTCACACAAACAAAATATGAAATTGTCTCCTAATGGTGAACAAGAAGTAGTTAGAACACTAAGGAATAAGATATTCCATATGCCTTGCTGGGATATTGCTGCAGCAAGCTGAGAAATGGTCACATCTCAGCATGGCACACGCATAATAATATTTGTTGTTGTGATTATAGAGTGGTATCACGCTAATAGTGGAAAACTGAAAACTTGAAAGAGAGAAGTGTATCTTTTCTATTAATAAGAGATAGAATATGAAAATTGAATGAGTTGATGAAGAATATCTTGATTTGATGATTGTCTAAGTATTGTTTTCCTCTTGGAAAATAACACTCCCATCATGGTTTCATAATCTTCTTTCTGTTATTCTTTTGAATAAAACAATTTTTAGAGACAATTTTTATGTGAGTTCATCCTCATAGTCCCTCATGGCCATTTGAATTATAGCAAAATCAGTGATTTTAAAAAATATATTCCTGCAGTGTTTTTTACTGTACATCCACTTGCACTGTGAGATTCACTTGCTCCCACCTACAAAAAGAAGCCTTAAGATAATGATATGTGTATTGTAATATCTAGAGTACCAGAACCAAGCAATTTGGCACATTTTCATTCATATTGAATCTGTTTTTCTAGAAGTCATTCCCACTTAAGCATGCTCTTCCTGCCTTTGTATTTGTTTTCTGGTGGGTTTATTTGTGTCTTTTCTAGAGATGGCAGTGAAATACACATGATGATCAGTATTTAGCAAGACATTGCAATGAGCAGGTATTGAATACATTATTGATTAGTTTGTTTCAGAAATTTGGGAATGTAAATGTTTTCAGGCAGCACACAAAAAGTTCATCAATGCTTTCATCTGTCTCCATCCAGAATGATATAACTAAATGCAGGTATCAACATGAATCAGGAAACTGAAAATTTCTTTTGCAGTTTTATGGCTGCAGCAGAAATCAGCCCTTAATATTTCATGATTTTCAAGTGGGGTTGCTCAATGTAGTTAAATGACATGATAAAATTTCTAAATGCAAGCTATTTGTGAGCAGTTCTTTTAATAGTTTGCAAAACAGCATAGTTTAAAACAAGAGTTTAGGTGTAAAGCTAGATTGTCTGCATAAGAAATCGTAGAGCAATCTTTAGTTCTGTTGGAAGGCCTTACTGTCACTCTCCATGAATGGACACTGCCAACACTTTCTAAATTACTTCAGCAAAAGATGTCATCCATAGCACTGAAAAATCTGGCTCAATCAAGATTTTCCAACTTTTCTGTTTTCCAACTTATTTTCTTTCTGTCTCAGAAAACTACAGTGAAAGCTACCACCAGTACAATTTATTATTGGGTTATAAAGGTCTTTTCAGACCATGACCCTGGAACACTAACAATGGTCCAAGGACCAAAGCCCTTTTGAGACATTGGAAACAATACATGATGGGCTGGGTTGTTGTGTGTCTCCTGATACATAAAAGCCCAGAAAACTGACATGACAGCAGCTTCCACTCAATCATATATTGTACAGGTGGCAGCTGCTCCAACAATTTCCACTTCTCACTCTGCTTAGCTTTTCCCAGCTATGGCAAAGGCAGAAGTACCACAATTCAAGCTTTAAAAAACATGAACCTCTGGAGAAATCTGGTACAAAATGCTGTTGTAGCAATTCAGCTAAAGGCAAAGCAATTGCTGCCTGCAGTGGTGCATTGCTACCTTGATGAGCTACTTAGAGAAATCGGAAAACGTCCATCAGAAAATCTGTAATAAAAACTTTTTGCTGGTCTGATCTTGCCAGTTTAGCCTGTTGGATTGCTCGTTTGCACATCAACAAGCATATAGATGTTTAGCATGAATGGATCTGTTTAGCATGGCAGGAAATATTATAGCAGACAAGAGATTCAGATTGCTACTGCAAAATGCAGAGCATCTGGCAGATATGGAAGTGAACTTGCCAAGAATGAATTAAAAATATGCATATAGTTCTGAAATCGCTGCTGGCTTATAAATCAGAAAGGGTGACCAAGTCACATTCCACTGTAGGGCAGTAGCAGCTATGAACTCAGATTGTCTCTTACATCCTTATCCCATTTGATGCTCAATTAATTATGCTTTACCCTATTATAATTTTATGACCTGGAATAACCAATAGTCTTGCATTATTACATCGGGTTAAGCATTAATGTTTCTTATTTTTTACTTCTGTTTTAGAAAGAGTCACACTCAAAAAGGGTTATTATGACTTCCACAATTTGAAGTTTTCAGCTTTATTTTCAAAAACAAAACAATGCTTGTAAACAAAATAAAATGTGTGCTTCATATTGAGTTAATTCAGTAGTTTTAACCAGTTTCATAACAGCATCTTCTATAATTGGGATTTGTTATATATTGAAACTTTGGGCCAACCTACATCCATTCAAAGAGCAGCAATAATAATAAAGATCGTTAGAAGTAATTGATTAGTACCAGCAAAATACCATGGTGGCAACAAGAAGTTAGTGTGCCTGGTGCTGCTTTTGGTGTGTGTTCCAGTATGATATTGAGTCCATCATTTGCTGCAGTTTGCAGTACACTCTCTGAGATGCACCTTATTTATTCTTGCATTGTACTGCCCAATTTGTTACCAGAATTTATCAATATCTGTAAACTTGAGATGTTCTACCACAGGGAAGACAAATAAGCAATACAAATAATATAAATTGTAGATCAGTCATCCTTAAATTCATTAAGTAATGAGCAAAGGATATAAATAGAAAAACTGGTGGTTCAAAGATGTCCTGTTTTTTGCTCTATGGCAGTTTGTTTGACTGTAATGGCAACTGTGTACCCCAGTAGTTCCATGGGACAAGACATACTGAATGAAAGGAACATTATGGCCAAGGCAAGTTAGAAAAGACAAGTTTTCCAAGTATTTTATCAGCAAAAGAGTGTGGGTTTGTTACAATTAACCTGTCTTGAGACAACGTGAAATTTTAAAAATTCAATTTTGTATTCAGAATACTGAAATATTTCATATGTCAAAACCCCCAACCAAAACAACAAAACCAAGCTCCAAAGGATTGTTCATGTCAAAACTCAGTATTATCACCTCAATAAAGGAGGAGAGGAAAAAAAAGACAGGAAAATTATGTCATCAGCATTAGCAGACCAGTAGCAGAGGAATATGCACACTATAAACATTTAATTACTGCTTATTTATCAAAGGGACTGATTATTTTTCCTTTCTGTTATTATAAGCAGCAAAGCATAAATGAGATTTTAAAGTGGATTCGGAGAAGGCAAAAACTGTAACTTAATGAACAAGCTTAGTCACAATACAACAGGAAAATCATGAAAGAGGCACCAAAATTAGTCTCTGTGTGAGAAATGCAAAAAGCATTAATTTATTTCAATTAAAACCATTAGTGAAGCATAAGGAACAGAGTAGAACATGAAAAGAGATGAAGGTACATGGAAAGAATTTTTGTGATATAGAGGCTTGAAGGCCTGTAAAGAGTCAGATTTTGTACCACAGCCAAGGACTTTTAGTCTTCTTACACTGATGTTTTTGAGCACTCAACAGTACTACAGAAAAATGTATTTATGGGAGTTCTTGCCCCCTTTATTTTGATCTACACCCCTTCACTATAAAAGCTATTTATAGTATTTTTAAAATAGCATTTTAAATGATCATTTAATATTTTTTCAAATATCACACAAAACTTTTTGTCAGGTTTCTTTAGCTCACAAATCCCCAGATCTCATAAGATTTATTCTCTCTAAAATACATAACAATCTCTACTAAATGAGGCTACTATCATTCTGTAAATCCATTTTTCTTCTTATAAAACACATAGGTTTTTAAAGTGGGATACTATTCCTAGGTGTCAGAGTGTAAATCAGGGACTTCATTAGAATAATTGATAATATTTGTTGAGAAAACAATGTAGATAATGTCTTTGGAATCCAAATCTCCACCCTTCATGTGTCATTTCCTTCAATGACACATGTAGGAGAGGAGGAAATACTAAATCTGGCAACAGGCACTTCTGTTTCCAATCAAAGAAAAGAGTGTGTTAGGAAAGGGGTGAGATGTATTGTGTCTGTTTTTTTTTCTTGAAAGTGGTATTACAGGCTCTTTTCAAATGCCAGTAGAATCACTCTTCCTGCAGGAGTTAGGACTAACTTTCACAGAGAAACCAACAATTTTTCTGCTTTAACATGACTCCGGGATTTAATATGCTAGAATTGGTACCTCAATAAAATTATTACTATGCCTATGGTTTGGGTCTTCTTTCTTTCTGTTTTGTGGTGGGGTTTTTTTTGTTTCCCCCTTCCATGTATTGCAATGACCATTTCAAAGCTCAGGCATTCAAACAAGTTTGAAGTTTTCATGTAATGATAAAAAAACCACTTGCTCTCATTCATATAGGAGTATTTGTTCAATGTTTCTGTTTGAAGAATATGTGTTAAAATAGAATATTTCTTGAATAACAGCTGATGAATAATTTTACTTGTTGAACTATATCAGGAATCTGATATACAGAGGGATCCAGTATAAATTCTGATTTAATCTAAAATTCCGCAGAAGTTCTCAAGAGAAATGTGCACAGCAGCACTTCAAGGCACAGTTTTTAAGTCATGCCTGCTCAAACAGAAGTGAACTCTGACATGGGCAGAATGGAAGCTTTCACAGCTAGACTCCAATGGCAGGACTGCCAACTTAAATCCTCTTTGTTATGTCCAGCTACCCTAGTTTGCAGCCATCTGACCCAGTCTCCTGTTTATAATAGATCTGAGGTTTAGCTACAGGCTGTTGGGAGTGGAGAAGACAGAAAGCCAGCTAATGAAAGGGAAACATTCTTGAAGGAAGGGTCCAAGAAACATGTCTGTACAACTTGCCAAAGTGAAAGAATCACAGTTATGTGAATCATAAAGGAAATCACAATATAGTAGTTGTCTCAGTTCCAGAATCACCTTCCTCATTAAAATGTTCTCATGTAAAATAAAAAAATTTACATGTTCTCATGTAAAATACACAAGCACACATACATTTATATATGCATAAATTTATATACACATACATTAAAATTTCATGTTTCCAGTCTGACAGTATGTCAAGGAACAAAAAAAATTTCTTCTTTTATTTTCTTTTACATATTAGTGCTAGACTAGAAAAAATATCCTATTAGCTTTCTTCATCGTCTGTCAATTTCAATGTGTAAAAAACTGGAGAAAATCCAATTTTTATATATTTTATATTAGTTTCTGCCCATCACACGCAAGCACAGGAGAAAAGAGAAAGACATACACCTTAATATGCTCATGCTGTCAGAAGAGAGCAGCCCTGTCCTCACACAGCCTAACACTGCCTTTCCCGCCTTTGCAGCACAACACTAGGTGTGCATTTGGGAGTGCACACAGTGATGTAAACAGGTCTGTTTTGGCATAATTGCTTCTAGACACAGTGGAAATAACCTGTTCTAATGGAATTATAAAGATGCAAAATAATTTCTCTGTCTTTTCCTTTCCCAAACTCTTCCATCTGTAGGGGTGCCTCTGTACACGGCCTGAACCAAGAATTATAAGCAATAATATTTAAATGATTGCCATGTGGGGACAAACTGGGTGTTTTGATGGGAAAATATTTACTAGACCCTCATCTATGCTATTTAAAAGATGTATATGTAGCCAGACAGGACAGAGAAACAAAATGAGTGAATAAAAAGGAATAAATTAGAATAAAGTTTTTGAAAGTTTTCTGATTGGCAGAGGAGTACAGTTGGCTAAACTAACTTGCTGAAGTGATCTTTAGCTTCCACATTTTTTCTTTTATATTTTGCAAAATTGCTACAAACAACACACATTCTTTTTGAGTTCAAATATTTACTTTTTGTATTAACCTCAAACCATTATGCAGTTGTGTCAAACCATTTTGGATAAGCAGCCAAGATTTTTCAAATCCCATTTACCTCATAATGATTTATAATATATGGCTATGACATTTTGTACACTTTTTCTGGGTTCCATTTCATTATATTTTAATTGTGAGGTTTTTATTAGTAGTAGTAGTATGGCAGGGGTCTAAACAGACCTTTTGCTTAAAGAAAATTGGACAAAAAATTTCTTAACGTAGCTTTTTCATAGAATTGTTTAGAGCAGAAATAAAATTAATCAGATCAACAATGTCAAGAAAATAAGTGGGGTTTATTTGTGACCATTAAGGTTATTTTTCACCTTCAGCTTGCCCATGTGTCAACACAATAACACTACATCTACTTTGCAAAGATTTTGGTTTTATTGTGAATCTCAAGTACATGTCTTGTTTTTCCCACTGATCCTTTGTGAAGTACAATGGGTATGTGTGCTGCATGGAATGCAGGCTTTTGATAACACCATAGCAACAATAGTGAGGGACCTGGGCAAACACATACAATATTTTGTACTTCGAATATGGCAGCCAGAATCCTTGGTGCTCTTGCTATATATGGGGATGGGACAACACCTAGGAGCAAGTTTTTCACTGAATGTGCTGGAAGAGTCACAACCTTCAACCTAATGAAGTACCAAAAGTGCTTAATTTCAAGCCATAAGTAATAAATATGTCTTAGCTCATTCTACTTAGTGCTTCTATTTTTCTCTACCCTGAAAAAGCTAGTAATTGTTTCTTGTGCTCTCAGTGACCCAAAAATAAGTACATAAAAGAAGCTGCTTGGGCTCAAGCCCTGAGTTCTCCAGTTGTTGTATTCATATTGTTGTTAGCCTATTTCTAGAGTCCCATACCTTCTGGGTGATTTTCTCACACACAGCCCTTCACAGCAGTGTTGTTCCTGCTTCTTCATCAGGGCTCCTCCAAAGCTCTCCCTGACCGGCCAGCCCACCCCCTTTTATCCCAGTTATCTTCATTAGCCACAGCTGCTGCCGAATTAAGGACATCACAGCTGCAGCCCATTTAGAACAACTAGGATCAGGGCAAGGCCACTTATACAATATATATATTTTACTAGGACTCCTACTAAGTACAAAGCTGGATTTAGTGGTGTTGAACATCTTTACTGCAGCAACCTATTTTTTACTACTACAGATAACTGTCAAGCTAATAAGCAGCAGGTTACTTTTTTATTTTTTACATTCTGAAAATTGAGCTTGTAAATATTAGTTGAAACTCATAATAACAAGCTCTCGACAAAAATATATTCTACAATTTTTTAACCCTTTCCTTTGTAAGACTTGTATTTAACTACAGCCTTCTTGACAAAAAATATCAAGACATTCTTATCGTTGGGAGCTCAGTATTTAGAAAACCATACAGTATGATATTGATGCATTTTAGATGATTCAACAGAATATATTTTAAGAATATTTAAATATTGGAGGAATTAAAAATTATATAAAATAGGCTGCTATGCCATCAATTCAGCATTATGACACAGATCTGTCCTCTAGTATATTTTTCATAAAAGAGAGCGGGAATGAATTGGAATAGAAGACTTATATTGATTGAATGCGGAAAATGCTGCCATACTTCACTGTGAGGTTACTGGTCAAGATCCAAACATTTTTTCATTATACTTCTGCACAGCCTAGCAGGTTTAGGACATCTTTGTCTAGGATAAGACAACTATGCAAGAGGCAGTCTTAGTTTTCCCTGTGTAGCTCTAGTTGGGAACAACCGTTCTTCAGAATGTTGAAAGTCCTACCAGTTAGTGGCATAGATTCCTTATCTTCTTTCTTCTGTTTCTTTGGTATTTTTCTTTCTCTTCAATGTCTCCCATACACCAACTCCTTGTGCTACCATTCCATGCAACTGTTATTTATGTAAGTTTCTGACATTTCATAATGAACTTCACATTCGTGCCTTACAGGAAGAGATTACTAAAGAAGTTTGTATTTCTCTGGAGAAACAACAAAAATTATCTCTTCAGAGATCCCTTGGAATTATGAATATATAAATTGATAGATTAGCCCTTGTTTTGTTTTATTTTAATATTAAGACTTCAGTGAGTTGATCGATAAAGGCAGCCTCTTTTTTTCAGTATACTGGTTAACTCCCTCCCTCCCTCCTTCCCTTTCCTTCCTGGAACTTCTGTTTCCCTTTCTTGACTTCTCTTAGAAGATTTCAAAAGCCATTGGTTTCTTTAACTTCCCTGGAACTCATCTGCATCTCTGTCACAGGGCCTTCCAACAAGCTTTGTCACTGCTCAGTTACACTCCCATCCTCTTGTGTTTTATTTGTATTTTGTCTTCCTGCACAGGCTGTCTGTTGAACATGTGAATGTCGATCACATCTTCCCTGGATGTCCTGCTTTTCCTCCCTGGGCTGTAGCTAGGTGTTGCCATAATTTTCAAAAGCCTGAATAAAGCATGTTCTAAAGTTATTCAGTTGGTCTACTGAACCAAAAAATATTTTGTGAGGTATTTGAAATTATGCAATGTATGGAACTGTGAAATAGCTCTGGACTCCAGGCTTGAGCTAGATGGTGAGCAGCTCAAATACTTCAGTGCTACACAGATCTATAGTGAGGTTATGGGAGTTCAGTTATTCCAATCATAGACACTTTTTAAATCTGGTTTTGTATTCAGACACCCAATGTGCCAATTACATGTCTAAGAGTATTTCCACACAGCAGAATCTCTTAAACGGTCTGTGTGTTGCAGCTAGCCCTTCCAGACACAAATTGGTCCATCTGGCTGTATGGATCCAGGGGGATGTCCTATTTTGCCTGCTTCAGTCAGCATTTGCATGGGATTTTTGCTTTGTATTGGTTTGGGATATGCAGCAGTGTTCTATATGCTCTTATCTAGCTAGTTTTCTCTGTGCGTTAGCAATTCACAGAGTTAAACCCAGATCTCTGATAGTTAACTTTTATGATGACTAATAAAGAGAGTCACCAAAGACACCAAAGATTCATTGTGCAGGAATAGCCTTCAAGGACTACAAAGTTAAGAGCTTGTTGAAAGAACTGAAAAGACCACACTGGGTAAAAAGAGTTGGCTGGAATACTAAAAATCATTTAAGGAAAAAGAAAACAGAAGCTGAATTCTTGGTAAATGAGAGAATTTTTCTACAGAGAAAGTGGTTTGGACCAGCCTGAATAAAATATCATGTTCTTGATTTTAAGTAGCCAAGTCCTATTGTATCCAAGTTAGGGCTCATTAGAGCAATTCCTGAGTGAAGTCTGCATTGAGCCCACAGAATGAAAATATTTTGAATAGAAGGGCTGGTATAATAGTGTTGTAGGAAGAATATAAGGTATTATAGCACCACAATTTAAATATTCAAATAGTAAACCACAATCATCTTTAGTTAGACAACTTGTGCTTTCTTCCTCCTTAATTTTCCATCTGGAGGTTGCAGTAAATGACAGTAGTGAAAAGCATTAAAAGCATTTAATGATATGTGTGATTTAATGCTCAAAATCTTTCTGGAACTGTATTTATAAACACCTTCTATAAGTGTTTTACTAAATGTATGTGTTTGATGATTCATTTTTCACATACATCTAATAATTTTTTTAATTCACTTAGGATTTAATGGAAAAGGAATTGCAGTATTTCATGCTGAAGTCCTAACTATTTAGGATTTACTTTTATTTATAGAATTCAATTGTATCACAGTATTGCTTTGCGACCTGGAGCAGTTTTCAAAAGAAACACCACCATAAAGAAGTCCTGGCTTTGTATGCATTTTTCCCCATATTGCCACTGCTAGGTCCTACCTTATTTTTAAAGTGAAACATGAATTGAGTAGCCTTGGAGCCAAATCCAGTAGAGTAAAAGATGTATAAACAGGACAAGTAACATCTCACCAGTCTTGGAAGGCCTATATTTATTGTACCACAGAATAAGAAAAATTTATTCTCAGATTCTGAGAAGTATAAGAGGAGGATTATTCTTTGTTTCAAAATAAACAAACCTTTTTATTGTCTTTGAATCCAGTAGAATCTCATTTATGCCTCTGCACTTTGGACTGTCTGCAAAAGGGGACAGTTTTTCGTGCAATCTAAAATTCGAAGTGTCTCAGTAAGTCAATGACATCAGGTAAAACAGCTTTCAGCAATTTCAAGTTCATGCTAAGCATTAAACCTTCTTATAAAGTCCGTTGCCTCCAGGTCCTGGTAATGAACACATTCAAGTTCCTCATCTTGATCTTCAGGGGTCTCATTAGACTTGAAAGCAGATTGTGTCAGGGATTTAACTCTTGATTTGCAAGATTTACTGGAGAGGCAAAGGCCCCCATGAACAACAGGGGAAAGAAAGGTACTAATGTTTTCTTAAAGGGAGTCATTTTTAGATTGTGACATGGAGCATCTCTCACTACAGACATGAAAGATGTTCAGGAAGAAATGTAAACATAACTTTTACATAACAGTCTTTCTGCTAATTGCTGTTACTAGGAACAGTGGCTAAATGATGATAGATGCAAAGCCAGAAAGAAGAGAATGAAAGGTAAGCTGTAGACAGTTCCCTACAAAAAACTGCAAGAAAAGAAAATAAAGATGTATCTGTTTTTAACCTACATTTGGCTTTCTGTAACTTCCATAGTGTGTTCAGATATTGCAGTAATTAATACCATGAATTAGGCTAGATGCCATTTCAAATAACTACAGGAATGTACAGGAGGCAAAGGTTATGGACACAGCTGTAAAATCTCGAGACAAACTGAAGGCAGCTACCAAAGCAAACAAAAGAAATCACCTTTTCAATCCAGTTGCTTTTCCAAAATAATTTGTGCTTTATAAGAAATTATTTACTATGCATCTAGTGCAATATTAACAAATATAAAACAACTTTTTCTCAAGGACCAACTATAAAATTCATACCTTTGGCTTTTATCTTTATCTCCTGAAATGGATATAACATTCTATACATAAATCTATTAATGCTTGTCATTTAGTTATTTTGAGATGGTTTTTGTACTCATCAGATTTCTGGGCAATTAGATCAAGTAGAGAAATGCAGGCCAAGTAGAGAGATAAATCATCTCTATTTTTTATGAAGTGTTGACACTTATTAATTTAATGTTCTCATGAAGTCATTCAGGGAAACAGTTTAAAAATACAAAATAAAATTATTGAAAATTAAGACATAACATTATAATAGACACATATAAGTTATTGCTATGAAGTGTACAATGAAATAATGTAATAAGACTGACTTTCTGAACATGTATAGCCTCAATACATTCAGTGAAAAAAATACACCTATTGTTTCTTATTGCTTTATAGTGTGATTTATTGTGATTTTAGGGGGGTTATTCTTTGTTATTTTAGTTTTGTAAAAGAAATTAGTGATTTCACTCTACTATACAATTTTCTTCTTCATGATCACAGTCAAAATTATAAAACATCTATTGGAAAGTGTAGCTTGTCAATTGTAAGTATGTATTTTTTCTTTCTATTTCACTGTGAAAAGTTAGTCTAAGTGAATAGAAACAAGGGTAGTAAACTACTGTTTAGTAGAAATATTAAAGAAATTTGGGTGGAAAAAGAAGAAAACATTAATCTGATGCTCAAAATATTACTGTTAGGCTCAGAATGCTTTTGACTTTCTTCTGACAAAAACTGTGCCACTAAGTAAAACAAATAAGTATTTTTATTCACTGTTTTACAATAATACAAACTGCATTCAAGTAGTGATGGGTGGTTGAAAAAAGGAAGCTATAATAGATGCAAACCTTTATAGTTTTCCTCCAAGATTTTTTTATATATCCATATATATACACTTAAAAGACATTTTAAAAAAGTTATTTCAATGTCTTATATGAGAGTATGAGTTCTCCTTCTATCAGATTTGCACAAAATAAAGGATATTTGAAAGTTGTAATAAAAGAGATAACTGTAAGGGATGAAGCCAGATTATTTTTTCTGAAGATTTTGAACCGCAAAATGTTGTTAGCTACCATAATGTTCCAGTGGCATAACAATGCTTACAGCTTATTTATCTATTTACTACTCTTTCTAGTTTCCATAGTTTTTGTTTGTGTGCTATCAAGTTTCTACTGAGAGCTCTTATCTACTGAAGAAAATTTTTTGTCTTGTTTTGTTTTTCTTTTTGCTTTCATATGAACATTGCTTGCTTTATCTTCAGGGCAAAGCATTGCTCAAAGTGTGTGGCCTCTAGTTTAATCATCTTTTCATCATTTACCTGTGCTGGATCTACATTTCAAAAGCAATACGCTTCCAATCTTATTCCTTTTTTTTTTTTTTTTATGTAACCCTGAGTTTTATCAAGCTGCCTGAGGCTGAGAGAGCAATCCAGAAGCTTGCACTGAATGAAACTGTTACTTAAAATTACTCTTATTGGTCAGACTACTTAAGTAATGTTAAGGAAATAGAGCTTGGACTCTTCTTCTGTATAAACTTTCTGCATAAAGTATAGGTTTTAATTCACAGGTATTTCATTTTGCCATCTATGGCAAAATGGGATCTGTGCCATTTTGCCCCAAACTACCAAGTATTTGAATGCAGAAACTGGTATACTAGTCCTCATTGCAGTCTGGTGATTTTAGCAAAGTGGACTGAAATACCAGAAAACAAAGTTACCAACAGGGGAAAAAAAAGAATAATTCTGTAGAAAGATGAAGTGAAATCTTTGTGGTGAATCTCCACATGCAGCCTGACGTCTGAGTCCAGGAACAAAATTCATGCTGGGCTCAGGCTGCTCTGTCCTGGGGCTCAACCTTTGGAGCCACACAGAGGGTCACAGTAGCCTAGGGATGGCCTTGCATTGCCCATGAGAGATTTTAATCACAACCCTGAATCTTTTTGTACTGGATATGCACTGTGCTGATTTTTTATTTGCCACAGTCTGTGATGTTACATTGAGATATGAGGGCTGCCAAGCTTTCCTGTGATCAGATATCCTCCTCTGAGGCTCACAGCCATCTAGAACTCCTTCAAACTTTGAAAACAGATTTAAAACAAAAAAAAAAAAAAAAAGGCTAGCCTGAAGCATGATAACATGGCAGTAATTACCAGGAACAGTTGCATTCAATTCCTAACTTAGGATTCCTGTTCAGTGCATCATTTGAATTAATTTTGTTTGGGGAAACTTTTTAAAATCCATTAAAAATTACCTTGGCTTCTATGTTTTCACATTATATTTCAAATGCAAGTATTTATCTGAGATCAGTCTTGATTGCTTGTCTGCTTTGACTTCTCTTTGTGTTGCTGAGGGAGAGTGTGAGTCTGGGGGTGTGGAAACCACTGGCTGAGGTTCTTGTCATACAAGAAAAGTGGATGCTGAAATTGGACAATGTATTTGCATTTCCAAAGTAATCTCTCCTGCAGTAATTTAGGATTATATGCCTGAGATGTTTCTGCCTTCTCTACATGAGCAAGTTTACCATGAGCAAGTTTTGTAGGCGAGTGGAGGAACACCTTATATCCTTTTCTCCATTACATGGACATTAACCAGGACTTTAATTTTAATGGAAAGTGACTGCTTCAACCACATCAGCCCTCTATTTAACTTACACTTAGGGCAAGGGAAGAAAAAGTGCATACTTTTATTTGTTTTCACATTGGAAACAAGAAGAATATGTTCCAAAGTAGAAAAATAAATCAAAACTGAGTATCAAAAGCCTTTAAATGCATTTAAAACTGAACTGCTTTCCTGTCATCTAGCAATATCTACAGCCAGTACATGCAAACAGAAGAACAATGGGCAGAGTTTTTTATTGTAGGTGCAGAAAAAAGCATTAAGGGACAAAGGCAAACAAATCAAAGTCAGAGACAGTTACCTGGAAGGGGAAAGAAATTGATCCTCTCAAAATACATGTTCATCAGTCAACTATTTATTTATTTTTTGAGAGAACTACATCAAGGTGGAAGGATATTTATTATTTGAAGGAGGTATTCTTCTGGGCCTGTTGTCCTTAATAGCAACCATTGTTCCAGAAGGAAATAAGTAACTAAACAAAAACCTCCACCTGATTAGGAAGGTTTGGAGAAAACAGCCAGGAAGGGCACTTTGAGAACTTAAAGGCTTTGTAATAGTATTCCTGCACCCGCTGTGTTCCAGCACTTATTTTTGTTCTCATTTTATTACTCTCTTTTCTGCCCATGGAAGGTTATATTTTTCTATAATTGCAACAGGCAAATCTTTCTTTGGCAACACACATAGTGATTAATCACATTTCGTTTATTGCAGAAGTGGGTGGCTTCTGCATATCCTCTTTTTATATATGGCCTTTAATTTTCTGTAATACAGGCAGTACTAAGTAGTTTGCTGGTAGTAACAAAGATAACAATTAGCTACATATGTTACTGAGCTGGAGCTTTCAGGCTGCCTATGATCTTTTTGAGGCTGCAGTACCTCTCCTTTACATTGAAAAAGAATGGAGGAAATACCATCTCTCTATGACAGAAAATTGTCTTTATAGTGTGCAAGATAGAAATAAGTTCTTGCTTTTCTGAACTAAAACTTGATACTATAGAACTTAAACACTGGAAGAGTCATCTTGCTCACTAAAGCTGGAACCATCAAAGAAAATGGTAACACAGAAATTGCAGTCCTCCAGGGAGTACAGAAAGAAAGAAGGAAACTGCCAGACTGCTGGGATTTAGGACAGATTTGGCTATGAATTCTCTGGTATGACTGCAAGCCATACTGTTCTATTTAAAACAGGAAAGAAATATTCAAGATTACTGAAGTTAGGCTTTGAAAAGCATAAATACTGAGTCATTGCTCTGTGTATATAAGAAACCACAAAATTCAGTGTGACCTATGTAGTTTCATGCATGTCAAGTTTGCCAAGAATATGCTCAGAAATCCCTTGCATAAACCCTGAGCATTTAGGCAATTTCTCCACAGTACCTGGAGCTGTAGTTGGTTAAGGCTTGTCCATGTAAGATACTCCTTTTCCTTCTCTACCAACAGCCCCTAAAAAGCTTTGTGCGTGTCCTAGAAAAATGAATTGTGGTGAAGGATATTGCAAGAGCAGTTGAATATCCCCATGACCACAAAGAAAAGGAACGCTTCTTATATTACTTATTTTTCTTACAGGTCAGATATAAAACATTATTGAAAGTGCAGATAACACGGCAGTGATTAACATGAAAACTGAACTACAAGAATGTTTAGTAAGACTGTACTTACACATATGAGAATATTGCTCAGCTTCCTTTGTTTGTTAGTTAGTTTTGAAATATCTAATGAGCTCTGGTGAGTTGTTGCAGGTGTATCTTCATTGTATCTGTTGCTAAAGACAACTGCCAGAGTAACCCGCAGCACCTGTGGCTGACCAGGTCCTGCTGCAGATATCCACAGAGGTCTTTCTGTGTTTTCAATTCCAGATTCCCTATACTCATTTTACATGGTCACATGATGAGACAATCCCCAGAAATGGGGTTATTACATTCCTTCCATTCCCCACCCACTAAAACTGACATCATGTGATAATTCCTTCAAGCAACTTTTCAGTGGATTTTCTAGACACTGAGGCACTAACAAAAAAACAAAACAAAACCAATACAAACAAACGAACAAAAAAAACCAACAAAAAAAAAACAAACAAAAAACCCCCAAACGCCAAACAAACAATGTAAAAAACTCAAAAACCAAACCACACTAAACAAAAAAATACAGCTTGAAGACACACAGGTAAAACCTACCTTATATTGTGAGAGACATGAAATACAGCATCCTCTCAAGGATGAATACAGTGCTACTTTTTATGGCACTGTATAAGAACTGCAGATGATATAACAGTAGGTGAATTTTAGGTACATAGTGTTTGAACTATGTATGCTCTTTATGTCTCTGTGCATACACAGACATTTTAGGAAGAATTGTCTGGGAGATTCTGACACCATGCTTTGTCCCATATGAGTAAGTAGCAAGCAGAAATGAATCCAAGTTAATATTCCTTTAAGGAAGAACAGAATTTGTAAGATTTGTCCTCATTTAAATGCTATTTAAATATAAAGAGCAATATCCTAACTATGAGACTGTGCCATCTGAGGATTGGGTCCAAAGACTACAATCATGTAATTAGCAATACTCGAGGCTACATCTTAATAAGACCATCTGGAAACTGAAGCTGTTTCAGAGTAAGGATATCCACTTTTCAGTGCAGTTTCATGTTAATTGTAATAAATCAGTGTGTGCTGCACTTGAAGCTTGTTATTTTCTAGTTGGAAGTTGTTTTTAACCTATAAAACTCTACTGCTAAGTTGCCTGCTGCTGGTTAATATTTCTAGAATTAACCTGAGGGTCCCATTCCTAAGATATTTGGTTACCTCAGAGAGGTGTACAAAGCCTATCCTAATTTTACCAGTGTATGAGAAAGGGGCAAAATTAAAGACTAAGGATGAACAGATGTTGTGATCACTTTTATCATGAGGTCAAGTAAATGTCAGGTTTGTTTTACCTGGGTTTTATTTCTGATAGCATGTTAGATAATCTTCACAAAGGCACTGAAAATAGATGGTCCCTTCACAGAAAATGAGACAAACATGTAAATTATTTCCAAGTAAATTTTTTCCCTTGAAGACAATAGGAAGACAATAAAAAACAATGCAGATGCAATTTCTAGCTCTTTAACTCTGGATTCCCAAGTTACCTGATGAAAATTTCAGAGAAGGCTCAATAACTGCATAAAATCTCCCTTCCTTACTTGGGGAAACTGCAACATTGAACCACTCATTCCATAGATTAACTGGAGGACCAAAAGTAGTTTTTTATGTAAAGGAATAGAGTAGATCTGATTCTTATATCACTTACATGCAGATAAATAAGGAGTAATTTCTCTGAAGCCAAGGGAGTAGTGCCAATTTAGAAAACATATGAAAAATTGTCAGAGTAGTGCCTGGTGTAATGCTGTAAATACTATGCAGATCTATTTACATACATAAAGTATTTCTCTGCAGGGTCCAACGCTGAGTTTTTGACCTGCCCTGCATAAGTACTCTGTCTATTTAAATAAGGGACAAATAGACACACAACTTCATATTTGTCATTGCACTCAGTATAGATGACAAAGGTGACAAAGTAACTGCATTACAAAACAACGTCTTTCACAAAATTCCATTTTATTTTTATTCATAAGCTGAATCACCATAAAACTTCAGGGCCATATTGTCCCTGAGATTTGGGAACTGTGATGGGAAATTAATATTTCATTTTAGATGGCTTAGAGTTTTTCAATGAGGTGTAATAATGAAAAGGAAATGTAGCTGACTGATATATACACTTGTTTGCCCTTCTGAAATACAATTGAAGTGTGCAATGCCTGAGCACTGTCAGGGCAGTGGAGCTGTTATTAATGGTGGTATGCATTCTACTGGGAGGCAGTTCAAATTACACTGTGCAGAGCTCCAAAGCTGTCCCTGCTGCCCTGATAGTGAATCTACACTCTCTACTCTACACTTACTTTAAAAGGGTCTAAATTAAGTTGCATTGAAGGCAGGGATTTCAATGCCTGCTCCTCTGCATCATAGAGAGTTCCAGTGCATATAAAAGGTATGACAATATGGTGCATAAAATGATATCAAGGTCCTATTTTCTCTTTTGTTCACTACCCCTGAGGTAGTGTTTGCATAATAATGATCTGCATAATAGTGTTTTTCCAAGAAGGTTTTGAAGTGGGTGCTTATTACAGTAAGGGATCTGCTTTATGGTGGCTGGAATAGAACCCATTCATGCTGCAGTGGATGATGTTCTATATCAAAGGGCAGTTTAGTTTCAGATATGTATATGCACATGTTTGTTCCATAAACCAGGAATGAATTGAATTCCCTTTTTTTAAAACTTATGTTTTGCTTGTTTGTTTGCTTGTTTTGTCTTGTTTGGTTTGTTGGAGATTTTTGTTTGTTTATTTGCACAGTGAGTGGAGGGAAAGGTGTGCAAAACTTTCATTTATGTCCCCAGGATAAAATGCACAATATTTAAGCTCAGTAAAGGTTAACATTACACAAGTGACAAATTTGTATGAAAGTGAGGCTCTGAGAAGATAATATTCTGATCTTTATGTGACAGACTAGACTGCAAGGCCTTTTATAAGACTGCTGTCCCTATTAACTCAGGCACTTCCAGCTCCTTTGTGCTGTGAGTAAGGCATGGAATGATTATTGTATTAACATAAATACTGATGTTTTCAGTCTGTCTTCTAGATCTGTTGCACAGCATTTTTTACAGGCTTCTATGATGACCCATTGAGGATGTGAGTTCCTGACTTCAGCTAGAGAGTCCTGGTTTTTCCTTTTGGTCAACACTGTCTTGTCCCAAGACTAAACTTGGTGTGATTTCCCCAGAGGATATCTATTTAAACAGCTTGTCTGCTTATCTTTCACTGAATAACACACTGTTGTTCTTCATATTTGAAGACCCTCATCTGTTTGGTGCAAAATGGCACAGATGCCATTTTGCCATAGATGGCAAAATGAAATAGCTGTGAATTAAGGCACTGCTTCATTTTTGTTCAGTCTTGTGAATGAAGCACTGAATGAAGTAGTAAAAACATAATCTCTGAATTCAGCCTGGATTAAACCTTTGAAATAAGAGAGTAGCTTTTGGGGTTTTTGGTGTGTGTGTCTATGGATATATGTTTGGGTGTATTTTTGTAGTAGGATGACTCTTGGGGAGAGATGACTCAACTAAAGAAGTGGGCTACAGCTTCCTCAAAGAGTGACAGTGGCTGGAGAGGTATCAATTCCTCTCTCTGGTGGCCAGTGGTAGATAGCTGTGTCAGGGGAAGTTCAGAATGCATATTGGGAAGAGGTTTCTTACTGGGAGGGTGGTTGGGCGCTGGAAGAGGCTCCCCACAGCACCAAGCCCATCAGAGTTCAAACAGCATTTGGTCAATGCTTCTGGCCATATTTATGCTCCTGGTTTACTTTTAGGTAGCTCTGTAAGAGGCAGGGAGATTACCTGTCTCTTTCAACTTGTGAAATTCTGTGATCATGTGATTCTATGTAAAAACTCTCTGAAAAAACTCTCTGGTAAAAAACCCTCTGAAATTGCATAATGATGCTCTTCCTGCTTCACCTTATTTTGACTTCTCATTAGAGAAATGGAATAAAGAGTACAAGAAGACACAATCACCATAGTAATTGTTATATATATTCAATTATGGCATAAATATATATATATATAATGGTATATAATGGCACACATTTTTACCTAATATCTGATATTTAATGGATATTATGTATAGTTACTAATCTATGCTAATCTACTAATATAACTGTAATATTTATACTTATGTAATCCAATGGTTAATTGTCATCCAAGTTATTGCAACAGAGAAATGGGAGACAAATTAGGAGTACTGAAAATATACTACAAAAACTGTGCTTAAAAAGTTGTCATGTAGATTGAAGTTTTTGAAATACTAGATATATCCAAACTCATAGTGCTGACACTTCTGATTACATGCATAACTATGGTCCTGTTTTCAACTTTTCACAGCTGTGCAGTAATCTGTATTAAGTGGTTAGTATAGATTTATCAAAAAATCAGCTCCATTTCTGTGATCACAGGCCTGCTACCTGCTTTTAATGTGCAGAGATAAAAACTATGGGTTTGGTAGCTCGACTTCATTTTTGCAGTGTGTTGACATCCCAATATGAGCATTTGCTTCCCTTTCTTCTAAATGGCACTATTGATTAACCACCTGTGTGTGCTTTCAGTAGAAAATTACAATGACTAAAGCTGTAAATAACTGCTGTAAAATGCAAAAAGGGTAATTTTGTTACTAAAGCCATTTGGGTTATCTCTTAATTCACTCCTACCCCTCTTTCCTGAGGTTGAAAATTCTGCTGTTATTATGATAAATTAAACTTAATTTCAGTGCATTCAAATTCAGCAAGCCTAATCAATATTTTTGTGTGATAAAAAAACTTCAGACATCCTGTGTACACTTGTCTCTTGCCCATTAAATCTGTATTAATGGAGGAGATTTTTAAAAGTTATTGGCATATAACATCAGATGAGATGACAAAATCAGCTAAACTGGACAATAATTAATTTTAATAATTGATGGCACCTCTCAAATAAAGTGACAAAGCATGTCAATAAAGTAATTTTTTAAAATACAAAGAGCATAGGGAGCATGGAGATGGTCTGAGATAAGCTCAATAGGGAAATTTCAGATTCTAGCATGACTATAACTGCTTGCTTAAGAACGGAGAACTGCAGAGGTAAATTAATGAAATTGCACAGAGCACAAAAACTTTGTAAACAGGAAGCAACTCTGAATCATTTTGGAAACTTACTACGTCTGAATTTCTATATGAAAAATATCCCAATTCCTCAACGACTTCAGTTTAAAATTCCAATCAGAAACTTTCAGGGATTTCTGAGTAGCAAATATTTTCATGTGCTCAATTAGACAGTGATATGAGATATGCAGGCCAATGTTGTAAATACACATATGCTGTGCTAAGACAATATTTCTTCCTGACTTCTTATTGTTTCTTTATTTGTTATTTAAAGGTAATGCATGAGGGAATTGGTAACTTACTATTTATACATGATAACTTCTGCCTTTGAGCACTACAGAATGCTAGTTTATTGCTGCCAGTGCTCTTCATATATTTTTTCCTTCCTTCTTTTCCCCTTCTGGCTGCTTCATTTTGAATCTGGACATCAGCATTCCATGACAAAATTATTCTGCTGTGAAGACTGCAACTCCATACTGATTTCTACCATTTAAAAAGCATCACTTTCTATGTATAAATAGTATGTATATTTACTTTCAGTCACCTTGTGTTTCACTACAAACCACTTCTTTCACAAAAGAAAAGAGAAAATTAGGAAGACACTTAGTATCTTACTATCTAGAGTGTAAAAGTATCTGGGATATGAAAAATAAAGCCAAGCTCTTCACTAATCATAAGTAAAAAGAACATTTCATGCATAACAGAGAATGATAATGTCTCTTCAAAACAAGAGGTTTATAGCCAAATCAAACAAACTGAAAGAAAATCCTACTGATTGATAACCACAAGCCTCATGTAAAAAGACATTTTGATAAGGAATTTTCTCCTTTATTAGTGGAAGAGAATTTTTTTTGTGATATTGGAAAAAGACAGGAAGATTGGGGAGAAAAAGAGATGAAAAACTAATAAAAATCAATATCATCTTTTTATATCTTAATTATGTAATTTATTTAGAGGAATAACAGTATGTGGGGTTTTAGCTTTGTTTTATTTCAATCATACTTGTTTAGTGATACAAAAAAATGATAAGGACTGACCACCATATTGTCCATGTGCTTTCTGGAGAACACAACAAAGTACAGAGGAACAGTAAAATACCTTCATTCCAGAGCAAGGCTCCTTCTCGATTCTTCTCTTCAACCCACAGATGCAGGAGAAGATGCAGAGTATAACCTGTTTCAAAGGGACTTTCATTTGATGCATTCTCTAAATACCTGGAAGCTTATTGAGACTTTCACATGTATGGACATAACTTTGGGGCTTCCCTAAGCTTAGGGGATCAAGGCTGCCCTGAATTAATAGAAAATACATTAAATTTTATTTTTCTCCCACTGGCAAACCTCTTGCCTTTGGGGACCGCCACAGAAACATTTGAATAAGAGCCATGCTGACTTCATGTCAGCAGAGGCAGAGGAATCTTACATTTGTCTGCAGTGTGCCCAGCTGATGATGGGATTGGAGAAAAGGTAAATGAGCAGGTCAGAGACAGGGAAGGGGGAAAAGACAGTAACAGACCAACACAAGATGTATTTCAGTTGGATGTTTTGTACTCATGGCTCTAGAAACAAAATTAGCTGCATTTCATCATAGTGACTGTAGCCTTGTAAATAGCCTAAAACAAGTTTTAGAAAAGTTTTTGGCCAAAATTATTCTCCTTTTGTAAAGTAGTACAATGACTAGTAATTTTCTAGGGAGCACAACACTTTGGTACTGTTGTAGGTGTTGTTGACTTCAGCATCCTATTGTACATAATTTAATGAAGAACATTTACATTTAAAAAATCTGCATTCAATCTTATGGCAGGAAAATAGCTGACAAGGGTGTTAAGACGGTTATTTAAGGTGTTTTTCACCTAGGTAGGAAGCTTAATGGACAAGAAAATACTTGTGCTATCCGCAATGTCATAGTGCAGTTTTACAAATTAAATGCATGTAGCTCACCTTAATTTCTTTCATGAAATTATATTTTCTTTAAGCTGGGCTATAGGAAGCATGACCACAAAACAGAAAAATCTAATAGTTTAGAAAGAGAAGAAAGAAAGAGAAGAAAGAGAAGAAAGAGAAGAAAGAGAAGAAAGAGAAGAAAGAGAGAAAGAGAGAGAGAAAGAGAGAGAGAAAGAGAGAGAGAAAGAGAGAAAGAGAGAGAGAGAGAGAGAGAGAGAAAGAAAGAAAGAAAGAAAGAAAGGAAGGAAGTGGCGGAAGGAAGTGGCGGAAGGAAGGAAGTGGCGGAAGGAAGGAAGTGGCGGAAGGAAGGAAGTGGCGGAAGGAAGGAAGGAAGGAAGGAAGGAAGGAAGGAAGGAAGGAAGGAAGGAAGGAAGGAAGGAAGGAAGGAAGGAAGGAAGGAAGGAAGGAAGGAAGGAAGGAAAGAAAGAAAGAAAGAAAGAAAGAAAGAAAGAAAGAAAGAAAGAAAGAAAGAAAGAAAGAAAGAAAGAAAGAAAGAAAGAAAGAAAGAAAGAAAGAAAGAAAGAAAGAAAGGTTTTCTTCCCCTGTAGTTAATCCACTTCCATGGATGTCCTATGCAATATCCTTTCAAGTAATATGCCTTGTTATTTGTTTCATTAGCTTATCTTCTAGAGAACAATGCTATAGAGTTGACAGCAAGGGAGCTTGTGGAGGAAACAGAGGGATCAGCATTAAAAGCTTTCATGCAGGAAACAGTAGGATTAGAGTTACTTTTCACAAACTATACTTTGTGAAAGTCCAAATATATCCAATACCTAGCTAAAGAGGGTGACAATATGTGTTCTTGATATCCTGTTTACCAGATGTTGTCTGATACAATGTACATTTCTATAGCAATTGTAGGTAAACAAGGTACATATTATATAATACTAAAAAAATTCAAAGGACAAACTCCAGGATATTTGGGGGCAAAATTATGCACAAAGCACCTTAAATAGATGTAGATGTTAGCATCCTGCACTTGCTTATATATGAGATTGTTTTTGAAACCTTTCAAAGCATGCACAGTTCATCACTGAATTTTGGCAAAATACAAAATGTCAAAAGTATTTAATAATACAAAATTTGTTGAAAGTATTTAATAACTTAATGTGCAAGTATTTGTGAAAATTTGCCCCGAGTTCATCTGAGATTGAACTTGAAGACGCATTTTGTTTCCACTTATTTGTTCAGAAAAGCCTAAAATAAACAGAAGATGAAAAGAGTATTCATATGGTATAACAGAGCATCCTAGGCAGCACCCTAAGACGGTTCTGTCTTGGGTTTCAGCTATATGCCTGCAGTCCAATTACAGCCCAAGTAACAATGTCTGCAAAGAAGCTTGAAACATTTGAGTCTGAGATAATTAAGATGGTGCGGCTTCAAACAAGATGTGCTAAGTACCTACCAGTGCTATAATGACATAACATGCATTGAAATAGTCACTGAGACACTGCCCAAAGATTCCTGCAGTGTGGAAATAGTACGATTTGTAACACAGAAGCGATACTTTTATATTGCAGTTGTTTGAATATTAGCTCATATAGACTGAATCTGAATTAATACAACAAAAGTTACAAGGGAAAATTTCAGCTGAGGTCAAAACCTTGAAAAGTGGTTATAAGGAAAAAATAAGATTTTGGCAGAGATGTCTTGAAGAGACATAGCTGAGCTTCAGAAGACACATTATGTTTAAATAATATTCTTCCTTTATGTGTAATTACAAGGCAAATCTTCTTGTCTACTTTTGCAGCAGCAAGATTCCTGCTGTGTTTTTGTTTCTTTCTTCTATTTTTTTCTTTCTTTGACCATAGAGAATTAAAATACCACAAAGGTGAAACTGAAGTAAAAAATTACTATTTTAAAAAGCAATATATTTATTACATGAACGAGCAATATATTTATTGTATTAATGTGAGGTACTTTCATTCATTTAAAGTTTCTGATTGCCTCTATCCTTTCAGTAGATAAGAACAGAGTAGATGACACTAAATGCGATACATTTTAGGAGTAAAATTGCCTGCTGCAGTATTTAGACAATGCAAAACTTTATTAGCACAAATAATACAAATAATATTAGCACAAACAATATTAGCACAAATACTTGGCATACGTGATGGATTTTGAAAGGACTTCAGTACCACACCCTACACCTGCAGGCTGACTAAGGAAGTTAGGTCAGCGGAATATTGTACATGGAGATGACAGATTAATTGCTTGTTAGCAAGTCAAAAAAGTATTCCCAGCCATTAGCCCCATGCTCAGTATTTCACATAAGATGTTTTGAAGGCTAAAGTTTGAGCTATGAAAAGCACTCTGTGCCATAGATATCTTCTCCCAGAAACAGATGGTGTAATCCTATCTGAGTTTTCAATTAAGTATAACTGCATGTCAGGATAAGGAACTGTCTGTTTCTGGATACATATCTGCAAAACATCCATGTTCCTGTCCCAGTTGTCTCCAAAGAACAGGAAGGAATATTTATTTGATTAAGCAATGGTATATGTTTCATACTTCTGTAGAAGGATGGTGAATTAGGTGGGCTCTGAGAAAGTGAAGCACACTCCTTGTGACTCTGTAGTGAAGGGTGGGATTTCAAAAACTGAAATATATTACAACAGAGTACCTGGGTTCAAGGAGAGAATGGCTCTACAGAGAGACTTGGAACAGTTGGATGGATGGGCAGAGTCCAGTAGGACGAAGTTTGATAAGTGCAAGTCCTGCATTTTGGTCACAATAACCCCCTGCAGCATTATAGGCTGGGGACGGTGCGGCTGGAGAGCGCCCAGGCAGAAAGGGACCTGGGGGTACTGGTCAGCAGCTGACTCAATGTGAGCCAGCAATGTGCCTTGGTGGGGCCAGCACTGTGCCCTGGTGGGGCCAAGAAGGCCAATGGCATCCTGGCCCGTATCAGGAAGAGTGTGTCCAGCAGGAGCAGGGAGGTCATCCTTCCCCTGTACTCAGCACTGGTGAAGCCACACCTTGGGTAGTGTGTCCAGTTCTGGGCCCCTCCGTTTGGGAAGTTGTGATGATGTTCACAGGGGTTCTTGGATGAGGGAAGAGACGAGGATCTAACTCCATGTTTCAGTAGGCTTGATTTATTATTTTATTGTATATATTACATTAAAACGATACTAAAAGGATAGAAGAAAAGGTTTCACCAGAAGGCTAGCTAAGCTAAGAATAGAAAGGAATGATAAACAAAGGCTTGTGTCTCAGACAGAGAGCCCGACCCTGCTGGGCTGTGATTGGCCATTAATTACAAACCAATCACAGATCCACCTCCTGTATTCCACAGCAGCAGATAATCAATGTTTACATTTTGTTCCTGAGGCCTCTCAGCTTCTCAGGAGGAAAAATCCTAAGGAAAGGATTTTTCATAAAAAGATGTCTGTGACAGGAAGGATGTTGAGACACTTGAGCACGTCCAGAGGAGGGCAATGAGGCTGGTGAGGGGCTTGGAACACAAGCCCCATGAGGAACAGCTGAGGGAGCTGGGGGTGTTTAGCCTGGAGAAAAGGAGACTCAGAGATGACCTTATCACTCTCTACCTGAAAGGTGGCTGTAATCAGGTGGGGGTTGGTCTCTTTTTCCAGGCAGCAAGTGACAGAACCAGAAGACAAAGTCCCAAGCTATGCCAAAGAAAATATAGGTTGGATATAAGGAAAAAGTTTTTTATGGAAAGAGTGATAAAATACTGGAATTGGCTGTCCAGGGAGGCGGTGGAGTCACCATCCCTGGATGGGTTTAAAAAAAGATTAGATATGGCATTTGGTGCCATGGTCTAGTTGAGGTGTAAGGGCATGGGTTGGACTTGATGATCTTTAAGGTCTCTTCCAACCTAGTGATTCTGTGAATAAATATCCCAGTACACAAATGAACCCCAAAGTATCTTCTCATGCACAGGTGGGCAGTTTTGTTCAAATATTGATAACATCATGCATGAATACCCAATATTTTGATCCAAACATTGGTTCAGAGAATGCAAAATACAGTATGCACACAGTCCTTGAAGGGAATTTTGAGACACTGAAAATTTGGCCCTTAGCATGATTATGTCCAATGCCTATTATTCATTCCCCAGAGCAGAATTTGTGTAAATTTTGTTTTTAAAGAAATAAAAGTTCTTTATGTGAAGTTTAGTGTTAACATTAGACACCAAAAGAACATCTGATGCAGGGCTAGACTTTTTTTTTTGCTCTCATTTAGGTGTTTCATTAGGAAAAGCTGTGCTCTCTTCAGATCCTTGTTTATTTTTGTTCTGTTTGGTTTTATTTTGTTTTGTTCGCTTGGTTTTGTTTTATTTTGTTTTGTTTAGTTTAATTTTGGTTTGTTTTGTTTTCCCTCTGAAAGAATGTATTAACAACTTAAGAGACAGGAGATCCATAATCTCTCTGTGTCAGTCTTTATATCTGTTATATGTGTGCATGATATGTAAAATCGTATTTAGAACAGAAAAGATGGAGAGTTTGCCAATGTATATTGTTTATTTGTGATTTATTTGAATGCAAAACTCAGGACGCTTATGTTTTATTCTTTGTACCCACTAACTTCTGAAGATTTAAACTGATCTAATACGATGGAAGACAGTAACAGACCTTGACAATCAGACCAGAGGCAGCTTTCCCATTGTGGGAATCTTTTGGTAAACATTCACTACTTTAGACTACTAGGACAGTGTAAGTGTAAGTAATGCAGAATAGAACTGATATGGGTAATCTAGGTTTAGATAACCAGCTGAAATACTGAAGCACCAAACCAATACTTTCTCAGAAGAGTCCAAAGGGAGTTACCTATTATTAACTTGGTCTTGATTAGCTTTTCTTGATCTTCACAGTTTAGTGTACCCATAAATATTAGGTGAAAAAGATATTTTTGAAAATTATTACACAGGAATGAAAGACCAAAAAGTTTTGTAGTACTTTTAAGAATGCTGAGAAGTTTCTTGAATAAATACTCCAATGATTTTAAAATATGTATTTTTTAATGAGAAAAAAAGCGCTATTCTTGACTTGGTACTCTTGGTATCTTCTTACTATTTTTATTATCTTCTTCTTGGTATCTTTTTATTCTTGACTAACTTGGTTAACTAGAGAGTGTGAGTAACTCACTGTCAGTTATGACTGAAAAAAGAAGTAGTATCAAAATAGAAGTTTCTTAAAAAATTTTTTCGTTTCTAGGCTGACCTTCACCTGCTATGTCTGACTTATTCCAGAAGTACAACCTAAATGTCTTAATGGCATCTGAGACTGGTTTTGTTAGTTTTGCCACTACTAGAAAGAGGGAACTATCTGAGATAAACAAGGGTGGTAAAGAGGTCAGTCTCTTTAGGGTGTACAGATCATGTAGGGGAACCACTGTTATCACTGTAACACATCTGAAGCAGAACTTAAAACATTCTTTCCCCTTGGAAACCAGCTAAACAGGAGATCAGTAGAATGGAAAAGTGTCTTAGAAACACCATCTCTTCATTCCTCTGAGATCTGAACTGAACATTTGCATTAAATATTGCACAAGCTGAGTCTGATCCTCTGCTCACTGTAAGAAAAAAAGTCTCATGTTAAAATCATCTACAATCTGTCTATAAAATACCATCTGCAGAATATGATGCCCTTGGACACTCAAACTCCCTTCATACTGAAGGTTCTACTATTGTTTTCTCTGTTTCATTCACTCAAAGAGCCAATCATTTAGATGAGTAACATTGTCTGATTGTGCCAGGATCCTTGAGAAGGAGAGCAGGAAACAGGTCTGCTGAGGGTTAGGGAAAGGCAATCAGTACACTAGGTGTACACTGCTAGAAGGCAGAAAAATTCAGGCTTCTCATCAATTTTACTAGCACTGCCATTGTTGTGAGACAGGTATATCATCCTGTTAATATGCTTTTAGAAGGATATTATTTTTATATCCCTGTATAGCAATTTTGGGTGGTGTGAATGAGCAGGCCTGATGATGTTAATACCAGAATATTTTGTGAGCTGATGATATTCCAGACACCCTGTGACTTTCTCCGTGAATTTGGCAGTCTCTTTGCCTACCTTAGAGGGAAAGGTTTCTCTTGTTTCACTAGAAGTGCTGCTGAGTTACTTATATAGGCAGTTACCTGGAGATTTTTTTACCCCCTTTTCAGGAAACCTGTTAATACCCAAGGCCTTAGAGGTACTTCTTATCTCTACCAGTAATGAACTATTTGTAAAGAATTGGTCCTGTTGTTCAGTGAGAAAATCCTTGCTAACTCTCTTGTTTTTGTAGTAGGATTGTTTTGTACAGTGTACAAGTACTTCTGAATCAGTAACATCTTAGAGCACTTAAATATTCATTTTTTTTTAATGCGCTGGTTTCCCATTAGAAAGCTTGCATAATTATTTATAAAATCATTGTAGGCACTAAAAAGCTAAAAATAGTGAAAAGAATTAATATTCAAAACTAGGAAGAATTCTAAGATTTTCTAAGAATTTTCAGATTGTTTGTATAAATGTAGCTGCTGTAAACTTTAAATTCTCTCTCCTTAGCTATTGTAAGTGATTGGTGAATTTTTCAGTGCTCTTAGTTTTCGCAGTGCTGTACGAAACTGGAGAAAGTATTTCCCCGATGCAGGAAAATCAGTGAAGATTTTCAGTGTTGTGAGTCCTGCTTGGTGTAAATTTTGTTCTTAAATACAGAATGCATGTGCTGAGAAATAATAGATACCTAAAATTTATTCTAAATTAAAGTGTACGAAACTGAACTGCCTCTTAGTTGAACAAGCTCTTCTCCTGAGCTGTAATATTCAGGCACATCTGCAGATCTGGGCCCCTGAGCACTGACAGGCAATTAGATGGCCATGGTCCAGTCACGAGGAGGTTGTGATACAATTACTGCAATTGCTAATCCTTTATTTTAACGATATAGTTATTATTTATATTAAAAACCTGACATAACAATAAGAGCCTGCAGAACAGAAGAATCCATCAGGCCCATTTAAGTTGACTGTCATATGGAAAATTGTACAAATGTAATAAAGCTCTCTATTGTTTCCAGTACTTCATTGGTATTGCAATTTCCTCTGCATTCATTAATAAAGCAAAATTACTTTAAGAGACTGATAAATAATAAATGACTTGAATTTTTTTGTGTACCTGGCTTTTTGTTGTACCTTCCCATATGTTGATGGGAAAACCGTTGTTCATGGTTACAACCAACAAGGTGAGCTGTCACAAACAGAATGCTGAGGATTCAGACATGTGGTAGTGGGTTCACTATGGCTGGCTGCCAGGTGGCCATAAAAAGCAGCTCAATCACTCCCCTCCATAAACAGGCAAGGGAGAGAAAATATAACCCAAGATTTGTGAGTGGAAATAAGGACACGGAGAGATCACTCACTAAGTGCAATCACAGGCAAAGCAGACTGATTTTGGGGCTATTAATTTTATTTATTACTAATAAAATAGAGCAAGATAATGAGAACTAAAATAAATTTTAAAAATACCTTCTCCTCACCCCTTCCTCCTTCCCAGACTCTACCTTGTTTCCCCAGAGGCGCAGGGAGATGGGAATGTGGGTTATGGTCAGTTCATCACATGTGTTTTCTGCCACTACTCAGGGAGAGGAGTTCTTCCCCTGCTCCAGTGTGGGGTCTCTCTCGCAGGAAACAGCTCATGGACTTCTCCAGCATGAGTCTATCTGACAGGCAACAGTTCTCCACAAATGTCTGCAATGTGGTTCCCTTTCCACAGTGTGCAGTCCTGCAGGATCAGCCTGCTCCAGCTTAGGACCCCACAGGGTCACAACTCCTACCATGATGCCTGCTCCAGTGTGGGCTCCTCTATCAGTGAGTCTGCGGGTCCCTACCAGGAGCCTGTTCCAGCATACGCTTTTCATGGATTCAGAGTTTTCTTTTCAGGTGCCCAGCTGCTCTGGTGTGGGGCTCCTCCATGGGCTGCAGGGGCGCAGCTGCCTCACCATGGTCTGCACCATGGGCTGCAGAGGGATCTCAGCTGAGGCTCCTGGAGCGCCCTTGCTGCTCCTTTTCCACTGACCTTGGTGACTGTAGAATTCTCTCGTGTATTCTCAACCCACTCTTTTCTGAACACAATTATTCCTACATATTAATCATTTTTCCTTCTTAAATATGCTATCACAGAGATGTTGCTATAATTTCAGATTGGCCCAGCCTTAACCAGAAGCATGTCACTCCTGAAGCTGTCTGCCATTCGATGTGTTGGACAAGAGTAAAGCTCTGCACAGCCTCTCACAGAATTCACCTCTCTAGCCTCCCACTGCCAAAACCTGCCCATGCAAACCCAGTTCACCTGTTTTAGACCATCATTGAGGAACCTTTTTTTAATGCTTACACATTTCTTGGTTTCTCACCATCTGTGGGTTTGCTTTCCATAGCATTTTAAGCAACCTTGACAATTCAGATTTATCCAGCTCATGGTCAAAGAGTGAAATACCCTATTGCTTTTTCTTCTGGTAGAGAAAGAGTCCTCTCTAAACTTAATCACTTCATTATAGCAAAATTAAAGATGTAGTCCAAAACTGGCTTAAGAATTGATATTCACATGCACTGATGGGCTTTATTTAAAGCTTAGACATTGATCCAGGCATGATCAATCTCAGGACAAATGCTTGCTTTCTCTTAATTGGACTGACACACCAGCAATATAGCGAGGCTAAACAGATAAGCCACTTTGGAAAAGTGGACTGGCTGCAAAGGGAAACTAATTCTTCAATTGGATTGCACAGAATCGTACACATAGAGTTTCTTTTGTGTTTATTCTTATAAATTTTTAAGACCTTCCCTCATGTGTCTTTTTTATCTGGCTAGTTCTTTTAAGTAACCTTGGTCTGACAGCCCTTAAGGACTGAGAGAAGAAAAGCTCAAAACTAGTCTTGGCAAGTTGCACTTGAGTAAGAAATTATTTCCTCCTTGTTAGGAGAAATCATGGGCTCCTGAGTCCTTCTCCCTCCTTCTGACTTGCTTGGACTTTCCTTTCTCTTCTCTCATATCTCTTCCTGTTCCGAGGTAGGAAAATAACAAATGTATACTGGATGGTTGGTGGGAGACATCACATTTCTTTTCAGACCTGTGGCAAACCACTTCCTGCATGCAAGACCTCTGAGGGAGTTCAGGAAACTGGAATAAAGATCTGAGCAAAGAAAATAAGTGGCAAAGATTTTGAGAAAAAACCAGGGACTGGGAAAGCCAAGACAATAGACAAAAGGAGAAAAAAGGTAGGTGTAAAAGGAACAAGAGAGAATCTCAAATGCAGGAGTAGAAAAAGAAATTAAAGAATAGCAAGCAAATGGAAATAATTTTTTTTTTAATATTGAAGAAACAAGTCTTTATATTATGTAGAAGATTTCATAAGCTGTTCGGATATTTTGTTTATGCTTTAAGATAAAAAGAAATAGAAAAGAACATGTTGTGGAGCTACTTAGTGTTCATTCATATCTTCCTTCTATGGCCATTTGTGGTAATTTTATGGGTTTCCTGGAAGTGGAAGGATAGTGGGCTAAAAGCAAATACAGTTTGGATATTAGGGACTGAAAAAGGGGTTTCTAAATGCATATTTCCTAAAGAAAGGTTTGGGGTTGTTACCTGTCAAAATTAACTTGTAGCAGCAGACAGAAGAGAAATTTTTTGTGTTTAGAAGTTGAAAAAAACCAATGTTACTCATTGATATGTTTCCATTTATTGACTTTGAAGCTTGCTGTGGGGTTTCTTTTTCTTTCTCTTCGTCTAATTATCATTGTGTTGCGGCACTGAAAAATATTCCCAATAAACAGATTTTGTGGTTCTTAAATGCCTTGGCATCTCTTAATTTTTATTAATCATCAACAAAAGATTTTTAAAGCCTGAATACTCCTCCTCTGTGAACATTATCCTTGGATCCTTTTATCTTGAGGTCCTGAATTGAATTTGAAGCACTGGTATTTGCTTGTACAATAATGTGTTACTATATCAAATTGTCTTTTTGAGAGTCCCTTGATCATAGAACATTTAATTTTTTTTTTAATATCAAGATTCTCAGAAATATTATAATTATAGAATATCCTGAATTGGAAGGAATCCTTCAGAATTATTGAAGTCCAGCTCCTGGCCCTACACAGGACAACCCAAGAATCCCACTACGTTCCTGACAGTGTTGTCCAGTGTTGTTTGTTGTTCAAACACTTCTTGAACTCTGTCAGGCTTATGCTGTGACCACTGCCCTGGGAGCCTGTTCCAGTGTGCAAACACGCTAGGGGTGGAAAACTTCCTCCTGATATCCAACCTAATCCTGCCCTGACTCAACCTCCTACCATTTCCTTGGGTCCTGTCACTGGCCACCATGAAGCAGAAATCAGCACCTGCCCCTCCTCTTCCCCTTCACAAGGAAGTTGCAGACTGTCTCAAGTGAGGCCACCTCAGCCCGGCCCAGAGCAGAGCAGGACAATCCCTCCCTTTCCCAGCTGGTGATGCTTTGCCTGATGTCCCCAGGAGAGGGTTGGCCCTGTCCTGGCTGCTGACTGAGATTCAACTTGATATTGACAGGGATCCCCAAGTCCCTTTCCACAGCTCTGCTTTCCAGCATCTCATTCCCCTATCTATGCAGACCACCGGGTGTCCTGTCCCTCTGTAAAAGAGGGAATTGGGGAGGGTTCTTCTTGAGAGATTTCTCAGACAAAAATAAAGTGCAAACACAGCAATATCATATCTGCGAACTGTTTATTTTAAAATAAGGGTAAGTGTTCCTGCCAAAGGGGGGTAGAAAAGAGAGCAGAGAGGGGAAAAAGAGAGGCAGAGAGAAAGCCAGAAGATAAGGACGTATTGTCACCGCTGCCCCTCAGGGGCCCTGTGCGTGCCAGCTCAGCAGAGGGAGCGGGCGTGCTGCGAGCAGCAAGGCCTGCGCCCTCCTGCGACCAGCGGCGCGCCATTTCCAGCGCGGTGGCACGGTGTCTCCAGTGCTGATGAACCACGGCCACAGGCTGGCTGCTGCAGGCCGTGGCTGTTGTGACAAATGGGGGAAATGAGGCTGGGTGCAGGTAATTTCTGCTCCATCTGAGAAACGAGGAGCACTAGGTTGTTGCAGCAATGACCTGCCGCAGGCAAGCGGCGAAGCAGAGTAGGACAGGTGTGGACAAGGAAACAGCACCACAGGGAGAAAAAGGTGAGGGGGACCGAGCTGAACCTCTGGGTGAGCCCTCCACTCCCTCCACGAAACCCAGAGAAAAATGGACCTGATTATGTTGCAGCTAACTGCTTTTATGTGCTAAGGCTTCTCCCATAGCCCAATTTCCCAGGTGTTTTCTCCCAGGCATGCAAGCATCTGCCCCACCAGCAAATGGAGGGTTTCTTGCAGCTGATCATGGACGGTTTACTTAGTATTCCCTTGAGTCCCACATCCAGGTTGTTTATGAAGATGTTGAGGAAAGCTGGGCTAAGAATAGAGCCTTTGTGGAACCCCACTAGAATCAGTTGCTCACACATCCTGTGACACTGTTATCCAGGAGTGGGCTGGACATTTTATCCAAAAGGGTCCTGGGAGATACAGTATTTAAAGCTTTACTAAAGTCCAGAATGGTTATATCAACTGGCTGTCCTTGATCAACTAGCTGATTTACCCTGTTGTAGAAGGAAATAATGTTCAACCAGCAGGACTTTGCCCTCATGAAAGCAAAGGAACCAAAGACTGTGTTGTCTTCTAGGTGTTTTGCAATACTGCCCAGAATCTAATCCTTTCCTGATTTTACCAGACACTAAAGACTGACAGGCCTGCACTTTCCAGGGTCTTCCTTCTTGCCCTTTTTGGAAATCAGGACAATGTTTATCATTTTCCAGTCAGCTGGGACTTGTCTATACTCCCAAGACATAAAAATCATTGTCAGAAGTTAGCTCCTTGGGGATTCTTGGATGAATCTCATCAGGTCCAATGGATTTGCAGAGATCCAGCTGGAGCGGCAGAATCCACATAGTTTCAGGGTTGAGTGAGGGTTGATCATTTTCTTAGTCATGGTCCTTCAGCTCAGGGCACTCAGACCCCCTTGGACCATCATCAGAGTTGAAGACAGATGTAAAGTAAACCCCTAATGTAATGCAAACTTCTAATAAAATTAGGTAATGCAGACTTGCTTTTGGAAATCTTTGACTTTTAGAAAACTCGATAGATGCTCTGCCATATACCCCTGAGAAAGCAACGAGTGGAGTGACACATAAGGCACCTGGTAAGATTGGTACATGTTACAGCTATGTTTTTGTTCTCTTTCTGTGCTTGTCTTAAGATGGAGCTTTTACATAACCAATCACTTAAAGGAGGGCTGTGCTAATGCTTTGACAAGATACTCAGGAATATATTCACAATTGCCTTAACTGTTAAACAATGAACTGCATTTGGAAACTGAATGCTTGGGGAAGTAAGTTAGTTTTTATAAAGCATGTGTTTCAAATTGAAAGAAAACAAATTAATGCCAAGTTGGAGTGTTATTTGGAAAGTGAAAGAATATAAAATCCAATCCTTACATCAGAGTATACATTGAGTTTAAGGTTACCTTAAACTCAGTCTTTAATAATTGCAATCTGCTGTACCTCCATGTAACAGATGTAACTGTGTTAACAGGTTTTTTGGTCAGGCACCATATATTTCCATGACAAAGCCAGCCTAATTTAATTAGCATCATCTAATAAATTAGCAGTTGTAAGGACTGTTGGATACAAGGAAATCTCCATTTTCTCACCACCTACTTAATCCTCAATCAATGTTGAGATTACTGCTTACGTAATTTACATACACAAGAAAAAATGCTGACGCCCTGCTCAGCTATTGTGGTTTAGTCACTTTACAGACTTGGAAACAAAGGTATCCTGTGAACAGCAATCAGGAGCACTACTTTCCCATTGGATCTTTCTGAAGGGATGCAGAGTGGTCACATATAGAGGAATTGCTTTTTCTTGTATGTATTGGACAGATTGGTTTGTTTTTGTTAGAAATAACAACAGTTAATCTATGAAGTATAAAAAAATAAGGTTTACATGGCAAAACATGATATCTGAAAAAGATTAGAAAAATCCCAAACTCTATGTTAAAAATTACTTTTCAGATACAATGAACATTTAGGTAAAGAGATGATTTTGGATGAAGACATTTCTGATATGAGAGAAACTAATCTATATTATTTCATATCTCCTTTGTGTACCGCTAAATGCGGTACACAAAGGAGATAGGAAATAATACAAATTGTTATGGGACATAGTAATTTGTATCCCATACAAGTTATCATGGGACAAAAATAACTTTTTCTATTAATGTCTGCTATTCCAATCCTGTTTCAGCAAATTGGAAACAAGTTTCTTAGGAAAATATCTGGGAATATTTTTTTTCTTTTTTACACAATTTAAACACTCTGGTAATCTTCATAGTATAGAGAAATGCTTAAATTTTATAACAGGTGCTTGAGGTGGGAGGTCTCCAGTGGCATCTCTCTGCAGAGATGGTGCTGACAATGGGTCTCACATCCTGCAGCTCAAGCAGAAAACCAAGCCAGACTTCGTCAGGAGAATGAACTGCAAATGCTTACGATATCCTCAGCATTTGTTGGATAACTACCCATCTCACTGAAACCAGTAGAAATTCAGTCATTCCCTGTAGAGGGACTTGCTTATGGATATGTGTAATTTAAAATGATTGCATGGAAATAATCCTAATTTTTATCCTATTTTTTAGTATTTGCAGTACTCTGTTGATTAATAATTAAGGAATGAATGAATGAATGAATGAATGAGGAATGTATCCCATTCACAGTAACTTGAAGATAGAATACATAGAAGAAAAACAAGAGAGGAACAATTTTCACCATGTTTACAGTTGAACTATTTATGGGTTTTCAAAGTGGCAAAATTCTTTGTGCAAAAATCTGAAACCTTGCAGGAAAACTGCACTCTGAAAAACCATTCTGGTAAATGTGGAAGACAGTAATGTGTGAAAGAGATATTGCTGCCTACAATTTTGAGTACCTCAACTGTGAGCTTATATGAGGTTATGCATAAATAAATGATCATTATTTTAAAGTGAAATTATTCTAACAAGTTTGAGTTAGCTCTGTTTCTGTAGTTCAGGCTTTTGATAACTACAAAAGCTTATTTTCATAAATTTGAGTATTTAATTCATGGTTGTCACACTCATATCAATGCTTAAGCTAGCAGAATTACTTAGGAACATGTAATGGGATAATGATTTTCTTTGGCATTGAGTATTCTTCAGTTGACTACAACTGTGGTAAAATGCTACTGCATTTTTTGAAGTAGTTGGGATATTTTCAACTGCCATGTAGTAAATGTATAATGTTTTACATATGCAGTAGAAATTTTAACTTGGGTGAGCCATGGAATCGCAATGCTATTGGTTATAACTTTTTAAAAAATGTGTGACATGTATTACTTGCAACAATTAATACAAATACATTATTCCTGATATTGTGATTGATTTTGTCAGACAAAACTAGTCTCACACTGGCATATTAAGGATGTCAGAATAGACATTTTCAAGGAATACCAATAAATCTGTTTAAAATATACATAAAGTGAAAAAATTCTGTAATTAATTAATGCAGAAGCACCATGTTTTAACATTGGCAAACTTTGCTTTGAGATTTGGAAGGAATTGTGAAATACTTTAAACCCTGAGAATGGTTTATATGTTCCCAGTTTTAGGTAATGGAATCAGAGGGTCCTGGTACCAGGAAGGCAAAACATTTTTTAGAATTCATATGCTTGGTGTGACTGTTTCTCAGCTGAAAAAGAAGCTTGGCTCGTTATCTCTTTGACTGTGCTGTGTTCTGGGGGAGCAGTGAGCATTGCAATGATTGTGAAACTTCCCAGTGGAGATAGGTTTAAGTAAATGCTGGCAAATCATTGCTTAGTACATGCATCCTCTTAGAAACAAGTATGTTAATACAACTAAGTCGATAAAGATTCTCTTTAGCAACTTAAAATGAGTTTTTTGGAGGACACTATTGTGGTGGCTTACATCTGGCCTGCAGGCCTCACAGGTATAAATAATCCTAATGATAATTTTATAACTGAAACATAACTGATTGTATAAATACCTTGATTATACAACTACGCCAGTCTGGGGTGCTGGGGAGCGGGCCTGGGCTGCTGGAGGCACAGGCAGCTATTGGCTGGTTGGCCAGGCGGCAACTGGTTCAGCCAATCAGGATTAACCGTGCAGACCTGCAATGCCATGTAAGGAGAAGAGTGCCCATTAAATGTTTGCTGCTGTCGCACGACCCTTGGTGTGTTTTATCGGTGTGTTTTATCGCGTGCCTGCTTCCAGCATCAGCGACATACTATCAAGTAGGGTGGAGAACAATATGGCAGCATAAGCAGATCTACTTGATACAAGAACTCCTTAACTAATTTTCAGAAAAACAATCATTCTGTTAAAAACTTCCTGGTATAGTCATTACCCTGTAGTTTCTGAAAAGACTACAGAGATTTAGAGTAGAATATATCTTTTGCATACCTGAAACATATCTTGAACTATTTTTTTACTGACAGGTTAAAAAATATATTCCTCTGTTTTTTGTAGCATGGTAAGGAGGGTATTTTTTTGTGTTTTGATATTTTTTTGGTGTTTTGTTTTTTTCTTTCCCCCAGCTTCTAAATCTTCTCATTGGCTTTTTCTTACACGTAGGTATTTTGATCTGGGGAATAGCATCATACTATGTGTTTTATACAACTGCATTTTCTGATTTTCAAAGTAGAGGTCAGAGTTAAATTTACCTTCAGTTTTGCATATATGAAAATAAGTCAGTTTTGTACATTACATAAGTGAAAGTTGTCAGAATTTGGACTGATTATTATGGTGCTTCTAAGCCAATAACAAAACTAAAAATTGTGACTAAGTTGCATTAGAGTTAAGTGCAAATGGATGCAAGAAAATGATTGATCTTTGAAAAAAAGTATAGTAACCACAGTCTCTTAAGGTCAAATAAAAATGTAAGCTAAGATTAAATGCTGTAACTTAACATTTCATAGCTAATCTTAAATACTGTATTCCCTAAGATTTAAATGTTAATAGTTAGAAATAAAACTGTAATTAAATATTTTAACACAGAAAATATGGATCCCAGGTTTTTATAGTGAACTTTTTGCATTAGTAATTTACATGCTTTTTTATGGAACAGTTATCATAGAAATAAAAATGAACTTAAAGTTAGCAATAACTGTTAGCTAATACCTACTAATGAAGAAAAAGTAGCCGAACCTAGTGCTGCTGAAAAAATCCAATCCACAGCCCTTTTCATGTGTGCTTTCTAAATTCAGTAGTCCAAAGTGAGTATAATTTCTTACATATTTTTCTAATTCCCAAGCACTAAAATCTCTTAGAATCTCAGAAATTAATTATAAAACCTGCCGAAAATCAGCTAATTTAATAAGAAATATTGTAGAATATAAGCTGGAGGTTATTAACATTATAGAAAAAAATTTGAAATTCCATCATGTCTCCACACATATTTTACTACTTTTGCCTTATGAGAAATAGGAAGAATTTTGGGAAAGAAATATCTTGGATATTTTTTCTGGTGGATTTTCTTGTGTCTGAGAACATGAACATAATAAATTTGTGCTATTCAAAAGAACAGAGAAATAAAGACTTGATTAAATTTCTAAATTCAAAACTCCATATTATCCTCAAGTTTAAGATATTTGTGAAGAAAAAGATATTTGATAGAGAATGAGCTACTACTACCTTTTTCAATTTCAATGATAATGCTGGCAAGGCTGCCTATGGGCTTAACCTAAAAGTATGCGATGATAGCTTTTTAAATCCAAAAGGATTGAGACCCAAAAGAATTTCCACAATAGAATTTAGTAAACATTCTCCTACCTTAGGGGTAAGCTAAAACTTAACTTGCTTGATTTGTTCTCATATTTGCCTAAAAAATGGAGAAATAAGTTTTTTCTGATTTGGAAATATCTAAGGAAAATATGTGAAATCTTTCAGAATAAAAGGTCAGAAATCATTTGACATTTTGACAAGCATGGTTTTCTTTGAAATGACTGAGCCTAATTTTAAATGTGATCTACAGAAGTAGTGCAATACATAGTTAATCAACCTTCATATATCTTGTAAATTGAACCTACTTACTGCACATTCTGTTACTTAAATACAATTTGTAATTTTTATTTCATGACATGTTCTAATTTTGTGATTTCATCTTCAGTACTAATTTATTAAATAATTAAGACATGCCATTATAACTTTTAGGTGCCTATTTGTAGATGTTTATGAACCTCTTCCTGCACTAAAACTCTTTTTAAAAATAGTTCCTTAAAGATATAGATGTGATTCTTTTAAAGTAATTAAAGAAAATAACAATTTTCACCATATATGCCACAAAATGCATAAATTCATTACATCAGAAAACAATCTTTTTCGTTTCCATGGAGCTACTTAACATGTGTAAAGGGAAGTATTTTTGGTGAGTAATTGCTGGATTGAAATTTCCAGTAAGGGCTGTTCAGCTGTCAGAATTTCTACATTTCACAACCCAGGTCCCTCAACTTTGAGATATCCTGATATACTTCAACTCCTGATTTATGGAAAACCCCCGCTAAGCATAGAAATATTTGTTGCATTTCATGCACAAGAATATTTTTTTCTTAGCAGAGAGTTGTCTGAATGTTAAGGTTCATAATACAATCCCTGCTTCATATTAGTGAGATATTTATAGTAAAAGTTAGCTAGAGGGCAAAAAAACAGCAAAACAACACAGAATTCTATTTATTTACGAGGGGAAAGGGTATTTAACAACAAAAGGTTGTATAGAGTCACACTGGTTCGTCCCGAAAAGCTTATTTACTGCTTTAGAAAGTTGTCAAGGGTTATTTGTATTCAGTAAGGGCGGAAAATCCATGGCAACAGATGACCCTAAGACTATTTACTAAAATTTTAAAGGTAGGTAAGAAAAAGCAAGCACAGAAGAAAGATTAAGCAAAGAACTGTAAGAACGTTTAAAGAACTCCCAATTTTATCTCCACAAGGCTTCATTAAAATAGCTTTTGGCTAGTAAATACATCGTTTGTCACATGTACTGAGAGGTTTAATAAATGATCACAATGATAAAAGCAATTATATCACCGGCTTTGCAATGCTGGATAAGAACACTAAAATTATGAGGGCAAAGAGTCTTTAGTCATGGGAGACATACTGCAACAGGAAAGTGTGGATCATAATGAATCATTTCTTCCTTTATCTGTAGATAAGATTCTGTTATGCAAAAATGCAGATTACAACAGCCTTAAAAACTCAGGGGAGATCCTGGGAACACCAGCTGACCTGTTAAGGTCACTGTCTACTTTTTGCTAATGTAACATCAGGGTGTAGAAAGAAAGAGTCGTAATCCAGGCTCTAATTTGGACAGGAAAGCACAGCTGAAGAGGTGGGTGTGCAACTGACATCAAATCTACAAATCTGCAAAACAAAGCAACACTTAACCAAGTGTTTTAATAGTAAAGAGAACTCTTTTCCTTTTGAGCATTTATAATACTTCTGTGTAAAACCTCTAAGAAAATTATATAACATGGATGTTAACAGATTAATACTGGTTCTTTGTAAGAGCAGTTGTGTCTGTAAGACATGAAGGGAACAACATAGCTCTTAGAAGTTTATTCCTTATGATCTGACATCCCAAAGGCAATGTACAGAGCAGCTTTGTTAACTGCTAGTGGTTTTTTAGGAGCTGTGGCTAAAAAGGCAATTCACCTGGTTAAGGAAATGTCACCTTTTTAGTGTAAAGAAAGGCCCTCAAGCCTCTGGGGGTAGGGGTTGGGGGTGGAGGGGTGTGTAATAACAATATGCAAATCTCAGATTAGTTTGGGTTGGGTTTTGACATTGGGATGTTGAAATCTTACTGATTTCTCAGGAAACGTGCTTTCCCAAGCAGGTGGCGTGCTGGCGATTTGGGCAGCATGGTCAGGTACATTCTCAAGGACATGTATTCAGTTCCAAGACCTGCATAGGCTTTCTTCTTTCCTGCTTCTAGTTTACAAGTGTAATACTTAAATTCTGCAAAATCTGTGTTTTTCTGTAGGATGATGTTTCACAGGAAGGCTTAGAGTCAGTGTTAATTGCTTTGGCTCTAAGCACCATGTTAATATTTTTGGAGCTGTGTAAGGAAAGATTCTTCTACCTAGGCTCATAAGGGTTTCATTTTTTTGACTGGATATCCCACTTCTTCCTATCTTCTAAAGCTAAATGTGCCAACAGATTAATGCATGTCTTCCACACCTTCAAATGATGTTTTAGTGAAATATCAGTGGTGCACAAAATGCACTTTCACATTGGTGTTAATGTCATGATTTTGCTTTTGATCCCATATGGTAAAATTTTACAACTCTTAATTACTGTGAATTTCACACATGTAGAAAAATTTCACTTAAAAATATCTTTCTGAAACAAACTCTTTAACTGTATGGGCTAATTGTGCTGCTGTTTCTCAAGCAGGAATTCTGTATGAGTGAAAATTATTGGCTGCTGTTTATACATTTTATAAATGCTATATTTATCCCTGACACTTCACTGCTTAACTATGCACATATGCATGAAATCTGGCTCCTACGAGCCCATTTGTTCCAGCTGTACTTCTGTGAGACCATAATTTTATTTCTGACATCAAAACTGGTTGCTGTGGAAAATATCATGTAAAAAACTTCAACTGAGAAGAAAATATGGACTTAACAGATAATGAAAAATGTTATTTTCATTAATGATTTTCCTGATGAAGTGATGCATGTTTATAAAACATGTGATGCCAAAGTCAGAGAATAATATTAAAATTTAAATGATCTTTGTAGTTTGAAGAAGCCGTCTAGAAATCAACAAGAAACTCTCTAAAGGCATATGTAAAGTAGAACACAAAACCATGTTTTAGAACAGGGAAAATGACTGAGTGAAGCAGAACCTCAGAAAAAAGATCTGGGTAACCTTGAAGTTTAACACTGATTTTTAAACAACACAAATGTAATTCTGGAATGTATTAACAACAAAGTCATATGAAAGGCCTGGAGGTAATTATTCCATGCATGTGACCTTTTGTGAGATTTTGGCTTTCTATACTCTGGTTAGCTTGAAATATCTTTTATGATAAATTTGGGAACATCAAGGAAGAGGAAAGAAAAAAAGAGTCAGAGATTTTGAAAATATAAATTATAGGGAAACACTGAAAAATTTGGGTTTTGTAAGTCAGTGAAAAAACAGAAAAGAAGACTACAGAAGGACGTACTAATAACGATGTACACTGGCTTTGCTTGGAGAAGGATAAAAACAAAAGGACTTAATTTACACAAAAGGCGATTTACCTTAGGTATTAGAGAAAAATTTACAAGCACAAAAACCAGTCCTTGTGGTAAATTATTGGAACAGATTATCCTTGTAGATTAAATTATGAAATCATGTTCTCTAGGGTCTTTAAGGAGAAGTTTAGGCAAACCAATACCAGTCTGGCCTTTGTGCACTGGATTCCAAGTCAGTTTCAGCTAATATTTTAGGTGATCTATTGAAGTTCCTTCTAACTCTACACTTCCCTTAGATACAATGATTTTTAATTATTATTTAAACAGATACTGTACTTTTCCAAGTTGTATGAAAATACTTAAGGCATGCAATTACTGTTAAAATTTTTGTTTAAATAATTTTAAAGGCTTATCTAGACAGATGCAGAAATTAAGTCCCTTCTCTCCTTCTCACCAAAAAAGAGCTCTCATGGGGAAATTCCAGAAGAAAAAGGAAAGAAAAATTGAATAGTTTTGAGATGTTGGCCAAATAAGGCAATATCAAATGACATATAAAATAGTAAAAGTTTCTGTTGGAAATCCTGAACTCTATAGGACTCTAGATTTCCTTCAGGAAGGATTTTGGATTAACCCTTCAGTTTCAAAACAGAGCTGCTATAATTCGAAAATGTAAAAAGATGAAAATAGTTACAGAAAATTCTTCTTTGATTTTCTTTTCATGTTAAATATCAATTCTTTATTGTGATACTCATGTGCCCTGGTTTTAGTATGACAGAAAACTGTCAGGGTTTTTTTCATGTAATCTTTAGCCCAAAATGCTTTGAGAGGTAGCATAGTATTTGAAGGTAGATATATTTTGTAAAATTTCTGCTAGTTTGTTCCTGAACAGATTGGTTAATGGTAGCAGTAAGCTATCTTGCAATGACAAATTTTGGTTGATTTTACATTACAGAAAACATTGTTCAAAAGTATCAGATTTACAAAGTTACAGATATAGTCTACAAGACAAGATATATTTTATTTTTAATCAGAACTTAGATTTCAGTCATGATTCCTGTTAAGAGAAATTATTTTTCAGATTCTGTTACAAGAACTTGATCATCAAGCAGTTGCTTGTGTGTTTCTTGTTCTTTATAATTTTTGTTCTGCTTTTATAGAATTATGCAAGAACAGATATTACTCACATTTCTGCAATATTTTGTAAGTAAGAATCACAGTAGCAATAACCTTGCATATTATCCGTCTGTGATTTGCTTTTATAACCACACAAATGATTCACAGAAGTTATCCAATTCTTTTCCACAGAATTGCTTGGGAACCGAGCTATTTTGCCTCTGAAATTAACCCTGAAGGACTATACCACTCTAGAGCAGTACTAGAATTATTTATTTACTAATATAGAATGAGTGAGTCAAGGAATGACTCTTCCATCTGCACATAAATTATGGATGAATGAAACAACAAAAGCCTCAAGACAGGAGACTTTTCTTCCATATGGGAGAAACTTAGGGCCAAGTGTACTGAAGTTTTATGTCAGAACAAAATTGGCACCAGTGGCCAATTTTCTTTTAAAACTGAACAAATTGTTGCCAACTTATTTAAGAGGTCTAGTGGTCAAATACAGCTACAGAACTGTTCAGGAAGCAGCTGTTCCAAGGCATGGCTATAATCATTAAAAATATATTTACCATCAGAGAAATTATAGAGGCAGAATTAGCACTTGTTTAAAGACTAGGACACAATTACATTCTATGTGAGTAATAAAATGGGATTTTACAAATACATTAAGAGTTTTGCAGTCACATGTAAACCTTAAAAAAATATGCTTCTATACAGTGCATGTGAGGCTGAATCTGCGACAGGTATCAAAAGAAATACAAAAAGCATGCAATAGACTGGAAATCGCTTGTAATTTGCATGATGATAATAATAATCATGAAGACAATGAAGGTTGTGTTTGGCTAAAACAAGGTCTCTGTACACATTCCTTGATATCACCATTTTGAATAAATGGAGAAAAAGCAAAATACAGGAATGTGGCTGGCTCAACTGCACTAGCTGCAGTTATTAAAGAGATTAAGCCCTAATCCTTAAGAAGAGGAAGAGAAGAGACATCTGGAGTGGAAGAATTTACTTCAGTCACTGGGAACTACAGACTAATGTAAGTCTTATAGATCTGTCCATCATGTCACCTTAAACTTTTTGGCTGTATCTGCCAAATTAAGAATCTCCAGCATTGAGGAAGTTTAACTCACCTAATGTCTTTTGCTGTTTTATTCTTGACACTTCTATACCAGCTGTGGTTCTTGTAATAGACAAATGATTTACCAAACAGAATCCTCTGTGATGTTATTAGATACAGGACAATACAAACAAGATGGTATCACCTGGCAATAAACAAACAATTATTCTAACACAAATGACACGGATAATTTGACTGATGAAGTCTATGGACTCTTGTTGCATTGATTCTAAAAAACAGCCGTGCATTTTTAATAACCTGCTGGTTTTGGAGGTTCAGCTATAGAAGACCCAGACTAAATAATCCCATCAGATGCTGGGTTCATAGTTTCCAGATTGCCTCTGTCCATCCAAATGAGTTTAGTGGAAGAACTGCATGACAAAACTTTATTGCATAGTTGTTTTCTCAGCTGCCCTGATTCATCTGGCCATAGGTGGTTTTCCTGTAGCCTTCCTGATTGTTCATTTTTAGCTATTCTCCTGTAACTGCCTCTGATGCAGTTTTAGATTACCATCCATGGTCTTGTGTACTTAGCATCCCTCAGGGCTGGACCTGGTACCCTGAGCATATGACTCTCTCGTTATTGTGCTTTGATGATAGTAGAACTGTCTTCTGGTTGATTCTTAGCTGGTATAATTAGGAAATGTCTAATCCTTGAACGACCAATTTAGCACTGTCTTGGGATCTGATTCAAATAAGGAACTGAAACACACAGACATGAGTATCTTAGATCAAGTGCACAGAGGAGATTTTACATTGAGCAGAGATGCTACCTTCCCTTCAGACAGCTCAGTGCTCAGTTACATTTTGGCTTATACTGGTTTTGTCTTTATACCAGCTTGGATGAGAACAATGCACAGAAAATGCCCTAACGTACTAATTTATTTCAACACTAATATCAGATGAGAATTGTGGCAGAAATGTCAAGTTTAGCTTCACACTTTTCGATGTTTTTATTAATAAGAAAGTGTATAGAACGACTGTTTCTGTAATAATGTTATAACATAGTTTTGAAATTATTAAATACTTTAATGTAAGTTGCAAATTATTACATTTGCATTTTATTTACATTTTATTTTCTTAATATTATTTGTAACTCCTAACTGGCAGGAAAAAAAGGATCTTATTAAATAGTTTAAGATTTCAGTAGATTCTGCACCTGACTTACAAAAATGGCAAAATGGCTTCAAGCTATCTGGTGATCACTAAGCTGATGAAAAATTGCTTTAAAGGTTAGTGATATGCAGAATGAACAAGAAAGGCATAACACAGATCCTACTGACAATCCACTTGTCACCATTCTGCTATATCTGTGTCCATTTACCACTTTACTTTGTCAGTCAGCAACATCTCTAAGTGAATTTATTATCCAATTCAGAATGTTAACATCAATAATGCAGTGACTCTCTAAAGTTTTGTAGATTTTTATTATTTCATTAATTACTTGCTTTGTACCTTTTATGGCAGTGGTAAGGAAGATACTCCTCAAATCGAGGTAGCAAGTTATTTTTGTCTGCTTTAACTTTCATTAAAATTTCCTTGCATGAGGTAGGTAAAATATTTTATAATGGGTGTAGCTACTAACCAGCCCAAACACTCTGCCATTTTTTTCTTACTAGAGTAAAAAGTGTCTTGAATTTTATTTCACAGATGCAGTTTTGAAAAAGTTTATATTTTTACTGCTTTGATCAGACCTTGAGTTGGTATAAGATACTATGGCTCACAGAAGCTCTGCAAGTTCACACTTGGTTAAAAATATGCTTTATTTCTTAAATATGGATGAGTTTTTGATTTTAATTCCAGGCTTACCATTTGTAAAGATAAAAAATTCAAGAGATAATTTATCTGAAGTATCTCAACATTCAAATGAGCACTAACAAATGAAAAAGGATATCAAATGCAGATCTTAATTTTCTTCAGTTAGAAATTTATCATTGTTTTTCAAATCTCGCTATGTTTAGGTTGTTATTTTCTATTTTCCTTTAGAATTCTGAAAAATAGAATTCCTTATTGAAACTTCTAGTTATGAATTTTGCATGTTAGCTGAATAAATTATCTTGCCTCCATAATGAAAAATGTTTTTATCTTGTTAAATATAAGGTATTTCAAGTCTAGAAAATAACCAAACTCATAACTAATCATTCAGCAAAGGGCAACCAATAAAGTTTTTGTGTCACAGTAATATTTATCCTTATTAGAGAGAAATCCACATTAGAATTCATCTTTAATATATTAAGTGCTGAATGGCTTGAAAATAAAAATTTTTTTCTTTAACTCTGTGCTTGTCTACAAGCATCCAAAATGAAGTCTGCATGAAAAGAAAAGAGCTGTGGAAGGGTTTAAGGAAATTTTTATTAGCTATATTTAAATATTTTTTAAAAAGGGTTAAAATTTAGCTATAACTGTCTCATTCTGATTAAACTACATGCTGTATTTTTACATTGTGGTCAGATTTCCATATAAGATTTTTTGCATTCTTTAATCACATATCATAGTTCTTTCAAGCAAATTGCCTCTGGGAAATGGAAAAGATGGAATTGGAAGAAGAAGAGAAGTAATGGTGAAAGTTACCACCTAATGAAGTCTGCAAATTCCTGTTTTTCTCAATTCTGGACTCCTCATTTTCATAAGAATTTTACTGATGAGATGCAATATATTTTGTTAATCTTTCCTTGCACTCATTAATATAAAGATGCACTGATTTTGAGGTCATGTATGTATATGCATTCCAGAGTTTTATCTTGGTACAGTTTCTCTAATGAGCTTTCACTGAAAGGAGTTTCAACATTTTCACTAACAGTATGTAGAAATTCTTCACACCACAATTATATTATCTATTATCAAGCTGCCTTAAACACTGACTTTCAGCTGGCATAATGAATCCATCCTTTTGCTTCTGTTTCTTGGTCTTGCTGGAGAGGTAAGGACTGGATGGTGACATTCTGCCTACTGAGGCAGTGCCAAGAGCCCTGTTTCCCTTCTTCAAGATAAAGAGAGTGGTGCTATCAGAGAAAAACAAGTGCAATAAAAATGCTTACCCTTTGGGGGGAAAGTCTTGGAAAGCCAATTGTTACCATTGGTCCTGAAGCTTATTTTCAATGTATACTCATATATGCCCTGTGCTGGATTAATTGAGAAATGGCTCTATCCTTCCTAAGGTTATCAAACTATATCTTTTTTTCCTTTGATTTGTATTAGAAATGGTTTCAGACAGGGCAATCTTGGTATCTGCATAATTTATTAAAAACTAAGAAGAAGAAAACAGAAACACAAGAATTGGAGCCTGCCTATTTTGACTAATAAAGCCTATAAAGCTCTTCAATACAGAGTGTCAAGTAACATTGAGCTGATTTTTCTGTGAATTTTCCTCTCTAATAATATGATTTTCCTCCCAAGGAAAACAGGGAGTCATAGAATAAGCCAGTCTGAAAGGGAGCTTTGGATGACACCTAATTCCTAATTCTCCTCCAAGCAGAATTAGCTTCAAAGATTGGTCAGGTTGCTTAGCACATAGTCTTATCTGTTTTAAAGGATCTATGAAGATAGACATTGTACAACCTTTTGGAGAGATATGAACTTGACCACTTAACATTGTGGAAATGTTATTTTTCTTCCATCTAGTTGAAATTTTACATGTTCTGACTTGTTACTGATGCCTCCTTCTCTCTGTGCATGCCTGAGAAGCATTTGACTGCCTTCTTTATAACACCCCTTAAGAAGCAGAAGGCTGCAATGAGATTCCCCTTCAACATCTGCTCCAGGATGAACAGGCAGAAGTGTTTCTTCTGTGTCTCCTCAGGTATAATGCAGCCCAGCTCTCCAACCATTCCACCAGCCATCTGCTGGACTCTCATGTTTGTGACAGGGGAATCTACAGCACTATGCCAAATGTGGTCTCTCTAGTGGATTGGAGTGATTACTTTCCTTAAGCTGCTATCTGCTTTTCCTAATGCAGCTGAGGATGTTATTGTAAGGCAGGGCTACCAGCTCACACTGAGCCAATGGGATAACTGGTTTCCTTTTAAAAAATATAATCCCAGTTACTTGGTCCTCAGCTGTACACAGGTAATCCATCCCAGATGCAGAACTTTGACACACAATTTGGGGTAGCTACTTGAGGGTAAATTCTATAACTCTTCTTTTCATCATGTGTATAGTCCTATTGATACTTAAATTGTGAAGAACGATGATTGCAGATCTGTAATGCATATTGTATTACAAGTTACACTGTTATTTGCAACTTGCTTATCTTGGCAGCTTGTAAAGATACTTTGTACTATACTCTTTACCTGTACTTTGTTCTTTTTCATCTTATATATAGAATTAGTAGACATATGTGTGTGTGATTAAATAAGTATAACTTGAAATTTGTATTAATTTATACAGCTTATGAAACTCCGTCTAATGATGCAGTTAATAAAAAATACCAGCAGTCCTTTTTCTTAGAGTACCAAATGGAAACTTAGAGACACTTTCAGCTGGCACTTTCACAGTTTCTACCAAATGACACTGCACCTGTCCAAGCTGTGGCCAGTTTTCCTAGGAGAATAACATGAAAGATATTATCAAAGGCCTTGCTGAAGTCAGGGGAGACTGCATCCAGAGTCTTTCCTTCATTCACAAGTGCACAGCCATCCCAGCAGTGATTATGGTGGCTTAGAGTTGCCATTGCCCTCTCAAGGTGTCTGGAAAGTCAGAAGCGGAATGCAGCTGGGACAGAAGGAGGGCTGTGCTCCAGTCATAAAAATCTTCTGCTGGTCAATACTATTAGTTATCATATTGATGCCTTGTGAAGGCTGACCTAGAACAGGAACTAGACAGAGGTAAAGAATAAAGTAGGAATTTATTAAGAGGCCTCAATGGATGCACCTTGGGCAGTACAACAGCCCAGCCAGGGCTACACCCAAGACGAACCCAAAATGGTCACAAAACAGACAATGGTCATGATGGCTCTCACTTTATAAGTCCTGGTCTATTTGCATATTGGAGCCAGTTGTCTCATTATAGCTTTAGCCCATGAAGTCCCATCCTTTTTGTTTTTCTTGCTTCATTCCACCGTTGTTTATGATCTTGGGCCAGAAATTTGGATCAGTTGTCCTTGGTCCCAAGCTAGAAAAGGAATTATCTTGTCTAGCTACTCTGTGAAAGAGTTTACCATCCCCTAATACGAAGTTCAGAATTACACACTAAAGCAGAACAGAATCTGAAATATACAAAAACTAAAATCTGAGGCATCAGTATTCATGTTATAGTTTCCCATTCAATGAATGAGAAAGATCCAGCCATGTTCTTTTAATAGAAATGAAGTGACGTCTTCAAGGTTTTCATACATTAGGTGGTCTTATCTTCTGAGAGCAGAGGGCAACTCAGAACCACTCTTACTGTGAAAAGATGTTTAACAAATGACAGAACACTATTTCACCTGGTATGAAATGTCATCCATAGCTTGTTCCAAAAAAGGGTACCTCACCACTGCAGGATCTTCCCCTTCTCTTTGATGCTTGTGTCTCTCTGATGTATGTCTCAGTATTTTTGTTTTCTTCTCTTGATGTAACATTTCTAGATCCATTGAGAAAACTTGATCCATTTCTAGATCCATTGCCTTATGTCTCCTTGCCCTATTTGCTGAAGTCTCTATGGAAGCTGTCTTCAGTATTCCTGAAATGTAATTGGTACAATTACAATAACATTAATGACAGTTAAATGACAGCAACTGAATACGAGAATTTTTAACCAAATGGACTGAATTAGAGGATGGCTTTATTATAATTTTTGAAAGGTATGGAACAAACCACTGAGACCATCAACTTTAAAAGATGATGCAATCAGTATAATTTCATAGTTTAAATCAATATTATTCTTTAGAATAACAATTTTGTGACATTGAGTGGGTTGCTTATTCTATTAAAGTATGTGTCCTCATTTGCATAAACTTCAAAAATAAATATATGTAACCTGCTACACTGTGAATTGACATGCAATACTTTACTATTGTTATCAACTATAACAACCATCACACATCTGGAAACCAGGATTCAGGAAAAGGTGTCCTCATAGCTTTATGGAATACTATATATTCCATACATCTACATCTATAATCTTTATAGATAACATTTCTCTAAGTCAGAGGGAACTGAGAAAATGAAAAATTGCATATTCCCAGAATAATTATTTCAATTTCTAGTGGTATAGGAAGTTAAAACTAATCCTGAGATTTGAGCTTTGAATATACAACTCTCACGTAGAAACAATAACTGGACTTAAGAATTAGTAAAATATCTAAGCATATACATTTTATAGAAAGTTTATAGGTGCAAGGGTAATTAATTATACTCAGAATGCTGCTGCAACAGGAACATCTTGCAGGGAGTGCATTAGTAAAGCATTGTAGATTTGTTATAAAATACTAAGATTGCCATCTAGATTTGTCTAAATTCTGTGAAAAATACCTTTATTTTGTAGGCTGAATTTAGGTAGGTTTTTAGAGTCACATCTAGACTGCTTCTGCTGGATTTATATGCTACAAGACTGTTTCCCATAACAGCCCTCGAGTCTCTGCTTAACTCTGAAAACATCTACAATACTGTACTACCCAAATTTTTATTTCTGACCTTGTACAGAATTGACTTGCTTTTTGGCTTCAGTGTGGAGGTTTAACTCTAGCCTTCAGTCCCAAAGGAATTCATAAACTAGAAATTTTGTAACAATTCTTTATGCTGGTTCCAGTACAGTAAATATTATCACATTCCATCTCCTGGGCTGAGCCTGCAAAACCAATTATGACTCTATATGATTTTATCTCTGAGGCAAGTCACAACATGTAAATGTGTCCCTTAAAAGAAGCATACATGTCTTAGTTTTCTGGAAATATTCTGTTTTGATCAAATACTTGATTTTTCAGCTAATGTGATACTTTTAACTCACGGGTACTCTTGGTTCTACAATATATGTTATATTGAACCATCTGTGGGTTCTAAAGGTTTGTGTGGTCCCTAGAGAGAAATAATAGTGTTTTCTCTCCCCTCAATCAATTAGTCATCATGGTTATATCAGACCTATAGTTCATCGAACAATAAGCCAGTGTGTCTTTTCCTCTCAGAAAGAGAATCTGGAGGTGTTATAGTTCATGAGCATTTGGAAAATATGGGGGAATAGAAAGATTTTGGAATATAATGGTGAAATTGAAGGGGTAAAGGTGTTGTGGAGGTACACAATGGTGCATAACAAGACATAAATGATGACATGGCAGAAACTGGGATTTTAAAACTGTCCAGCACTATAGCTATGACTCTTTTGGGTAAAAAGAAAATATGGAAGAAATTATTTTGCAGGGATGCAGGCCATCTAGTAGGAGAAGAGTGTTATAGTGGAGTGTGGAGTCACTGAGTAGACCTGAGGGAATCCTAGTAATGGGGAAGAGGATAGCTGGGGCTTTCACTGTGTAACAGAAGGGAGAAGGACAGGGAGACACTGTAATTTTTGGATTATATTATCTGATGTCATTCAAACTGTCATTAACCTGGCCCAGCCCAGCTGAGCCCCCATCAGCTGCCAGGCAGGGGAAGGGAGGCCATGGCCCTGGTGTGCTGCAGCTGAGCCTGGCCTGGCTGCTGAGATCCCAACTGCTCCCCTCCCGCACCGCAGCCACTGCCGAAACCTCCATCATAAAACAGCTCCAGCCACAAGCCCGGTGGGGAGATGGGACCACCTGTAGGCTCCGGGTGAGATATTAACTCTTTGAGTGCATAGATAAGGCTTGCAGACCTTCAATCCTCCCTCAAGTGAGAGAAAAGAATGTAGTGAGAACGCATCAAGAAACAACTTGAAGACATCAAGGTCAGTAAAGAAAAAATCAAGTCCCAGATAGGAGGGATGAGGTGATCCCTTAATTTTGGATCTGAAATCCTCTTGTAAAGTTATGGAGAAGAATGCAATTGATACATCAGACTCTTTTTCCCTGTAACTCGTTGAAAGTAGGAGGAGATTTAGTGTTCAAATTTAAGATGTGCAAAATTGTAGATATGAGCCTTCATGCTAAAGCGAGCAGATGTTGAAGTAGCTGTGACCCCATGAAAAGTTTGAAGAGAGTGAGAGGGGAGAGAGAGAAGAGTAATGAAGACCCTTTGCCCCCAGGGAGAGAAGAACAAGATCTCTGTTCCCAGAGATGAAGATAATCTCGGAGATAGATAAAGAGAACTTTTGCTCCTAAACAGCTCATCTTTAAAATAGTACCCCATAAGTTGGCATGGCCCATGAGTGCAACTGTGGAAGAGCTGTGAAAGATGGGAGGGACTTCACAATTGCAGATACACAGGCAGCTGCTATTTGTGGAAATTAAAAGCCGTGAGAGAGCTGTTTTCTTGTGGAGAAGTCTCCATAAATTGACAAGAGGGACTCCTCTTCCTTACTGAGCTGAAGGAAGACTATTCTAGAAGTAATAAACTGCCTGAATTTTTTCTGTATGTTGTTAGTAGGAAAGAGAAAGTTGTAGGAGGGAGAAGAAGTGTTCTAAAGGTTTTATTCTGATTCTTATTATTCTTTCTCTTAGTTACTGTTAATAAAGTTTTCTTTATACCCTTTTAAAGTTTTGAGCCTGCTTTGTCCTCCTCCTAATCCTATCTCATAGCAGGAAATCAGTAAATAATTCCAGAGGATGCATAGGCATTTGGCCAGCACTAGACCAACCTCAACTACTGATCAGTCCATTGTTACATGTTCCTTTTTGTGTTCATTTCTTTGAAAAGTGAAAGGTTCAGCAACACATGTAGAAGCTACATGTGAAAAGATTTTAAGCATTTTCCCTGGCAGTTTCTTCTCCAGATGTCTGATTGACCAGGCACAGTGCACCACGTAAAATTTACAAGGTTTTGAGGTTTAGATTGAACTACTTCCCTGCATAAATATTATTTATTAGTGTTTGATATAAATATAAAATAAACTTAATAAATAAAAAAATTCAATATATCCTAAACAAACTGTAATCAGCAAAGAGTTAAAAGAAATTGAACATTTATTGGTAAAGAAATAAATCATAAAATTACAGAATGGGCTGAGTTGGAATGGCCCCATCGGGATGATTGAAGTCCAACTCCTGGCCCTGTCCAAACTCTTCTTGAACTCTGTCAGGCTTGGTGCTGTGACCATTGCCCTGGGAAGCCTATTCCAGTGCCCCAACACCCTAGGGGTGGAAAACTTCCTCCTGATATCCAGCCTAAAATTCTTCTGGCATACCTTCATGCCATTCTCTCAGATCCTGTCACTGGTCAGGAGAGCAGAGATCAGCACCTGTCCCTCCTCTTTCCCTCACAAGGAGGTTGCACTGAGGTCTCCCCTGAGTCTCCTCCAAGCTGAACAAACCAAGTGCTCTCAGCCTGTCCTTGTACAGCTTTGCCTCCAGACCCATCAACATCCCTGTGGCCTCCTTTGGACACTCTTTGATAGTTTATTATGTTCTTTATATTGTGGCACCCAATATAAACTGCCCCCAGTACCAGGTGAGGCCACCCTATCCCAGAGCAGAGCAGGACAATCCCTCCCTTTCCCAGCTGGTGACGCTGTGCCTGATGTCCCCAGGACAGGGCTGGCCCTGTCCTGGCTGCCAGGGCACTGCTGACTGAGATGCAGATTGATATTGACCAGGATCCCCAGGTATCTTTCTACAGCTCTGTTTTTCAGCATCTCATTCCCCAGTCTATGTACACCACAGAGTAGCATGTTCTGTTACCTATAAAAGCTGTAACCTTGGTAATGAAACTGGGTTAGTGGCAGAAATGTTCAAAGTAGGAAATATGCTAACATAAGGGTAATAATTAGAACACAGTACATGGATTAGCACAATGACTTTCCAAAAATGTAAACTTTATGTGATTAGTACTAGCAAAATTTAACCAGTATGTAATTACAATTACTATAGTTTTAAATATGGGACCAACTCTCAAACTTAAAGCAACTTCTACATTTATTATTTTTACACAATATCCATAAGATTTTCATAGAATATTTTATTATTAAACTGCTCTCATTTTACAATATCCTACAAGTGACCTCTGAGTTTTACAGTCTTAGCTTTTATTTTTATAAAAGGCTTGTCATTTAAAAGTATAATTTGCTTTTAATTTTTCCTAAATTTTTATTAAAAATTGATTATATTTCTTTCTCTTTTAAACTTTTCAAAGTCAGATACATTTGAAAAGCTAGCTCTAGTCAGAGTCCATTACCTGTTAAAATGCTTTTAAAATAATGCAATTATCAATAACCACTTAATTTTTTTAGTGGTCCTGAATTTTTTCTGGACACTACTATGAAGAGCTCAATCAGTTTCCAAAGGAATTGAATCTTTTGTGTGCATATAATTTATGTAAAACATGAGACAAAATATATAATAGTGATGAAGGTGTACACATCTGGGATGTCCTTGTGTTTCCTAGATATCTTCTGTAAATTTCAAAAACTTGGAGATTATATATCAAAATATATACCAAAAATTTTTAAAGTTATTCTTTTTTCACTGTAATATGATGAATATGAAGCGTCTTCTACTCCAGGGAAGGCCTACACTCTCTCTCTCTCATTCCTCACAATTCAATAATATTTATTGCCCAACATATCTCAGATAACTTCTACATATTCTTTAGTCTTAAAAGAGCATCAAATTCTGATTAAAATTCCTATTTCCCTTAAAAGTCTGGAAGCTTTCCATGATATTGAATAATGTCAGGTGCTGCTAAGAGAGCTTCTTCTGTTCCCTATCCAAAATAAGCAAAAGAGGCAAATTATATAAAACATCCAAGATTAATTAGGGAAGAGCAAGCTTAGAAACCTGCAAGAGGCACAGGAGGTAAAGCTGTTTATGTAGAATCTCCTCTTAGCATACTGAAAATTGAAAGGAAATTAAGCAAAGCAGAATTAGAATGAGGTAGGAAACAGTCCTGTTTGGAAGGTAGGGAAGATGCAAATGTATAAAATCTGTTTGTTTTTCTTGACTATTAAACTTTAGTATTAATTAAAAAAATCTTAAAAATGAAAAGAAAGAAAGAAAGAAAGAAAGAAAGAAAGAAAGAAAGAAAGAAAGAAAGAAAGAAAGAAAGAAAGGAAGAGAAAGGAAGGAAGGAAGTGGCGGAAGGAAGTGGCGGAAGGAAGTGGCGGAAGGAAGGAAGGAAGTGGCGGAAGGAAGTGGCGGAAGGAAGTGGCGGAAGGAAGGAAGGAAGGAAGGAAGGAAGGAAGGAAGGAAGGAAGGAAGGAAGTGGCGGAAGGAAGGAAGGAAGGAAGGAAGGAAGTGGCGGAAGGAAGGAAGGAAGGAAGGAAGGAAGGAAGGAAGGAAGGAAGGAAGGAAGGAAGGAAGGAAGGAAGGAAGGAAGGAAGGAAGGAAGGAAGGAAGGAAGGAAGGAAGGAAGTGGCGGAAGGAAGTGGCGGAAGGAAGGAAGTGGCGGAAGGAAGGAAGGAAGGAAGGAAGGAAGGAAGGAAGGAAGGAAGGAAGGAAGGAAGGAAGGAAGGAAGGAAGTGGGGGAAGGAAGTGGCGGAAGGAAGGAAGGAAGTGGCGGAAGGAAGTGGCGGAAGGAAGTGGCGGAAGGAAGTGGCGGAAGGAAGGAAGGAAGTGGCGGAAGGAAGGAAGGAAGTGGCGGAAGGAAGGAAGGAAGGAAGGAAGGAAGGAAGTGGCGGAAGGAAGGAAGGAAGGAAGTGGCGGAAGGAAGTGGCGGAAGGAAGTGGCGGAAGGAAGGAAGGAAGGAAGGAAGTGGCGGAAGGAAGGAAGGAAGGAAGGAAGGAAGGAAGGAAGGAAGGAAGGAAGGAAGGAAGGAAGGAAGGAAGGAAGGAAGGAAGGAAGGAAGGAAGGAAGGAAGTGGCGGAAGGAAGTGGCGGAAGGAAGGAAGGAAGGAAGTGGCGGAAGGAAGTGGCGGAAGGAAGGAAGGAAGGAAGTGGCGGAAGGAAGGAAGGAAGTGGCGGAAGGAAGGAAGGAAGTGGCGGAAGGAAGGAAGGAAGGAAGGAAGGAAGGAAGGAAGGAAGGAAGGAAGGAAGGAAGGAAGGAAGGAAGGAAGGAAGGAAGGAAGGAAGGAAGGAAGGAAGGAAGGAAGGAAGGAAGGAAGTGGCGGAAGGTAGTGGCGGAAGGAAGGATGTGGCGGAAGGGAAGAAAGGAAGAAAGGAAGAAAGGAAGAAAGGAAGAAAGGAAGTGGCGGAAGGAAGGAAGGAAGTGGCGGAAGGAAGGAAGGAAGTGGCGGAAGGAAGTGGCGGAAGGAAGTGGCGGAAGGAAGTGGCGGAAGGAAGTGGCGGAAGGAAGTGGCGGAAGGAAGTGGCGGAAGGAAGTGGCGGAAGGAAGGAAGGAAGGAAGGAAGGAAGGAAGGAAGGAAGGAAGGAAGGAAGGAAGGAAGGAAGGAAGGAAGGAAGGAAGGAAGGAAGGAAGGAAGGAAGGAAGGAAGTGGCGGAAGGTAGTGGCGGAAGGAAGGAAGGAAGGAAGGAAGGAAGGAAGTGGCGGAAGGAAGTGGCGGAAGGAAGGAAGTGGCGGAAGGAAGGAAGTGGCGGAAGGAAGGAAGGAAGGAAGGAAGGAAGTGGCGGAAGGAAGGAAGGAAGGAAGGAAGGAAGGAAGGAAGGAAGGAAGGAAGGAAGGAAGGAAGGAAGGAAGGAAGGAAGGAAGGAAGGAAGGAAGGAAGGAAGGAAGGAAGGAAGGAAGGAAGTGGCGGAAGGAAGTGGCGGAAGGAAGGAAGGAAGGAAGGGGCGGAAGGAAGGAAGGAAGTGGCGGAAGGAAGTGGCGGAAGGAAGGAAGTGGCGGAAGGAAGGAAGGAAGTGGCGGAAGGCAGGAAGTGGCGGAAGGAAGTGGCGGAAGGAAGAAAAGAAAGAAAGAAAGAAAGAAAGAAAGAAAGAAAGAAAGAAAGAAAGAAAGAAAGAAAGAAAGAAAGAAAGAAAGAAAGAAAGAAAGAAAGAAAGAAAGAAAGAAAGAAAGAAAGAAAGAAAGAAAGAAAGAAAGAAAGAAAGAAAGAAAGAAAGAAAGAGAAAGAAAGAAAGAAAGAAAGAAAGAAAGAAAGAAAGAAAGAAAGAAAGAAAGAAAGAAAGAAAGAAAGAAAGAAAGAAAGAAAGAAAGAAAGAAAGAAAGAAAGAAAGAAAGAAAGAAAGAAAGAAAGAAAGAAAGGAAAGAAAGAAAGAAAGAAAGAAATTACCTTGATTGTTTTTTACCAGACAGGTAAAATCTTCTGGTTTGGAGATTTTATTTCCAGTAAATTCAATGACTTGTCTTTGTGAAAAGACAAGAAATGCAAGTGAGTTTTCTTCATAGATCTTTGTCTAAACATCATTATGGGTTTTGCAAACAAAAATGAAACTGAATTAGCTGGCCTACAATTTCAGTACTGTAGTCATAGCTCTGAACCATACAGGCATGAACAGAATGTGCTTTTACTTCTAGAAAATACTCAGGTTTAGCTGCTTGGGAGACAGTGCAAACAGCTCTGTTTGTCACGTCATTATTTTAAGATCTACATTTTAAAACCAAATATATATCAAAACACTGCAAGGAAGAAATTAGAGTCCAACAATGCCTGCTCTTGTCCTCCACATGTAAACACAGCTGAACAACTTAACTGTGGATAAGTTTATATCTGATTTCACTGTAACTTGAACAAATTATATCTGATTTCACTGTAACTTGAAAAAAGGAGATTGATCACTGGAGAACAAAGATAAATATTCAAGGTAAAATACTGAGTTTAAGAATAAACTGGGCACAATCACATACTGATGGTTTTTCTGTGCTTATATTCTCCAGTGGACAAAATCAACTAACAAATTACAATAATAATATATAATTTGACCCACCATAAAAGGGTCTCCAGTCACAAGCATTGAAGGGCTTTGTTTCATAAAAATCACACTCAGCTATTTGTGATGGCCAGAGTGTGGAGACAGAAAATATTACAGAAATGTAGAGGCTTTTACTTGATGCTAACAATGTGGGTATAATCAGAGAAATGGATGGAGATGACATCCCTATTTGCATCTAGTGGAATAAACATGGCTCTGTTGGACCCTTAAATGTGTCCATTCTACTCAGGAAAATTTTTTGCATTAATTTCATTCACTCAAATACTAAATTATCTTGCTGAAGTGGTGCAATGTTAAAAGATACACTTAATGGGTTTGTTCTTCAGAAATGTACCTGTGTCAATGTTCTAAAGAAGAGGTCACAAAAAAGAAGATGCAAATTATGAAGTAGTAAGAGTCGTCTTAATTAGTCATCTCATTATGCACAATGAATCTTGTACTCAGGTACAGACTTGAAAGTATACTGAATGTATTAATCTGCTTTTATGTAAAAGAAAGGTTAAGACTGAAAGGCTCAAAGCCAAACGAGTTTTGTAATAAAATTTGTACCTTCAAAACTTTTAAGAAGAGAAAAAGATTCTAGCATCACACTTTTGGGATAAAATAATGAACAAGTTCACCATTCAACAGCTCTTTGTCTCCACTTCATAAGCTCTAAAGTTGCAATAAAAATGTTTTACTACTGTTATTAGAGAAATTAGGGTCCTAAATTGCATGCATAAGTAGAAATCTCAACTTTTCCTATTAAAGATAGAGACATGGATTGGTTTCTTCTTTGAAATGATTCCCAAGCTCTGCAGTTGGGAATATTTAACTTTTTTGTCTAATATATTTGCTTTTTTCAATTTTTGTAAGAGTATATGCATGCTTTCTAGAACTTTGGCTTTTAGGAACTTTTGAAAATATTTGATCTTACAAGTGATATTTACAGCCTGAAAAGAAAGAAATACAGACTTTACTCTTTGAATTCAAAGATTTTTAAATAAATGGTCTAACCTGAATTGTTTTAAACCCAGTTGTGTTTATTTTTGTCCTCGAATGAAGGTGGAAGGCAGGGACAGGGGAAAAATACTTATTTTATGTTCAAGAATGTGCCTCCTTTTCTTATTATTTTGGTCTTGGGTTTTTATTTTCACTTGAACTTTGTCGTTGCAGATTTCTGAATGGTGATGAAAATTGGCAATTTGCACATTGGAATATTCTTTCAGAAAATTATGATTTGTTGGTAGCAACAGGTTTTGTAACAATCAGTTGCCTTTGATAATAAAATTGTTTTCAGAAAAAGTGAAAGTCTTCAATAATGTTTCTTTAGAACAGAACATTCATATATTTTGAAATACTTTTCAATTCATCTCAATATTCAAAGTGCGGAGTTTTAATAAAATGGCCATATATGATTCTTATTCTTTTCAAAAGACAGCAATAAAAGTGACAAGAAATTAATTCTTTTTGAGCATTCTCTTTTAAATTTCTAGGGCTAGACAACTTAAAAAAAAGACCTCATAAAAATGGGAACCTTGGTTCCTACACAACGTTGGGAAGTACTAGTCACTTCTTTTGAGCTAGCAGATCATGTTGAAACAACAAGAGATGAAAAAGATGAATTCATTTACATAGTGTGTTCTGACCACTTAATGAAGAACAGACTAAAACTTCTTTTGAAATCTCTGCTATGATCCACACCATCTGCAAGGCTTTTTTTCATTGTTCTCCACAATGCAAATTCTCTTTGATGTTATTCAAAACCTGTATTTCGCCTCTTGTCTCTATGACTGTTTATAGTTTCACCATTTGGTCAGGTGGTGAAAGATTGTTAGTAAAGAGAGGCATTTGTCCTGTAAAGCACAGCTAACAAAGGAAAACTGTTTTAATTTTTCTAAATGGAAATGTTGGAGTTATTTATACCAGATTTTCAAGAAATCAAGTATCCTTATTAAAAAGAAAACAGCTAGTCTTTTTGTCAGGAAGAGTAAATGATTACATAGAACTCAGATGGAATTGCTCTTAGATATGAATTCTCATGCTGGTTATGTAAGCTCATTTGATCATCTAAATTCATCTCAGGAATGAAAGGAATCCAAAGTTGCATACATTAAATACAGATTACTACAGAAAAGCCTTAGATTGAACTGATTATTGAAATCACAGGGAAAAAAGTAATTAATTTTAGCAAAGGTATTGAATTTTTTTCATGTCAAGGCACACATCAATGAATTGCTCTCTCATAGTCGTCATGTAAAGAATGGGAAAGACTAATAAATACCTTGGTTTCTCTAATTTGTTTTTTCCTACTGAAACATCAAGTACATGATACTTTTGTTTTCACATCCATTACAATTGGTATGCAAAAAGCCCTGAGACAAAGGAGAAAGTGAAATTTTTTTTCAGAGTGAAACTGTATTTATCCATGTTGTAGATTACATATTATCCATGTTGTAGATAACTGCTAGACAGAAAAAGCTGTGCAAATTGCATCAAACTAATTTTTTTTTTTTTTTGTCATTGCATTAGGGGCCATGAGCCAGGCATCCAGGACTCTTGTTTTAAATTGCATAAACTCTGAAAACACAACAAATTAGAAAGAATAGGAAAACCAAGAATGCGCATTTCAGAATGCTCCTAACTGTTTTTAAAAAATTCAGTTGGAAGGCACTGTTTTCTATCAAATTTTCTCTTTCATAACACTTCATTTGTCAGTCAACAATTCTTTACATTTTGTAAAGACTTTTTAACAGATAAATAAAAATTTAAATCAATACGATGAATTTAGACATTACCTTAGGCTAACACTAATAGGATATTAATACTGCCAAAAAATATGGCTGAGTGGAAATAAATTTACCTCACAGCATTTAAATACAAAAGATGTTGAATTTACTATAAAATCAGGGAATGCATTTCTGCAAACAAAATAAGAAGTTAAAAAAGTAGATAAATTTTCTGAAAAGTAAAATGATCTCAAATTTCTGAGCAGTTATGTGGCTAAAATTTAGGTCCAGTTTGCTCTGTGTTATATGGTATTGTCCCACTATTTTCACTAGCTTATCACACCCAGTGTAAATTGATTTATGGTCCCAGTTCACTAGAAGCCTGAACTTTCTTTGTTGTAGTCAGAGAGAGTTATCATTGACATCAGCCTCAAGGACTAAAGAATTGAACCCTTTACATTCTCTACTGTGACTTATTTGTACAAATATGCGTTATATATGAAGGCATTGTGAAGTAGTAGCATAATACATTGGCCTTTGGAGCAAAAACATTGACATTTTAGCTACATACTGCTTTCATTAGTAGTTGAAAAAATGCCACCAAAACACTTTTGTCATCGTAGTTTTGCAAACCTTTTCTCCAGAACCCTTTCTTTTTCCACTTAACATACCTAACTTATGCCTTTTCAGTATCTAAATATTTCTTTTTACACCCAGATTTTAATTTCTGTTCCTTTACAAACATGACTTATATTCTCTTAATATATCCTTTTAAATGAATTGAACACCATAACAGACCCTGAGATGTGCTTCCTCTTTAACAGGTTTTTTGGTTGGTGTGGGCAAGCATTTACAAAAATAAAACATATATTTTAATTCTTTACATGAAAGGTACAGGTTCCAGTGGAATGTAGGAAGTGAGGAGTCAAAGTTCACTCTGAGCATGCCACATCCCATAATATCCATGTAATTATCACTAAAGTTCAGTTTCTTGCTAGGGAGAACCTAGAAGAAAAAAATACTTTTCATTTTAGCTTTCACAAGTAACTGTTTTATAATGACCAAAAATTCTAAAATCAACTTACACAGCTTTGTTAAACAGACTTGGACTTACATAAATCAGCTCTGAATTTCACTTGCATAGAACAGAACTAGATTCATGTATACTTAGAAGAATTTAACTGCTATGAGAAGTCTATTTAACTTTGCTTTGTTCTGCCTCTGGGGTTGTAGTATTTATCCTTCCTAAGGTAGAGAAGTCTTTCTATGAATTCTTATAGGAAATGCAGATAAAATTTCAAACACAAGCAATCTCTGGTATCCTGGAAATATATTTTATACATCTTAATTCCTCATTTTTTTTTCCATTTCACTTCCATGCAGTCCAGTGATCAGGAATATTATCTTTCTTCCTATGTATTCTCAAGAGTGCAAACTCTGTGTGTTATACACATGATTTGCACAGTTTTCCAAGCTATTTACTCTCTTTGTGGCTTTTTTTTTGGGTTTTTTTTTTTTTTTTTTTTGCTAGGAAATTGGCTGATGGCTGGCTAATATACAAGACTAATTCTGCTTATATTCAGGTGGAACTTCTATATAGTAGGTGCTCTATCATATTTTAATTATCCAGCTGTGTTCCACTGGCTGCCTGAAAGCCCTGATTGAGTCCAAAACATCTCAGGATGCCTTGTGTAAGGACTTGAAACCTTCTTTGTGGAAATTGCATTGCCTGAAGTGCCCCAGCCCATGCAGGCAGGGATTTGACAGTTTCCTAAATTTTGTTCCAATGCAGAGATGAAGCAAAATCTCATCTCTTCTGAGTGCATGTCAATGGCTATACAAGTGTTCTACTTAATAGATAATTATAAATAAAAGGCACTTTGGAGCATTGTCTGTCAAGACACTTTTTTTTTTAATGTTATAGTAATTTTGTTGTAGTAATTATGGTGTGAAAAAATGAAAAAAAGAAACAAATATTTTTTTAAAAATTGCTGTCTTCTATATGCAAGATATTTAACCACATCTGTGTTTTTAGACATCCAAGTCTACCACTACTTCCAAAGTAATTATCTGGGAAGCTTCTGCTCAGATCTGGTGCTGGTGTCAAACCTGAGAGAGAAGATTTTTAATGGTAGAAGGGTATTTAGAATTTAGGTTGAATATATCAATGACTACTTAGGTTTGACCTAGTAAAGGGATGAAATTGTATTAAATGTGTCACCTGTAAAACATCTTGCCATCCTCTCATCATGAGTGATCTTTGTATTTTTAATTTAAGCTCTCACTTTCCTTTTTCTTTTACTCTAAGAAAATAGCTTGGATAAGTAGAAGTACTTTTATGTCTGTATTTTGTAGTAATATGAAGTTTATACTCAGGCAGGAGACATCTGTTCAAAGGAAGTGGGAATAATTCACATTTCATAAAATACACACAAAATAGGCATCTCACTACCTATCATTGTAAAACACATAATTGTCTAGAACTCAAAATAAAAAAAAAGGGAACTGGTAGAATGTTAATTGCAAAGAAACAAATACTCATTTTTGCATGCCAACAACAATGAATATGAAATAGGGGAGGGGAGGACTTAGAGGGATTTATTAACAAAATTGTGTCAGCTTTTGGTTTTATTATTTAGTTGTATACCTATTATGTGAGATTTCTTCTGATTCTTCATAAATACATCGAAATATGTTTGGTTCCAATTAAGAGAAGAGCTCTATTTTTCCAGAAAAAAAATCTCCTTTATTTTAAGGATATTTTAAAAAAAATGCAGTGAAGGTGTCATTTGCCATTCAGAAATTAACCAGAGTAACCAAAGCTATTTCAGTAAAACAGTCTTCCTACAGATATATGACCTTAGGAACATCCTTGTATATGAGATTATTTTAAAAGAAGAGGGAATATGATAAAACCTTAATATTTTTAAATTTGACAATGCAACTAAGTAAGAAAATTTTATGAAAATATGGACTTAGTGTGTGTTGTTTTATGAGACTGACTTATGTTCCCAATAAACACTAGAACTATAGTATCTCTTTTGCTTTCATTTTTTCCCCTTGCTCTTCTCCACCTGTATTTGATCAGGTACAAAAAGATAAGAGCATGTTACCTCAATTTTCACAATGAAAATGTAGAATTAAAGAAAAGTTTTAGTTCCTCTCAGTTTTCTTTCTGGATGCTCAAGGCAGCTGCTAATCATTATGTTTGCAATTTTAAAACAAGACTCCAGGTTAGTCTTTGCTAGTTTGTTTACAAGAGTCTCTAGTGTTTGATTAGACTCCTGTGTTTAATAGGGATTCTAGGTAGAACGAGTTGAGCCATTTATCTCTGTAATGTTAGTAACTGTCTGTTATCTGCAGAATCATTTAGATACTCTGGGTAAACACAAAAATGGGGTTATATATTCTAGGAAGAGTAGTCCTAAGACATATTAGGCAGTTACACTCCTAACTGTCACCTCCTTCCATTAATGGAATATTTTCAGTGGACTTTTCATGTATGTTGTAGATCTCTAGAACTAACCAATTCATTTGTAAATGCAATAAAAATAGCATTTGAAATTACAGGAAAACTATAAATTTTTGAGAAAATTAGTAAATAAATCTAAGTGTTTTCTCCCTTTATTTTCAAGTTCTGAAGCCTTTGACTTAGTTGCTTGTATATTTTCTGTTTCTAACAAGACAAAGAGAAGTAAATTAGTTCTGCCTGGCTCATGTGAATTCCAGCACAAGACAACAATCAAGTAGCACATTCTGTTTAGAGTTTGGAGCTCATAGATAAAACTGATACCCTCTTGAAACTGAAGCTGCACAAGTCACAAAACTTGACCTTCTATGAGTAGATGTTATCTGTAGTAGAGTTGTGCAAGAGTGCAGGAATGGGCAGGTAATTTAATGATTAAGTTCCTGAGGCAGATGTACTGTTGAAAAGGCAAAGCATGATGCTTCCATAGAACAAGAGGAAAAAAATCCCGCCAAAATAGCTAAAACATTTTGTTCTTACTCACCCTTTTTATCATGATGTATTTTCCTTTAAAACATGATACTTCATCAGCCTTGTATAAATTTTTCTTACTGTAAGTGCTTTAAGAAACAGATGGCACTGGCAATGATATTTAAGGTTAATTTGGTAATTGTCTCTATTATGAGACCCTTGACCTCAGGTTAAACTTGCCAAGCTTTAATCATTTTGGGCAGAAATTTCCTGCTCATTGCATGCCTTTGTTTAAGGGGCATAAGAAAACAGCCAAACTCCATGTGGTTATGCCATTTCAGACATAAGTTTACTAAAAGCTTTGGCATTTGCTAGAATTTAAGCTATTGAGTATAGAAGAACTGTCCTTTGAGATTATAAAACTATTGTCCAGATTTAATAAAAGTGTAATTTTCTGAAACTGCAGCTCAGACACACCATAAAAAGTTATCAGAGACTGACTACTAGGTTGTTTTATAATGCTGATAGTTGTGAGCATGCTGAATTTTCACAGAACTGTCATGGGCTGAGTGAAATAAGCATTTTCTGCTCAGTAGATGAGCAAGGCCTTTTCTATAATTTCCCCTGTAGGTTGTCAGAAGATGCTGTGCAGCATAGTACTGAGAGTGGGGAAGCTTAAATTGGAATTTGATTGGGATGACTTTGTCTGGTGACTCCTGTGCAGAGTGCTGGCTGCCTTGCTGAACAGTGAGATGCTTGCTGGGTGGAGCAGGGAGAAACAGAATTTGTGTGACTAAGGCAAGGCATTATCAAAATCTTTGAGATGAGCTGGCAGAGAGGATTACATTAGCAATCAGTTTGGCACAAGAGACAGAGAGGAATCACAAAGAGAGTAGCTGAAGGACAGAAATGAACGTACTGTTTAGGCACATGTCTATTCAGAATGTGTATCTAGTCTTAAGGTTTTGGCTTTTTTTTTTTTTGTTCTCAAATAGTGCAGTCTATCAGCAAAATGAACCAACTTCTCCTGTATCACAGAATCAAAGAATAACAGTATCATAGAATTGCTTGGCTTGGAAGGGGCCTCAGAGATCATCTCGTTCCAGCTGCCTTGCCATGGGCAGGGACACCTTCCACTAGACCACATTTTCCAAGATCCAGTCCAACAGGGCCTTGAACATTTCGAGGGAGGAGACACCCAGAACTTCTCCCAGTGACCTGTTCTAGTGCCTCACCACCATCTCAATAAAGAATCTGATCTAAACCTGTTTTCTTTCAGTTTGAAGCCACTCCCCCTTGTCCTGTCACTACATGCTCTTGTAAAAAGTCCCTTTCCCTCTTTATTATGATATTTCTTCAGGTAGTGGAAGGCTGGAACTAAGAAACTCTTAAATCTTCTTTTCTCCAGGCAGAACAATCCCCATTCTCTGAGCCTGCCCTCACAGCAGAGGTGCTCCATCCCCCTGATCACCTTGGTGCCTCCTCTGGCCTCTCTGCAGCAGCTCCATGTCCTTCCTGTGCCGGGACCCCGGGGCTGGAGGCAGCTCTGCAGGTGGGGTCTCAGCAGAGCGGGGCAGAGGGGCAGAATCCCCTCCCTGCCCTGCTGCCCAGGGGCTCTGGGTGCAGCCCAGGACACACTTGGCTCTCTGGGCTGGCAGTGCCCACGGCTGGCTGTTGTAATCTTTGCTGCAGCGTTGTTCTCGCCTCTCTGCTGGGGCTCTTCTCCATTCTCTGCAGCACAGTCCTTCCTGTCTTCTCAGGGGCTCCTCCTGGGCTCTTGACCCACCCCTATTTATCTCAGTTACCTTCACGAGCTACAGCTGCTGCCCAACTAAGGACCCTGCAGCTGCAGCTCGTTTGGAGCAACTCAGACCCACACAGGTCCCACAACACAACATATATTCAGGCCCCCACATTTCCCCCCTTTTCTTTTAACAATTATACAATTACAATACACATACAGTCCCAGCTCTCAGGCTGCCACAGCTCTCGGCTGTCTTAGATACAACCATAGAATATATACATATCCCTATACAATCCCAGCTCTCAGGCTGCCACAGTTCTCGGCTGTCTTTAGATGTTCCAAGGCTCTTTTCCTTAAAGGCCATATTCTTCCAGCTTTCTGCTGCTACAGCTCCTTAATTCAAAGGCCATATTATATTCTACAGTCCCAGCTCTCAGGCTGCCACAGCTCTCAGCTGTCCTATCTTCTATAGTCCCAGCTCTCTGGCTGAAATTCCAAAGTCCCAGCTCTCAGGCTGCCACAGCTCTCAGCTGTCCGGGGGATTCCATACCTTCTTTTGATGTTTGGTTGTGTTTTCTTCATCACACGGGGTCACCAGTTGTTGTAATCTTTGCTGCAGTGTTGTTCTTCTCAGGGGCTCCTCCTGGGCTCTTGACCCACCCCTACTTATCTCAGTTACCTTCACGAGCTACAGCTGCTGCCCAACTAAGGACCCTGCAGCTGCAGCTCGTTTGGAGCAACTCAGACCCACACAGGTCCCACAACACAACATATATTCAGGCCCCCACATTTCCCCCCTTTTCTTTTAACAATTATACAATTACAATACACATACAGTTCCAGCTCTCAGGCTGCCACAGCTCTCAGCTGTCTTATCTTCTATAGTCTCAGCTCTCTGGCTGATATTCCAAAGTCCCAGCTCTCAGGCTGCCACAGCTCTCAGCTGTCCTATCTTCTATAGTCCCAGCTCTCTGGCTGAAATTCCAAAGTCCCAGCTCTCAGGCTGCCAAAGCTCTCGGCTGTCTTTAGATGTTCCAAGGCTCTTTTCCTTAAAGGCCATATTCTTCCAGCTTTCTGCTGCTACAGCTCCTTAATTCAAAGGCCATATTATATTCTACAGTCCCAGCTCTCAGACTGCCACAGCTCTCAGCTGTCCTATCTTCTATAGTCCCAGCTCTCTGGCTGATATTCCAAAGTCCCAGCTCTCAGGCTGCCACAGCTCTCGGCTGTCCGGGGGATTCCATACCTTCTTTTGATGTTTGGTTGTGTTTTCTTCATCACACGGGGTCACCAGTTGTTGTAATCTTTGCTGCAGCGTTGTTCTCGCCTCTCTGCTGGGACTCTTCTCCATTCTCTGCAGCACAGTCCTTCCTGTCTTCTCAGGGGCTCCTCCTGGGCTCTTGACCCACCCCTATTTATCTCAGTTACCTTCACGAGCTACAGCTGCTGCCCAACTAAGGACCCTGCAGCTGCAGCTCATTTGGAGCAACTCAGACCCACACAGGTCCCACAACACAACATATATTCATGTTGAGAGCTCATGTCCAGCTCTCACCCACAGCACCCCCAGGCCCTTCTGGGCAGGGCTGCTCTCCATCTGTTCATGCCCAGCCTGGGCTGGCACCAGGGATTGCCCTGACCCAGGGGCAGCACCTGAGCTTGGCCTTGTTGAACCTCATGGGATTCCCATGGGCCACTGCTCGAGCTTGTCCAGGTCCCTCTGGATGGCATCTGTCCCTCAGGAGTGTCAGCTGCACCACTCAGCTTGGTGTCATCTGCAGATTTGTAAAGGGAGCACTTGATCCCTTCGTCTGTGTCATTAATGAAGATATTTGATAACACTGGACTCCTGCAGGACAGCACAGAAAAAAGAAGACAATTCATCAGGAGTGGCCTGATCATCCTGGTGTTTGGGGTAAAGGAATGGACAGTACCAGGACAGAGATGAATGCAGTTGTTTGGTGGCTTGTGGTACAAAATGGAATAGAACATTCATCTGACATTCGGGGAAATTTTGTGCAGTGGACATTAGAAAAGTCTCTCTGTTTTCAGACATAAACACACACACATGCGTGCACGTGCACACATACACACACACTCTTTCTAGTATTTGCTACTTTTTACTTGTAGCTTTGGATTTTTCAGGAGATAAAGCTTCCTCATGTGATAATGTCTTGTCATAAGAATATAAATTAGATGGCTTATGAACCTGAATTACCCGCAGCTTCATAGCTACAAAACAGGCAGACGGAAGAGAAGAAGCATGGCAATGCACTGTTGGCAGTGTTTAGACAGTTAACATGGCAGACAGTAGGCTTGGGTGAATGGCCCAAGCACTGGATGACAGTCCCAGAGGTTCAGCAAATTGGGATTTTGCAGGCAGTGCACTTTTGAAAAACCAAAATGCAATAACAAACAAAATAAGAAAAGAAAATTATAGGTAGTAAAAATGAACTTTTCAAAAGACAAAAACCTCCAGAAGGTAATATGGCAGGCATTTATTACACTGTCTACAGCTTGTTTACCAATTTCTTACATCCTTTTACTTAACAGATAAATGAAATCAGTTGAATTATCTAATGGCTACTCAGCAAATTTATTGCATGCTAGGGTTTATATCTAAACACTGGGATTTATATAACTCTTCGATTCAATTGGGAGGTCTTAGCAGAATTAACCCTGTTTTGTTGAGATATTGAAGCCCAGAACAGTGGGTGTTGAGTTCTTGTCAAAGAGACAGTAAGACACTACACACATAACAGAAAATTCTCCTATACAACCAGAAAGGAAAGAAAAGGAATTGACAGAAATAAATAAGGAGAGGGAAAGGAGATTACATAAAATTGTGTATTTATGTGAAGTACATTAGTACAATTCCTACTTACATATTGATAATATAGCTGTGTGAAGGAACAGTTATAACTTTAACTAATTCTATTTAACTAGGATTTAACAAGATTTAACTAATTGTCAGCTTTAAATGTATGAGATGGTCAAAGAGATGTTCAGATTCTGAGAGCCTGGAATTCCAGGAAATGAATTATCAGAGGGAAGGTGTAAAATGTTATATTCATACATTTAAAGTTAACAATGTAGCAAGCTATGGCAGAAGTACTCTGTAGAACTGAAAAATCGGAATATTTTCATATTCTTCCTCCTGGTATGTATATGATAAAAACTATATAAAATACATGGATTTGTGGGTGTGTAAGTGTATACATGCTTTCAACATTATCTTTTGCCCTAACATCATTATAAATTATAATTTATTTCCTCTTCAAACATAAGACCTTCAAGACCTGACATTTTATCCTAATATAGGATTTCTTTATGAACCTAACTTTCTCTCTTTTCTTTCTTAGTTTCACAGCATTCCACTGACAACAAAAGAGGTATAATAGTTTAAATGACGGAGGTGAGTAGATAATCAGAAAATAGTGTGCCTAAAATCCTCACAATACAGATGATTTAGAGTGTAGCTGTTTCACCAACAATTGGAGTATTGACTGAATTAAGAATGTATTTATCAGAGTGAAAGATGATAGTTCAGGTGGTCTGTGTACATAATGGATAATAACATACTCATAAATATGGCCAAAATTTGAAAGATAACTTTTTGGCTCACTGGTGAGCTGGCAGAAAATGAATAAACTGATGTACGATGTAATATGAAAAGGAATTAAACATTAAAGAGAATCAAGCAAGCCTTGTGGTCAAGAGCTCAGCTATTCTAACAAAGAATCAGTTATTACAAATCCCAATTCATTCATTCAATGGACCTTCTCATCTTGCCAAAATCAAACATGCCAAGTATCTGCTAAATCTGATATGTTTTCATCCTACCACAGAAGCGAGAAAAGTAGCTTTTTTGTTTGTTTGTCTGTTATTTTAATACTTGTTCTCCCATTATTCAGAATTAAACTTCACTGCTATACCCAGTGAACACGTTTTTATTCTAGCTGATGATCTCTGTTGTTACAAAGAGTTTGTGGGACCCAGAAGGTAGATCCAGTGGTTATCAAAGTACCAGAACAAGTACTAATGCAGGAGAACCTTCGCTGTAATGCTCCTGTGGACTTAATGCAGAGAGAGAGAGACACTTCTCAAGGACTGCTCAGATCCAAGCTGGTAATTGAATAGCACAGTCTGAGTTTGCACCTCCTAGTTATGCCTGTGGAATACTGAGAATATTTCTCTATCTTGATAATAATTTTTTTAGGTGATATTTGCCTTGGCTGGAGAAAAATTTGAGAAACTAGTGAGTATGGGACAAAGACAGCTGTGGCCTTTTCACTTAGCAGATCCATGTCACATATAAAACATTTTAAGGCAGAGTTGTGTTTTACTTTTCAAAACTTTATTTTATTGATTGCTCCTTCATTAAAACCATTCTGTAAAAGTCATTTTCTATATGAAGTTGAAATATTGGGTTTTTTTTTACAAAGGGCCATAAGTTTCGTTTTGTACATGTTTAGAAACCTATTAAATACTAAATCATACAGAATCTGATGTCTAAGTAGATGAAATATTTAGCATTTAAAGAAAATACAGACTCTCCTGATGACATACAGAAATTTCAAGGCGAAAACCTTCAAAGTTTACTTTTACATATACAAAAAGTTTACTTTTACATATACAAAAACTATTGGCTCGATTTAATGTGATGGCAAATATTTTAATGTTGAGGATTATATTTGGATGGACACCAGAATGCTTGAATAAAAAAAATATATATTTGGCAAATTAGCCTATATTAAAAATAAGGAAAACTGAATGTATTGAATCTTTATTGAGGTTAACATTAATGTCTTGGCTACAGAACATTTTACCTATTGTGAACCAAAATATTACCATACACTTTTTTTTCTGCATTAGAAATATTTAATTACAGGATAACATTAAAAGGGTGATGGTGTGCTGAAAATTGAAGAAGAAAGCAAGAGAGAAAGAGAGAAAGAGAGAAAGAGAGAAAGAGAGAGAGAGAGAGAGAGAGAGAGAGAGAGAGAGAGAAGAAAGAAAGAAAGAAAGAAAGAAAGAAAGAAAGAAAGAAAGAAAGAAAGAAAGAAAGAAAGAACTGGTATTGATCAGATATTTACCTTTTTGTGACTTAGCTTTACATGATAAAGATAGAAATGCTCAATACTTTAAATTTCACAAAACCAGTGCAGATACTTCAACATTTGTTACCTTAAGCTCAACACTGTGTCTACCCTTTAGAGTGCTTAAATCACAAAGGTTATGCCTTGATCTTTGACTGGGAACCACTAAGATCAAGCACAAAAAGTGAAATAAAAGCAGTGAAGAGAAAAAAAAAAAACCAATCACTTTTAGGTTTTTGTGTTACAGCTTGAAAGGTGTCTGTAACATCCCAGTGTTTTGGCTGTTGTTGAATGGATCTGGCCCTGCATCAAGGCCATTCTTCCACCATTCCCACACTGGGCAGTAGGCTGGAGTGGGTAAGATTCTGGGAGGTGACATAGCCAGGACAGATGAGCCAAACTGATGACAGAGATATTCCATCCTGTATGAAGTCTGTTCAGCAATAAAAGCCAAGGGAAATGTGGAAAGGCAGGTGCTAGCCATCCTCAGCTGATGGGAAGTGGAAAATAGTAGCATGCCTTCGCTTCTGCAGGCATGACCTTTGCTTTTGCTTTATTAAACTGTCTTTATCTTGATCTTTATTTTCTCCTCTTGCTTCCTGATAAAGAGGGAGGTATAGGCTGGCTTTGTGGGCACCTGGCATTCAGCCAAGAACAAACCACAATGACCAAAGTTAAAGAATAGAGCCAAAACCAGAATGTAGAGACTTGGATACAATTGAAAAGAAATTATAACAAAGGTCACATATAATGTGCACTTTTCAGGAACGCATGCTGGGCTAAGTAGTATAACAGCTCTACCTAGAAGCTGCTAGTTGTTGACTTTCACCCTTTCTTTCCCTGTCTTGTGTAGTTGTATTGTTCAGGCTTGGACAAAGGAGGTAAAAGATTAGGGTATTATGCTTTAGAAATTCAATTGTGTCAAAAATGAGATTACTTAACATGCATTGTATTTTTTTTTTTAATAAAGAAGAGAGAAGTAACTCCTGGAATAACAAATGCACTGATAACATTGGTACTTATGCGGGATTCAGAGAGTGAATCACTTCTTATTACAGTTAACTGACAGTAGGGGCATGGATTCATGTTGTTTATTTCTCATGTGTATAAGTACTGCCTACAGAGATCTGTGGGATCTCAGCACCTCAGGACTGAGGTGCCGAGCCACCGAGACCACCCTTGGGGGGCTCGGGAGTCCTGGAATGTTGCCAGAAGTGTCTGGTGGCTGGACTTTGATCCTACACGGGAGACGACACCTGTATGAGGATAGGAGGACTTCACCGGGGTGAATGGTGAAGGGATTAGTTAATTAGAGGGTGAGACACAGGGTTTAGGATTTCTGTACAGGGGGGTTTAGAGAAGTAAGATGGAGGAATTGGGGTGTGTCCTGTCCTTCTTCTTCTTCTTCTTCTCCTCCATCTTCTGTGATGATGGTGGCACTTTGGGATTGGTCGTTACTGAAAGTGCACCGGACAATAAAAATAAAAAGGATTGGGGAAAAATGATAAATATTGTACACGTAACCATGGGTATAAAGATAGGTGACTGTCCGGAGGGCTACACAGTGTGCTCATGGTTGACTGCTGAGCAGACCTCTGTCGGGCTGAAAGAAAATCTTTTAGATAAACAATTAATAAACATAAAGACCGAAAGAAGAACTGAAGCCTCTTCTCGTCCTTTGATACGCGGGCTGCCCCAAGGCCACTCCGGGCCTTTCCAGGCCCTTCAAACAGCCGAAAACCGGACAGAGATCCTGCAGTTTTTGTTTCATTTTGTTTTTTTCTTCTCTGAATTCCCAGGCTTCCCACTGACATTTTAATAGAAACTGACACATATCTCTAAATTTCCCTATTTTGAAATAACATTTATCATCCATAACTGTTTTGACCAGTTTAACAGTAGATACCTGCATTTCTTTATAAATTCTGTAAAAGGAGTAAAGAAAATGTGGATGTGTTGCTAAGTAGTCTGTTTGACACTAAAATCCTTACAATGAGGTTGCCACATAAGCATTTAACAGTACATGACCAGAATTGGGGATATTTTAATAATGGGAGATCATTGCTGACTTTAATCTATCCATTACTAAGTCTGTATGCTTAATCCATAGAGGATATAATTTGTACTGGTTTTGTTCTGACTATGTGATTTCTCAATTCAAAGAAGTACAAGACAGTTTTTACTTTATATTTTTTGGTTTGAAATACAGACCCCAGACCATGAAAACAGAAGCTTGTCTGATATTCACTTTATTGTTGGGATCAGTCTTTTGCTACCGCTGTTGTCAAATTAGAATGACAAGAAACTCTTTTGGAGACCTTTTCTGATTAATGAAATTTCTTCTGTCTTTTTTTCTCAGAAAAAGCATGTGAGGGCAGGGGTGTGTGCAGTGCATATTTTTCACCTAAGAACCCATTCTTGATCTCTTGTAGCAGGAGCATGAACTTAGGACCCTGTTCAAAGAACCATGGTGGTTTCTTAGGCTTAGAAATTGGTATGGTAATATTTCATTTACCATTAATGATGAAAATCCAAAATAGTCCCAGGGGTAGTTGAGAAGTATTTAAATATAATTCTGCTTTTGGAACTTGCATATGTGGCAATTACAATGATTTGTGGCAGAAGATTTTTTAAGATTCAACCCCTCTTTTTAAATTTTTTTTTCTCTTAATGAAAAAATCCTGTCCTTACACATTTTGTCCATAGCTCCTCAAACAAACTTTACCCAACTGTTGACCAGATATTATTGCTGTGAAATATCACCAAATAATAATTCTTGCATTTTGATGCGGGCAGTGCTTCAAAATTTAATACTTTTCAAGAATGGCACACCAGCAGCACTGCACTGAAGCCACTGTAGCTTCCTTCAGGACTTGTGACTTCTCCTTGGGTTTTCATCATCCCCCAGACCAAGAACAAAACATGCATTAGTTCTCTTAATCTCCCTCCAGTTTCAAACCTCTTATACTGCTTAATAAATTAAGGGCATTTATGAAGGCCGATAGCTGGCAGGCTCTTTGTGAACAGGTTGGAAGCTCCTTGTTAAGAGTATTTCTCTCTGGGCCTGTATTCCTTCCACCCAGATTCCCATTCACTTGCATAATTTTCTATTTTTGGTATTTGGCAAAACCTCCACTATTCAAATATCCTAGTTATATTTTCTGTCTCACAGCAGTAAAGTGTTTTTGTTCATAAAATGCAGGAGTATAGTTTAGATTATGGTGTTAAAATGCTACTTAAAACTGTTCATTTTTTCATTAAAATGTTCTGCCCATCTTATTGGCCTCAGAGATACAACATATTTTCTCCATGAAGTTCCTGAGGGACAGTAAGCAATATGCTACATGTCAGTAACATCATATTAGTTCAAAAACACCTGGAATAACTCAGCTGCAAATGCTCAAATTATTCTACTTACCCACACATCTCTAATTATAAATAGGAAGCCAAGGATTTAATGAAGAATTATATATTTCTTTAATGAAAACTTTATGACAACTTAGTAGGCTGGTTTTTTTTACTTTAATTTCAATCCATTTACACAGCTGGGTGTAGCTAAGTCCCTTGGGCACACAGCAGTTCCTGGCTGGCATAAATGCAGTTCTGACTTGTACTGCTGCTGTCTGAAGCCAACATCTTCACTGTGGGGTTCTGGAAACTCAACTAAGCTTCAGAAAATGCTTTATCTCTATGTCTAATGCTAGCTGGCCAGACTGGAAGATCAGAGCTAGCTGCTCCTGATTTGTTATGCAGAGTTGCCATTAAATGGCCTTGCTTATGAACAAGATGTGGTTTAGTCACATCAGCAAATCCTTTGTTTTATTCTTCTGAAATCTAGGTCTGACTTTGGCTACAACCCTAAGAGTTGGCAAAGGTAAGAAAAGAAGTTCAGGGAAAAGTGCTTTATACCAGCTTTGTGATGAATGTTTAAAACTGAATAATATGCACCCCTAGTTTTAGAGAGCTAAATATGATGAAGAATCTGAAAACATTTGTAAGATAAATTTTGCACTGATCTGAAAAAAATAGATTAAAAATCCTCTTACTCAGCATGCATCAAAGGCTTAATGTGTCTATCACTAGTTCCTGAAATCAATGGATCAGAGCACAGCAATGTGAATCAAATACAGTTCTGAAAGTACTCTGCTTTCTTAGAAAATCAAAGATAAAATCAAAGATAAAAATATAGGCACTGCCTCTGTTTGTTATTATTGTTATTTTTTCAGTTTTGTTTAGAATATTAGATTGAACAATAATATTATTATTATTTTCATAATACTCTGGTTTTGATTCATTCCCATCTCTGACTATTTCTGTAGAGATCCCAGCATCTTCACCATCCTGGTTCTTACAAGGGCCATAAACTCTGCAAAACTGAAGCAGAGATCCTCCTACCAATGTTTTTTTTTATTACTTTGTTTTCTGCGTAGAAGAATTTTGCCCCCAACGATAAATGTTTTCACTGTTGAAAGATGCAGACAGAGCTGCAGTGGAAATCAGTGTGCAATCCATTCCATCTGTGGGTAAACACAATGTTAGATTTCTTTTCAAATGCAAACAAGAGATGATTTTCAGACATGATTTCTTTAGAGTAAATTTAAATGTGAGAATTCATACAGCATAATAAAAATGTCTAGCAGTTTAAAGCAAAAAATGTTTTATCCTTGAGAAATGCTTTTATAATTCAGAAAGTGATTAGAACAATACATTGTCTCTTTAACATGAGCCATGATATCCTAGGGATTGACTGTCCTATGGGACTCCCAAGCTGCTTTTTCCTCATAATCTTTCTAGAAAATGACATAAATTAAGTAAATAAAAAAATATAAGTAGAATTATACGCAGGTGTTGAATGAGCCCTTAGCCCAGCATAAAAATATTGTGTACAAAGTACCCAGGCTCAAGTTCAATTAAACTTTGAGGTGACTTTCAGGAAGAGAATTAAGAAGCAGCAATTGTAATAATGAAAATCTCCCAGGTGTTAATGCTAGTTTTGCATCATCAGCTTCTAATCAATCATATCTTTTTCTTTTGAAAAGGAAGAAAACACATAGTGCAAACATACCTGATTCATGAACGTGTGATTCCACCTAGACACTACTACTGAATTGTGATGATGCAAGGTATTTAACAACCAGGGAAGTAATATTCGGGTAACTTGACATCTGAAAACTCAGTTATCTAAATAAGTTTCTTTTTTCCCCCCCAGGACTTTCAGAGGTGATGTAAGTCATGTGCTTAATTTCTGCACTCAGTGCTTTGAACTGCCACATATAGAAGAAAATCTATGTTAATTGTTTTAAATCACAAAAACATAAATAGAAACAAACTTGTGAATTTATTGACCAGTAAACTGATCTTATAAAGTAAATAGCTTAATTTGCCTCAAAGCCTTCCTTTTCTATCTAACTCCAGCTGATCTGCTCAGTATCTAAATCTACTAGCATAGATTTTTTTAGTAGCTACATTTTTGGCGTTACTAACTTCCAGGAAAATAAATTCAACCAAGAGAAATTGTATTCACTGGAAGTAATAGCTTAATAGTATAACGTTGTTTAGACTTTTCTTCTAACAAGTATAGTATGACTTCTAAGTTTTTTTGGCTCATTTGATTTCATGTCTTAATTTTTTCACTGTGTTCCAAATATAATAATCCATTTTTTATGTCTAAAGCATTTCCTTATTTTATGTTAAACCTTAGTCAAACACTTTATACAAAATAGTTCCAAAGAAAAGAACTTTCAGATTTCTTGAAGATAATATTGCATAATGATTATCAAAAATGGACTCTTTTAGGACAATGTTTGAGATCTGGAAATCCTCATATAAATACCTGGTTTATCAGTCTAAGTGAAAAGAAATCAGTCTGAAATGCCTGTAATTTATGACAGTTACAGTTGAGAACACGATCAGGATGGATGCAGCCTTTATCTGGCTAGGGTGAGAAGGAATAAGGGGGGAAGGGAGAAAGGGAGAAAGGTACACCCCTGGGTGTCTCAATTAGCTGCTACATATATATTTCACTCTAGAAAGTGCAAATAGGGTGGCTACATCCCTTTATCCTGCCCTGCAATGTCTCTGGCCAAAGCCAAGAAATGCTTTTCTTGCAATTTACAGGTCATCTGTGGGTAAAATTCAGACTCCACTGAATTCAGTAAGTAAACAAATACTAGCTTGCTTATTCTGAGTAACAGTTACCAATTTTCTAGATAAAGAAAAGCGATATTTTCAAAGGTAACGGTTTGCATGTTGCACAATTGTATGTCACGAAAATACAACAGGATCTCTGTCACTTTGGTTGTAGAGATTTTGTTTTGGTATGCTGCAACTAAGAACTAGTCTATGCAGTCAAGAAAAATCACATTGAAGACTCTTTACATAAAAGTGAAAGCGATCAAATTTGAAAATGAAGACAACCATTTTGGACTGAATCCCATAAGCTGCTGTGTTCTGATTTCTCACACAGAAACACAGCATGTGTTTTGTTTCATTCTACCCTCTTATCTTTAATTAGATATTTGACTTCAAACAGTGCGCTAACGGAATTAGGCAAAATAGTAATGATAGGCATATGAGCCTTGGTTTAACTTAGAACTGGAAAAGACTGTTTACATCTACTAAACAATAGAGTTTTAGTGAGAAAAGCACATTTACAACATAAATACTTTTATTACCTAAACTGTGTTTTATGTGTAATCAAAGGTAACTTTTAATCAAAACTCAAGTGAATTTAACAGCAAATTCTTGCAAATGAAATGTTTTAATTTTTACAAAATGGCTTTTTAATTGGCATAAGTAATTATATACCCTTCAATAAAAAATCAGCTTTTTTATGTGCTTCACTAAATAATTTGAATTTCACTAAAAGATAAAATTGGTTTTTGTTTTTGTTTGGTAGAGAAAATTTTTTATCAAAACTTAGATATCGTATGAAGCTTAGAAAGAGGAATACTGGTAATTGAAGATAATGCATGGAGTATCTGGAGTTAGCAGAGCATACAGGTCATATTAAAGTTTCATATCATACTTCTAAAACAAATAGGTTATCAAACTATATAACTTTGGGGTCTTAGACAAACTCAGTTAAAATAGTTCAAATTGCATATGTGTCTTGGTATTACTTTATGATGCTGAATTGTAGTCCTATTAATCTGTTTAGCCCAAAAATAAGTTTTGCACCTTTAAGATTGGTTCTGAGGGTAAAGTGGAGGAGTGAAGAAACTTGGAATTTGTTATCAGAAACTGCAGTCATTCCTCCACATTCCTGCTCCTGGACTGTGTTGTCTCTGGACAGACAGTGAGAGAGAGCTGACCTTTGCTTTTAGTTTTAGCTCGCTAAGGCAGAGAAGTTCCCTGGACTGTGGTTTTTCTTTTCTTGGACCTGTTTAAACCTGCTCTGGACTGAAAACCCAGAAGAGCACCAGGAACTCCCACCTGTGGCCAGCAGGCTGGACCTGGGCCTTGACATTTTCAGCGCTGGAGGAGCTGATAAGTGAGGGAGTTGAGCTACAGCCCACCAAGGGAACTTTCTGAGTTTGTCATCTCTTCAGAGCAGCGAGAGGTTTTATTGATTAATAGTGTTCTCTTTTTTTTTTTTGTGCTGTTGAATGCTTTGTCTGTTAAATAAACAGGTTTTTTTCCACTTTTCTCCAAAGAACTATTTTCCAGAACTGGTTGGGGGAGAGGGCCACTCGAATCTGCTTTCTAGAAGAATCCCTTTAGAGGTTTTCTCCCAAATTTGCCCTAAACCAGGACAATGTGTTTTTCATTTAGACAAAGCAAACACAGTTTTCTTTCAAAATAAAGTTTATCAGCCTTTTTGTTTGCCACGATCCCTATGATCAAATTCCAATATAAAAAAGCAACAAAAACCAAACAAGCAAAAAAACACCAACTAACCAACCGAAAATATTCTGCTAATTTTTGAAATCAAATCTAATTCTATACAAAAATTTTGACACAAAGATAGTTAAATTAACATATATTGTTAAATGCAGTGATGTAAAATTCTAATTTTAGATTCTGGTCTTAAAAAAAGAAGTCATGCTGTAGAAGTGTGTACCTAAGGAGGTACTTGGAGAACATAAGGAAGTTAGCAAGCTGACCCAGTAGCTCATGGAGAGGGTTTAGCATTTGTGTAATCAAGAATTAGTGGATGTGTGAACGGCAGAGTATGGAGATAGCAGCAACTGCACTTTTCCTTCTTGTTTTCAGAGAAAAGCCTATGCATAATCCAACAGAAGCAGAAAAAACCGAAATATTCAGTAGGAGAATTGGGCAGTATTAGTGAAATAGAGTAAAATATAGGAAACAGAATTTCATAAAGAAACATAGATTGAGTATTGAATTTTAAATGCTGGGATTTTCTGGCTTTTGGAAATCACCATCTTAACCAAATATGATGTCTTGATATAAAAGCTGAAGTCTATGGTAAATTAGAGAGATTAGTTCACAGAATGTCTGTAAAAATTTCTCTTTTTAAAAGTGTGACAGATGGTCTGAAGTTCCCCTCATTTTGCCTCACAATTGTCTCAAGGACAGATATCAGCAGCCCAGTCAGAATTTCTGGCCTGCTGGTTATGGATGAATGCCAAATAATTTTGAGGCCTAGGCAGAGTTTCTGGCCTGCCAAGCTATTGTTTGCAGGTGTGTTTGCTGCTATGGAACACTGAGTCTAGTGGAAGAAGGGCCACCTTGCCCTACTTAGCCAGCACCTGCTTTTGTAACAATAGCCCTGGAATTTCCCTACCTCTCATCTTGGCTGACTTTTCTGGGGTAACCTTTGGTGGTCCCCGCAGAAGACCCTTAATCTGTTTTACAACCACCATGACAGATGAACTAAAATGGGAGAAGCCTCTCCCTCAAGGATTGAGCCATGAAATCCCTAAATGGAGGAGCTCCCCCTCCCGCCAAGGACTGAGCCTGAAACCACTAACACGGGGGAGGCGTGTGTGGGGAGGTGAGCTGACCAAAGCAAGATGTTTGCCTGCAGGTGGGACCATTGGACCAAGAAGACAATGGTTCTTGCCTACTGCTGAGAATATGGACTGTTTGTACCCGTCTTCAATGCCTTTTGCTTCAGCGATTTCAATAGATTATTTTTTATTTTATCTGATTACCCTTAGCCAGTTCACGACCTGTTTCCCCACCCCCCTAAAAAGGACCATCAAGAACCTTGAGTTAACCAGTGTATTTTGAGATCTCCCCTGACATGACCAGGCGAACTCTGTTGACTGGACTTTGAAGGACTTCATCTTTCTACGCTTGGTAGCTATATACCTTCCTTCTCCTCCTCCCTCTCTTTCCCCTATTCTTTCCTTTTCCCCAATTCCCCTAACACATTTGCTGTGGTCATTTCAATAAAGGTGCATTTGTTTTTGATTATTACTGCACTGCCCTTTCTGTGTTGGTTTTTTGCACTGTGAGATCAGTTAACGAACCATCGCGAATCCTGTTCGTAGACCATCGCGACAAAAAGGGGAAGTTGTTTTTTCATAATTCACTTTTAAAAATAGATTTTATAAAATATATTCTGTAGGTCATTGAGAAAACAATATTTTGCAGATGATTGTACGTTTTTGTTAGCAAGAAATGGGAGCAGGTTTCCTATTACTATTTTCCTATTGCAAATCCCTGTTTGCAACAATTGTTGTATATTATGTACCACATTTGCATTTCAGATCAAGTTTTGTTCTACTTACACTTCCCATATTCAAAGACTTCTCAGGTCCATAAAGACTACCTTGCTTCCCCTTGTCTTTTTTTTCCCTACTTGGAAGAAAAAGGAAAAGAAGATAAATTAATAAGGACATTCGGTGCTACCTCCTCAAAGGAAAATGTGTTAAAGGTGTTATTCCTGCTGGAAACATGCCAACACTTCTCAGAAGGAAAAGGAAGACCCTGATCCAGTTGGGCCAGAGGAAGCTCCTAGAATTTATTTAAAAGTTTATACAGTAAACTCTTTAAAGTTCATAAAGATACCCATATCATAAAGATATGAAATGGGTTTTTCATAGATACTCTATTGCGTGATAAGTTTTTGTTTGTATTGAAACTCTTGAAATTACTTAAACAGTAAGTGCTGAAATACTCTTGTGATCTAAGTGCATTTTACAAGTGGCACTGGATACAAAGTAATGTACACAGGAAATTTTATAAAAATATTATATTCCAAAATCATGAGGACTAACATTTACAGATTATAATGTTTCAATATTTAATCTAGATTTATGATATGTGCTTTACCCCTATGTGTGGTAGATGTTAGGCTACAAGAAGGTATCAATCATTATGATATTTAAGCAATACACTTTTCAGGCAAGAAGGAATAAACATGTGAAAGAAAAATCAAGGAAGTTGTGTGAAATCTGGAAGTAGGTGAGATAACTTATAATAGGTTTGTGCTTTTCCCAAAAACATGTATTTCATTAATTTCAAAGTTAGCAATTGGGTTAGTCATTTTCCTTTTCCAGAAAAAGTTTTATATAGTTTTTTTATGATGACTTTGTGTGTTTTGATTAAGTAATCCAGACAATTATGTAACAGCATGGACAAGAAATATTAGTCACTTAAAATGGTAACTAATAAGAGAAATATCATTTTTTCTTAATTACTGGTAAAGGCAATTATGCTGTTTTACCTGGAAATATACACTTCTCTAAATTCAAAGTTTTAGGAAAAATGTATAAGAACCTGACTTTTTGTGCAACATGTATAAAATTATTACTGTCCTGCACACAGGCACTGCACTATTTTCATGATGTGATCAGCAAGCAGACTTCACTCCTGGCAATAACATTGTTGTTAATTTGGTCTGGTCACACTCAAGAATCTGGTGAACCTAAATTAAATTGAAAGCTATTTGTTTATAGTTATAATGGCTGTTTGGATACAGGACCATTTTTATATCGTTGGTTCCTACCAAACTAGGTAACACTTGTTTATTCCAAAACAGTCCCCGCTGAAAGAGTGTCAAACACACTTCTCCCACAATAAGCCTTCTCAGTGGGTTCATAATGAGGTTTTACATGGTTTCTCTAAGTCACTAATTCACTTCTATTGTGAAAAAGTCTGAAGGAGCTTCTAAAATCAAATAAATAAATAGTTCAATACAAAGATCCTCAGCAAATAATTTCTGAAATTAATCTTAAATATTAAATATTATCTGAAATGAAAAGTATTTTTAAAAAGTATTCTAGACTTGAAGATTTCAACAAGCTGACAATAGTGTTGAAAATGCTTCAAGTCCATGACACATTGTGACTACTAAAAATTTAATTAGATGCAAATTGAGACAAAACAAATGGGTTTTAAACTTCTTTTTTTCCTTCAGAAATAGCAAGGGATTTTTAAAATCAATATTAGTACATTGGTACAAGTTCACAGCAACAATACTGAGTTTCGGGTTTCAGGGCTTTTATTAAGAGTGAAAAATATAAGCATAAAGCCCTGACTATAGCTTTGAGCAATGGAATGACTTGGGTAATTGATCTGCCTTTCACCAAGGCAAGGACAAGGAAGTGTCTCATTTTTTTACTCATTTGATAGTGTGCAATAATGGAAGCCCTGATGGCTTAGCTGAGGTGTGTGAGTTAATGCTCTGAGGACTATGGAAGGTGGCCCAGGCACTTTGGCACAGGTGGTTCTCACAGAATGAAACATCCTCCAGGTGAGTAAATCAGGTCAAATTTATATATATATTAAATGATACAGAAATTAACTGATATGTCTTTCAGGTCAATTAATTATCATTAACTCGCTTGTGGTTTTTGCATTCGAAGTACATATTAGATTGAACAAAGATTGTGCAGGAATACATATATTCAGCAGTTATTTATGATGTAGGTGATTGAAGTACAATCTTATTTTCTGTATCATCAATGTCCTGCTGGGCAATATAAGAAGTGAAGATGAGAAAATGGAAATATATAAGACTGATATAATATATAAGACTGATGTCCCAAAAAGTCATGTTTTCAATGGAGTGTAAATTACCTGAATAAAAGTGAGAATTAAATAAAAATAAGAGTTAAGTTAAACCCATGATTTTTTTTCAATGGGCTGACCTCAAGCCCAATAAGTTGTCCAAAACTTCTGTTGAATATAGACTTCCCCTGAGGGCAGTAGATTTTATATCAAGCTGAAACTAAGGGACTGAAGTTTTTCAGAGGTTCAGTGAGCTGGTTCTTTTTCTAAAGTTCCTCCTGAAATGGAAGGCTAAAATTTAAACCAGCATACAACCTTTTAAGAATGCCCACTACTAGAACAATTTTATACATTTTAGCATAACAATAGATACAATATGTGTATTTTCATAAAAAGAAGTTGCATTTTTCTTTCATGAGAAAGAAACAAAGTAATGCTCTCATATAATGAAAAAGCACTCTGACTTCCCATTAGTTAACCTAGAAGATTTACTCTCAAGATTGCTGTAGTATGCCAATCAGAAGGAATACATTTCCCAAAGCCTTTTTACCAAGCCAGTTTTTCTGCTGAGAAGTTACTAAAGAGTCATGTATTTTAAAATAAAGCCATATATGGATTTAAAACTCTTTTACCTTTCTCTTTCTCAGTTCACAGGTATGCTTCCCTCAGCTTAAAGAAACTTCAAATATACTGTTTTGTGTACACTGAGTTCCTTGTGCCAAAAGTTTCCGATTCTGGAAAGAGATCTGGTGCACCTAACTATGTTTGACATTTCTGCTGTCAATTTAGAACTATATAGAGATTGCATAATGGAATTACATATAGATTTCAACACAAAATGGATACTCAGCCTGTCTAGTATGACATATGACAGCACACTTGGGATTCAGGTGGGGGATTTTAGCAGAAGGAGGGCTAAGAAGCTTCAACAATTCAACATCCACTCAGATTGTGACTAACACACTTCTGAGTTCCTGCAAAAGAAAACGTGAGACTATAGAAATACACCATTTTCCATACATTATTCTTGCATGATCCTTAGATGATATCTATATTTGAAGTGATTCCAGTTTGCTAAGACAAATATTGTTTTCTTCAACAGCTCATTATTTCACAACATCCTCATGTCAGACTACAAAACAACATGTCAGACACTCTGATGATTTGACATAAATAATGCCAGACATTCTGGTGATTTGACATGAGTAATGTTAAGGGATACAGAATGGTAAGAGACCAGCAGTTATGAAAATAGGTTATGAATAAGATGAACATGTACCTGAAGTTTACCCACTGTTATTTAACATCCGTGTTGTACAAGCACAAACTGTGGTAGTTTCTTTGCATTCTTGCTCTGTTGCATTGTGTTACTTCATATATAATATAGTAAACCACTATAATTAAATTGAACCAACATGCTTTAAAATCTGGGCCATAATTTAGCCTACCATGATATTCAAGATAAATATTCCTGAAACACAGTGTTAGTATTTTCTGTGCAATATAGCCCCAGAGGCCACACTTAATTCTGATAATGCAAAAAATTATATGCTGGTATTGAATTTTCTGTTTTTCTTAAATATGTTTAAAAAATATGTTTGTATAACTGTCTGCATAGTCCTGTCCTTCAGAATTAGCAACCAATGTATGATTGCTTTTGTATGTACTTCTTGTTCTGTACTAAGCAATAATCCCCTCATCTCTGATGTGTGACAATGTGGATGTCACAGCCTGGTCAGATCAGAGAGTGAGAAATCTAGGTAAGTTTTCCCAGAACTGGCCTGGGAGACTTTAGGGAGTTGAAGATAAACAATGATAGCTTAATTAATATAAACAACCTGCAGGTGTTGTTTTTTCATACTCTTTATTTTCTTGATTTTATGAAAGATTGTTTATAAAGGGTGTCTTGTTAATTAGCCAGTCAGGTGAAATGAATTAACTGAATGACCAATCAAGTCTACCTGTAGTGGAACAGTGTATAAAAAGGAGCAGTCTGAAGTAAACAGCATTCTATGCCAATTAGCCTTCTGGTGAGTCTGTGTCATTTCTTACTCAACAGTGATATGACACTGCAGCTAGCTGGAGGTGGTTTCAAAGAGTAACAAATATTTATTGGACTGGAAAATCCACAAAAAACCTGATGGTGAGTCAGTTTTAGTTAAATTCCCCAATCCCCTTCCCTAGCAAATCCTAAATTCTATTTGAAACACAAATTATATAATATCTACAAGACAATATCAAGTCCTTTACTAAGTTCAAAAAAATATAACTGCATTATTTTCCCCCAGCATAATCTTCAGATCCTTATGAAAACAGAAGTCCTGACCTCTGTGAGAAGGATTGGTCTGTTGACATTTTCAGCCTGTTCAGCTGATTCAGCTGTTGGATTAGTAACAAATTTTCTAGAGTTTGTTCTGAATCATATTTTTTAAAAGGCTGAAATTACCTACCATGCATTCACAGTAACACTAAAATTCTTTTCTAGGTATTAAATAATGTTGGAAACATTTTTTTTGCTGTTGTTGTTTGGTTTATTTTGGATTAGTGACAGAAAGGAAGGAATTTTATTTTATCAGTCCTGGAAACATGTGTAGGCAATCAGAAATTTATTTAACAAAGAATTCTTGCTTTTGGAATTTATTTTATTTTAATCTCTGAATATGGCTTAATCTCTGACTATCATAAAAAAGATTTAATTTTATTTATGCAACAAGGAATTGAAGCATAATATAAAGGTATACATAATTTTTTCTGAAAAAGCAGACGATGTGAAGATAGAAGGAAATTAGTTTTGTGTTCTGTATCAGCAATGGATACATGTGTCCTGAAATTCAGGAACACCACATGCTATCATGGTACAAGGCTTATAGGAAATAGCTAGTGGAGGCTGTTTCTAAGAAATTATTAAATTCATCAAAAGGGTAGCACATGCTGAAAATTGGTTCCTTCAATTACCTTGCAGGTGCATCAGAAAAATAAAAGAGCATGCAAGTCCTCAAGCTAAAACTCAGAGATATTTGGGCATTTATTTTATATTTCTTAGCCTTAAGTCAGTTTTCAATAGTGTAAGGTTTTCACAGGGTCCTTCTGGACCAAATATCCCTCACAGAGAAGGAAAAGTTCACAAACATGATGGGTAAACTGCCTGAAGGGCTAGGCACAAAGACTTGGACGAATTGAGGCAATGTTTGGCTGCTGGTTTGTTTCTAGTGGGGATCAGTTTTTGGGCCAGCTTCTCCATGTTTTTATCAATGATCTGGACACAGAAGCTGAGTGCACGCTAAGTTTGCTGATGATACTAAACCACAGGGAGCCATAGATTCCCTTGAAGATAAAGTGACCTTACAGAGAGAGAGGATAGCTTTGAATGCTGGGAATCCTGTGATTTTACAGTTCACTACTTTTTACTGTTGACCAGGGGCAATACTCAGAACCAACATAGTAATGGTGAAAACGATGGAAAACATCCAAAGAGTTTCTTGTGCTTTCAAGACACAGACATCTGAAAGTTCATTCATTCCTTCATTTCTGAATGTACAAGATTTCTTTCACAATTACCTGTAAGGAGAAAGTTGAGATTAAAGATTGTATTAATTTAACATATGCATGCAGAGACTAACATTATTTACTTCTTTGTGTCAAAGTTGAATAAATATATAAGCACACCTCTGGTTCTCTTATAGAAAATCAGAAATAAAGGAAAGGAATGATTCTTATTTATTAACTTCTTTTGAGCTTCCTTTCTTTCCATTTTTATATGGTATGGAAATTGCATACTACAGGGTTTATCAGTGTTGCTTGTCTGATCGCATTTTTCTTCTCAAATCAGAGGCAGATTGTCAGAAGCAGTGAGATGATGCCTTTTTAAAGGATGCCTATCACCAGTTCAGCTGTTTTACAGAAGATGGAGGTTTTGCTTTTCTGAGATTTGTTCCCATCTTACAGGCATCTCTCTGCAGAGAGAGTGTTTTTGAACATGTTCTGGTTCTGCTACCCATGTTCAGAACCTACCTCTTTGTCTTCTGTGGTAGATAGGGTTTAGGTAGCTAGATCCAGGACTCAAGTGCTTCCATCTGCCTCAGTGCTTAAATTCATGACATGTCTATATCCCCAAAACTCTCACTCAGGAAACAAAATCCTAGTAAAATCTTAGGAAACCAATCCTACTAAAATCAAGATCATTTTTCAGGAGTACATATCTTGCAGGATTTAACAGATTAAACCTAGAGATAAGAATGAATGGTTGTGAAGTTCTCAAAATATAAATTATTATTATCACAGAAAAGTGTTATTTATAATTTGCACTGGCTAAATTCTGACTGTCTTGAAAACAGATATTCCCTAAAATAGGTATTTCTCATTAGGTGGATGTATTTAAGAGACACATATATGTTGCAATCAGGGACATAGCAATGGCCTTGGCAGTGCCAGATTAATGATTAAACTTGATGATCTTAAAAGTCTTTTTCAACATAAATGATTCTGTATTTCTATGAAAAAGTGAATAAACTTCATGAAGTGTGCATTGGAAAGAGCAGATTCTAATTTCCTCTCTGCCTGATGCATCCAGGAGCAAGCCTTGCTCTTAAGCCAAATGAACCCCTTAAAATTTGCTGTAAATTAAAAATGTTCTCAATCTTCACACAAATTTTTACTTTTTCCTCTATTTATTATCCGTGAGCATATATAATTTTGAAGGCTATACAGAGAGAGCAAATAAAATGAGATTTACTCTGTTTTTTAAAATTTATAGTACTATAGTAGTATAGTAGTTATATTTACTATATAACTGTATATATTATACTATATAACTTCAACACACAGGAGTCATTGCTCATCTCTTTTGCAGATGTATTGTACTCCAGAAAAATATATAAACTGGCAAAATATAGAGACATCTTATGAGCACTTTAAGGAAGGATAGAGAATTTTTCTTTTTCTGGTCTAAAACAGGGAGCACAGGAATATGAATTAACTCTACTCAGTTCCCTACACATTTGATGCCTATTTGAAATTTAATGTTGGTAAATTGCAATCATTTTAGATAAGTATCATCTAGTTAATCTGACTGACTCCAAGAAACAGCCCAAACACAGTTGTGGTTGAAGCAGATCATTGTGTCTGCAGTTTATTTAAGCAGATTAATTTTTGTTGCTCAAAGAGTCTGTCATACCCCAGGGATGTGCTGAAATAGTTTCATTGTAATCAGAGGCTCTGTGCACATGAAGGATTTGTTAAACTCATTCTGATCAGTTCATTAAAAGCTTGAAAGCCATTTGAGATCCTTCTATACTGATTGGATTTCACTCAAAATTTCTAATTCACAGTAATAAATATAGAGTAAAAGTTACAATGGGGAAGAAGGACAAATAATATCAATTTTCCTGCAATTTATATTCTTTGAACAGCACTGTCTCTCCTATGATGTGACCCAACAATTCAAGAGCACTCATAAAAAGGATTTATTATAGGTCCCCATTTTTCTCTCAGGCATATCTTGTATATGTATTTGTATGCAAGAAATATTCACAGAGGATATTCTATCTCAGAGTTTTGAAGGCTCTCAATAAAAAATTTTAAAGCTAGGCTTTCTTTCCTTATTTATACATCTGATTTTCAATGCTTTGTGGTAGAATAAGTGTTCTCAGTAACAGTGAACCAACACCACGAAGTTCTACTTTATTTCAAGTGGTTTTATCCCATTAAAGTTCTGTATGATAAAAAATGAGTTGGAAGTGACTTTATCAGTGTCTTGTATCTAAGGTGCTATGTATGTGAAATGTATAGAATCATAATGTTAGCATTTGTGATGATATATTCTGTTCTATATTGTCACTGTTAAGAAGCAAAGAAGGTTGCTATAAAAGTAAATGAACCAGAGGGAGAAAAGCACGTTAACCAAAAAAAAAACATGTATCTATAACCAGTCATTAAATCTTAAAATCATTGAATCAAATGCAAAAGGAACATTTAAGCTTCCATTTCAAATTTTTATGCAAGTCAATTAAGTGTTTCATCTGTTTAAAGAAGAATATAAATGTGTTGGTCTTCCAGGATCAGATAAAATTCCCCTTAGCCAACTATTTTTTTTAGGGTTCAAGACCTAGGAAAGATGGTGAAAACAAAAAAGTTCACTGTAATATTTCCTCAACATTTGCCAGGTCCCATCGGGGCCATCCTAAAATAGACAAGGTATCTGTCCATACATTTATGAACCACATGCAAAATGGAGAAAACTATTGCCTATGGTTTCTATAATATTCTGGTAATGGGAAATGATACCTGACCCAGTGAGAGCCCATTTAGCTGGTGTTAGCAGAACATAAGTGCATGGATCTTCTCTCACAAGTGTTCCAGAACATTATAGGGGTTTGGTGTCTTCCTTTCACTGTTAGCTTGAACTCTTCAATCTCATTTCAATCAATGACAATCTCATTTGCAAGTTAAATTTTTATTTATTTATGAACTCATAAGGTTAAAAAAATACAACAGGGGACCAGTCTGCTTTGTGCGGACTAGTTAACAATAAAATCTCTACAGAAATCTAATTTTTCTTATCAGATTTGCTTCTAAGTGTCCTGCTGTATGTGCAAACAATATCCTGGGAGGGAGTTCCCTCTGGTGACATGATTTTATTACTCCTACTTTTATGCTTTTGAGAAATGATACTTTCATGTAAATTTAAACTTAAAAAAACATGGTTTGTTGTAATGTTTTTACTTACAGTGGTCAGATAATGCATATTTTATTTTATTTCATTGAAACTGCTTTGATGTTATCAAGCACAATGGGTTCCAAACAGGCACAGGGAATCTTGTATTCTTCTGTATGATGTGAAGAAGCAATGACTTCTTAGAAAGGGAAAGATGGGTGGGCAAATGTTTCTGGTTCTTGTACCTTTGGCCTTCAGAATACAATTTGGCGCTCTGCTGTTCCTGCTAGACACTGAAACAAAATGTTTCAGTGTCAAAACAGAGATGAAGTTCAACTGTCTGTCTTGCTGAGATATGGACTGTGAAGCCCTGTGACCAAGGACTAAGGAGGCTCTGGGAACTTGCCAGGGAGGGACGAGTACCCTGGGGAGCTCAGTCACCCACGTCCCTCCTCTGGTGCTCAGTGGCAGCCGCAGCAGAACCGGTGCCTTTTGCACTCCCTCCGGCAGCTCTCACTCCAACAGACCCCACAGAGGTAAAGCATGTGGCAGCTTGTGGGTGTCTGCTGGGTGCAGGTCTGCAGCAACAGATGAATCCCAGAAACCTTTTCCTTTTCTGTCTCTAGACTGAACATTTCCTCAGGAGGACAGTCTGCCAGCCCGCACTCACTCAAGAGAAGACAGCAGTGTTAAACATCCCTGACACATTTGTTTATTCAGAGAATTTTCTGTTAGGATTTTCCATGTACAGATTAAGAATGCTGCACAGTCAATCTTTCTGTTGTTTTGCTCCGTTTCCTGCAACAACCCTAGCAAATAAAAAGGGATGGGTACAGAAATTATAAAATACAGAATGTAACTAACTTTTTGCATGCTTAGAATTATGTGTGGGTTCAGTCAGATTTGAAGAACAATATCCACTTTGTAATACCTACTTAACACATCCAAAGTTCGCTATTATTATGGTAATGAGTGCTTTCAAAGGACCCCACTCTCACATACAGTAGCATATGAAACAGCTTTGTGTCTTGAAAACAGATGACTGACAAGCCCCAGATATACAACAGTTCTTTCTTCCCTTGCTCTAAGTCCTTGTAGGTTTTCTTGAAGCATCATACAGTTCAAAGGTATCACAATTTTTAATGTCGTTTTGAATAATATTTCCTTCCTTCCTTCCTTCCTTCCTTCCTTCCTTCCTTCCTTCCTTCCTTCCTTCCTTCCTTCCTTACTTCCTTCCTTCCGCCACTTCCTTCCTTCCGCCACTTCCTTCCTTCCGCCACTTCCTTCCGCCACTTCCTTCCTTCCGCCACTTCCTTCCTTCCGCCACTTCCTTCCGCCACTTCCTTCCTTCCTTCCTTCCTTCCTTCCTTCCTTCCTTCCTTCCTTCCTTCCTTCCTTCCTTCCTTCCTTCCTTCCTTCCTTCCTTCCTTCCTTCCTTCCTTCCTTCCTTCCTTCCGCCACTTCCTTCCGCCACTTCCTTCCGCCACTTCCTTCCGCCACTTCCTTCCGCCACTTCCTTCCGCCACTTCCTTCCGCCACTTCCTTCCGCCACTTCCTTCCTTCCACCACTTCCTTCCGCCACTTCCTTCCTTCCGCCACTTCCTTCCGCCACTTCCTTCCGCCACTTCCTTCCTTCCTTCCGCCACTTCCTTCCTTCCTTCTGCCACTTCCTTCCTTCCGCCACTTCCTTCCTTCCTTCCGCCACTTCCTTCCTTCCTTCCTTCCGCCACTTCCTTCCTTCCGCCACTTCCTTCCTTCCGCCACTTCCTTCCTTCCGCCACTTCCTTCCGCCACTTCCTTCCGCCACTTCCTTCCTTCCTTCCTTCCTTCCTTCCTTCCTTCCTTCCTTCCTTCCTTCCTTCCTTCCTTCCTTCCTTCCTTCCTTCCTTCCTTCCTTCCTTCCGCCACTTCCTTCCGCCACTTCCTTCCTTCCGCCACTTCCTTCCTTCCTTCCTTCCGCCACTTCCTTCCGCCACTTCCTTCCGCCACTTCCTTCCGCCACTTCCTTCCTCCCTTCCGCCACTTCCTTCCTTCCTTCCTTCCGCCACTTCCTTCCTTCCGCCACTTCCTTCCTTCCTTCCGCCACTTCCTTCCTTCCTTCCTTCCGCCACTTCCTTCCTTCCGCCACTTCCTTCCTTCCGCCACTTCCTTCCTTCCGACACTTCCTTCCTTCCTTCCGACACTTCCTTCCTTCCTTCCGACACTTCCTTCCTTCCTTCCTTCCGCCACTTGCTTCCGCCACTTCCTTCCTTCCTTCCTTCCTTCCTTCCTTCCTTCCTTCCTTCCTTCCTTCCTTCCTTCCTTCCGCCCCTTCCGCCCCTTCCGCCCCTTCCGCCCCTTCCGCCCCTTCCGCCCCTTCCGCCCCTTCCGCCCCTTCCGCCCCTTCCGCCCCTTCCGCCCCTTCCGCCCCTTCCTTCCGCCCCTTCCTTCCTTCCTTCCTTCCTTCCTTCCTTCCTTCCTTCCTTCCTTCCTTCCTTCCTTCCTTCCTTCCTTCCTTCCTTCCTTCCTTCCTTCCGCCACTTCCTTCCTTCCTTCCTTCCTTCCTTCCTTCCGCCACTTCCTTCCGCCACTTCCTTCCGCCACTTCCTTCCGCCACTTCCTTCCGCCACTTCCTTCCTTCCGCCACTTCCTTCCTTCCGCCACTTCCTTCCTTCCTTCCGCCACTTCCTTCCTTCCGCCACTTCCTTCCTTCCGCCACTTCCTTCCTTCCTTCCGCCACTTCCTTCCGCCACTTCCTTCCTTCCTTCCGCCACTTCCTTCCTTCCTTCCGCCACTTCCTTCCGCCACTTCCTTCCGCCACTTCCTTCCTTCCTTCCTTCCTTCCTTCCGCCACTTCCTTCCTTCCTTCCTTCCTTCCTTCCTTCCTTCCTTCCTTCCTTCCGCCACTTCCTTCCTTCCTTCCTTCCTTCCTTCCTTCCTTCCTTCCTTCCTTCCTTCCTTCCTTCCTTCCTTCCTTCCTTCCTTCCTTCCTTCCTTCCTTCCTTCCTTCCTTCCTTCCTTCCGCCACTTCCTTCCTTCCGCCACTTCCTTCCTTCCTTCCTTCCTTCCTTCCTTCCTTCCTTCCTTCCTTCCTTCCTTCCTTCCTTCCTTCCTTCCTTCCTTCCTTCCTTCCGCCACTTCCTTCCTTCCGCCACTTCCTTCCTTCCGCCACTTCCTTCCTTCCTTCCGCCCCTTCCTTCCTTCCTTCCTTCCTTCCTTCCTTCCGCCACTTCCTTCCTTCCGCCACTTCCTTCCTTCCGCCACTTCCTTCCGCCACTTCCTTCCGCCACTTCCTTCCGCCACTTCCTTCCTTCCGCCACTTCCTTCCTTCCTTCCCCACTTCCTCCCTCCCTCCTTCTCCATCTTCCTCTCTCCCCATTTCTTTTATTTTATGATCTATTGGAAAGCAAAATTACTTTGTATGGCTTCATAGCATTCTTCACCACAGTACATACCTCAAATCACAATTTTACTTAGTATCCAAAGTTTTTCTGATCTAATCACTAAAAGACTTTCTAATAGGGAGATTTCTTGAATGATTACTTGGATATCCAAGAGAAAATTTTGCAACTATATGACTACTTATGTGCAGATAGTGGCTAAAGATGTAAAGAAATAAAAACCTTACATACATTCCTGAAAAATATTCTGCATGTATAAGTAATGGAAATTGTCTTGAAAAGCCATGTTTTGGAAAAATACTTTTTATTTTAGAGAAAACTATAAATCTAGCTAACAAAAAAAACAAGATTGAAGGATATTTTGGGCAGCCAGTGAGCAGGGAAAGGATCAGAAAAAGTACAAACTGACACCTATCATCTAAAAAAACTTGTAAAAAATCCATTTATCTCTATAAGATTCAGTGGTTGCTTCAGGAGGAAAGAAGGAAAATGAAGGAAAGATTTCTTCAAATACTGTTTTACAGCTCTGCCTTGAATAGCATAACCTCGTGGTTATTAAAATCAAGAATGATGCCATGGGTAAGGTGATAAGAACAAATGAGTTTCAACTATACCATATTTTAATAGTGCCATATATTAGGATGAACTAGACTGTGACTATGCTGTATGATTGTTCCCACTATATTCTATTTTTGTTCCTGCTCTTTTTAAGACGAATCTTCAACCATTTCCCAATGAAGTATAGGGACATTTATGCCATTTTAACTGATTGTTAAGTTCACTTAATCATTTTCACTTGATGTTAAGTTATTGTTAACTCATATGTCCAATATATATCAAGACTTATATCAGCCCAAGAATATTATTCATTTTCTCAAATAGCCCATTGATCAATTCTTTCATTAAAAAAAAAAAACAACAAAAAAACCCAAACAAACCCAAAACCAGCACACAATATGACCCTGCCAAACTATATACCTACCATTTTATCCTATCACCCATGCAAACACTGCTGGAGATCAATTTTTTTCAGGACTGCCTTTATGTCAAATCAGCATCACCACCCCAGTCAGGTTTTCAGTGGTTAAAGTGTCTTAGTATTTTGTTTCTTGGATATATCCCCTGATGTAAGATGAGTGAAGTGAGGACTAAATTAATGGTTCTATCACTGGTTTGTGAATGCAGCAGGAAGTCTTCATGACAACCTTGCAAACACACATAGATTGTGAATCCGTCTGAATATTCCTAAAGAACAAAAATCCTCTGTTTAGAGGAAACACTGTTTTGAGCAGGTTTAACAAAATAATAGACATATTATTTGGCAACTGGGTGCTAAAATTTATTTACAAAATTTTGGATAGCAGGGCAGAGATTGAAATTATTTTTATTTAGCTTCACGTCTTTTCTGTTGTGTGTTATGCATGTTAAAAGCAAATTGCGTGAAATACAGGGTGTTAACTACATCAACATAACTAAGAGCAGAAAAATGTGCCTGGTTTGATAAGTGTATAATATACCCATCCTCATGTTCAGGATTTGAGAGAAAACAATATGACTATTTGGAGCTACTTGTATTGTAAAAATGATAGTCATAAATGAAAAAATAACCCTCCTGATTGTGTGGTAATTGCAAAAAAATTAGTTGCTTTAAAAATTCAAGTACATGTTTGTCCTTCAGGTAGAAGAGCAGGCAGTTTTCCTCATTAGGTGCTAAATTCAATTTTATTCTCAGTTTTAAAATGGCTGTGAAAACGACAGTTGTTTATGGGGTAGGGGTTGGTGTGCTCTCAGATGTTAGCAGTTCTTGATGGACTACTGAACATGAGGAGCTCAGTTTCATAATCTGACTGAATGGATTCAAATCAGAGACAGGCTGTACATGTAGATATATGTTAGCAGGGGAAAGGAGAGAGACATTCCTACAAGAAAAGTCTCTGTATCTTGGACATGCCAGAGATTGTAGAAGAAAGGAGTCTCATATTTTCTTTTCACACTTGAATGTCCTAGAAAGTAAAATCTAATTTGTGTATGTATATATATAATTATAGTTATGGAAAATTATATTGGTTTAAAGTCCTCTGTTGATTTATAAAAGTAATGACGCCCCTGTTTTTTCCATCAGTACCCACATCCAGGAAAGAAATAATTCACACCATAGCCAGTTTAAACCTGTGCACAAAATTACTGGGCATTCAAAATAGATTTGCACTTAGCTGGGCATTTGGGTCTACTGATTTGTTTTTGTTGAGTTTCATTTGTTTTTCTCTACTGAAGATGCTATCTTGAATCACTTTTGTCTGTTTGAATCCTCTTCTAGGAAACTTAGTTCAAAAGTTACTTCAGAAGAACTGAAGAGAAAGGGAAGAATTGGCAGTGTACAAGTCCAAACAATATAGTAATTTCAATAAGTTTACTTGTTCACTAATACCTAGGAAGACCAATATTATTTCATTTTATGTTTTCAATCTATTTAGCTATAAGTGAAATAAACTTTCCTTGTGTTTGTCAACTGCTGAGGCTTCGAGGAATTATTTTTCTGAGCATGGATTCTTAAATCCTGGTGTGGTGTAAACTTAATGGCACATAACAATAGTCACTGCTATGTTAAAGATGTATGGAGAAGAAGTTTACTACATGGTAGACTGTAATGTGCCTGGGAAAACAACTTGCTTATGCTGATGATCTTGATGCTGCAGTGGGCACTAAAAAGCTCTTGCTGTTGCCAGTTTGCAAAGTCAAGCAGTGTTGCTCAGTCTGTGCCAAAAAATCCTACTATTCTTCTTGCAAGATTTAACATAAAAGCAGGTCACTGAACATTAGCTGTTACTCCATAAGATTGAAATCTGTAAATGGCACAGAAGAAATGGAAGAAAAGAGCAGAGCCACCTCTTTTTTACTAAGAGGTATTTTGTCCATTTTAAGAATGAAAATGTGCCAGTCAGATCTTACTGTCTTATGTGTGCCAACATTCAGGGACTTTTTTCACTTTATTCTGCTAATGTAGAAATGTGTGATGTTGGGAAAAAAAAGTTCAAAGATGTTGCAGTGAGGGAAGACTCGGGACACTCAATATGAGAATCAGCAAGCTTTGTTTATTGATTAGAGCATCAGATATTTATGCACAATAAGTAATAAGCTCATGCATATTCTGTAAACAAAGCAGTCTATAGGTTATACTATAGATATCAGTTCTTCTTCATTCCTTAGGAGTTACATCTCTTTTTTCTCATGTCTTTTTCTCAATTACAGCACTTTGTTATTGTAATACAGCTATGCTTCAAGGCCACAGTGTCTTTGCAGGTGCAGGGACTAGATTGGCTGGGTTTGGTACTTTTCCAGTCCTTGGTCAGCTAACCAGAGCATGTCTACGTTACCTCTGTCACGTAGCCATTGCTCCACACAAAGAGAAACCACATTTGTGAATAGCATGATGGGGGGGCATTTCTAAGTACAATGGAAGTAAGCAATGCTTCTGGTGAAAATCAGTTTGTACATGGATTATCTGGTGTACATTATTTGGGGTTTTGACCATGTTCTGTTCAACAACTGATGGGATGGATGCACCTTTCTTAGAGAGAGGAATATGAATTCTAGCACAGGAGGTAGATTGCTCATTAATAGATCTTCAAAGTAGTTTGGAAGGAACAGAGAGAAAATACCAGGCTAGCCAGTGATGACAGTGTGACAAAACTTTAGCCAACAAGCCGTAATAGGATCCCTCAATCTGCTTCATGAGATGTTGCCTAAAAAACACCATATCTGAAGTTTTCCCACTAATGTAGAGAGCATGAGGAATAAAAGAAGATGAAGCTTTGTCTTAGTTGCAGAGATTTCACACCACTGGCATAAGTGAAACCTTGTGGGTTTCTGGTGTCTGGTGTGTCCTGATGGACAGTTCCCAGCTCTGTAGGACAGATAGGCACAGCAGAAGAGGCAGAGAGGTGGAACTATATGTAACAGAAACAATAGAACATATGCAGCTCTCAGCAGGCAATGGCACAGTTGAGACCCTCTGAGTAAGAATCAAAAAATATGATGTGGATGTCACTGTGAGAGTCTACTACAGACCTCCTGTGCTAGTTTGAAGGTAAACCAGTGGGAGGAATTAATTCCACGCAAATACCTTGCTAGAGATTTCAAGTCAGAGCTACAATTTAATAGGAAAATTACAATAAGGGCAATAGTCCAGAAACATTGGCTTAAACAGGCAAAGCCAGAATATGACTTGAAAGCCTGTTGGTCAGGATGATGATAGCTGTCTGATTGAATGGGGTTTGCAGTCCCATTGGAGTGATAAATGCTGTCTCATTGAAGTGCTGGTAAGTGGTGGTCCTGTGGAAAGATCTGGTCCTTCTCTGGAGGTCCAGTGATAGCTATCAAGCTCTGGGAATCTAGTTATTGTCCTCTTAGAACCCAGTGGTCATATTGTGGTGTCCCGAGTCCCAGATGATACACAGGCAGGAATGCTGGTTACTTCAGCCAGGGCTGGGAATTTTACAGTGGGAGGATGTAATTCCATGAACTATTCCAAGGGGTCCGTGATGGCCCATTAGCAGGGATGACCCCCTTGTCCCCCCCTTTGGCTTCCACCTTTAGGCTGGGTGTGCATTGGACAGCTGTTGAAAGTGACCCACCACTAACAACTCATCAGAGGGTGATGTAGATGGTGGTAGAACACGTACTTTGGTTACACCTTACATTTGTAACCCAAGATACTTCCTACCTGTGGTGACGACACTGATGGATTATACTTTGAGGAACTAAAGGATGTTTCCAAGTCAACTGCCCTCGTCTTTATGGGAGATTTCAACTTGACCAAAATCAGCTGGGATCATCAAAGAGCTGGTACAACCCAGGCCGTCCCTGATTTTCTACTTGTCAACAGACTAGACCTCATGAGCAAAATGGAGACTGACAACTGTCTTGGACACAACAATCATGTAGAGACTGAACTTAAAATCTCAACAAGCTAGCAAAACCTCAGCTGTGACCATGAACAGACTTCAGGTTCCTCAGGGAACTGGTAATTAAAGTCCCCTGTAAAAATGTTATTGCAGGGGCTAGGGTCCATCAGTGGTGGTTACTTTTTAAACATGACCTTCTAAAGGAGCAGGGGGGCAGAGAAGACCTGCAGAGAGACCTCAAAAAATTAGAGAGATGGGAAATCACCAACCAACCATACAGAGTTTAACAGTCTCAAGGGCTGGATTGTGTATCTGGGACAGGACAACCCTCAGTGTGTGCATGGACTGGGGATGAGATGCTGAAAAGCAGTGTCATAGAAAGAGACCTGGGGGTCCTGGTCAGTGGAAAGTTGAATTTGAGTCGGCAGTGGGCCAACCATGTTCTGGGTGGCATCAGGCCCAGCATCACCAGCTGGGCAGGGGAGGCGATTGTCCCACTCTGCTCTGGGCTGGGGCAGCCTCACCTCAAGTCCTTGGGCAGTTTTGGGTGCCATAAGAAAAAAGGACATTAAGATATCAGACAATACTCAAAGGAGGCTGTCCTGGTTTAGGGCAAATTTAGGAGAAAACCTCCAAATTAGGTCCCTCTAGGAAAGTAAATTCAAGTGGCCCCTCCACACACTGGTTTGGGAAAATATGTCCTTGGAGAAAAGTGGGAAAAACTATTTATTCAACAAGCAAAGTATTCACAAGCATAAAAAACGAATACTATTAAACAATAAAACCTCTCACTGTTCTGAAGAGATGGCAAATTCAGAGAGTCCTTGTTGTGGAGTGTAACTCAGCTCCCTCAGTCTCTTAGTCCCTCCAGCACTGGAACGCAGCATCCCGGGCTCCGACAGGTGCGAGCTCCCGGTGTTTTTCTGGGTTTTCAGTCCAGAGCAGGCTTGAATGATTCCAAGTAAAAGAAAAACCACATTCCAGGGAACTTCTCTGCCTTAGCTAGCCTTAGACTAAAAGCAAAGGAGAGCTCTGTCCCGCTGTCCGTCCATGCCGCAGAGAACACAGTCCAGGAGCAGGAATGTGGAGGAGTGAGTGCAGTGCCTGAAAACAAACTGCGCGCTTCTTCTCTCCCCCCTTCACTCTCTGGAACGAGTCTCAAAGGTGCAAAACTTAACATCATGCATAAACAGAACAGATGATTGGGGATGCAAGCACCATACAATCACCCAAAGACAAAGGCCCACAGGGATGGTGAAGGGCTCTGAGGGGAAGCCAAATGAGAAGCAGGTGAGGTCACTTTGACTGCTCATCTTGGAGAAGAGAAGACTGAGGGGAGATCTCACTGAGGTCTTCAACATTCTCAAAAGGGGAAGAGGAGGGTCAGCCGCTGATCTTTTCCTCTTGTGACCAGTGACAGGAGTGAAGAAAGTGGCATGAAATTGTGTTAGGAGAGATTTAGTTTGGATATCAGGAAAATGTTCTTCACCCAGAGCTTGCTTGGGCACTGGAACAGGCTCCCCAGAGAAATGGTCACAGCCCCTAGCAGAGCTCTTGGGGCTTTTCTTGAGCCAGGAGTTGGACTTGATTATCCTAATGGGTCTCTTCTAACCCAGGATATTCTATGAGTCTATGATTCTGTTGTGGCAGTCTTGTAAATGTGAAAGCCACAGCAGATATAATTAAGAATGATGAATCATGAAACTTTTCAAGAAGTATAAATAAATTCAGAGAGATACCATCCACAAATGAGTAATTTAAAATATAAAGAAATTTTACATATTTTTATTTTTTTAAAATGCTTTGAGAGAATAATTTTTGAGGAATTACCCTTAAAAATAAACCCTCAAGAGATCTGAGTAATTTGACATGCCTTCTAAGAATCACTCTTTTAGCTAATACTTCCATTTCAGCAGGAAGAAAAAGTATGATATCATCAGATGACTGATTTTTATTTTGGAATGGAAAATATTGCCTAGCCAAATTGTCAGCATTGTCTTGCAAATTATAGTAAAGATGGGGAAAACCAGCATGATTAGTCTGGTAAACTAAAATAAGAAGATATACCTTCAGAGTGTGTAATCACTTGAAAAGAAAATATGACCTTTACATGTTTTTTGAAATTTTCTCATTTGATGATTCCAGAATGAATTGGTTTTGGGAATTTAGGATGCTCTGACACTTGAGCAGGATGAATTTTAATTCTGATGTTTATGGCAAAGTATTCAATTTTTCAATTGTTTTTACTTTTAAAATTTTAAACACACAGCATGAGATTGGTAATGGTTATTTGTCAAATAGAAAATATGACTTGGATTTATAGAATTAATTAGCATTTTTCATTTCTTGTCTTACACCTTTAGAGTGATTTTATTCTAGTTGTACATGCTTTTGAAAAAGAAACTACGAGCCTTTCTAATAGATATATATAAAATCAGGCAGTGACAAACATATGCATACAGTGCTGTCACAATCTTGCCATGAGTAGTATATATGAAGCTAAAATTTGCAGCAGTAACATAACTCCTGGAGCTGCTCTCATCTAGAAAAGTGGTAAGAGCCAAGGCCATAAACAACATTAGAGAGATAGTACACCAATAGAGAGATAGTACACTAATAGAACAAATTTTGATTGTGAGCATGTTACAAACTGGTTTAACACAGAAAACCAAAGGAAACTATGGCTCTGTGAATAAAATGGACCAGTACCAGAAAGGTTTGAAATATACTCAAGAATGGGATTAAAACCTAATGATGTTAGATGTTGGTGCTAAAAAATTGATATGTTTCATTTAATAGTAAAAGAAGCAAAGAAAGAAAGAAATGGAGAGAGAGAGAAAGAAGGAAGTGGTGGAAGGAAGTGGTGGAAGTGGCAGAAGGAAGTGGCGGAAGGAAGGAAGTGGCGGAAGGAAGTGGCGAAAGGAAGTGGTGGAAGGAAGTGGCGGAAGGAAGGAAGGAAGGAAGGAAGTGGCGGAAGGAAGGAAGTGGCGGAAGGAAGTGGCGGAAGGAAGGAAGGAAGTGGCGGAAGGAAGGAAGGAAGTGGCGGAAGGAAGTGGCGGAAGGAAGGAAGGAAGTGGCAGAAGGAAGGAAGTGGCAGAAGGAAGGAAGTGGCGGAAGGAAGGAAGGAAGTGGCGGAAGGAAGGAAGGAAGGAAGTGGCGGAAGGAAGGAAGTGGCGGAAGGAAGGAAGGAAGTGGCGGAAGGAAGTGGCGGAAGGAAGTGGCGGAAGGAAGTGGCGGAAGGAAGTGGCGGAAGGAAGTGGCAGAAGGAAGGAATTGGCGGAAGGAAGGAAGGAAGTGGCGGAAGGAAGGAAGGAAGGAAGGAAGTGGCGGAAGGAAGGAAGGAAGGAAGTGGCGGAAGGAAGGAAGTGGCGGAAGGAAGTGGCGGAAGGAAGTGGCGGAAGGAAGTGGCGGAAGGAAGTGGCGGAAGGAAGTGGCGGAAGTGGCGGAAGTGGCGGAAGTGGCGGAAGTGGCGGAAGGAAGGAAGGAAGGAAGGAAGGAAGGAAGGAAGGAAGGAAGGAAGGAAGGAAGGAAGGAAGGAAGGAAGGAAGGAAGGAAGGAAGGAAGGAAGGAAGGAAGGAAGGAAGTGGCGGAAGGAAGTGGCGGAAGGAAGTGGCGGAAGGAAGGAAGGAAGTGGCGGAAGGAAGGAAGGAAGTGGCGGAAGGAAGGAAGTGGTGGAAGGAAGGAAGTGGCGGAAGGAAGGAAGTGGCGGAAGGAAGTGGCGGAAGGAAGTGGCGGAAGGAAGGACAAGAGTTGTGTTTGGAGGGTGGGGGAACGGATTAGGTGGAAGCATATCACCCTCTGGGTTTCCCAATGATGTCTCATTGGTCCCCTCCATCTTCTTGGCCTTCTTGATGGGGAGAGTCCCTCACCACATGCCACTGCTGCTGAAAAATACAGAAACCAGTGGATTAATATATATTTGGACCAGGTGGGAATGCCCAGGTGTATTCCCTAAGGGAGCTAGGTTTGACACTGTCCCTGGCAGCACTGTGGATCTCTTGGATCATTTGCAGTGCTCTGGTGCAGGGTCTGGGGACCCTTTTGGGGGGCAGGCCTTTGATGGGCCGTGACGCCCCCTCCGCTGTCCTTCATGTGCATGTGGCTTTTCCTGGGGCAAAGGGGCCTCAGAGCTGAGCTGGTCTGCAGTGCAGAGGATGGTGTTAGCTGCCTGGGACCAGAGGCTTTTCCACCACACACCCAAACCCTCTCCTGTCCCCACCCTCTGGTGTGAGGGTCTGTTCAATCCCGGCAGCTGAGAGCCCTGGGGTGTGGTCTCCACCCCAAAGGTGCTCAGCTTGATCTCTCTATATTCTTATCTTCATGAATTATCTCATCTCATTTTATCTAAGTATTCTTATCTTCATCAATGGACAGTGAACAGTTCAGGTCCCCATTCAGGGTTTTGCTGGTCTTCTCTACAGCTTATATACACTTTTGTTATAATAAGCAAAATTTTTTAATGAAGATGTTTAAGCCATAAATTATAACTTTAAGTCTTCCTAAAGCAGAATTCGCACATCTGATCCCAGCTAATGACATAACCCAAATCACATGTGTCAGCTCCATCTAGGTGAGAACTAAGTTCTTCTCTTTCCTGCATGTCACCCACAGCCAGCCATATGTCAGTGCTCCCCGTCAGAAGGATAATTCTGTTGGTAATTAATAGCGTCTGTTCTATTAATAGCATCTAAAAATACCACTTTGCAGGAAAACCTGTCATTAAAATGGGTTGGGGGTTTTTGTTGTTTTGGTTTATTTTTTTTTTTAGTTTTGGTTTGTTTTTTTTTGGTTTTGTTTTTGCTTTTTTTTTTTCAAGGATCCATGGTATTTGGAACAATATTGCTTTTAACTTATGGGGAGCACATCACAGCTGAAAGCCTTCTTTCTTCTTTTTTTTTTTTTTAATACTACTTTTCCAGTAGTTATTTATTTTTAAATATATGCATCATCTGAAATGTCACTTGGAATGTAGCTGACCACTTTTAGAGAAAAGGCTTAATAATACAAGGAAGCTAGGTACCTATGACCTCTATTGACACATCTCCTTTAACTCATAGTTTTGAAATACGTTACATTCCTAATTTTACTTTGTTGCTTTTTTGCCTTCTCCCATTGCCTATAAAGAAAGAATATCTGGTACGAAACATTCATCTGAAGAGTTTACAAAAAGTCTCCAGTGGAGTTTAATTTTAGTTTTGGCTAGAGGCCTAGATAGGTGAGCCAGCATTTTCATTAAAAATGTTGATTGAATTGACAAACAGGGGTTCAGCTCCCTGTTCTTTCACATAATAGTGTCACTATTGGTAAATTTCTTATAGTGCTGCTATGTGTGTCTCAGTTCCCTTTGTGAAGGCGTACTTTTTAGTAATTCCTTGCTTCACAGAGGTAAGGTACATAATGGTAAATACATCAATAATAGTGAAGGAAAAAAAATCCTTAAAGTAAAAGAAGTCACAGAGTACCATGGTTATTTTCTCCTTGATGGTAAACTAATTTTAAGTCAAGAGTCACCTCTTTCTACTGCAAATGGATGACTTTTCCCACAAGTGTTGTCGTAAGAGATTTCAGTCTATCCGCTGGGTCAATAATGCTCTTCCAAAACAATTCACTATGATTCATTTCCTCATGATGATATCTCTTAAAGATTACTTCTCATTTATGAATACAGGAAAGAAAACTAGGAAAAAGAGGGACAAAAAGAGTGAAATTCCCAGTGGTCTAGAAAACTAAAATATCGTATTAAGTTTACCATAGCAATGTTGAGGTCTGCACTTCATTTGAGGATGGGAGATCATGCTAACTTTCATTTATCTCTGCTGAAAAATTTGTTCACTGTGGAATTTTAACTCTTCAGGATAAGAAACATATTTCTCACACTAAAAAAAATCTTTTTTTGTCTTTCAGAATTGGCTTGTTCTAGGACAAAACATTTCAGTCTTTTCTTCTTTTACCCTGAAAGCCAGAAAGAACTAATTTGTTTGTATACAAGTAGACTTATCTATGCCTTTCATCCAGGGCAGGATCACTCACTGTGCTTTTTAAAACTCACTCTTCAAAACTTCAATTTGCAATCAGGCTCTCTGTTTACTTTCCGACTCTACATTACAATTAAATGTTTGCTGTTCTCAGAAGTTTCTAGGCTTTCTTGTCCCTGTTTCATCCATGATAGGCCTGTTTGAGAAGCTTTATTTTTGAACACCATTAACACTTTTATTATTTTTAGTTTTTAGTCTAGTAATTGTTTTCATTATTTTTAGGGGTTTTTAAATTTACTTGTATTATTGTATTTTTCTTTATTTTGACCATATGAATTTATTTTATAAGTACTTAGGCTTTAGGTCAGATGTTAGAAAACTTTGGCCTATTGATGGGTAAACAATGAGATAGCAAAGGTCTATCTTTCAGTAACCATTCCTTTTGTATCTTTTCCCTCCTTTCCTCTGTACTAAGAATGTCTCATTAAGTCACCTTCATATAGAAGAGTTTTGGGGAATATACCTGTAATACACTTTGACTTTTGGGAAACCTTAAAGTTTTTAATAACACCTTCAAGAATGTGAAGATGGTTCTAGAAATACTGGTCATGGGGATGCAATTAGTCCTAATTTTTGTATATTAAATTATACATGCACAGTAATCCCTCATTGGAAACACAGAATTTTTTAATCAGACAAGTGACTAGAATTCCTTTTGAACAGGTAAAAATTTAAGTGTGTGTTTTATCCTTGAGTGTTGTAAGTAGGATTCATTCTTAATGATGTATTCTGTGAGCAGAGGGAGGCAGAGTTAAATCTGTGTGATGTTGTGCCTACCAACTGGTAACCAGATGTTACTACAGCCCTTATGAATTATCAAGGTGGTTTTCTGGTAGTATAGTTTCTTACTACAGACAAATGAAGCCAAAAATATAACCAGACTCAGGTGGTATGCAATGGTACCTGGGGTGCCAAAGATACCCAGTCGTGACACCCCCTGGTGAATTGATCTGTATTGTGTACCCTGCACTGGAATTGCTTGATTTATATGTTGTATCTATCTCCACCCTCATTCAAATGTGCTGGAATAATCCTCTCCTCCTCAGAGAAACTGATTTGTGATCTTTCCACATATATGACTATAATTAGAAGGAAGCACCACATCTCTTATTAATTTACTTTTTTTCTTTAAGAATTTAGGTCTGAATATAGTATTAGGAGAAGTTTTATATTTTCCACTGTAGATGTGAATTAAACCCTGCAAACTTGGAGAATAATTATTCACAGTCACACTTATAATTAACAATGATGGAAAGGCTTTACTTAATATTGTCACACATAAGTGAAAGACATAAAGAGAAAGTAATTAAGACATGACAGAAATAGGAGTTACTGGTGGCCAACATGAGATTGAACAGATCTGATTTTATATCATATAGGGAAAAGAGGATGTAAAAAAGTTGTGAGGGCACTTAAATTTAAATTATTTAGCATGGCTGAGTTACTAAAATATTTTAGAATTAATCATTACAGAACAGTTACGGGAAAGTGTGGAGAAATGGAGGGAGAAAGAATTAAAACCTCATCACTAGAGGACAAGTTTGCAAATGAAATGAGAGTAAAGATAAATTGCTCCTCAGTGCTGATGTACTACACTTGAACTGGGTTTAAATGACTTTACTTCAAGAATAGTGTGTACCTAGTGAGCAAGTGGACACATTAGAAAAAAGTTTTCCATCATGTCTAAGAGGGAAAAAATCTGTAAAATTCTGCAGAATTAATTTTAAATAGGATCACATCATCCCCTGTGAAAGTTGCAGCAGCTTAAAAGTAGTCTGAAAAAGATTTCATTGAAGGTGATCATAATTTGTACACACACAAATTGTACACATACATATGCTTAACTTTTGAATGTCATGGAAGTTTAAGCACATAGCTTTAGTCCCGAACACATGAAGGGTTGTCACAACTGTGTCTTTGGAAAGGGGCTTAAGACAGATAAATAACTGAAGTTCTGTGACTGTAAGAAATAGGATGAATCTAAAAAAGAATCAGACATTCTCTACTGGAATGAGTTGCACAAAAGTAACAGAAACAGACAGGATTGTTTAAAGGACAAAGCAGTAAAACCAAAAGCATCTGAAGGCCGTGACATGATCAGTGGGTGCATAGGCCACTGTAGCATTGCACAGCTCATTGCAGCCCTCTGAGGGAAACTGCAGGCAAAATTGCTCATCCTGGTACTGATAGTAGTTGCATGTCACAATTGGAGAACATCAGTCTGTGACGTTGAAGGGATTCTCTGTTGCAGTGAAGACCAGCTGATGAAATGCAATAATTCTAAAACATCATTCCCTACAACTGGCAGTCAGTGATGTATGAGCCACAACAAAAAATGGAGGGCGTGTTCGCAATATATTCATCTGAAATGCAGTTCTGGTTTGAAAAGCTGCAATTTCGGTGTAGTTGTTTACTAGTTAAAATGCCTAATTTGTGTAGTTCCAACTTCATGCCTTATTCCTTCAGCAAAATTTTCTTTTATTCCTATCTTAGTCCTAGAGCTGCTTATTAAAAAAAAAAAAAGTATTTTCCCTTTTCTTAGTCTGCAAGTTTTGTAAGATTCCTATCCCTCACTAAGCTCAACCATATTGCTAGACAGCAGTAGAACAACAATAAGAACACCCTGCATGAAACCTCTGCAGCTACAAATACCGTTAAGTAATAAATTAAATCTATTTTAGAGGAACAAAAATTCCAGCTAGCAATTACGCACTTTCTCTAAAAAGGAACTAATTTGTACCTGCATCATGAACCTGTCTGTGCTATCTTCCATTACGTTGGTTTCTATAATTCCTGATCATAGTTTGATGTCTTGAATATATGTAATGGCAACAGGAATTGATCACACATTTCAAACACTTGCAAGTGGTATTCCAAAACAATGTTGTTTGCTATCTATTACTGCCTTATACTTATTGAATATTTTCCATGAGTGTAAGTTGCTCCCTTTAATTTTAAATATTTGACTGTCCTTGGTAAAAAGAGCAATCTCCTCAGGGATGCAGAGGAGCTCATGGAAGATGCCATATGAAAGATAGTTTTGAAACAGCTGATGGTATAGAGAGGATCACTAAATCCAAAAATTAACTATTTGAAAGCTGGAATTATGCAACATATCACACCAATACAAATAATTTTAATTTTTGCAGTTTAGAGCCTTGAAATTACTAAAAATATTAATAATTAATAGCATAATTATTAAATAATTATTTAACTCATAACAATAATAATTAGCAGCATATTTACTATTATTAACTAATAAAATTGTTATTAGTAAAAAACTAATCTGATCCCTCAGATAAAATTTTTGACTTTGCATATGACTGCAGAAGAAGATAATCAAAAACCCTCAAAAATAGTTGTGAATATAAATTGTATTTGCACTACATCCAAAGAATATTTATCTGGCCTGGAGAGGAAATAACAAACAGAAAACAATAGGAGGTATTTGATTATATTTTTGATTTTTGGTTTTTTATTTATTTAAAAGAAACAGAAGAAAATATTCTGAAATCTAAATATTTTAAGTAATATTTTGGTCTTCAAAGAAATTTTAGGTAAAATAATAAAAAGCTCAACACTACTAACATATACCAGTCTTATTTTTTTAATGGAAAATTTCTATCATTCATTACAAAAATATTTTTGGGAGCAAACATATTGATTTTCATAGAACAAGCTTAAAAGGTGAATATTGGGGTGACTTATTTGAACTGCATGGAAAGGTAATATCTCAATGCCCTTAACAGCATCACTTCGGCAGACACAAATCCATTCAGGAGAAAATTTTAACTTCTGGTTAGGGAATTTCTTTTTATAAATGAATGACATGCCATCAGAAAGACCATTTAAGAAAACAAAAATGACCCACTCTAGCAATGGCCATTCAAAATGCTGGAGAGAGAAAAAATAACTTGTAAGGAAAAACAAAAGGCATGACATTTGAATATATCAAAACCATGACAATAAAAATAAATATAAAATAAATGTGATCATGCTCAGGGTAATTATTTTGTTTGATTGCTATTTTATTTTAAATTTATTTTTAATTACATTTAAAATTAGATCTACAACTTATTTTTTAAGTGAAATGATAGTTTTCTCCTTTGCCCCTGCTTGGGGTATGATAACAGATTATGGGAAAAGATCTTGAAGAAAGTGCTCCCATATTTTGCATAGCAATATTATCCTACTTTTATTTCTTTGCTCTAAAAAAATTGTAGTATTCTTTGTAAATCAGTTACTTTATCTGCATTTAATTTCCTGGTGTATGGAAAAAGAATAAAGTACTTTCCAGTTTGTAGAAAAGTTTTCTCAGATTAAAGGTTATGAGAACATAGCTGCAAGGTGCCATTCCAAAGAGCACACATGATATGAATTAAACATGGCAGGATGTAATACACGGTTTTTACATGCACACACACATACACACACTGCAGTTTTGAGACTCAATTTACTGGAGCCCATTGACTCTGTTGAAACATGGGGCATGTTTCTATTAATATCAGGAGTAATTAATGTCACAAAAGTCACCTCTTACTGATATCTACGGGCTCAGCATGATTGTGATTCTATTCGAGTGTGATTTTCTTATCAATGGAGGCTGTAGAGCTATTACCTTCACATTATGATTGATAAGTATTTGTTGTTTTAGTCATCTTGAAATCATACTAAAATTGCATTTGAGCCCCGTTCTGAGCTCTCCATCACACTGGATCACAGCAGGGAGGTATACTTGTAAGGCTTTTACTCTACAGATTTCAGAGTGTATAGGGCCTTTTACATCAATTATTTTTGTCATAACAATTAGTTAATCAAACTAAATGGTGATTATAAATAGAGCTGCTAAATATAGAAACTATAATTAATGTGATTAAAATCTAGCTTCTGTAACTTTAATTTTTCAGTCCAGAAACTGTGATTAATGGAGTTTGCATAGTGTGAAAATGCTGAAGTCAGTAAAGAGTCCATAAAGCAGTCAATTTGCCTTTTATTAGTACTATATGCTCTGTCAAAAATTGTTATGCTGAACAAAGGCTGTATCAAGTATGTTTACAGAGCATGAATCCACTGTCTATAGGTTTTCCCAGCAGGACTTTGTGTTCTGAAATATTTGTAGTGAAATTCTTGCAGTCTTTTATTTTCAAAAATCAGTGCTTCTCTTGAGATATCTCCTTAATAGAGAAGATTAATATTATAATAGAACAGATAATTTTGTGCCTGCCAAAACTGCTCATTGTTCAGCATATCTTGGTATTGTCTTTTAGTCATATTTTAACTTGTTTTTGAATGTCTTCCAGATTTTCCATATCTTAATATGTTTGAATAATATATCAGCTGCCACAGTACAATTATTAGTCCAAATAATTGATATTAAAATTAGCCTTTCTATTTTTTATGAGTTTATGCTGTGAACAAATGCATTCTGTCAAATTTCAATAACTATGTAGGTATTATATTCTCCAATTTTTGATAATGCCATAAATTGCACATGTGCTTATTAAGCTCAGCAACATAATTCCTTCATGAAGTTCTGCCTGTGCAATATGAAACTCAGAGTCACATAAAATTTAATCTTTTCTGTAACATTGTTCCTATGAAATATGAGTATATTCAAATTAAATTTGCTAATATTTGTAAATTTTGCACATTTGTCAAACAATCTTCCAAGATGCTGTTTGAGAAATTTATGTGCCTGTAAAATACAGGAAGGAACTTGAGGCTGACTGCCCATTTTCATGGCTTCAGTTAATAACAATATTTAATAATATTATATCTGTTATATTCTACTTGGATAAAGAGATTACAAATGTTTTCATTTATCAAAGATAAAATTTTCTTTATTTTTGCTTAAATAAATATGGACAAAAAAGCTGCTCTCTTTGAAACTAGGAGAAAAGATAGGAGAGATACTCTGACATATTTTCTATGAAATTGAAATTTTCTATGAAATTTCTATGAAATTTCTATCTATTGAAATTGGTAAAAGGTAATAAAACACAATCAAATAGAAGTTCCAAATCTCACCCTAAATGCTATACAAGAAAGGACACAATGCTTAATGGGGAACAACATTATTATTAGCAATACCTAACATCAAGGTAGGATTAGATTTTGGCTCCAGGCTTTGCAATCCATCTATAGTGGCAACTCCAATCAAGGCAAAGCTGTTAGGCTTCACAACCCATCAGGCAGAATAAGACTTGGAATTTGAAAAAAAAAAGGATAACTTCTTCAAAAGAACAATGTCTCACTGGTAGTATAATTAGAAAACATGTCCCAGCTTCAAAATGTTTATTCAACATATGCTCTGCACAGAGATGTGAGGTGCAGGGAGATGGAATACTAGAGAAACACCACTGCTTTTGGAATGGTGTGTTCAGAGATGCATAAGCATCCTGGACCTGTGGGTAAGAGTAAACTAGCAAGCCTGAAATTGCAGATTTCTCTTGCTAGCAGCAAGCTGAGTGTTGTGGGAACAAAGAACACGAAGGCTGTGATTTTGTATAATTGCAGAAGATCTCTTGAAAGTTTCAGCTGAGCATACTTGCTCTGTAGACTGCAAAATGCAGCTCCTGTCTATTCTGTCATCCCTTAGAAAAACTTAACCTCCATGTAGAAAAATCCATGATTCCCACCTTCTGAAGGGTTGCCAACTCCATAGATATATTTTTCCTTTGAGGCTGAGAACCTGTATTTGAGGTGCCCCTGCCCCTTCCTGGCCAGAAATTCTTGAAGCAAAAGAGAAGGAAAGGCACAGCGAGACAACATCTTGCCAAGAACGTGGGGTACTAGCTGGAGTATGCCAAGGTGCTGCACTGCAGCAGTGTAGGTCAAGATCTGCCTTGACCAGTGATATTTCCATTCAGCAAGTTAAAGTTGTTTTTGGTTTTTTTTTTCAACTGAATTCATCTCCTCACACCTCAAAAGAAAATTAAAAGAAACCAGAGCAAACACTGATGACTAACAAGCCCCTCACCCCATGCACACTGCTCCCCCACCCCAAATGGCAGTGGGTGGCTCTGTCAAGGGCAGAATGCAGCCCTTTGCTGTCAGCTCAGAACAAAGATTTCTGTCTCCTCCTGGTAAAAGCTGTTTCTATTTAAAGAGGGGGATTTTGAGCTTTAATCCTTTGTTTCATCATGTTGAAAAGTAAAAAAGTCACAAAACCATGCAGAATGATCAAATAAAATCTGGACTGAATTGAGTGTGTAGGGGTTTCTTTTTTGTTTGTTTTTGTTTTTTGGGTTTTTTATTAAGGAAGAAAACTGATTCTTTAAAACTGTCAGAATTCTGCCCTCCCCCTAAGAAAATAATGTTAAGCTCTAATAAAAACTGTGTCTTTTAAAATGTAGCACTCTTACAGATGTGCATAATAAATTATTATGCACATCTGACTGCACACTACCCTAGATTATTTAAAACATATGCCTGAACTGAATCTGATATTTTCTTTGGAGTGGACACAACTCTTAGAGACAGCTGTGGTTAAAAAGTGCATGCTCGATATGATACATAATTTAAGTATTTTTCTATGTAACATACCAAGTATTTAAAAATAATACACAGATATGGGCAATAGCTTTTTAGCTCTGTTTGGAAGAATATTTCATTAATAAAAGCAGCAACAGTCCTCTTCCACTCCCCTTAGGTTTCTTACATCCTTATTGTGAAAATCCTAACTGCTTAGCAAACAAAAACTTCAACTTTCTCATGTTGTTCACAGTATGAAAGTTATTTTTCAAATTTACAAGTTGCAGGATTAATTGTCATTGCATTTGGCTTGGCAATCTGGGATCAACAAGCATTTGTGTTAATAAAAGTAAATATGTGAGAGAATTAGTTAGGAAATAATCATGGAAGGTATCAAGCAGTATCTGGAGGAACTGGAACCCAAGGGAATTAAAGGTGCTCAGCACTTTCAGTGATTGCTGCATTTCATAGGCCAAAGCAAATATCTGTACAACCAAATCTGTACTGGTGCATTAAATTTTCATGGCTTTCTGCTGCACTCCATCTCAACTAGGACAATCCTTTACAAGTCCTTTACTTTTTGTAACTTCTGAGGCTTTCTGTCTTTCCTTGCACAAATCTCCTATAATGTTTAACTTCTGATAATCTTGCTATGTGTCCCTGGGTGATCTATAGGCCTACTGTGTACAAGGATGCTAGGCATTGACCAGATATTAATTGAAGACTTTATTTTTATAAAAATTAAGAAATTACTAAATATTTTTTGTAAAAAATTAAAGGATAGTAGATGTATTTAAATTGATCGAAGTGAGTAGAAAATATCATACATTACCTTTTCTCTGATTTTTTTTCTCTCGGAAATGTTTAAAGAAAATGACAGGTAGGTTGTGTGATGTCAAGCTTATGTAAATTTTGCACAAAAAATTTGCACTTCAAAGTAAAGAGACAATATTTTGTCATACCTACATTTCTTAATATAACAGAAATAAAAAAAAGAGACAGACACTTCGCTATTGACTTGAAGTAGGCAATAGGTAATTTTAAATGAGGATATGGAATAATAAATTCACACAGGTCAAATGCCACATACTGTCCTACCTGGAGCGTTCCAGAGAGTTCTAAATGCCATAAAGATTAGGACAGGAACACCATTTTAACAATCCAGTAGTTCTGGTGCTTAAACACATCTGCCATTCACTCAGGCTTTGTTCCATTCACTGCTTTACTTTGCTCTTTGGGAGCTATTGGCATACTGTTTGTGGGTTTTGCAGATGATAATTTATTAAAGAATACATTAGTAGATCCTAAGACTTTGAATATAAAAACTTCCTGCTTGAGGAGAGTCTGGGCTGGGTTTGTTTGTTTGTTGGTTTGTTTACTTCTCTGTTTTGTTCTGGAATCAAACATTGTCAATCTTTTCCACATGTCTTCACTCGAATTTTGTTCCTGAGAATTACTGTCTTGCTGTTTGGGAGATGTTAAGCACTTACATGTCCACTGGTTATTTCCTCACAAAATAATGATAATATGTTATGACAACTTGTCAGGTGTACAAAAAATATTTCTGAACAAAGCTATACTTAGAAAGAACCCCAAACTTGATACAGTTAAGATTTTTTTTCTGGGCTGCCTTGCTACCAATAAACAAGTAAAACTAGCTTAATTATTTGGAAGTCCCACTGGTTTTGGGAATCTATTTGGGTGGATGAAACTCATTAAAAGTACATACAAATGCTTTGGTTTCTTTGGCACCAACCCATTTAGATGTGGCCATTTAAAGAGAGGAACATTGAAAGAGTTGTCTGCCTGCATTTTCCAAGTGGTATACTTTCATGGGATTATCATTAGTGAAAACATCTTCTATTAATTAAAATATCATTTTATTGCTCATTTCTGTGCAATCATACTCACACTCGGGTGGGTTCTGGTCCATGTGCTTTCTGAAGGTTCATAACATTCTTGACACATTTTTTGTTAAACACCAAGGAAAAAAATAATATTCATATTGCACATTTTTATTTAGGTTTTAGTGCCTTTTATCTCCAGGAACAGTTTCTAAATTGAAGACTTTCTATATTTCTGTTCTGTTAATCCTTTTTTGTTATTTAGTACTTATGGTGCTTTAATGAGAAAAGTGCAACACAGAATTCAAAAGGAAAATATTCTGCAATGATGTAAAGATCTCTGGGAACTCCATTTTGGAATTCATGCACATAAAAATACCAGAGTTTTTCAAGTAGCTTTCAGGCAGAATATGAAAATAATACCTTAGTTTGGAATCTGTGCAGAAAATACTTTACAAATAAAATTTTGATTAAATTGCCTAACTATAATAAATTTTCTCCAAAATATTGACCTCCTCAGAAAGACAGCTTCAAAGACCATACATAAGAATGACATATATTTTTGTGATAATAATCTATAGAAAATTATCAGATCAAATAGTATCACAGAAGCATTTCAATATTTCCAGAATTTTCCGAAATATCCATAGCCTTGATATAATTACCTGTAGAGTTTCAAGTTTTAGTTACTCCCTAGGTGAATATGTTTTTTAGCAAATAAATTAATTAAAAGTCTTAACAATGGTAGGATTAATGGAAGAACATTAATTTTTATGAAATAATTTGCTCTACACTAATCCAGCAAAGTCATTTTCTGGTGGCACAAAAATACATATATAGCTCCTCTGTAAGTCAACCTTGTCAACCATTTTTTTTTTAAATTAGTGATTATACACATAAATATTTTGTTCTCCCATTGTATCTCTAACCATGTGAATAAAATATGAATATAATAAAAGTCCTCTAAAGAACTTCTAAGACTAATTTTGTCCAGGGAGATGCAGGACATCAGACAGCTACAGAAGCACCTCAGGCCTTTTGGCTCTGGTACAGTGAAAGCCAAGGGAGAGATGCAAGAACAGAAGTGAAGACATCATGTCTGGTGACTCTGACCCTCTAACTGACTGCTCTGATGAGGGAAGATGTAACAAGGACTTTGCTGGCAAAAGAGTTAACAAAGGACATTACTAATGTAAGAAGAATAATCAGAAGATTGTGTTTCTAAAGGGGACCAGAACAAAGTGGTCTGAGTGCAAAATTTTGTACAAATATAGTGACCTGATGTGGCTTGAAGGATTGGAAGTAGGGCTCAGGTGTTTAGGTAGGATGTGTTTAGGCTTTCAATGATTTAGTCTTTTGAGTAGAACCCTGTTAGGCGTGGCGTTCTTATTAGGGTGAGGTCGCGGATGGTGAGGCATGCAGTGGTTGTGAGGAGTATTTTTTGGAGTCCTCCTATTTTTCAGATGTCTTGTTCGCCATTTAGGCTGTGAATGATGGAGCCTGAGCATAGGAAGAGCATGGCTTTGAAGAATGCATGGGTTGAGATGTGGAGGAAGGCTAGTTTGGGGAGGTTTAGCCTGATTGTAACAGTTATTAATCCCAGCTGGCTTGAAGTGGAGAAGGCAATGATTTTTTTAATGTCGTTTTGGGTAAGGGCGCATGTGGCTGCAAATAGTGTGGATAGAGCTCCTAGTCACAGGCCTAAATACCAGTAAACTGTGTAATAAACTGGCTTTGCTTTGCTTTGCTGGCATAGGCAGAGACCATGTCTGTCAATCCCCACAGGGAGAGGTTAGGTGAGGACAAGAATGACTTGGGGCAAGAAAGAGAACAAGAAAAAATGACTTCCATGACACTAAGATAAAACTTTGTGTTTCTGGACAAAAGATTCAGATATCTCAATGAGATGAGCAGAAACTAAGTTATCATAAAGGTATATTAAAGACATTCAATGCATAAAGTATATAAACTGTCCTATTATATGTACTCCATAACAAGTGTTTTAAAAACTTACTTTTAAGGTTATAGTCAAGACTCACCTGTAAAATCCATGATTGTCTATCATGGTAGTGTCTAGAAACCTTGAGAAAAACTTGTCCTGCTAGAGATAGTGTGCTATCCCATAAAGAGCATATTCATTTTTCTAGAATCCTGTGATCTGAAGTGGTTTGTGTTAAAGTTTAACTAGAAAGGAAATAGAACTCTTTCTTTTGTTTTATTGTTATATTTGTTTCATCGTTAAGAAGTTAATTTTTTCTAATTTCTGAGTCTTTTGAGCACATCACTCATAGGGGTGAGAACTTTAACTTTTTTCTGTCTTTTCTATGATTCACTAATTCAAATGCTAACAACACAAAAATGGCACGACTGTGTTTGAAGCAATTTAATTTTTACCATTCCAATCCTGTTAAATGTTCTACAATAGATAATCAGCCTGTCTGTATTTATTACTTCATGTGTCCCTAAGTCCTTTGTTGCCTACACCATTGATCGTAAAGCTCCCATCTGCTTTATCATGGAGTTGAAATCCACCACACATCTGCCTGTGACAATCTGTCATAGCACAGTCTGGAAGTTGGGTCCATGACCAGTGGCTATTGCAAGGTGTGAAATTCTGTCATTGGAGAAGGACAAAAGCCCAGTTTCAGTAGGAAACCCGGAGAGGTAACTTTGTAGCAAAAATGGTGAGACCAACAAATTCATTTTGATTTTCACTATCACTTTGAACATATTAGGAGCGAAGACACCCTGGATCACACATATCAGATGTAGTTAGACAGGGTATCTTCCAAAGAAACTCAAATCACCTATGTAGCTGCTGTATCAGGTTTGCATGGCCAGGTTTTGGTAGCAGGATAGGGAGCTGCAGTGGTGGTTTCTGTGAGAAGCTGCTGGAAGATTTCCCCATGCCCCAGGCCCCAGACCCACCACTTGCCAAGGCTGGGACAGTCAGTTAAGGTAATAGAGCCTTTGTGATAACACACTTATAAATAAAAAAAAAATTGTAATTTCCATATATAATTGCATTAAGAGAAGGGAAGATTAAGACCATATGAGAGGAACAACTGTGCAGACACCAAGGTCACTGGAGAAGGTGGGACAAGGGTACTCCAGGACCCTCAGCTGGGATTCTCCTGCAGCCTGAGCTGCAGCCCGTGGTGAGGCAGCTGTACCCCTGCAGCCCATGGAGGTTAATGGGAAGGCAGAGATCCCCCTGCAGGCTGTGGACAAGATCCATTCTAGAGCAGGGTCAAAAAGAAGCTCTGAACCCTGTGGGAATCCTGTGCTGGAAGGTCCTGACAGAGACTGCAGACTGAGGGAGGAGCCTTCGTGGAGCAGGTTGGCTGGAAGAGCTGAAGCCTGTGGAGAGGGACCCGCACTGGACCAGTTTCTGAACTGTACCATATGGGAAGGACTCATGCTGGAGAAATTCAGGAGAGCTGTCTCCTGTGGGAGGGAGAGGGGAAGGACTCCTTGTCCTCAGCAGCAGCAGAAACAATGTGTGATGAGCTGACCATAACCACTATTCCCATCTTCCTGTGCTTCTGGAGGCAGGTAGAACTGAGAAGGAGAAATTGGGGGTGGGGAAGGCATGAAGGTAGAGAGGAAGGTGTTTTTGAGATTTGCTCTACTTCTTATTATGCTGGTCTGACTCTGATTGGTTATTACAAAAATATTATAAAATTAATTTCCCCAACTCACATCTGTTTTGCACATGATGGTAGTCAGTGAGGAATTTCTCCCTGTCTTTAACTCATGAAACTTTCACTATGTTTTCTCTCCTCTGTCTTCTTGCAGAAGGGAGTGATAGGGCAGTTTGGCATCCAAGGTCAGCCCTTGATTGGTTGTCACAGATTATAGCTAAAATTTGCAGTCACAAACTGATGACAGAAGCTAATTTTAGCCTCTCATGTCTTTGTCAAATCCCATAAGTAACGCACAGCTATTTTAGATTAATCACAGAAGAAAGAATGGACAATGAAAGAATCATAAAGTTTTGAAAGGGTACACCCTTTTGTAACCAGCGTGCACAAAAGGCTGTCTGCCATGTTTTTCTGTGTTTGGCAGTGTGTAGTCTCACACGTGACTGAAAATCAGAGCTTCTCAAATGGAAGCATCTGACTGTTGTAGGAAAATCGCTGCATCTTCACGTATGTGAAAGATGATTAACTGGCTGGTCAGCCATGGTGCAAATAACAGTAAGCATCCACATACAGAGTTTAGCGACTTAATTTGCATTCTTTTTTTTTTTTACTCTTTTTGGCCTTATTCAACATTGTGGGAATTTCTACTACACTTGCACTATGTCAAACAGGGTTTGTAGCCATTGTCATTCTAGCATTTCAAATATTCATATCTAGTTCTTACAAACACCATAGCAAAAAAAAAAAAGTCATTATTTTCTATGCAATTTAGCTGTTCAAAGAGCATAATTGATAAGGATTTTTCTCATATCCAGCGTTTTGAAGGGTTCGGATGTGGGAGAACAATCAAAGTTCATTGATCTTCAGATTCCGTCTGAATAAAGACTTTATTCCAGGAATTGAATTTTATGCTGAGCATCTGTTCATAAAATACACCAGTAAAAGTAATATTTCTGTGTCCCAATTGTATTTTTTTCTACTATGTTTTTACACCCAACAGATGGTATAGATTATTCACACATAAGAACTCTGTTAAAAATAATGGTAATGGTCTAGGTTAAATGCTAAAAGGCCAAGATGTTCCGAGTTAATCTTGGAAATCTTTCTGTAACTCATTCCATCATCTGTCTGTACAGAAAATTATGTGGTCCAGAAGACTTTCTGCTCTAGGCTGGTTCTGTACCTCTGACAATTGATCACACTAAAAACACAGAGAATACACCACATACATATTTGTGATCAAGGTTGACATCCAGGACCTGAGGCAAATATATTTTTTAATTCTGATTTGCAGAATGGGGATGGATGAAGAAGGCAAAGCTCAGTTTAAACTTAAAGTGAATGAAAATGGCCAAATTTTCATTTGGTTTAGTCTGATTTAGTCTGATTAGCTTGATTTTAAAAGTCTGTTTCAAGATTCCTCTATTTTTCAGGTGTGTTCATGAATCAATAAAAACATTAATAAATTTTCTCCAAGGGTTTTGTAAAACTAATAAGAAATAATATTTTTTACTACCAAAAATATTACTTTAGTAGGAAACAAGAATGACATATTGTTTTCCCCACCTGGTTTTTCTTTTTACTTGAAAAATATCTATGTGTTTTTCATATGAATAAGATGTGGATCTCTTATTCCAGGTTTCTTTAAATAAGAAGTTATTTTATATTTCAGCACAATCAAATTTCCTTAATTTTATCCATATTAAAGGGAGGTTTGTAATCCAATAGTTTGCAATGATTTCTTTGGAGATGTTTCAGCCATTCGTGTTTGAGAGTCCTTGGAGACTCTTAAATCCAGAGGCCATTTGTCTGCTGTGCATATTCACTCACTCTACACCTTAAATGCTCTTGTAAAACTCTCATTGCAAAGGGAAAAGGAAAATTACATGCAAGGGTTAGCAAGATCTCAATAATTCTAAGAGAAGAGAGAAAAAACCAGAAGCTTTGCTTCTGCAGAAAATATTTTTGGAGCTGCTTGGCTCAAGGGATGGCAGTAGGATACTGAGTTCTGTTCTGGAACTGGCTAGCAATCCGGGTGATGTCTTGGGTGCAGATAAACTATGCTCATACAACACTCCTGAGTCAGGTCATATGATTTTTTGTTGTCTTTTCAGTATGGGAATGCAGACGAAAGACTAAGGGCTGCACTAGTATCTGAGTTGTTGGGGTTTTTAATATCTCTGTGGGAATATGGATCCGTAATAATTAACAAGCTGTCCCTCAGCTGCCTTCTCTATTAAAGTGAATTGTCTGTGTCAGAAACTGCAATGCCAACAGTTGTGGAAGAAGATACTGCCTAGGGTTTATGTTTAGTAACAACAAAAACATAAGTTCATTAGTCGAAAAGAATGAAATCTCATATATTTTGACTGATGAAATAAAAAAGAATGTAAAAATGATTGTTGAATCAGCTATGCCATATTAAGGCTGGAAACTTTTTGATGGGCAATTTATATTTGATAGATACCTTTCTTTTTTAACATATTTGAATGTGTTTGCACATCAATTGCACTGGTATGGAGAAAATTAAGTAAGTTCTGGTAAATTGTATCCATTTTGAGCATAATAGAGATAAAAGAAATAAAAATATTTTTAATTGTCTTCATAATTTATTTGGAAATTTTATTTCAATCCTTAAAGATAGCTCTTTTTTCAGTCTCCTGATCTCTATAATTTCTTTTAAGGAATTAACTTCTTTCTGCCTCTCTCCTGTTTCTCTTTTCCAAGGTGCATTTTACAGAGTAGTCTGACCTGTAGGGATAACAGCATGGGACTTTTTTATTTGAAAGAGAGAACAGCAATAGCTAAAACTTTTTGATACATGATGAGGTAAACATATTCCTAATACTCAACAAGTAAGATCTGAGAAATTACGGAAAAAATTCCATACACCCTAAATTTTCTGGCCTCTCTGTTGCATTTTTAGGGAACACAGGGACTTACAAGAGTATGCAGGGAAGTCTTGGCCTTATTTGAATCTATTGGAATTAAAACTCCTGTGTGAGTGTCTGGGGGCTCTTTGTGTCTTTGGTGTCTGTATTGACCTAAGGTCAGCCCTGTGAGTTTAATTTCAAAATAAATGTCAAACCTCACATTATATGCCTTTGCTCATTAGTGATGTATCTCACCATGGTGAAACCAGTTACCTGGTTTAAAAGGAAAGACTTTCAAATCTAAAGCAGTCTTATCCTGAAAAGAGATGTCCTCTATGTAGAAAAAAATTGGTCTTAACTCAAGAAATTAAAAACCACCTGGAAGAATAATGTGTATTTCCTCCTTGAAACACTACTAAAATTTTCAAAAGGTTTTTCCATGCAGGTGTGAGAATATTATCATGTAAAGAAGATTATCTCTGGTCTTAGAACTGGCATATAAGACATGAGACATTAGGGATCTCCTGAAGAGAGCCTGAGCTCTTTATTGGAATGCTGAAAAAATCTTATATAACTGCCTTGTTACTTTTTGGGGCACATATTTGTAGTTGCTTCCCAAAGGGATGTAATATATTAATTACATGTGCTGTTTTTCTGGAAATTCTGCTTTGTAAAATAGACATACTGTGTGTTATAAAGTAAAGAAATAGTGCTCTTTTCTGCCTTTTTCCCCTGTTGACTTTATCTTTCCTTGGATTTCTGCACCATTCAGCTATAATAGCAAATACTTTGCAGGAAAAAAAGTATAATAAATTACAGAGTGGACTGGCTTTCATAGGTAACATGTTCTGTGCTTTGGCCATTCATACAACATATAATTCATTCAGAAAGGCTTGGATTTTTTTAATGAAAAGAACTGCTAGATTTTCATCTCTCTTTTGTGTGCACTCATAAGTATTTGAAAGTTTGATTCCAAATTCTGATTCTGTATTTCATGAGCCCCTTTACAACCCATGTTCCTTCTCATTTTTCCTCTTAACACGCAACTAGAAACTAAATTTGATGTGTGACAAAAAAGTTCTATTTTGCTCAATTGTAATGAATCAATGAGTTGCTATGACCGAGTTACTTGTATAAAGGTAGGCAGACATGCTGTTGAGTTCAGTGCATGCAGAACTTTCTCTTGATCATTCGACTGGGCTGGATGTAGGTCAGAGTCCTAAGGAAGTTATTTCATGCTATCCTTTGAGAGTGTCTTAATGAAAAGCAAGGAATTTCCTGAAAGGGCTCAATATTCCAACACATTTGCTGAAAAATATAAATCAGTTTCCAGTTCAAGTTCACTTAAGAGCAAATTTTTCAAAACTCATTTTTTCTTTAATTGGGAATAAATATGTTCACTGCCATGTCAGGAAGAGCTGAATTAGGAGTGCATGTAGAAAATAATCAAGGATATTAGAAATCAGTGTGAAGGGGCGAAATATCTTACACCAAGTATTCGTCTGTGTGTATGTGCTTTACAAGATTAGTATCATTCTGTTTCTTACTATGCTTTTGTGGTCACAAATAAGCTGAGTGAAAAAATACAACATTTTCTAAGCCTTTGAAAACATCATTGATACAAACACCTATCTAGTTAATTTGTTCAATTGCTTCTTTTGGCAAATGAAGCATAGTTATTCTACATTGATATTATCAACACCCCCTAACTCATCACTCTTTTATCACCATTGCAGGCCAAAATATTTTCTTTGAAGCAAAATAAAAAAAAAATTTTAAAAAAAATTCTTATGTCAACACTTCCATCTGGGATATAAGACTATACTTCTTATTCCTCTATTCCACTGTTGATATCCTAATCTTATATTGACTACACCTGTGTACTTGTGTACTTTGTTTTCATGATTACCAGTGTAAACTATAATTTTAGATTATCTTTATTCTTCAGGGGGATATTCAATAAGACAGGCTTGCAGTGACCAAGTTGACCTTTTTAATTTTTCAACAGTACACACTCTATTTTTTTCTTTCTTTCTTTGTTTTGAGTTGGTTGCAGGGGTGTTTTGTTAGTGTGTGTTTTTGACAGGCCTGGAAGAGTACATGAACTTTGTATTAATAGCTACAGGGTGAAACAAAATAAATGTGATGCCTTATAATTACCATTTCTAAGGTAAATATATTCTGCAGAAGAGTCAGTTCAGAAAAAAAAAGGCAGGAGAAAACATGCAGGCAACCACTTTTTCAAGAAAAAGCAACTGTTTGTCAGAGAAAAGATGTAACAAATTTTAATTGCATAGCATTTCATAATTAAAAAAGGAAAAATAAGAACACCAGTCAGGAGAGAAAATAAAGGTAGATTTTGTGATCTGTTTTTCAATATTATTTCCCAGTTATTTTTAATTTTTCATATAATACCACTTAGATATATACTGTTAGGATAAACTGCTATACAGTATGTTCATATAGTTTTCCGAAGTATTTTCATTAGTAGGAGAAACAATGAATTGTACAATGATGCTATAATAACACACTGAAAGCAGGTAGAATATGCCAGGGTTAATGCACTGCAAACTCAGAGCTTTGAAAGATTTGTCCAGCTTAACTTCTTTAAATGCTTTGCTAACCTTTCAGAGGTGCAGCAGTAGAGAAGCCCCATTAAATCCTTATTAAATCCTGTAAACCTTGGGATTGATTATCCTAGCTGAAATTATTCCAAGAGACTCATCTTTTCTGCTCCACTTCTTTTCTTTAAATCTGATTTCACATTGATAGCTTTCTGTAGCATCCTTGAAACACTCATATACCCTCATGGAATAAATCATAATGTGTTGGTTGGCTCTACTTGTTTGCTCCATAACTTATCAGTGCAAGGCACACTTTTAACAAGGAGGACTGGGAGGTTGTGTTTAGCTGCTGGTCAAGGAAATATCTAAATTATGGTAGAAAAAACCATCAAGATCTCCAAAGCATGCAAGCCTGAGTGTCTGATGACAATGAAGGGGACACTGTCTAGGATGGCAGGGACATATTTTTCTTGCTTGGCTTTATTAAACTCTTTATAGGAGGGGGATTCTAATGTTATATCTTTTACAGAAGAGCCAATAGACCATGCTGCTCTGGAAGACTTATGGCTTTTGCAGTAGATATGTTTGAAGCAAGAATCAGACACTCTCAGTGAACTTCTGAGCATGTGAAATTACATGGGAATGGAACAAGAAAATAAAACCTAAACCCCATAAGAAGTGCAACGGCCAGACTGAGCACAGCCTTACTAACATTTTATTTCTGTCTGTACAAATGGTCTAATGTTCCAAAATCCTATTTTCCTTTTGTTGGTAGAAGACACACCCAGACTGCAGTAAGTAAAAACCTCTGTTGATGATGTGTTCGCCTTTGCAAATCTGGGGTTATATTTGCAAGAGATAATAAACCAAGCCGAACTAACATGCACAGAACCTCATTAACCCAAATTGATTACTATGCTATTTCCCTTTGTAGATGTCTTTTCCTTTTAGAGATTCCATACTCACTTCTGATGAAGATGAGAGAACCCTAACCACGGTGAGAACCTAACCCTAACCAGGTGACCCAGTGAGAGCAACATAATAACCATCCCGGACTGTTTCTCTGCAAGGATAAAATATCACAAGCTAAAAGCATCCCCGTCCTGGATTGATGAAAGTGTAATGTTTCACTCTTTCTAAAACCTAGGATACCAAAATGAAGGCAATTTGTGTATTTATTCCACTGTAAATAAGAGCACCCATCTAGAGTTCTCAGAGAAAGAAATATCTCTGTTGAGTAAAATGAGTCAGAGAGCACCTCTGTAGCTGAAATGATATGCTGTTGAACAAACATCTGACAGTGCAATAGCCTCTTTGTCAGTGAAGGAGCCCTTTCTGCTGCCTTTTCAGTGACTGACAGCCCAATCCATTCTTACTCAGTTGCCGTGCCTATATTTGCTTCAGGAAAAGAGCAGGCCATGTGGTCTGCAAGACTATCTTCTTCCAGGGAAACAGGATGAGCTCTGAAGTTAAAGAATCTGTCTTTCCGTGAAACAGAACAGAAATCTGATTGCAATTCCTGAGGTATTATGCTAGGAAAAGATATTTTCTAAGGAAACAAGGAACTAAACCATTTGACATTTTAAAGGTCACTTTTAACATCAGTAAGAAATCAGTTGGACAGTAGGATAGCCATGAAGGACTGGTGTTATATCTCCTGACAAAAGCACTTCAAAGTAAGTAGACAAATGGGTTTTTTCACTAATGTAGCTCCTTGGAAAATATGTAAATCTTCCTCAAATACACTGACAATGATGGAGAAATAAAAATAAAATGGAAAATTCTGTTACTTCCCTCTGTAGATATCTCTTCCTTTTATAAATCCCAGGATCACTTTCAGGGTATTGATTCAGTGAAGATGACAGGGACCAGATTTGACCTCCATAAGGAATCAGTAGCTAAAGAAAATATTTTTAATATTTTGTGTACAAATAGAAGAAATGCAGAAAATTTCTACTCAGTACAAAATATTCTTGATTGTGGATATATATTGATAGTGTTTTTTATTTCTCCCTCCTGCTTCCTCTGCTGTTTGAAAACCCAAAGGGAGAGCACTTGGAGGCAGAGCCATCTGCTTCTCCAAACACATCAAGTTTAATCGTGTATTTTAGCAAATTATGACACAATGCTCTTCACTTTTAAGGGAAAATTCCATGGTTCATTGTGCTTTGTCAGGAAGTTAACAAACTGCAAA